>NC_057344.1:52325798-52958753 GCF_016509475.1 Prionailurus bengalensis
ACATCCTTCTTTAATTCTCCATTTTCTGACTGGTTTTGGTTCTGTCTGAGCCTACAGGAGTCCAATAGCCCAAAGAATAGATATCTAGCTGGAGAAAACCAAGATACGGTTGACAACTGGGACTACAAGTTGACAGATGTCTCCTTTTTAAAAGCAAATAACTGATTATTCTTATTAATTCCTACCGGGCACCTAGCCTTTAGCCACCATACAAGGAAAAAAGATTAAAATAAACCACTACATACTTTTAGTTCATGTAACATTTCAAAGGCAAGAGATTAAAACCACCACCTGAGCCAACCAGACCCTAAGAAACTGTCACAAGCAAACCTCCCAAATTGGTGAAGGCTATTTTCAAGGCAGCATTAGAATGAAAATACTGTGTGTGTGTATGCGTGTGTGTGTGTGTGTGTGTGTGTGTGTGTGTGTGTATACTTATATTCGCATCACAGTCTTGCGTCCCCCCCTCAAAATTCTGGTGTTGAAGTCCTACCCCTTCACTGAGGCCCAACTCAAACTCTATGTTCAGAGACTCCCATTTACACCCATCTTCTAAGTACTGAGTGTCTATCGTTCAGTTAGATAGGTGGCTTAGTTGCCCTGTGTCAACACCATGCAATGCTTTAATGCCACGTTTGTTCATTCTTTCAAACAGTGCACCCTTCTATGTACAAATTTCTTTGCAAGAAATGAATACGAATCAGACACAGAGCCCACTCTTAAAGGAGAGAACAAAATTATAAATAAAATAAAAAATAAAATAAAAATATTAAGTGCCAAAGTACTTTCCCTGAGAAAGCGAACAGTCAAGAATGATGATTTGAATGGAAAGACCAGTACCCATTTTCATGGAAGAGTTAACCATTTAAAAAGGTCATAAAAAATCATTAGAGGGGCGCCTGGGTGGCTCAGTCAGTTGAGCATCCAACTTGATTCCAGTGCAGTCATGATGTCGTGATGGTGGGATCAAGCCCCAAGTCAGGCTCTGAGCTGACAGTGCAGAGCCTGCTTGGGATTCTCTCTCCCTCTGCCCCTCCCTGGCACTCACTCATGCTCCCTTTATCTCTCTCAAAATAAATAAATAAACATTAAAAAGATAATTAGAATTTGAACAGAGCAATACAAAGGACTACCCATGTGGGGGATTTTCAACACAGGCACTCTATCTTTTAGACTGAGTAATTCTTTGTCGCAGAGGACTGTCGTGTTCACTGCAGAATGTTTAGTAGCGTCCCTTGCTTCAACCCACTAGATGCCAGCAGCACTCTCCAGCTATGACAACCAAAAAGTCTCCAAGATACTAGTTAAAAGTTTGGAGTATATTCTGCGAATGAAGAGGGGCCACTGAAGATCTTTGACCCAGTAGTAGCAGGTCCAGAGAAGCTCTGTCAATAATGTTGTTTGGAAAGGTTGTAAAATGGCTAGTTAACATTCTTCCTTGCTGAAAGGATTTTAAAGGGTTGTTGCATAGTTAAACCTTTATACACAGTATTTTCCTCATCAACTATAGGGTGGTGAACTCTTTTTCCATCAAAAGTTTATACATGCATGACAATATTTTACAGCAACGTTTTTCTTTTTTTGTTTTAAAGTCATCTCTATACCCAACGTGGGGCTCAAACCTACAACCCCAAGATCAAGAGTCACATGCTCCACCAACTGAGCCAACCAGGCATCCCAACATTTTTTCTTTAAAAAGTTCACATTAAAAAAAAATCAATCAATAATAACAAAATTAAAAGCTCATGTTTTAGATTTTGGGGGTAGTAGATAATGTTTTTGACTTTTCTTTCAAAAGACATAGCCACCTAACTTCATTCTTAAATATACACAACCCACTTTTTACACAAGCATTTATCAAATGTAAACGAATTACAAAGTGACTATAGTTTTCTCCTTGGTTTCACTTACACTAAGAACAGTCACTTAATAAACACATATTTATAACTCCTTTAACATTATCATATCTTTATTTGGAGAATTTACTTTGAATACCTAAGCAAGGTACTTGGTATGTATAGAAAGAGATCTAGATAATAAAGGAGGAAAATTTGGCCAAGTAGAACCTTATCAATGCCAGGTACAATCCTAAAGACTGTGGGCCAGGTAGAAAAAGCTGTTAATATTGAACATTCTTT
The DNA here is from genome assembly GCF_016509475.1 of Prionailurus bengalensis. Lineage (NCBI taxonomy): Eukaryota > Metazoa > Chordata > Mammalia > Carnivora > Felidae > Prionailurus > Prionailurus bengalensis. The sequence goes on from NC_057344.1 coordinate 52,327,937, forward strand.
TATTTTTTATTATTTTTTTACATTTATTTTTGAGAGACAGAGCACAAGTGGGGGAGGGGCAAAGAGAGAATGAGACACAGAATCTGAAGCAGGCTCCAGGCTCTGAGCTGTCAGCACAGATCCTGATGCAGGGCTCAAACTCACAAACCACGAGATTATGACCTGAGCTGAAGTTGAACGCTTAACTGACCGAGCCACCCAGGTGTCCCAAACATTTATTTAGTGGGCACTTACTATGTATCAGACTTTACGTGTATTAACTATTAATTCTCAAACAACTATGTAAGATAGTGATACCCTCCCCCATAAAGCTGTTCCTGATCTTTCTACCCCAAATAAGCAGTATTTTACCTATGAGGAAACTCAGAAGCAGACAGGTTAAATAACTTGTCCAAGTTAACAACTGGCCTGAGGCAAGCTTGAGACCAATCACTCAGGCTCCAGAAGGCATGCCCTGAAGGCTCAGACTCTACTGGCTCCCTCAGCCCTCCTTATTAGGCAGCACTGGGCCTCATGACCACAGGTCATGCCACAGAAAGGAGAATTTGGAAGACCATTCTTTTGATACAAAATACTACCTTTTTTTCACTAGAGTAATTTCAGATTTAATAATGTTGGGGTTCTCTTTTTCAAATCTGACACTATAGGTTATCATTGTGGAGGCTAACACCAGGACTAACTTTTTACCCAACAGTGATCACACTGTGTTATGGAAGTGACCAATTTTAAAGTATTTTTAGGAAGCTGGGGCGCCTGGGTGGCTCAGTCGGTTGGGCGTCCGACTTCGACTCAGGTCATGATCTCACAGTTCATGAGTTCGAGCCCCGCGTTGGGCTCTGTGCTGACAGCTCAGAGCCTGGAGCCTGCTTTGGACTCTGTGTCTCCCTCTCTCTCTGCCCCTCCTCCTCTTGCACTCTATGTGTGTATGTCTCTCTCTCTCTCTCAAAAATAAATAAACATTAAAAAAAAATTTTTAAGCATTTTTAGGAAACACAACAGCCAGTCACCAGCTGGACAGTCTAACTACAACACTAATAAGAGGTATGCCTTAAGCTAAATGGGTTGACTATGAGGACAGTATTCATCAGTATTAAAAAACAAAATATCAGTATTTTGTTTTTTAAACTGGCCAATGGTCCTGGGTGAGGAAGAGAAAAAGATTTCATCTGTTCATGTTTTTATGTTTTAAGTTGTAAGGCTAGAAAGAAGTCAAAATATCTGAAGGGTTTGTTGATTTTTTTTTTAACTGTGGTAAAATACACTTAACATAAAATTTACCATCCTTACCATTTTTAAGTGTACAGTGGCACGAAATACATTCACAGTGTGGTACAACCATCACCAGCATCCACCCACACAACTCTTTCCATCTTCCCAAACTGAAACTGTACCTGACTTTCTATTCTTCCCTCCCTGCCTGCTCCCTGGTAACTACCACTCTACTTTCTGTCTCTATGAAGTTTACTATTCTAAGTAACCTGCTTTCGTTAACTGTCTTATGTCACTTAGGATAACATCCTCATGGTTCGTCCATGTTGTAGCCTGTGTCAGACCTTCCTTCGTTCGGATGAATAATAAATAGTCTATGTATATGCTACATTTTGCTTATCCATTCATCCATCCATGGACATTGGGTTGTTTCCCCCTTTCAGCTAGTATATACAATGCATCTATGAACACAGGTGTACAAATATCTCAAGTCCCTGTTTTCAGTTCTTTTGGGTTTATAACCAGAAGTGGAATTGTTGCATCACATAGAAATCTACATTTAATTTTTTGAGGAGCCACCATACTGTTTCCCATAATGGCTGCACCACTTTACATTTCCAGCAACACACAAGGGTCCCAGTTTCTCCACACCCTCACCGATACTTGTTATTCTGCTGTTGTTATTTTACTGTAGCTATCCTAATGGGTGTGAAGCGTTATCTGCTCAATTTAAAAAAAAAAAAAATATTACTCAAGATTGTATCTGTGTCAATCAAGAGTATTATGTGAAGTTAATTTACTTATTTTTAATTTGGCCTTTAATTTGGCCTTAGAGTTCCCTAAGATCTGTGTTAACATTACTATAATGCCACTAAGTATGATTTTGGAAGAGTCCACCCAAAAGTGAGCTGATAAATTAAAACCTGAAAAGGCTTATGAATAAGCTTTTAAACACAGCGTAACCATTATAACATCTGAAGCAGTAATACTGGAATGCATAGATGTACCAGTATTTATTTTGATCAAGCTCAGACAGGGTCACCTTGTGGCTTTATACAATACTGGGGAGTGAGATCTGTTTGTAGTGTGGGAAATAGTGCATAGCTACAACAGATAGACTAGTGGGAGGGAAAGACTAAGCCAACTCCAGATAATATAAGTAAATATACTAAAAGTATTAAATTATATTAATAAGATCAATGGGACAAAAGTTTTATCTCAAATAATGTGTATTTGACCTGTAACACCATATAGCTTCTGTTAAAGGTTTTGGTGTATAATTTTTATCCTAATTTGCAGTTTTATCATTACAGTATAATAGTCTCAGAAAACTGCATACAAGTCACAGATCTTGGCTTTGTAGAAAAAACAAGGATCTTCATCTAGACCCCTCATAGAGTCTCAACTGACGGTGATATTATGTAGAGGAACTTTATTAAATAGCCTCTAAATAACACATGTATTTATTATTTTAAAGTTTCAGTAAGCTAATATTTAAAGCCAATTAAGAATACCAGAAAATGTAACCTAAATAATATTTGGAATTAACAGAACAAACATCTTAAACCAGTTGACTGTTAAACCTTCAATACGAGAGTAATAGGTTCTATTTTTTAAATATTTTATGGATTTCGATAAGAACTTCTAAAACACGCTGACATGTTTTGATGAAAACATTTTAGTTTGAGTTTTACACTGATTCATACTTAGATGCTTCAACAACTTTGTAAGGAATTTTTAGATAATTTTAATCCATCCCCAGTGGTTATTAGCATACAAATAGAATCTAGAATTTTAATAATGTAAAGTTTAGCATAAAATTCAAAACTTAAGTATGAATTTTACACATATATTTAGGTCATATATTTGGTGACCTTTACAATTAACAAATGAAAAACAAGAAGTGACTTTCAGGGGTACTTATTGGGGAATAGTGCCCAACCAGGTCTCCAAGTATGGGACATAGCTTTGTTTCACATCAGCTGTGCTCAGGTCGCAAGATCCCAAACTGTCCTGAATCAGATGAACTATTTTTTAAGACTTGAAACACTGGGGGCGCCTGGGTGGCTCAGTTGGTTAAGCGTCTGACTTTGGCCCAGGTCATGATCTCACAGTTCGTGAGGTCAAGCCCCGCGTCAGGCTCTGTGCCGACAGCTTGGAGCTTGGAGCCTGGAGCCTGCTTCCGATTCTGTGTCTCCCTCTCTCTCTCTGCCCCTCCCAGCTCAAGCCTGCACTCTGTCTCTGTCAAAAATAAATAAACTTAAAAAAAAAAAAGACTTGAAATACTGACAAGGGTTAGACATAGGGCCACAATACTTTTTATTTAGTTTACGAGGGACATTTTTACCTCAATTAAATTTCATCTGAAAAATTTAACTCTAGTTGTATTATTCCATTACATTTTAATTTAGTATATTTAGTATGGATCACACTTAAAATGTTTGAACTTAGTTATTTTTATTAAAGGCTACTTTAAATAGTTACTTGTTTTACCTGACCAATTAAAACAGGGGTTGGCCTGTTTTTATACGACCCTCAGGCTAAGGATAGTTTTTACATTTTTTTTAAAAAAAATTTTTTTTTCAACGTTTATTTATTTTTGGGACAGAGAGAGACAGAGCATGAACAGGGGAGGGGCAGAGAGAGAGGGAGACACAGAATCGGAAGCAGGCTCCAGGCTCTGAGCCATCAGCCCAGAGCCTGACGCGGGGCTCGAACTCACAGACCGCAAGATCGTGACCTGGCTGAAGTCGGATGCTTAACCGACTGCGCCACCCAGGCGCCCCAAGTTTTTACATTTTTTAAAGGATACAATGAGACAGAGGTCTGACACGACTCACAAATCCTAAAATATTGAATTAAAACATGAATCAAACTAAAATGAAATTCTCTTTGATACTTCAGTCAATAGCAATTTACATCACACACCCACATGTATATACCTTCCGTTAATCTGAAGGATACCTGGTCTAATTCTCAGCGCGTCCACCAAAATCTAAGCTTCCTCTTCTATGGTCCAAAGCTGCCGCCTGGGCACCAATACATTTCCCAGCGTCACCTGATGTGGTTACAGTCACAGGGCTAGTTCTTCACAATGGATTTTCAGCACAAGTGATGTGTTCACTTTTAGGTAGGGCTTTTAGGAAGCAATTATGCTTTCTCCATTTTCCCTTTCCTTTCACTGGCTGAATGCTGAGGGTGTTGAGTCCCTAAAGGATGTAAAAGCCACTATCAGCCAGGACCACCCACAGGAGACAAGACATTTCTATTGTGTTAAGTCACCAAAATTTTTGCTATTATACTTACTGAGGAAACAAACTGTAAGAGTCACTAACATAAATGTTGTATATCTGCTGCCTTTCACATTTAACTAACTTCTACTTATTTTGGAAATTCTCCCAATCATCCTTTAAAAAAAAAAAAAAAACACTCTCTGAAAACAGATTGTTTATATTGCTGAAAGCCGTCTGTTTATTCTACCCATCAGTCTTTTCCTTGACAACTGGCTACTGTTGCTCCTTTTTCTGTTTACTGTATGCTCAGATGAATTTTAATTTAAAAGCTCACTAAAACCACATTTCAAATGAACCAAAATTTAAAACCATTCCTGCTCCACATATGTGGTTCAAATGATGCGGCACTGAGACATCCCCACATTCCATCCAATGACTATGTGATAGAAGCAGACATTTTAAAATGGATTAAAATAGCCCCTCTTCACTTACTTATTGTATGTAAGGGCCAAAAAAAAAAAAAAAAACTTGAGAAGGGTACCAATTTCGCTTAACGTTGAAACACTAGTGTCTCCCAAACTAGAACTTCCCAAAACAATAGAACCTTGGTATTTTCAAGAGCTGCATCATGAAACCGTCAGAGACTCAAAAATATGTCAGTTCTGCCAAAATGCATGCTTCTGTCCCATGGATTCCTTCACACCTGCCTCGCAAAATGGGAATGACAACAGTGTAATGGGAAAGTAGTGTTGGTTCTTGAGTGATTCTTCCCAGCATGTTAATGTTTTGAAGCTATCCTGGACAAGATTGTTCAGAAATAATGAGAAAGACTTAGAGGGAAAAACAAAATAGAGATTTTAAGAAAAGTGGTAACTGAGAATCTTACCAAAGTCTTACCTTCCTGTGGCACAAATAGGCGTGGTCACTTTACTGGCTTTAGGGTCCGTTATGCTCTCCACTATCTTGTGATGCTGTGGACACACACGAAGGCTACACCTTACATCAGAGCTTTAATTATGGTGAAACCGGCCTCCAATAGAAGCTAATAGCTACAGGAACCTACATATCAAAGAAAAACATGTCCCAGAATAAAATAAGACCTAGAATCATCTTGGCAGGGAGTGCAAATGTCACCCATACTACCGTAGAGGTATTTTTATCTGGATTCTCATTGTTTTTGTTAATGCTATGGTTACAAAGTTACATAGTTTTAAGTAGTCTAGCCTTAATCCTTTTTTTTTCCCCACAGGCCTTAGTTTTAGTGCGTGATTTTGCAGAATGAGAGGTTTTTCAGGAATAGGTATGAGCATATCACAAATTGAGATCGTGAACTGCAAATGTCAAGCAAACAGGCAAAATGACACAATCCAACCTCATGGGTCCCCATTACAAATCCTTTAGCAGCCTGACAAACACCATCTCATTTAATCCTAGACAACTACCATCTGAAAACCTACCTAAAAATTATGTAGTCCCTAGCAAACAATGGAAACCATATAGTCCATAAATGCTACAAACATATTCTAATTCTCTATTCTTCCAAATCTACAATATAATTGCTTTTAACTTCAGCTTCGCTTTTACAACTGTCATTTAGTCTGCAAACAGAGTAATAAATCCTTTAGGTAGCTTCTCTGTTCTCCTAGTCCAAAGGCACACCATCACACACTAGGTCTAACCAAACCATTTGGGATTGCTTGAATTTTGAAAATATAATTTCCTTTTTAGAAAGCATAATCTTTTCCTTTGGAGTCAGCTTTCATGAAAACTGCTTTAAAGAAGGCAAAATGGCAGCATCCTGAACATACAAGGCTCCTTATACTATTTAGGTGACTCCTCCAGAGCTGCATTCCTCATAACCAAGCAAAATGACAGATGTGGGAATTTTGCTCATTTCGATCCAAAATCAGAGGATCCAACCTGGTCTACACGGTGCTCGCCCATAAACTCTGTGCCCCATCTCTGCCAGCCATTGCCTCCACTAGGATTTCTGACCCCAAACTTCCCAGTTACAAGGAGCCTGAACTGCCTCACCACTGCCACACTACATTCCCACATGGAACCCCGAGGGACACTATTTTGGTATGTGCGGATTCTAGGTTTCCTTGTTGATCTACTGTACTGATATCCTACCAACATGGAGTAACAGAGCAAAACACTCCATGACCCCTTCCGATCCCCTTCCCTAGTTATCCACCCTCTGCTCATGTATCTGTCAAGCAAAATGTAGTGAAATCATTTTTCTTCTCTGCTTCCTTCATCCCTGTGTGTAATGACACCCATTTAATACCTTTTAGGTCACTTCTCTTTCACTCACTGGTTTCTTTTTAGGAATCCTACCTTAGTACTGACTTCAACATATACAACATTTCTGAAAATTCGAGATGTGAAATTCACTCTGGATTGAATATCAATCTCCCCAACACCTAACCTGGCACTTCTAGAACACTAACAGTGGTAATTTGTGTTAATAATGACCCCGAAGTACTTCAGACTTCCAAAGAAGCTTCTGAATCAAAGGAATATTCAATTATACCCCATACAGTTTTTTTTTTTTCAACGTTTATTTATTTTTGGGACAGAGAGAGACAGAGCATGAACGGGGGAGGGGCAGAGAGAGAGGGAGACACAGAATCGGAAGCAGGCTCCAGGCTCTGAGCCATCAGCCCAAAGCCTGACGCGGGGCTCGAACTCACGGACCGCGAGATCGTGACCTGGCTGAAGTCGGACGCTTAACCGACTGCGCCACCCAGGCGCCCCTACCCCATACAGTTTTAAAGTTAAATGTCTTTACAATATTCTAAGGCTTTAGTTTATGGTAATCCATATGCCATAATAGATGACAAATCTTGCTACTACTTGATTAATACACACTTTCACCAACCCATTGCAACTAAGGGTAAGGTCAAATCAGAGATTGCTTTAACACTGGTGTGATCCATTAAAATCATCATCACAACTTCCTCTGTATGGTCCACTGCTCTAAATCTGGCATGCCCAGTGCTCAGATTTATAAAAACTTTCCAAGTGATCCTAACAGAAACTGCTTCTCAAGAACTATCACTGCAAATAGTGGCAGAAATCAACCTATACAACTGTGGCTCTCATCTCGGTGCACTGCTGGGGGACCTTTGTGAAAACACAGGCTTTTAAAACATACAGATTCCAAGGCCCTTCCAGATCTAATGGATCCTAATCTGTTATGGTAGTACCCAAATATCCAACTCCTCAGATGATTCCAATGCACAGCCAAAGTTTGGAAATAATAGCTTTATAATCTTAGGAATCTTAAGAGCTGCTGCTCTCAGTGTTTCCAACAGGTCACCTAAGAACCAACATATGGGTGCAGCCTTTAGGTGGGACCTGCAAGGATAAAGAGTGGCCAAGAGGGTGTGGTCAACCCTACATACTCCTTTCTGTAATGTGGAAATCACGGGGTTGGAAGGATCACCTATCCCAAGAAAGAGACTAGGGTGAAGTACAGAAAATAACTTCCTAAAGATATACACTCAGCAGTACCACTCAGCTGCTTGAATCACAACAGCAGTTACAATTGACTAAGAGTCATAAGCCTACCACACTCCTCAGAGTTTAATACATTAGACTAGAAATCAGAGGTCTCAAAGGACCCTAGCTTTACATCAAGAGGGCCCAGTGGTTCAAGAATATCATTTCTCCATTTTCAATAAGCAGAACAGCAAAGTCCCAAAGTAGAGCAAAGTAATTAGTGAGAAGAGCCTTCTGATCATTACAAGAGAAGTCTGATAAAGAAAACTGCACAAATTTTGCCATCAATGAGATCTACCTTCAAAACCTTTCTCCACCAGTTAGTTACCAGTAACATCAGATTACTTAACCTCTCTAAACCCATTTCTTCCTCTATGAAATGAGCACAAAAACTTATGAAAATTTAAATGAGACAATATTTGCAAAAACAGAATTTTCAATACAGCTGCCTTTCCTCCTTAGTAATTTCTATACGCCTCTTCTATACCACTCTCCTTTAAGTCATACATACTAATAGTTACTACATATCTCTGTTAGTCTTTACCTTGACTTATTGCTATTACATATGAGAAACACATGAGAACACTAATTTTGCTCCTCCAAAACTAACATGCAGTTTAAACTTTGTCTACTGACAACCCACTGAGAACTCATCAGGGCCTAGATTCATACTCACTTCTTCAGGACAGAATTTCTTTTTTTTAATTCTCAGGTACTGATTCCTCTAGAGCAAAGGCTCCCAAACTTTAAAGAAAGGTAAGAATTACTGGGGAGCTTGTTTAAAATACAAATCCCACCTCCCACCAACCATGTCATAATTGATAACAGGGAGGATTCTCACTGGCTGCTAATGGCAGTGGGTAAAAGGTTGCTAGAAAACAACACTGACATCTTGCCAAAGTATTATCCCACGAGTTATTTACTGGTTGCAAAAGGGAAAAAATATATACCTCTATACAGAAAAATCTGGCAGTCAGAATCTTAACCAAGAGATAAACCTTAGCATCACTAACAGTGCAACACATCAGATACCATGTGCCTGTTGACAGGATGCAAAAAGGAAGTAGGAAGCAGTATTTTGGCAAACATATGTACCCTGAATAAAATCAAGCCCCTAGATGCACCTTAAAGTTGGCCCAGAAAACAGAGAGGTCAGATGACACTTGGAAAAAACAATTAGGCAATCCAAAATATAGAACATGTATGAACTGGCCTAGAGTCTGCAAAAGTCAATGTCACGAGGGGAAAAAATGTAAGAAAACTGTTCTAGGGTAACAGAAACAAAAGCAATGAGTGAATTATAATTAAATCCCTGTTTGGAGGGGAAAAAACCTATAGAAGAAATTGTTGGGGGCAAATGGGCAAATGTGAATATAAGCAGTTATTACATGATTCTGTAAAATTATGGAATCATTGATAATGATGGGATAATGGTATTACAGCTATGTAGAATTATTCTAATTATTTAGTATTTGAAGTACAGAGAGGTGCTTCCCTCATAGTATGTTAGATACACAAACATACACTGACAAAGATATCTATGTTAATTACTGAAACCAGGTAGATGGTAACAGGTGTTCACTACTCTTTCTAACTCTCTGTATTCTTAGAAGTTTCCATAATGAAGACTAAGAAAAACACATTCTCTGGCCCAACTCTATGAGACTCTAATTCCTTAAGCCTGCGGTAGGCCCATAAATCTGCATTCAAGTAGCCCCAGGGCCTATCCTAAAATACAAGATGTTCTCTGACCACTCTAAGAAACACAGCTGAAGACAGAAAGTAAGGTGTGTCCACTATCTGGAAGAGCTTGGGTTCTAAACTCTGTGCCAGCTCTATTTTATTGGCAGGCTTCCCAAGCAATGGATTTGGTATCTTCCTCACTGTTGCCATCTTTCTTCATGTGTCCAGTATATTTAAGATGGACTAAAAAGGAGGCATAATAGTAAAAGATTTCTATTTCATGTACCTATGATTCCTTGAGAGCATCTCCCCACGGTAAACAATAATTAGCAACTCTAACTCCCAAGAGTGCTTTAAAGAATTCTTGTTTACCTTTCTCTGAACTGAATATTCAAATTTCTTCCTAGAAATGGGTAATGAGTACACAGTCCATAGTCTACAAATTGATAACCAAAATAAAACAGAAATGGTATCCTCACAATTGAAAAAGAAAAAAAGACCAAAATACCGCACTCAAAACTTTTGACTACAACAAACTAAAAAGCTTTTGTACAAACAAATGGGAGTACATCAAACTGAAAGGCTTTTACACAGCAATGGATATGACCAACAAAATGAAAAGGCAATGGGAGAAAACAGTCACAAAAGATATATACAATAAGGGGTTAACATGTGAACTATATAAAGAACTCATAATTCAGTATTTAAAAACTAATAATAAACACTCCAATTAAAAAAATGGACAGAGGGGGCGCCTGGGTGGCGCAGTCGGTTAAGCGTCCGACTTCAGCCAGGTCACGATCTCGCGGTCCGTGAGTTCGAGCCCCGCGTCAGGCTCTGGGCTGATGGCTCAGAGCCTGGAGCCTGTTTCCAATTCTGTGTCTCCCTCTCTCTCTGCCCTTCCCCCGTTCATGCTCTGTCTCTCTCTGTCCCAAAAATAAATAAACATTGAAAAAAAGAAAATTAAAAAAAATAAAATAAAATAAAAAAATGGACAGAGGAGGGAGAGGAGGGCGCCTGGTGGCTCAGTTGGTTGAGGTCTGACTCCTGATTTCACTCAGGTCATGAGATCAAGCCCCACCGTTAAGCTCTGCTCTGAATGTGGAGCCTGCTAGAGATTCTCTCTCTCCCGCTGCCTCTCTCTCTCTAAAAACAAAACAAAAAACAGGACAAAACAAGAGACATTTTTCCAAAGACACACAGATGGCCAACAGGCAATGAAAAGATGGTCAATTTTAGTAATCATCGGGGAAATGCAAATCAAAACCACAAGAAATCACCTTACACCTGTTAGAAGTAACAAGTGTGGCGAGGATGTGGAGAAAAGGGAATCTCGTGCACTGTAAGTAGTTAAGGTTGTAAATTGGCGCAGCTACTGTGGAAAACAGTACGGAAGTTCCTCAAAAAATTTAAAATAGAACTACCATACAATCCAGCAATTCCAGTTCCAGGTATGTATCCAAAGAAAACAAAACCACTTTGAAAAGACATGTGTACCCCTATGTTCATTATAGCAACGGTCACAATAGCCAAGATATGGAAGCAACCTAAGTATCCATCAATAGACGAATGGAAAAACAAGATGTGGTATATTACCCAGCCATAAAAAATGAAATCTTGGGGTGCCTGGCTGGCTCAGTAGGAAGAGCATGTGACTCTTGATCTCAGGGTCATGAGTTTGAGCCCTACACTGGGTGTAGAGATAGACTGATTGATTAAATATATAAACACATAAAACCTAACTTCAAATAAACTGTCTTAAAAAATGAAATCTTGCCATTTGCGACAACATGGATGGACCTATAAGGTACGATGCTAAGTGAAATAAGTCAGTGATTTCACTTATATGTGGAATCTAAAAAACAAAACAGAAAAAAGACTCAGATACAGAGAACAAACTTGACGGTTGCCAGAGAGGAGTGGGGTGTGGTGATGGACAAAACAGGTGAGGAGGATTAAGAGGCACAATCTTCCAGTTATAAAATGCATATGACACAGATATGTAATACACAGCAGAGCTATTAAATTACTATGTTGTATACCTGAAATTAATGAAATACTGTATGTCAATTATTCTTCAGTAAAAAAAGTTATTTTAAAAACTGGCATTTCAAGGTAAAAGTGATATATGAGAAACTTTGTTAGCAATACATAAAATACCTTAGGGATATAGTGATTTGTTTTAAAATGGATAAAAACAATGTAATATACCAAGATATATACATATCATATACACAGAAAAGAAAAATCTAAAGGTGAATCTTGTGTAGAAATGTTATCAATGTCATTGTAACAATATTCACTAAGTCCTCCAAGCAAAATCAGGAAATACAACTAGAACCAGAAAAGTACCTATACCATAATCTAAGAATACCAAAACCAAAATTCACTTAGAATTATTTCCCAGAACAGCTCACAACTGACATAGAAGCTACCATTAAAAAAACAATAATTACAAACACTAACTTTTCAAAGTTAGAGAACACATAGCAAATAATAAACTGCAGTAGGTGACTTTGAGGTTCCTCCCCAATAAAAAAATTAATCTAATAAACAATCCAGGAAAACCTCCAATATCTAGAACTTGGATACATACATTGCTTTAAGCTTAATCTAACAGTAAAAAAATTTATAACTGAAGACTACAAAAAATGAACTTTAAAAGATGTGAATTTTAGCTGAAATTGCAAATTCACAAAGTTAGCTAATAAACCAGCATTAACACATTTCTTAGAAAGTCTAATCTGCTATGAATTCTAACATTAACTACAGAGAGATAAAAATGCCTCTACAGGCAGCAAAGTTATTGAAAATAATGAGAATGTGTTTAGTATATCAAAATAACACATGGTAAAATTTCAAGGCAGTTCCTGGGAAACCTATACATTTTAAAATATTTTAACTGCTCAAACTAAAGCATGAAATTGCTTCTTTAAAACTTCAGAGTGTTAATCCCTATCAGCATAATAAACTTTTTAAAACTGAAGAGACCTTAAAGATCACTAACTTTAACTTCTCATTTGATAAATATGAGAAAATTGAAGCCAGAGATTTTTTTGTAACTTGTAGAATGATAAACCAGACTTCTTAATTCCAATATACAGTGTTCCCTGTATACCACACTATGTATGTCCTGTCCCTTAACAACAACAAAAAATCCCCATTAACAATAAGTAGTGGATTGTCTTCAGGCGAATGTAAAAAGTCACTGAACTTTTTAAATGAGGTTGTATTTTCATGACATTTTAAAAAAATTTAACTCGTTCAGAAAGAAACAAGAAATCCAGAATTCTAACTAGAAGAAAGTAGGTAAACAGAACATTATGAAGGAATAAACTAAAGTTTTAGCCATAAACTTCCTTGCAGAAGTAACACCATAAAGCTACCAGCCCAGGGTGAAAATGGCAATATGTCAGACACTGATTACTTTTGAATCCCACAGAATCTTTGCAATAGTCCAGAATTTATCAGTTACATAAGCCTAAGTGACTTTTGGATAAAGTTTGCAAAATCAAATCATACTGCAAAACAGTATGTGTATTGTTAAGAGACAGAAATGAACTGCCTGTGATTTCTGACATGTGCCTACTACATTTCTAGAATGCTAGGTTTCTGTAACATAGAGTTTAAGGCTTTGTTTCTCCATCATTCTGGAAATACTATCCTTCATCACTAGTTGCAATGTTACTCAACGCCATGCCATTTTTTTCATCACCTTCCCTTGAAAAGTTACCATAAATGTCAAGTTTTACTGTTTCTATTCTTTGAAAAATGAGAAATAATTTTCAGGGAAGCTCTCTTCATAGTCATTCTCCTTGAGGAAGTAGCTCTTTATCCATATATATAACTTCCACTAATTATGTATTTCTATGATTTTTCAGGTGGTGGGAGGGGGAAGGGAATAACTAGATTAAGACTACTTAATGTTGTGATACCTTTCTTTTTTCCTTTATGGTATCAAAGGGTCTTGCCCACTGCAAAATTATAAAATTATTCTATATTTTCTTTTACATGTACTATTTTATGTTTATATCTTTAATTCTTTTAGAATCTTTATTTATGTAAGGTAGAAATCAATTCTTCCCAACTGGGTAGTCATTTGCCCCAATATCATTTGTTAAATAACCCTTTTCCCCTTCATGGATTAGAAATGCTTTACTATCTGCTAAATTCCCATAAACCTGTCTATTTACCTCACTCCTTATTCTGTTTCACTACCTATTTGCCTAATTCCTCTGCCAGCCACACGTTGTTCTAATTATTGACACTTTACAGCACACCCGTTTTCTGGTAAGTCTCAACATTTTTTCAACAAGACTTTTTTTGATTGTGCAAAAACATTTACTTCTCTCAATTTTTCTCGTTTCCCCTCAAAAAAAATCCCACTTTCTTTTGAAACAGAATTCCATTAAATTTATGGATAAAATACAATGTATTTTTAAAATATTTAGATTCCCATCTAGTAATAAGCAGATATGTAAAGCCCCCGACACACACACACACACACACACACACACACACACACACACGTATACAATCTTCATTTGACAGTGACTGGTACTCTGGCCCCACACGAATGAAATTTCCTTATTTGCAAGGTAACATTTCCATTCTTAAATCACAAAATCTTAGAGCAAGAAGAACATTGTAGATCACTTAGTCCAATACCACTTGTAAGCCCAGTTATGTTTACCTCAAGCCTGCCTGAGATTCATTTCAAAGTTAAAAGTAATATACCTTTTACATGCAACATAATCATAAAAGTACTACCTGGATCACACAAAAGCAAAGAAGTGGTCTACCTTTATTCAAGAGTACTTTCAACTTAGAAATCCTTTTAGAAGACCCATACTGGGCTCAAAACAAAAAAAAAACAAAACAAAAAACAAGAGTACCTTAAGGGCATATACTAGAAACAGCTCCAGGTACATTTTTAGATACTGTTTCCAAGGCAAAGTCTTTTTGTTACAGTGGGTCCAGGAACCGAACTTCATAGTACCACATCATTCCATTCCCAACTGTTCCATCATTTATTAAAAACACAAATCCAACAACAATCTCCAAATGAATAAGCTGAAACAATTCTATAACTGTTTCTCAACTGTTTCTCTGGCTGCCCATGTAATCACCTGTAGAGCTTTTAAAAATAAGATTACTTGGGTCCCACTCTGGGACCTTAAACATTTTCTTTCTTTTTTTTTTTTTAAAGCTGTAGTAGGTTCTAGTTTCAGCCAGAGTTAGGAACCAACATTCTAAAAGATTCAAGAACAAAGGTCCTTAAAATGCCAAACATCCCTATATATTGCCGGGGGGGGGGGGGGGGGGGGGGGGGGTGGGGGGGGGGGGGGGGGGGGGGGGGGGGGGGGGGGGGGGGGGGGGGGGGGGGGGGGGGGGGGGGGGGGGGGTGCAGGTGGTAAAGAAGCAGTAATGAAAAAACCATCTTCACCAGCCCAGCAACATTTGCTGCTGATTAAGCTGTGTCCCTACATTATGCCAATCTGAAAACAGGAAAAACTGCAAAACACACAAAGCTTTTAACTGTTCATAGATGGATGGGGCTATTATGATATGTGAAACACCTTTTTCTTTTTTCTCCCTTGAAGGAAACCCTCCACTCCACACCATCTCCCAGGAGAAAAGACAGTTGATACTCACTTTAAAAATGGCAAAAATTATTAAGATTTTAGATAAATTCTTCTTTGACTTTGTGAAAAAGAAAGGTGTAAACACACCCATAAAAACAAATAGGGAGATTAACGATTGGCTGCGATATCATGACATTAGATGAAATTTCAGTCAAAGAACTGTTGCTTTGTGACTGCAGAGAACTGCCGAAACACTAAACACCCTCTAAAGGTAGCACAAAAGCAAAGGAAGGCTGATACACTGAAGGAAAAAACTTACAACGATGCAAATATACAAACTAAATCAAACCGTTCCTAAGGTCTAACCCTCTAAGAAAATGATCGCGCTTTCTAATAACACTTTCACTAAACTGAAGCCCGGTGTGACTCACATTCTTGTTATGAGTGACTCATATACCTTCCATCCTTGGGAAAAGCACCTGAAAAATAGAGCACATAAAGCTACACCGTTAAGTTACATGTTAAGTAATTAGTGAGAGTAACACATACATTAAGTAGACCTTAATCACACACCAAAACTCTGCAAAAGGAGGTTCATGAAACCAAATCATCCCACAGACAACTATTCTTCCACGCTCCAATTCTGGCCTAGCCAAAAATATTTTCTCACATTCTGTAAAGTCATTTGGTGAAAGAGCTATCAAGTATTTTGCATCTTGACAGGAAAGGCATCACACGTTAAAGTGTATCACCCTACTATCAAGGAAAACTAAATTCTCTTAAATTAGCACTGAGATCTGTCCAAGCATGAGTCAAATGATTTTACATTAAAAAAAAAAAAAAAAAAAAGAAGCAGGTGAAGAGACAGGTATTCATGGTTTAATGGAATCAGTTTTAACAATGTACAACTTTACCAACATGTTTCTTAGAAATGTAGCCCAAATCAGTGATATAATTCCTAGGCCTTACCCTCGTCACATGACCACATGAAATAGCAAAATTTAAGTAGCAAATATAATTAAGGGAACAACTGTAACCCCAAAAATCTGCAGTAAACTCTGAGATGATGTGTGTTTATACACACAATAAGTAATTGTTTGCCCAGAAATTCAAACAAAAAAAGGATGAAAACCTTCTTGTAATGCTTTTCATGTGAATGATTTGCATGCAAGCCACGTGCCTAGCAGGTAGTAAAGACGAGACTGTTCCTGGGACATTTCAAACAAAACAAGCTTATTGAAAAATTTTAAAGCAAGGAAAGAAAATCCTTCATCAGCAATTATTTCTTTTGAAGTACAGCTACGTTGGAATAAATAACTTAGCTGAATTAACGTATCTTTTAGTACTTTATACTTTGAAAGCTTTATGAAAAATTTAGACACATATTCTAATCTTGAAAAAAAATTTAAACATAGTAAAATCACAGGCATCTTTCTGAGATATCTATACCACTGCACATCTTGAAACTTCAAGGAAGATCTGGGAAAGAAATACATTACCCTATTTTAAACAAGTATAAAAGCCTAAAATTACACTTAAAATGTACTTTTTAGTTTGTTCCAAAATCTGGACTTCTTTATCCAAATGCAATTAAGATTAGGGGAAAAATTGTTCTAAGAAATTTGTGAAGCTGAACTCCAATTCCATCATGTCCCAAAAGCTCACTACTAATAAATACCTAGGATGGATTACATTAGAAACATTCTCTCAGGAACTTGAACCTGACACCAAGATACTGATTGTCTACACTTTAGGAGTTAAAGACAGGGAGCGACAGGGGACTTTGGCTTGTTCAGAAACCTAGTTATTAAATATATGCGGTTTATCTTTACTAGTATTTCAAAATCTCTCTCCCCCATCCTTCTTGTCCCTCTCCCCCTTCATTCTTTTGCATCTTACCAACCTGCAAGAAATCAAAAAAAGTATCCCCAGTATCAAACGTACTACCTTTGATTCAATATGGATTTGGGTGTTCAGGTAGGTTTTTAGATTTAGATTTCAAATGCAAAACATATTTCAAAATTTTACCTGACCGCATGCTACACTCAAAATTGCTAAAAGTTAATCATCATTTTCCCCCCTATTTTATCCCACTACCCCTTTCTTATAAACTTATCAGCAGGAAACCAATTATTTGCAGACAAGTACAGCTAGGAAAAAAAGGTTGCTAGGTTCAATCTAGGAGCACCAGTAAACAAGCCTAGAAGTATCAGAAAAATCAAGAACCACTCACAGGTCCCCAATCCTGAATCTGCATATAAACCCTACAGGACAAAGTTCTTGCAGTCACTTTCATGATTTGACTTAATTCAATCCCATGCTTTCTGAAACGTCTTTATTTGAAACTATAAAGAGAGATCTGGACAAACAACTCAAAAGACAATGAACTTTATGTCAGTTAACCTAAGTACATCTCAGTTAACTGAAATACAGAGCACCTAAAACCTCCTACTAGGTGCAGGACTCAGGGCAATCTAGGCAAAATGTCTTCTCACAGAAGCAATGTACCCGAAGAGCTCTGTGTAATTCAGCTTCAGTTAAGATTCGCTTCTCTTGCAAATGTTTACCTACAAACTCACAGTCTCCAGAATACACTCAAGCTTTTAAGTTGGAGGGCAAAGATTTACCAAGATTTTAAAGGGATCATTTCCTTAGTTAAGCCAGTTAAGGTGGGTAGCAAAAAGAACCTCTGCAAGTGGTTTGGGAGGTATTCACCAGGCACAGGGGAAATTTACAAAAGAGGAAAGGGCCGCAGGGCCAAGCATGGGCTTGTGTAAACATAAATCCCCTACGCACTGGCCTAGGAATCAAAAACAACGTTCCTCCAGAATAGGTGTCCAGGTGGCTAATTGACTTTCTGGAGGTGAGAGTTAAAAACAAACGCTTACACCCAGTATATACGACACAATTTTACCTGTCACCAAAAAAAGGGTCTAATCCAGCAAAAAAAAAAAAAAAAAAAAAAAAAGAAACAAAAGTCATTTTTCCTTCAAGGAGGGCAGCGGTTTAGAGTCATTTGCAGGGGATAGGATTGCAGGGGGGAGGGCGCGTGGAATAAAGGAGTGCTAAAAGGAGAGGCAGAGAGGGGTTTTTTGCACAGGGCCCCACACAGGCCACTGCGGAGAGAAGACGGGGAAGAGGGGAAGATGTCTCGCCAGGGGACAAAACCGAATGCAAAACCAGCTTGGAAGAAGGAAGGTCCCCCCCCCCAACAGGAGGCGAGCTGGGGTGCAGATAAAAAGCGCTAGCGGCTGGTTACCTTGGGAAACAGGGGAAAGGGACAACGGGAATAAGAGGTCTACAGAGATGTGAGGGAAGGAAAGGATGAGGCAGGGTCTCCGGTAAGTGCGAACCCGGGAAGAAGATAAGACAAACAGCGGGACTGGGGCCTCCCAGGGCCAAAAGGCGTGGCCAGGGATCCAGATCAAACGACGGTCTTTTTCAGACGCCAGGGGAAGTGAGCGGCAAACCCCTCCTTCAAGACCCCGGGGCAGACCCGTCCGAGGGGCCCAACTGCGAGGCACCTCGAGGGCAGAACGCG
The DNA here is from genome assembly GCF_016509475.1 of Prionailurus bengalensis. Classification (NCBI taxonomy): domain Eukaryota; kingdom Metazoa; phylum Chordata; class Mammalia; order Carnivora; family Felidae; genus Prionailurus; species Prionailurus bengalensis. Next base: position 52,346,695 of record NC_057344.1, read on the forward strand.
CTCTGGAGGGCTCTGGCCTCGCCCGCGGGGCCCTCCGCAGGGCCGGCTGCCCGGGCCCCCGCCCCCACCCCCGCAGTGCTCTTACCTCCACACCTGCCCCATCTGCAGCAGGTGGATGACCGACTGCCAGATCCACACGGAGAGGCGGCACAGGCGCTGCGCCCCCGGCGTGGCCGAGCCCGGGCCGCCGCGGCCGTAGCCGGCCCCCATCATGGGGGGGCCCCGGCTGCTGAGCCCCTCCACGGCGCCCAGCCCGCCGCCCGTGTAGTCCTGCACGAACCAGCGGAAGCTCAGGCTCTGCACCAGCAGCGACGGCACCAGCACGAAGAAGAGGGTCAGCCCGAAGAAGCCGTAGTCCCCCTTGCGGTAGTAGTCGAGGGCCAGCCACAGGTCGGTGCCCACGTCCCCGAAGAAGACCAGCAGCGCCAGCACGATCCACAGGCAGTCGAGCCACGGCCGCTCCACCTGCGGCGGTGGCGGTTGCGGCCGAGCGGCAGGCGTCGGGGGGTGGTGGTCGGCGCCGGCGGCCGCGGGCGGCTGCAGCGGCTGGTCCCCCCCGTCGGCGGCGGCGGCGGCGCTGCGGCGCGGCTTCTTGCCCAGGAGGGAGCGCAGGCAGGCGGAGCGGCAGCCCCAGTAGCACGAGGAGGTGTTGCAGCAGTGGCAGATGTGCAGCGAGCTGCTCTCGCCGGGCTCGCTGCCGTCGCCGCCGCCGCCGCAGCCGCCTCCCCCGGGCTCCCCGTCCTCCTCGCCGCCGCTGCCCACCGCCTCGTCCAGGTTGTGCAGCTGGGCAAAGCCCACCCCCACGCCACCGCCATCGGATTTCGCCGCCATCTTGACTCTCTTCCCAGCTCCGGAGGTTGGGGGGGGAGGGACGGGTAGGGGGGGGAAGAAGGCAGGGAACGGGGAGGGGGGGAAACGAATGGAGAGGAAGGGGGGCGGGGAGGAAGCGGGGGAGCAAACGAACGAGGGGGGAGTGGGCCAGGGAACCCCCTCCGCTTCCGGGTAGTTGGCGTCACTTCCGGGCGAGCCCCCCAATCGCACGGCGCCCGCAGCTCCCCAGCCCTACCCTCCCGGCCAAGATGGCCGCCCTCCTGTGCCTCAGCTGCTGGGCGGGGGACCGGGGGGTTCTCCCCGCCAGGGCTCCCCTTCCCCTCTTCCGTTGACCCCGAAACCCATCAGGTTGACCCCTCGGCGTTTCTGAATCCCGCTGGGCCGAGTGATGCGGTCCAAAGTGATCCCTGGAGGGGGCAGTGCCAGACGTTTTGGGGTCCCCTTCCTCAGCGTCGCAGCTCACAGCTTTCCTCCTGGAGAAACGCCCCCTAACACCCTCCCGGCTGCTGGCAAAGGGGCGGGACCTCTGAGGGAAGGGGCGGAGCTCGTGCAAAGCAGGTGATTACGTGTCACTTCCGGGAGATAGGATGACCTCATTGAGTAGTTAGGCCACCCCCCCCCCCATCAAAATGGCTGTGTCTCACCTCTTTGGTGGTTTTTTTTTTTTTCCTTCTTTCAAAATTCTCTTATTTTCTTATTTTGAGGGTCTTGAGAAATTGCATAAATCAGTTTAGATTCCCACACACAACTGACTGATTCTCACTTGTATTTGGACACCTCCCTCTGTTGACCCCCTGATTTTCTTGTCACTGACAACTTTACCATCTTTAGTAATAAAGTTTCCATCATTCCCTTAAGAAAAATCCAAAGTCCAATTAAAAGTCAGCCTATTGCACCTTGAATGTTAGAGCGAAGATTGAATTGGCATCAGTGACCTTGAATGTATTTTCTTCATCTTCGAAATATATTTCTACCAACTTTTTTTAAGTATGTGATTTTTATATTGTGTGACCTTAATTTGGAAAATTCAGAACTAGCCAGAGTTTAACGTGTATCAATTACTTGTTCAAGCTATTTGAATGTGTGAAGATTGCCTTTTAGAATGTTTTTGGTGCTAAAACTCTGTCAGTAAACACGGCTTTAAATGAGTGAAAATGTTATCAATGTGCTATATCATTAAAACATGTGGAGGGTACACTACTTAATCTTAACAAATTACAAAAGTGAAGCAGCACTGAATGGATTTGAATTACAATGATCTTCTAGTGAAAGTACATTTGAAGCCAGACAAAGCAAACTACATGGTTACAATTGTTACTGATCAAGGGAAAGAAACATTTTGAGATTAAAAAAAGAGGGGAAAAAATGTTTTAAACTCTGAATTCTCTTTAAACCCTGAATTTTGTACTCATTTTTCTGACCCTGTCTACTTCTCTCTTCAGTAAAACCTAATAATACTGTAGTTTTCTTTGGAATGCTGAGGTCAAATTAGGTAATATTTGCACCGAACTTCTGTGGAAGAAAGCTGCCTATGAAATCTTCAGGATTATTTTGAGGTATATGATATTTAACACTATAGCACCTACTTAATTGGGGGTGGCAAGGCAAACAAGGATTCCATATTTTAGGACACAACTTTTCGTCCGTATGCCAAGCTAAATCCTATAAAGACCTTACAGAAAGTACTCCTAGAGAATTTTTACCCCAGCCATTGGGGAGGGGGGAGGGGAAAGAGGACAAGTAATTCCAAAATCTGCTTTTGGAAACAAGTCTCGTAACTCTATCCTTTGATTTCATACCACGATTTAAGCCTCTTTGTTCCTGTGCTAGCAAAACTTATAGCCAACAGGTAAGGACATTTCCTCATATAAATAAATGGCCTCTTTCTTTACTGAATTTGAATTAATAACGTTTTAGAAAAACAGCTTAAGTGTAGATTAAGACTGCCTAGGTTTGAATCCCAGTTCCACTAAAATAATAATGTGAATGGTAAAAAGAAAACCATAGGCCCAAAATGGCATGACTTTGGCCAAGTCACCAAACCAGGGCTTAATACCTCACTGCAGTTTCTACCTTCCCCAATGTAGTCTTAACCAGTCAGTCAGGAATTTTCTGAGCAGCACCAATGAGGTAATTTGTCATACGGGCCCTTTTCATCCCCCAAAGGAAGATGAGGTAATTTACCTAATAAGAACCCCTGCCCTTGCGGCTAAGGGAAGGTGACCTTGTCTGGCACAACTTTTTGTTTCCTCTTGCTAGTAACTTTCTTGCCCCACCTTCCTTCCTATGAAAATCTTCCATTCTGTAGAACTCCTTGGGACTCCTCTCTACTTGCTAGATGGGATGCTGCCCGATTCATGAATCATTTAATAAAGCCAATTAGATCTTTGCATTTACTCGGTTGAATTTTTATTCTTTAACATGAATACTGTGAGCAAGATAATTAACCTCCTTAAACCTGAGTTCCCTCCATTGTATGATGGGGATAATAACATCATACAATGTTGACATGTTCTCTGAAAAGTTGTTGGGTGGATTAAAGATGGTAATCCATTCGAAACTCTCAACATGATACCTGATAGGTAGTCAGCACTAAATAAATGATAACTGCTATTATTTTTATTGCTATTATGATATGTTTGTATGGTACCAACATATAGTTACTTAAATTTTATCATTCAGTAGATAGATTTGGTATCTCTAATAAATGAAGGCATTTTTAAATGCTTCCAGGAAACGGGTACAACTAATTTGTATCTTTAAGTATATTTTCTCTGTTTAAGCCTGGGAGGCAATGAAATGAGATACAATAGCAGGCAGCAATGACATATTTATGATTCCTATTTCTCTATGCCCTGAAAGAACATAATCTACTAGTGAAATTAGCTAAGTAAATTATACTTACTGTATAAAGCTGACAAATGAGACTGAATCAAAAGGTTTATCACAATTGAAATTTCAAGTGGATGCATAAGATCTGCAGGCTGTCAAGTGATTTCAACTTTCCATTTGCTGTTTCAACAATTTTAGCATTCTGACTTCTGTGGAAGGTATACAGTGTGGAACCCAGAAGGTTCTAAAATTAAAATCAGTTACAGTGATAATAAAGCTATCATGAAAACTCACTGAAAGGCTAACATAAACTAGAACTGTGCTATGAATGATACTTTTTTTTAACCCAGAATTTTGGGGCAATTAGGTATACCAAGTAAGTCCTGAGCTTAGCACAGTGCTGAACACATAGTAAGCACTCAATAAATATTAGTCAAATAAGTGAATTAAAATATTTTTTGAAATAACTGAAATTTACCCTTTCAAAGCCCCCCCCCCAAATAGGTATTTTGCATCTGATGATATAAATCTTTATAAAACCATTGATGTATTACAGAGATACCTTGATCCTTTTGTAAACAAGGAAGGAATAAAAAGAAATTCATTGACCACTGGTCTGCTTTTTTACAAGCACACCAGTTAACCTTTTCTCGATGACTTGACCTTAAGGTACTCTTATGCTAAGAGGTTCTGTCTATTGAACAAGCCTACTAAGAAACCACCCCAGGCCTGCTGGATACTTGCGTTCTTGTTGTTTCTAAATAACATTTAAAAAAAAAAAAATCTCTGCTATTTGTAGTTCAGTCAGTTACCAACTTTGGCTCCTTTTACTTCCACTTTGACATAGGCTGGGAAGTCATGTTGGAATTACATGCAATACAATGGTAAATCGATTTTTAGAGCGTCTTCTGTGAGTAAAGTAAGACAGACCTAATACACGGAAGTTGTGGCACAGTTTCACTGCCCCCAAACTTTTGGCATTTTTCTTCCTGAATCTCTGCTGTTTTCAGAAAGGCAAAAGGGGAATTTATTGTTAAGTGCCATTATGTATTAGCCACTGTCCCAAACAGCATTCTATTTAATTTTACAACCATCCCAAAAGGCAAGGGGATATCCCCATTTTAATCGCTGGAAAACAGCCTCCAGTCCAAAGGAGGCCTAATTCCAAAGCCTAAACCTCTCACCTTCACATTGCCCTGGGCCAAGCAGCTATTGGCCTGTTGAAATGAAGCCAGTCTTACAGTTCTAGTCACTAGAGGAGCCTGTTATAATCTGATACATATTAGGGAGACAGAATACTTGAATTACAGCGTGGGGATTTGCCCCAGAAAAAGCACTATGTGGGGGCTTCCTCATACATTCTTCACCAGGTTTTCCTAATTTGAGCTTGGGTAAAGCCTCAAAACCAGTAGATGGATGTCATCCTAATCAATTTTATTCCTTATATCTATTGTCTCTAGAAGCAGGACTTCTTTGAGTACAGAGGAGTAAGCTCATGGAGCCCATTATCCCTAAAAGCTCCATTTTTTCTATTTGATTCTAAGAATTGCAATTCAAGCGAGCATTCTCATAGATTCATGCTGGTGTTACAAAATGGTACAATATCTATGGAAGGGAATATGGCATGATCTATCAAAATTACAAATGCAGTCATTCTCTGCAACAGCAATTCCTTTTACAGGAATTTATCCTACAGATAAATATGCACATGTCAGAAATGACACGTGGACAAGGTTATACATGCAGCATTGTTTGTTGTTTATAACAGGAAGAAAAATGAGGAGGAAAAAAAACCAAGTGTCAGTCCAAAGGAATACTAGTTACACAAATTGTAGCACATCCACATGACAAAATACGATGCAGTGATATTGAAATATTATGGTTTTATTTTTAATGATATAGAGTGAGTTACAGGACACGTTGTTATACAAAAAGAATAAGGTGAAAAACAAGAAAGCATGCTACATTTTCTGTAAAAAGTGGGGGAAGGCAGAAGGTTATCTATTCCTATTTTCTTGTATTCGCATAAAGTAGTTCAAGAAAGATAGCAAAGAAACACCTATAGGGTGATGACAGGGGTGGGATGGGAGAAAAACAATAAATGTTTACAGGAGTCTTTTGGACACGGTGAGGAATGTGCACACATATGTGGGTTGGGAGAGATATGTAGGAACGAAGGGGTAAGCATGTCAGTATTTCTTCTGTGCAGGAACACCGCTGAAAATCATTTGGTAAAGGTGTTTGTCTCAAGAACTTTGATATCTGTGAAATGACTTAAACCCTTCTTCAACTTTCTTATACTTTTATTCTTACGCATTTATTGTCTAACTGAGGATAGTGAGATCCATGAGTTAACTCCCCAAAGAGCAGAGTATAGCAAAAGTTCATCATACATACACTTAACATGTGAAATCAACTATTCATGCTCAACCGAAAGAAAATGAAGAACAAGGAATAATAAGTCAACTCATATAGACCACTTCAGAGAAGGGGTGTATGACTTCGCATAGAGTGTGAGATGGGTAATGAAAGTATGCTATTTCCACAGTAGACCTTCATTCCTTTGTTTCTCATATGATTGTCTTGCCAGGCCAAGTGTGATTCTAGAATTTAAAGATTTGTATTTGGCCTATAATATGGCCCCCAAATCCAAGTCAAGTAAGTCCTTTCTCTGATCTTCAACCAAAGATATAAGATTTGGTCTGATGCTAGAGGAAAAGCTTGATGAATTGGTCTTTTGGCAAACTGATATGATGTCTCCAATGTGAAGAAAATTTTGAGCATACACGGCTCTTACGCTTGGTGCTGACCTCAGACATTAGCCGATAAAACTGGCCCCCCCAAGTCATATGAAATCCCACAGCAAGATCTCCTTCACATTTTAGACATGTTTCCTGCTGTAGTATTTCAGAAAGTGATAGACACCAAATTAAATTAAATCTAACCTAATTCAGCAAACGCTTATTGAAAATCCACTATCTTCCTTTATTGCAAAGAAATATGAAATATAATTTCTACAAACTACAGTCCCATTGAAAGAAAATAGACACCTGCAAATAGCAGTTAACAAAACAGCATTATAAATACGTCATGAAATGATGTTAAAATTTAGAGAACAATTAGAGATTAGAGAGTAAGATATAGGATATGCATTTATCAACAAACATCTAAGTGCCTACCTACTATATGCCAAGCAGTCTAGTAGGCACTAAGAATAAAAGAGACATGGCTGTGACCCCCATGAAGCTTACAGATAAGCGGAAGTGACAGTGAACAAGTAAATAATTGTAAAAATAAAAACAAGAAAGTATTTATAGAAGCTTTAAAAGGTACCCAAGGGGCGCCTGGGTGGCTCAGGCGATTGAGTATCTGACTTCAGCTCAGGTCATGATCTTTCAGTTCCCAAGTTCGAGCCCTGCATCAGGCTCTGTGCTGACAGTTCGGAGCCTGGAGCCTGTTTCGGATTCTGTGTCTCCCTCTCTATTTCTGCCCCTCCCCCACTCACACTCTGTCTCTCTCTTTCAAAAATAAATAAGCATTAAAAAAAAAAAAATACCCAAGAAGTGTTATGTTGGTTAGTTGGTTGGTTGGTTTTTAAGTAGGTAATCTACAGAAATGTGAGAAATCAGGAAGCCAATGATAAAGTGACATTTAAGTTGAGAGCAAAAAATGAGGATGGACCAGTCTTGGTTGACATCGGGTGGGAGTGGGAATAATATTGGAGAAATGCTTTCTGGATGGAGAAAATCGCCTGTTTCAGGGCCTGAACTATGACCTGCAAAACAATAAAGCATGCTACATTTTCTGTAAAAAGTGGGGGAAGGTACTGTTGGGGAAATTGTCACTGTAGCCTGTTGGAGAAATTGACAAGAGGGCAGTGTGTAAGCACTTAGTGGCCAACAAGGAGGGTGGACCAAAGGGAGACTGTGTGATAGTTTCTATTTAGCAAGATGAACTCTGGAGCTGGATGGTGGTGATGGTTGCAGAAAAATGTGAATGTACCTCATACCACTGAACTTAAAAATGGCTAAGATGGTACATTTTATGCAATGTGTATTTTACCACAATAAAAAAAATGGAGGGAAAAATTAACAGTGAGATTGAAGAAAGAAGCATTTGCACCACACTAAGGAATTTTTATTTTATTTGCAGTGTAAATTATACAGTACAGGCAATAATAACAAAAGGATTAGGAAAGTGGGAGAGAAGAGTTAAAGAAGGCATTGTGGCTGAGGGGAGAATTAATCAAAAACATTGGTGCAATGAAGAAGGAGGATCTATATAACACGGAGTGGTTGGTGTGAGGCAGGGATTCCCTGACTCCAGGCATGGGATCTGGTCAAACAGAGACAAGGGTTTGCATGGACAAGTGGTAAGGCTGGAGAGGAAAGATGAGAGAGGGAGAAGTGGAAACCAGAAAGTTAGGCTTAATGCCCAAAGCAGTGGCAGCCCTTGCCATCAAGGCAGAAGGATGAAGTAAAATGCTAAACTGAGTGATTAAGTACCCAAGTGCTTGGGGCTGAGGCATGCACTATGGGCAATTAGAAAGGAGAAAAAGAGGAAATTTAGGATGGTTGAAGTCATGGGGCGGGCCAGGAAATCTTTAAGTGGGAAGAGGAGACCTTGTTACATTCGGGTCCCACCAGCTCTCAACCTTCATCCTTCCAGACATAGGAGTTCCAGACTTCTTACTTAATCTTATACAGAAGTCCCTCTATCCCACTAACTGATTTCATTTAATGAGTATACATTGGGTGCCAATAATATACTCAAGACTGTTCTAAGGATCCTGGAGAACAAAAAATTTTATAAACATTCGTAACCTCAAGCCTTTTACAATCTTCTGTGCATGTTTGGGGGCATGGGCATCATATATTTTCAAGTGATGATTAATTCATGCCCTCCTCCAGATTTTCCTATTTTCCAAAAAATATATAAAATTTTTAACTTTTGTATTCACAGGAAATAAGCTTTGTGTTTAAATCACTGCTTTGTCGTTAATTAGCTATGGATGTGGGGCAAGGTACTTTCTTATTTAAGCCCCAGTCCCTCAACCACAAAAATAAGGAGAGTAAAATCTATTTCATGGTGTGATTTGTGGTGGTTTAATGAAATAATGTGTGCAAAAACTATCTGCTTCTGAATAAGTGGTTAATGCTGGCCTTTCCCTGCCTCATGTTCCCAGATCCTTATGAAAGTCTTCCTGGTTCCCAAGTCCCCGGTTCATTGATTCATATCATACGTTTTCCTGATTTTCTAGCACTATCTGGTTAAGTAACTGTGTAGGCTTTGTACAGGTTTTGCCTTTCATACCAGAAATTGTATGATACAACAGGCAGTCATGCAGCCCTGAGTCTGAATTCCCAGCTCAGGCTCTTCCCTGGGCAAGTTATTTCAGGTCTCAGATTTATTTTCCTAATGTGTAAAATAGCCTACTGTTCCCCAACAACAAGCCTATTGTGATATCAATGCCCAATTTACAAAAGGTGCTAAGGGGCACCTGGGTGGCTTAGTCAGTTGAGCAATCAACTTTGGATTTCTGCTCAGGTCATGATCCCAGGGACATGGGAGCCTTCTTGGGATTCTCTCTCTCCCTCTCCCTCTGCCCCTCCACCCCCTCTCTCTTAAAATAAATAAATAAATTTTTTAAAAAGTGCTAAGTAAATATCAGTTGTCCTTCCCTACTCCCCCCCCCCCAACCCCCCGTACTTGTTTCCTCTTGTTGCTGTAACAAATTATCACAAACTTAGTGGCTTAAAGCAGCATAAATTTGTTATCTTACAGTTCTGGAGGTTGGAAGTCCAAAATGGGTCTCAGTGGGTGTCAGCATATAGGAAGGGCTGTGTTCCTTCCGGAGGCTCTAGGAGAGAATCGTTTCCCCTGCCTCTTCAAGATCTGGAGGCTGCCTACATTCCTTGGCTTATGTTCCTCTTCTACCTTCAAAGCTAGCAATTGCTTCACCTCTGCTTTTGTGAGCCCATCTTTTCTGACTCTTCTTCCTTCTTTTCCTTCTAAGGACCCACCCAGGTAATCCAGAATATTCTATGCGGCGACATACTTATTTTCATTACATCTTCAATTTCTTCAGCCATTCAAGTAACATTCACAGATTCCAGGGATTAGGACATGGCCATATTGAGGGAGTTGTTATTCTGCCTACCATTCCTCGAACTCCTTCCTGATATGTAAACCTGAGCTCATCATCCCTAGCCCTCAAATTGACTCTGTTTGCCAATTTTCTTAATCGCTGTGATACCTACCTCACTTGGTCATCCAGATGGCTAATTGATGATTCATTCACAAACTCCAAGCCCGATGAGCCAGAACGAATTTAAAGAGATTTTCTGGAGATGCCTGGGTGGCTCATTGGGTTAAGCATCCGACTTCAGTTCAGGTCATGATCTCACAGTTCATGTGTTCAATCCCCGCAATCAGGCTCTGTGCTGACAACTCAGAACCTGGAGGCTGCTTGGGACTCCGTGTCTCCCTCTCTCTCTGCCCCTCCCCTGCTTGCACTTTGTCTCTCAACAATGAATAAATGTTAAAATAAATAAATAAAGAGAATTTTGTGTACAACTCCCATGTTACAGATTAGGAAGAGGAAGCTGAGCATAGAAGGCATTTATTTAAGGTCACATGAACTCAGGGATTAGGATTTACTTTCCTGATATTCAGGCCAGCATTTTTACCACTATATAATGTGAATTATACTGACTCATTTACCTTATAAAGTTGCATAGAGTATTCATTTTCAGTATTTGAAATCTTCTCCTTCATCTCTATCTCTTAATGACCAGAATGCTGGGTTTAGAGATTAAAAAAGCAAAAAGTAGATCTGAGTTCCAATGACACCATTTACCAGCTTTATGACTTTGGGAAAATCTAGATTGAATCTCAGTTTTCATGTAGAATAAGAATATTAATATTTCCCCTAGCTTCCTCCAGGGCTTGTTGTGAGTACTTCTTTTGTGGGTTTATTGGATGCTTTCTAAATCATAAGGAGGTGTAAAAAATATGGAACTATTTTTATCCAAGTTGAGACCTCCTACCTAATGTTTCTGACTTTATTTTCTTCTTTTCCCATCCAGTCTGCTTAGTACTATCAGACTAATAAACTTCAAATACTATTGTAAGAACATGTAAGGTCTTGCTATTGCCTACTGTACCAAGTCCAAACTACACCCCTTAGTTTTCAGATCTTCCATTATCTTCTTCTAACCTAACCTACATAATCAAAATTAATTTCACTGTTGGCCAGAACACACCCTTACCATGAAAATGTCCACATTGTCCACATCTATCCAGCTCATTCTTGCATTGGTGCTTCTGAGCTTGCATTTTATTCATTCACAAAGTCATTTCTCCTCTCTTTGCCCATCATTCAGTTCAAAAATTCAAAGCACTAAGCTTTTAAGAAGGTGTCATGCTAGCCATGGCCCCAAATCACTCTCCTCTTTTGATACCTGTTTCGAATCCCACCTTCTTCAGCAAAAATGTCCTTGACGACTCCTACAGAGAATGATACCTTCTTGCTCTAAAATCATGTAGCATTTAGAATCTCTACCACACATTTTAATTTTATTTATATGTTGTCTTCCATTCTCTTAGTTCTTGTAATGATTTTTTAAAAAATTTTAATGTTTATTTATTTTGAGAGAGACAGATGGAGCGTGAGCAGGGGAGGGGCAGAGAATGAGGGAGACAGAGAATCTGAAGCAGGCTCTGAGCCATTAGCACAGATCCTGACGTGGGTCTCGAACCCACGAGCAAGATCATGACCTGAGCCAAAGTCCGACACTCGACCGACTGATCCACCCAGGTGCCCCTGATTTTTTTTTTAATAGAGCCAAAAGAAACCATTATTTTATCTAGTGTCTCGTTTTTAAAAAGGAGAATCAGTTGGGGCGCCTGGGTGGCGCAGTCGGTTAAGCGTCCGACTTCAGCCAGGTCACGATCTCGCGGTCCGTGAGTTCGAGCCCCGCGTCGGGCTCTGGGCTGATGGCTCGGAGCCTGGAGCCTGTTTCCGATTCTGTGTCTCCCTCTCTCTCTGCCCCTCCCCCGTTCATGCTCTGTCTCTCTCTGTCCCAAAAATAAATAAACGTTGAAAAAAAAAATTTTTTTTTTAAAAATAAAAAAAAATAAAAAGGAGAATCAGTTAACTGGCACTGTATTTCTAATTGATTCAAATATTTTCATGCCTCCTAAAGATGGAATTCCCTCACCCATAGCTGCCCTACTGGCCTGCTCCTTCATCCAGCAGCTGCTGGTTCAAACTTGGATGAAAATGGAGACACAGAGATACAGGAGGGTGCTATTGCCACAGTCTAGTGAAGTTTCTCAGGCCTGAGCCACTGCAGTGGCATCTGGAACAAAGAGGTGACCAAAGCAAGAAACAACTCAGAGCTTCATTTTATATTTTGAGAAAACATTGGCTCATTTTATATATTTGGGCATCCATAGTGTTATATAGTCATAACTGATGCTCATAATAATGATCTTAAGGGAGGGGATGATTGGAAGCCATCAAAGAAACACCAGGTAAAATACAGAGCTTCAACTGTATTTTTTTTTTTTTTTGCTTTTATTTACTTTTGAGAGAGAGAGAGAGAGACAGAGTGCGAGCTGGGGAGGGGCAGAGAGAGACAGAGACACAGAATCTGAAGCAGGCTCCAGGCTCTGAGCTGTCAGCACAGAACCCGATGCGGGGCTCAAACTTTTGAACCACAAGATCATGACCTGGGCAAAAGTCAGATGCTGAACCAAATGAGCCACCCAGATGCCCCCAACAGTGTTTGTAATGTTCTAATTTGTTTGTTTGTTTGTTTGTTGTGTTGTTTGTTTGTTTTTAAATTTTATTTTTAAGTCATCTCTACACCCCACATGGGGCTCAAACTCACGATCCTGAGGTCAGGAGTCACATGTTCCACTGACTGAGCCAGCCAGGCGCCCCTTTAATGTTCTAGTTCTTGAGAGGTAGGCTCACAGGTATCCATTTTATTGTGCTTTATAATTTACATATATGTTATATTGGTTCTTTCGTATACATCAACACACAATTTATAAGTATGAATAACCATCAAGACTAGCCTAAAGTACCTCGTTTTTATTATTATTAATTTTTTTTAATTTGAGTATAGTTGACATGAAATATTATAGTAGTTCCAGGTGTATACATGATGCTATCCTCACTGTAATGTGCTTCTTAATTATTAATCTATTTCTGTTACCTACCAGAAAAGGCTTGTGCTCTTTGAAGGAGTTAACATAGTCAGTTCAATATACACTCTGCTAAGCAGAATGTCATACTCCTTGAGGACGTAATTCAGTGAAATTGTTTTGGTCTCGCATCTTTTGCAGCACAGGTATGAGGAGACAAAGGAAAAGGTAAGATGCAAAATCAACCAGGAGGAGAGGACAGAAAGGAAAAACCAGTTGAAAAAGTCCTTTTTATGTTGCTGAAGAGGAGAAGACAAAGATCTGGGAGGAGAGGAGCAGGCAGAAGAGAGAAAACGCAACATTATGCAGAACAGAGACAGAAATAATTTATGCACCGCATGGAAATTAGGTACTGGGAGGCTGAGTCAAGCACAGAGTGGGCTTTTGGGCCCACTCGAGAGCTCTTTTAGACATGCGACCTGAGACACAGCCGCCACTGAGTACTAGGCCCGGCGATCAGCAGCAGCCTTTTCTGCTCCATACAGCCCGGAGCTCTTTCTTTGTTGCAACATTTTCAGCCAGTCTTCATGGGGCAAGGTATTATGCTCGATGCCAGGCAGGATGCCTATCCTCCAGGGACCCTCAGAGTTGGAAGGAATCAGAAGAAAGGCACAAAACAAAACTTTCTAAGTCAGGGATCCGCCCTGGCAACCAAAGCGCTGAATTAGGCAGGCAGATCTTGTGGGGCTGCCACATTGTGTGTGTGTGTGTGTGTGTGTGTGTGTGTCTGTGTGTGTGAATCTAGAAGTTTAAACACCTCCATTCTGACCCCATTCCCACCATTCCCAAAAGTCTTACTATGGCAGCTCACGCAATTACCTACCTGCTTGGTCCTTGAAGGCATTTGAATTTGCATCCCTCTTGGATAAGTGGATACATTTCATTCTTGGGTTTTTATCATTTTTCTATTACCTTCTTGCATGACAACGGTTAACATGATGATATTGCTGACTAGATCAAACAAGTTCTTTTCAAGCTAACAGGTGCACCTCCAGTTTCTGTGCTTTCTCTTTGCTAACACAGTGTTTGCTTTTGTTCCCAGAACTCTGCGCTAGACTGATAGTTCTAATGATTTTTTCAAGTATAATCCCTAAATCCTTTTCTTGATCTGTGTGTTAGAAGATGACTTTCTGCCTAGACACATCACTGGGCTGGCCTCTTTCCTCCCTGGTTAATTATTAGTTTGTCTATGTTAAATTACACTTGCCATCTGCTGATAAAATCACAGAAGTGTCCAAGCTTTTTCATTGCTTTCATTGTTTATTGCTGGTTAGTTCTTCCTGCAAATGGGGGGGGGGGGGGGGAGGTTGGTTTCCAATTCCTCCTTCCAAGTTTCTTCTCTATAGTGGAATTTTGAACACCTAAACACAAAAATCAATATAGCCAAGCTTCCTGGAAAGAATAAAGAAGTGAGAAATGTACTAGGTGATTTTGAGCAACTTCACAATGCGTCATAAAATAATGAGTTCTAGGGGCGCCTGGGTGGCGCAGTCGGTTAAGCGTCCGACTTCAGCCAGGTCACGATCTCGCGGTCCGTGAGTTCGAGCCCCGCGTCGGGCTCTGGGCTGATGGCTCGGAGCCTGGAGCCTGTTTCCGATTCTGTGTCTCCCTCTCTCTCTGCTCCTCCCCCGTTCATGCTCTGTCTCTCTCTGTCCCAAAAATAAATAAATAAAAAAAAAAAAAAAAAAAAAATAATGAGTTCTAAGAGAGATACATTAAAAGAATGTATAACAAATAGTAAAAATAAAAACAGATCCCTCAAAATGCAGTGCAGCAAAATCGACATGAAACCAAATAGCATGGGTAATAACTTTGAATCATATTTACATGTGGAAATATGTACATGAAATATTTACATATTTACATGAATCCAATTTACATGTGGAAGAAATAAGGCATTGTTTTCTGTTTTAAAAAAATGTTAATGTTTACTTATTTATGAGAGAGAGAGAGAGTGTGAGAGTGTGAGCGGGGGGGGGGGGGGGGGTGGTGTGTAGGATGCAGAATCTGAAGCAGGCTCCAGCCTCTGAGCTTCAGCACAGAGCCTGATGCAGGGATTGAACTCACGGGCTGTGAGATCATGGCCTGAGCCGAGGTCAGATGCTTAACTGACTGAGCCACCCAGGTGCCCCAGCATTGTTTTATTTTCCATTAAACAATTGAATTTCTATTCTAAGCCCTAGTCTTATAACATTGGCAAACTTTCAGCCTCAGTCCTCTTGGAGTGATCCTCTCCGGGGTGTACTAAGTTTCTGAGGTCTCACTAAGGGTCAACGCCCATGTATTGGTTTGCTCCGGCTTCCACAACAAAATGACCCAGACCGGGCGGCTTAAACAACAAAAATGTATTTCTCACAGTTCTTGAGGCTAGAAGTCCAAGATTAAGGCGCCAGAAAGGTGGGTTTCTTCTGAAGACCTCTCTCCTTGGCTCTTAGATGGCCATCTTCCCCCTTTGTCTTCCCAGGATTTCCCTCTTTGTGTGTCTGTGTTCTAATTTCTTCTTATAGCCACACCAGTGAGATTGGATTAAAGCCCACCCATGAGACCTCATTTTATCTTAATTACGTCTTCAAAGACCTCTTCTCCACATACAGTAACATACTGAGGTCCTGAGGGTTAGGTTTCAACATATGAATTTCAACATATGAATTCAACATGTGCGGATCGGGAGAGCACAACTCAGCCCATCACAACCAAGGCGTTACCCAGGGGTAACTCCTGCCAACAGCCAGTCTTCCACACAGAGAGCCAGAGCCTTATCTCTGGCCATGAGACGCCAGAGCCACTCAGACCAATTGCTTTCTGCTGCTTTCAGACTGGGTTGGGGTATAAGAACGGGTCCAGGGGTGCCTGGGTGGCTCAGTTGATCAAATGTCTGCCTCCTGATTTTGGCTCAGGTCATGATCTCATGGTTTGTAGGTTCAAGCCCTGCCTCGGGCTCAGTGCTGACAGTGCGGAGCCTGCTTGGGATTCTCTCCCTCTCTTTCTCTCTCTGCCCCTCCCCCACTCACACACTCTCTCTCCCTCTCTCTCAAAATAAATAAATAAACTTAAAAAAATGGGTCTGTAGGGTAGGATCCCCGAGGATGTTTTGTAACATGAGAGAGCCCCTCACTATCACCCTGCACCCCAGGGTGATGACAGAGAGGCCTTTGCTCTTGCAACACCCCCAGGTTTTACTCCTGTCATCCAAATGGGAAATTTTTCTTTCTGGTTTGGGGAAGATATCCTTTACCTCGGACCTTATCGTCCTTGATGAATTTGACTTTTTGAAACAAAAGCCTGGAGATCTGGTGAACTCTTTCTACTCCCTGCCTGCTACTGCCTTCCCTAAGGTTATGAAGCAGCTGCTTGAGTTGAAAGAAACAAAAAATGCAGAAAAAATTAGGATCTCAAAGCGCTATTTAGTTACACTATTCTTAGTATGTATCCATGAGGATCTGTAGTTTGTCTAATCCCAGTGTTTTAAGAGTTCCAGTAGATACTTTAGAATTGTATGATTTTTTTTTCAGTCAGAAATGACAGGGTCTTATGGAAATAGAATATATTATCAACAAATACCATGACAAGTATTTGTTGAGTATCTACATGAAACTTTACACTGGGGACCTAAGAAATATTTCTTGACTTTGGGGCATAAAATACAAAAATGAAACAAAAACCAACACATGATAATCATTGCATCTGAGTATCTCTCTTTTGAAGCATACCATTTTTTCTGATTTAAAAAAAGGGATGGGGCACCCGGGTGGCTCAGTTGGTTAAGCATCCGACTCTTGATTTTGTCTAAGATCATGATCTCACGATTCATGAGGCTGAGCCCCAACTCGGGCTCCACACTGACAGCATGGAGCCTACTTGGGATTCTCTCTCTTCTCCTCTCTCTCTGCTCCTCCCCTGCTTGCACGTGCTCTCTCACTCTCTCTCTCAAAATAAATAAATAAACTTTAAAAACAAAACCAGGGGTGCCTGGGTGGTTCAGTCGGTTAAGCGTCCGACTTCAGTTCAGGTCTGACTTCTCGCGGTCCGTGAGTTCGAGCCCCGCGTCGGGCTCTGGGCTGATGGCTCAGAGCCTGGAGCCTGCTAACGATTCTGTGTCTCCCTCTCTCTCTGCCCCTCCCCATTCATGCTCTGTCTCTCTCTGTCTCAAAAATAAATAAACGTTAAAAAAAAATTTTTTAAACAAAACCAAAAAAAAAAAAAAGATACATATCTTTGGTTAAAAACTTGAAGAACTCAAAGTGAAAATCATCTGTAATCTTACCACCCACAAACAGCCCATTAAGTTTTAGACTCCTGGTATACACTTAAACAGTTTTTGTAAATAGCTGTTGCTCACTTGTTCATTCATCAGTTATATATTGACGTTTACTATATGTAAGGAAATCCTTGTGCTTTTGATAACTCCATAAATGCAGCCTTTCTTACAACAGAGTAAGTTAATGCCCCAACAAGCCCCAGATAATAGTGATTGGACCATACTTGAGCCCATGACCCACCGTGGGCAGAGAATGACAGCAGGTCTAAAAAAACCTTCCCTCCCCAAGCGGAGTCCAGTGATCCCATGGGGCTCAAAAATCATTGCTATGAAGCATCGTACCCTGCATCCAGTCATAAAAAAAACAGGTGCGCTGGACAGTAAGAGCAAGGACTCTGGAGCCAGGCTGCCTGGGTTTGAATCCTGATTTTACCCCTGCACTCTACCTGTGTGACTTTAGACAAGTTACTGAGTCTCTCTGTGCCACAATATCTTCTGTGGAGGACAACTACCTTAACTTTGGTTGTTGTAAGAATTAAATGGGTTGGTATATGTAAACTCTAAGAACAGTGCATGGCACATCTTAGGCACACAGTAACTATTAGCTATTGTTTTGTTTTCATTTTGAAATACCATGCCCCAAATGTTCTGAACTCCACACCCCCCCCCCCACACACACACACAAACACATGCTTTTTGTCTTCTGATCCTCAACCAAAATCATTATATTATCAATGGTAGGGGCCAATTCGTTGGCAAGGAGGAAGAAACCCCGTGAATAGTTGACTGCAGGCTCTAGTCTGCAAATGCTTGAGTATGAATAGATTGATTTAAAACCGTCTCCAGTAGGACTTTCTCAAAAGAGAGAGGACTTAAGTTTCCCTTCCTCTTTTTTTCCTCTCCCACCTCCACACTCAAAATGCTTTATCTTGAGAATAAAGAGAAGCAGCCCCCCAGGGTCTGCTAAGTGCTAGAGAATTCCAAGCCCATACAGAAATGGGTGCATGGCTGGCACTTAATACTTCCAAGACTCACTTTCTATCTTTCCTGTCTACTTGTCACACTGGGTTTCTCTAGGTAGTAGGAAATGTGTCCCCCGTTTGCAAGTTTCACGCTTCATAGTTTGTGCCACCAGAGAAATGCTTATTGACCTCTTTTGCCTTGGGGCCAAAAACCCTAGAGAAAGAACTCATGGTCTCTGCTTCTAGGTGCCCTCTCCTAAGCCAATCGATGGGTCATGGTTGGGTGGAGGGCACAGTGAGTTAGGTAAGAACATTGCATGGTGGGTCGCGGGAAGGCTGGGTTCCCAAGAGAAGGGGGAGACTGGGCAGAAACTCCTATAAAAGTCCAGAAAAAAGTTTTATCCTTTATACCCATGGCTAGTTATCCAATGAATATGAGCACCCATTTTTAATATTCTTTTTATTCTTTAATATTTTTATTTTGTTTAATATTTTATTCTTTAATATTGTTTTTAATATTAAAAAGAAATAATAAAATATACTCTAATTGTGCCTAAAATTGCAACTCAGACAATTTTTTAAAATGTTTATTTCTGTGGGAGGGAGGGGTGCGTGGGTGATGGGTATGGAGGAGGGCACCTGTTGGGATGAGCACTGGGTGTTGTATGGAAACCAATTTGACAATAAATTTCATAATAAAAAAAATGTTTATTTCAAACTCCTAGGATTCTGATTTCTGAAGTGAAACTAGCATTTCCCAAAGGAGACGACAGGTAATATACGTGCTCTTTTTCTAAAGAATATAAATAAGAACCGACTCTCATGGCATGTACATTTGAAAATGTTTGATTCCGGATGAAGCGCCTGTGAAAGTGATTTGTGGCTTAAAACAAAGAGGACCTAGGAAGGCAAGTACCCAGAGTAAATTAAAAAAAAAAAAAATTAATTAAAAAAAAAGATGTTTGTTTGTCTCTATTTATTTTCTTCCTAGAAGCAGGGACAGGAAAACTCACTTCAATTAGGAACTGACTCTGTACCAGGCATTGGGCCAGGAGTTTAACATACATTATTATTTAATTTTTACCACCCTCCAGAAGATAAGAAATTATCCCCATTTTGCCCAGGAGGAAACTAAGATGCTGAGAAGTTAAGTAATTTCCCCCAACTTAACAGCCAGTAAATAGTGAAGCTGGGGTTTTAATTCAGGTTCATCTGAAAGTTGGCTGCAGGGGTTCATGATCTTTATAGCATACCCAGCAGGCAAAGGAAGATAACAGAAGTGGTCAGAGTTGGGTAGGAAATGGGACGGAGTGCTTAGTACCACTGTGAGTAAACTTTCAACTTAGAAAATGTAAAATATGAAGTTAATGAAGTATACTTTAGCTACTTAGATGAATTTAAGGAAGTTACCAAAATCATCTCTACTATCCAATGGAAAAGGGAAGGCTTATTTCATGGAGGAAGAAAAGTGAGTAGAGTGAGTAGAAAGGAAAAGGTAGATTTATATATCTATTCAATACCTCAGAAATTTTGCTGTTGCTTTTTTTTTTAATGTTTACTTATTTTTGACAGAGAGAGAGAGAGAGAGAGAGAGCATGAGCGGGGGAGGGGCCTAGAGAGAGGGAGACACAGAATCTGAAGCAGGGTCCAGGCTCCTAGCTGAGCTGTCAGCACAGACCCCGATGCGGGGCTCGAACTCACAGACCATGAGATCATGACCTGAGCGGAAGTTGGACGCTCAACCGCCTGAGCCACCCAGGAACCACCCCCCACCCCGTTTTTTTTTTAATGAACCTCAGTGTCAACTGAGATATAAAGAATTATGTGATCACTTAAGGATACGGTAAGAATTTTTTAAGGTGTAAAACACTAGTCTGGGTCAAGCCAAAAAGATTCCTTATAGTTTAGGATGTTAGTATTTACTGTTTAATTTTTTTTTTTTAATTTTTTTTCAACATTTATTTATTTTTGGGACAGAGAGAGACAGAGCATGAACGGGGGAGGGGCAGAGAGAGAGGGACACACAGAATCGGAAACAGGCTCCAGGCTCTGAGCCATCAGCCCAGAGCCTGACGCGGGGCTCGAGCTCACGGACCGCGAGATCGTGACCTGGCTGAAGTCGGACGCTTAACCGACTGCGCCACCCAGGCGCCCCTACTGTTTAATATTTTCAAGGCACTTCAAAGTTTTAGGACAGTTACGTGAAAATACATAATCATTATCACCGTTGTTGATACACTTACTTAAAATTAAAAAAAAAAATAGAAGCATGAATCATTTGGAACTTAATGGTCACAGGCTCAATTAAAACTTTTTTAAGGGTTTGTAATTATGAAAGGAGTTTGAGGAAAACCATTTATTAAAGCATTTTTAAAATGTTAACTATTAAAATGTTTTCTTCAGACATTCTGTTCTTTCTCTAACAGGAACTAGTTAAAGATGAAGTATTTCATTCCGTATGTTAAATAACTGCTTTACCAGCTTCTCATTTTTTTTCAGTCCACATTTTAGAATCTCAAAACAATAGTATGTAATGGAAATGTGAGATTTTCCATTGTAGTGATGTAAATTAGCAGTTGCCGCCATCTCCTCAAGTAACGCAGGTACTATTGAAACATGTCATATCATGTAGGAATTTAATTTGAGCACCACTCCAAGGATAGAATCATCTTGGATCCATTTTTGTTTAGACCTGATCCATGCCCGTAACCCTTCTGGGCTCCAGTTTCATTAGGTAAAAATAATCTTGTCCCCTTCATGTATCTTAAAGTTTTTAGGAAGATGAGGTGAGATCGAGGACTACTTATTCACCTCTGCACCCTCTCCCACAAGGGACCTGGCCTATAGTGGGTATTCTGTGGGTATTCAGTGAATGCTTGACAGGTGCCTTGAAGAAGGAAATCCGTCCAAAGAATCTAAAAATAAGATCAGGCATCTGTAAACCTCAGGTCCTCAGCAGTCCTATCCTACCATGAAGCTTTTATTGCCATCTGGAAACGGTGTTTGTATTGGTGTAGTTTGTTTTAAGGCTATGGACTCAGAGAGGACAAGGAAAAAAGTACAACCCAAGAACATACATGTAAAAATCAACATAAATGCAAAAATATCTGTAAACTCAATTTAAAGCATTTTTTAATGTTTATTCATTTATTTTGAGAAACAGGGCACAAGTTAGAGTGGGGGAGGGGCAGAGAGAGAGAGAGAAAATCCCAAGCAGGCTCTGCAAGGTCAATGCAGGGTCTGATGCGGGGCTTGATCCCATGAACTGTGAGATCGTGACCTGAGCTGAAATCAAGAATCGGACACTCAACTGACCGAGCCACCCAGGCAGTCCTTAATTTAAAGGGTGCCTGGGTAACTTTTTAACTTCAAAGCAGAAATAAAATTATTCAGTAAGAGCTATGAACCATTAAAATAAACTTCAGTTTAATATTAAGACCACTTAAAGGAGACAGAGAAAGAAAAGGACAGGACAAGGAAAATGAAGGATACAAGGATCTGAGGTTGGGCTCCTGTGCCCCATGAGGCAAGGACGGACCTCAATGTCTAAAACTACTTTTACGATGCCTGCCTTTAAATGTGTAAGACATGTATGCATTGGGTGAAATTGTTACAAAGAGTTGGGGCAGGGCTTTTAAGTTCCTAACATGGAAGCAGAAACAATCTTGAAATCACTTCTAATTTTCAGTGGGGGTAAGGGAAACAACTTCACACGTCAGAGGGGAAATGGGCCTTGACAGTTCTCATTTTTAAAAATATGTGTTTCATGGAGAATTAAGACAATCATCTTTGTGACTATCAAGCATGTTACTGTCAAAGACTCACTGACCGTTGCTTTACGACAACTACAGGCAAAAATGGGCCCCATGGCCCAAAGAAATTGAGCCAAAGGTTGGATATCTTTACATCTCTCTCTTTTTTGTTAAAGTTTATTTATTTGTTTTGAGAGAGTGAGGGAGAGGCAGAGAGGGAGGGAGGGAGAATCCCAAGCAGGCTCCTTGATGGCTCGATCTCATGAACCGTGAGATCATGACCTGAGCCAAAATCGAGAGTCAAATGCTTAACCAACTGAGACACCCAGGCGCCCCGTCCTTACGTCTCTTTTTATCCATCCTCATCCTTCAGAATTGTTGTATAACATAGGTCTCCCTTTTCACTCTTGCAAAACACCTGTCATAATGCTTTCAGGGTGATCCCCTTCTCATTCACTCCCTCCTCCTGCTTGCTGCTGTCATTCTCTCTCCCCTTCTCCTCCTCCTCCTGCTCCTCCTCCAGCCCCCTCTCCTCTTCTCCCTCCTCGTCCCCTCCTCCTTACCTTCCTCCTCGTCCTTCTCTTCCTCTTCACCATTACCATCATCTTCATAATGTAGCCCCAGCCTACCTTTCCAGTGTCTCCTCCTGAGTCCCAGAGTCCTAGCCACAATTGACTTTTCCCCATTTTCCAAACATGCTACTTCTATGTCTCTATGCCCTTGTCTGTCCCATTTGTCTTTCTGCCTAGAAAATGTCTACATTTTCTTCAAAGGCTGGGGTAAATTCAATCTCCAACAGCCATTCTCAACCCTTGCTGCACTAGAATCATCTGAGGAGATTTTAAAAAATAGTGCCCGGGTCCCACCCTCACGGAGACCCTGATTTAATTGGTTATTTGAAATGTACAACCAGGGTTGAGAACAACTCCTTTGTACCTTTTTGTGACCCTCCCCTCTATGTAGACGGAATTATTCCTTCACATGAGTTTCCAGAACTTTCTTTATACATCTCCATCGTACCACATGACACAAGGTATTGCAGTTCTGGTTTACTATTTTACGCGTGTGTTAGACTTGAGCTTTACTGGGGTCATTTTTCATCCTTTTATGCCCTGTCAGAATCAGCTGGAGAGGTTGTCCCAAGACACACCCAACCCCTAGAAAATCTACCTGAAATCTTGAGAGGTAGGCATGAGAGCAGGATAGATGTGGAGGATGAGGTTTTTGTCATTTCAGTGAGTTCTTCGGTGACCCCAATTTTCAGCCTCTGTTATGCCCAGAATTTGTGATCCCCAAAGACCACCAGGGAGCCGAGTCCGATGCAAAAGCAAAAGAGCCTTTATTCGAGCTAGCTCGAGCTCAATCCCCTACCTGCACTGAAGCAGCGGTGAGATACCAGGGAGAGAGAGCGAGTTTCAAAAGCACAAAGGTTTTATAGGGGTCTAGGGGCAGCCGATTGGCTGGGGAAGGGGCGTGTTTTGATCAGGAAGTTTGAATGGGTGAGGGGGAGTTTACTCAAGGGGAGGAGGCGTGGTCTAGGTGAAGGACACAGAACAAGATGGAGTCGGCCTGCGTAGGCCCGCCCTTTCACCTCCAATACACCCGCCCCTCCCCCCACCCCAGCTACTATTCTAAAACTAATTATGATTCCTTTCTGTCTTTCTTGGAGTTCCTTCTGTCACGAAGTCCTGTCCTTTCTCTGCAATGGCTCCCAATGACATGCCGTGTCTCCCATTTGCAGGGCTTGGGTGTACCATAAGAATGATCTCTTGCAAGTGTTGGCTTCTGTCATAATCTTCTGAGAAACTAGCACAGGCTTCCAATTGTTTCTTGAGTCAAATGTAAACTAATTATGGGCTTTGACGTTTTCCACTAACTTCTTCAGGAGCCCTCTCTTTCTACAACCCCGGGGCTTATTGTATCTTCAAATTGGCAAAATACCATTCTCCCTCCTGCCTCTACAGCTCTCTATATTCCATTATTCCTCTATAAAAAGGCTGCTTTCCCTTCCCTTCCACCAAGCCACATCACAGGTTTCTTTTTTTTTCTTTACAAGATTTTATTTAAATTCAAGTTCCTTAACATGTAGTGTAGTATTGGTTTCAGGAGTAGAATTTCGTGATTCATCACTTGCATATAACACACAGTGATCATCACAAGTGCCCTCCTTAATGCCCATCACCTATTTAGCGCATCCACCCCACCCCACCTTCCAGACGCACTATGGGTTTCTTAAGCAAAACAAACAAACAAAAAAACCCCACAAAATTTGTTTAAAAATCACTGCTTGGGGCACCTACATGGCTCAGTCAGTTAAGCACCTGACTCTTGATTTCAGCTCAGGTCATGATCTCACGGTTCATGAGGTAGAGCCCCTGCATTGGGTTCTGTGCTGACAGTGCGGAGCCTGCTTGGGATTCTCTCTCTCCCTCTCTCCCTGCCTCTCTCCTGTCCATGCCCCTCCCCCTCAAAATAAGTAAACTAAAAAAAAAAAAAAAATCACTGCTTACGCTTATGTAAAACCTTCCTTACTACTTCTAACATTGTTACCAGTTTTTTTTGTTTTGGTTTTGTTTTTGTTTTTTTGTCACTGAGTATGCATCTTGTTACTTTTTCTTAGTGTATTTTACTTTTTATTTTGGTATGTTTCTTTTTTGTCCAGTGGAACAAACAGAGATATGAAACCAGAAAACTTGCCCAGGTATTTTTCTCAGACCTTTCACCTGGAGGAGCCTCAGTGCTCCTACCTATGAAACAGAGACAATCACCGTAACTCTTCCCTGCCTATCTGAATTCAGTGCTGGAGGACCACAGAAGATACAGTGCATGGAATGTGCTCTGTGGGTTCTAAGCTGGTTTCTAAATGCCAGACAGTTATTATTACCATTATTATTTTCTGCCAACTAACTTCACTGCAATGGTCTGCACACAGCTCTATACCAATGAAATCCTTAACATGGAAGCATCTTAAGCCATTTTGCAGGAAGAAGGATACAAAATGTTTATGCTCTACCTTGATTTCATCATTATTCTTTTTTGTTTGTTTATTTGGGTTTTTTTTTGGGGGGGTTAGGGACAGAGTGAGAGGGAGACACAGAATCTGAAGCAGGCTCCAGGCTCTGAGCTGTCAGCACAGAACCCAACATGGGGCTCGAACTCAAGAACCATGAGATCATGACCTGAGCCCAAGCTGGATGCTTAACCGACTGAGCCACCCAGGCGCCCCTCATTTCATCATTATTCTTACGGTGTTTGTTTCATTCCATGTTTCCAACAAGCTTTAAGCTATTTGCAAGTTCTTTATGTGTTCGTCCAAAACTAAGTTGAAAAGTTCTCAGTGGAAGCCATGTGAAGCCACAGCAAGGCACCAGACACAGAGCAGGGTCTCTCAGAAAGGTAAGTGCCTTGTGCGAATAAGAATCCAGAATGTGTGCTCCATTCTCCTTGGGGGCTTTCTCAGCAACCGTTCTGCCTCTGAAGCAACTTAGGAGCCCCGAAAGAAAAACACCACATGCAGTAGCCAACCTCCCACTCCCATCGTTCCTTCAGCTCTGCCTTAAGCAAGTCACAATAATATTTGGAATTGGCAAAGCGACTTCTTTCCAGGGCGTTCACAGCGCTAATACATTCCCTCATTAATGCACACAGCATTCCTGGGGAGGAGGTGGGTGGCAAGCGATTTCAAATCCTTTTCTTCTCTACCTACCAAAGAGTCTTTGCTTTCAATAGCTGACACAAACGAGTGAACCATTTTGGTTATAAGATTATGATTCGCCCATCGCCCCCCATTAACACTATTAAAACAACCTTTGTCCTTCTTAAAATCTGTGCAGCCAAGTGTGTGCAGAGTTTAAAAAGAACATAAAGACTGCCCCAGACATCTGTGTGTGAGACCAGGCATTAGATACGATGTCCTTTGTCTGGCTTTGGAAAACTCCCATAGGACAAATAGGATTAGACGTGACACTTCCCTTTCTCTGGCAGCCTCCTGAGCCTCACCCCTTTCCACAACCTTTTATCCTCATACACAGCCCTCTAGATCTCTGCCCTCACCATCATGGCAGACATCCAGAAACCATTCCGTCTCCCTCACCCTCCTGTCCCACCCGGGCAAGGATAAATTGCTTCCATTCTATAAGAGAGCGCAAACAAGTCAGAAGTCCGAGCACCAAACCCGGGGCATCCCTAGGCTCCCCATTTGTTTTTTTATAAGTTTATTTATTTTGAGAGAGAGAGAGAGCATGAGAGATGGAGGGGCAGAGAGAGGGAGAGACAGAATCCCCAACACGGGGCTCTATCCTACCAACCGGGAGATCGTGACCTGAGCCGAAACCAAGAGTTGGTCGCTTAACCCACTGAACCACACAGGCGCCCCAAGGCTCCCCATTTCCTCATCCAGGCTGGAGGCCCAGAGCCTTCACACTGCTTCTCCTAGAATCTCCCCCATGACAACACATCTGGGCCACACTTAGAGCAAGTGCAACACCGCATGTTCTGGGCTTTTTCTGAATCCTCCATCACGTCTACTCTGCTAAGTGCATGGATTCACTAATGGATAGTTGAAGGTTCACTACATGGCAGAATAGAAGGGGGGATAGGAACGAGCATTTCCAAGTGCCCACTTTATGCCAAGTGCTGGGTCAAGTAATATCATTTCATTGTCACAACAGCCTATGAAGGAGACGGTCACATCCCTGCTTTGTGTCTCGCTCACCAGAATCGCAGTGGCTTAACACATGAAGGGTTTAGCTCTCGCCTTGGAAGCATATCAATCATACCTCCGCTCCATGTGGTCACCCGGGTGATGGAGGCACTGCGATGTTGTGACTGCACTTTGTGGATCCCAGGGCTGTCTTGGCCAACACAGCAGAAGAAAGCCTGGAGCGTCATGCACCGGCTTTTCATTGCTTTAGTAGAGTCGCTTGTGGTCACATTCCACTGGCCACATACTCACATGGCCACATCTAACTCGCTGCGAGGGGACAGGGAGACGCACGAAAACAGATGGAATGTACTGTGAGTGGCTGTGGTCATGCTAGTGTAGTAGACATGTAAATGTCAATAGCTGTGCTTCTATTTCCTTTAAATGCACATGTCACATTATTAATGGTGCATAAAACCCCCACCGCATGACTGTCCCACACCTGATTCATGGGGGCCTCTGTCTTGGGACTTCTAACTTGTTTTCATTAATTAATATCTTTTGAGCACTTATTATGTGCAGGGCACCATGGGTGGGGGACCAAGAGGGTATTTACAGATTCAGGGAGGAGGTCAGAGACATTCAGAAATAAATGTCATTTTAAAAAGGAGGCAGATTCATGGGGCGCCTGGGTGGCGCAGTCGGTTAAACGTCCGACTTCAGCCAGGTCACGATCTCGCGGTCCGGGAGTTCGAGCCCCGCGTCGGGCTCTGGGCTGATGGCTCGGAGCCTAGAGCTAAAAAACGTTGAAAAAAAAAAATTAAAAAGGAGGCAGATTCAGATGGATGGGACAAAAAAAAACAAAAACAAAAACAAACAAACTACCAAGCACTTGGGGACTGTAGAGGAAGCAATCATTTCCTGTCAAGGCACTGGGAAAGGATTTGGAAGGGATTTCTCCATTTCATTTAAAGACTAAAGACATTAAAGATTAATAAGTATTTCCTAACAGGTAAAGGATGGGATGGGGAGGGGTGGGGGGGGGGGAGGGGCGGTGGCATGAAGGCCCTCAGCCAGTAAAGCTCAGAAGTTGTTCAGAACATAGTAAGCCCTCTGCTGTGTGGCTGAGGCAAGGGCGCAGGACAGGAAGGCTGGAGAGATGAGGCCGGAAAATATGTTGGATTCAGACAGAACAGGAGGGTCATGAGCACCATGCTTGGAAGTGTGGATATTCTGGGAAAATGGGGAGCCACCCACAGAGGGTCTCTGCGCACAGGGATGCTATGGTGAGATCTATCTAGACTCTCTTAGAGACAGTCCCCATCAGAGTATTAACTGATGATTTTTTTTTTTCCCTTTTCCTCCCTTTGGGAATTCCTAGTCTTCGTGAACATATTTATTTTGCTTCTATCCTGGGGTTTGTAATCAAACATGAATTTAATCTGCCTAAACACACATACCACAGAGGCAAAGTTTCTATTTTATCCAAAGAAGTCTGTAATCAGACATTCACACTCCTTCAGCTTTTCTGGGTGTTTTCTCTCCCCCCCACCATCCTCTTTGAAATAAACATTCTTGTAAAATATTGCAACTTCAGAATAAAGATCAAGGAACAGAATTGCATGCTGTAGTTTGGTTCTATCATACTGAATTTAGTTGTACTGAATTTGGGCTCCCTATTAGGACTAAAGGCCAGTTTACCATCTACTTGCTGTGTGCTTTTGCCAAGTTACTTGGCATCTCTGCGCTTCAGTTTCTTGATTTAGTAAGAAACACTATTTACTGATTATTTGTTCCAAATTTTGATGTAATACCTTGTAGAGGCTGGGAAATGTACCAGTCATAGATGACCTTAATAAAAGTGTTTTATCCCTTTCCGAAGAAAGGAGGCAGGGAAGGAAAGGCATGAATATAAATTGCATACATTGCATGCCAGCACGTCTGCTTGAGTTTGCACGTGTGCTGTGTCTTTTCTGACATGACTCCCACAAGGCAGCTGTTTTACAGGGAACAAGCCCAGGGTCACCCCCGTAACTTGCAAAATGGCATTCAGCTGGTGAGTGGCAGATTCAAGCTCGAAGGGCACAGACTTTTGGATCTCAAGCCCAAACCTATCCCACACGGAGCGAGAAGCTGGGAGCAGAAGCTCGCATTTGCCACAGTGTTCTTTGCAAAGCCATGGCTGAGCCTCTTGGTCTCCATTTGTGGTAGGAATGAGTAATTTTTTGGCTCTCCCGGCATACTTTTCTCTATCACATTCGGCTGTGATGGATCAATCCCACAGTTTGGGGTTCCAGGACACCTCCCCAGCCTCCAGATGCCCCTCGCCCACCAGGCCAGACTCATTGCTTTCACTGATGTCAGTGTCTCTGGAGGATTCCTCTGAATCACCGTTTGGTCACTCCCTCTTAATTGCTGACAATTACCGAATTCACGGTCCTACAATAAGCAAGGAAAAGGGTACCATTTTCGACGACATGTGTGTTTAGTGTTGCTGGCAGCTTTGTAAACTTATTAGTGCTCTGCATACCATATAATTAAGATCGAATTATCCGAGAGTTTAAAATAGTGCCTGCTGCTGTTGTGCTGCTGAAAATGGTAAGGAAAAAATATTTGCCTTTTTTTTTTTTTTTTTTACATATGCAGCTCACCTCTCTGACCGCCCCTCCCCCCCCCCCCTTTTCTCTGAAATTCTCATTTTCAAAAGGGGCCACAGGGCTGAGATCACCTGGATGGAGAGAGGCCTCACTAGGCTCAAACACTCTGCTTTCAAAAATGTTGCCACATCAGAAGCACGAGGGCACACTCTAAGACATCTGCCACGGCACCTTCTAGAAGGGGCCTGCAGTGCCAGGCAGGTGAGAGCAAACAGGAGGCCAGAAGGGGAACTCACCCGATGGCTGGGGCTCAGATGCTAGTGTCTTGGTGAGACGGGACCACAAATGGCTCGAGGCTGATACTTCAGGAGGAGAGTACCCAGTTGTGTAAGTTATCAACACCTGGAGCCACGAATAAGCAGATGAACCCAAGAATACATGTGGTGTGGGAGCCTAGAGGAAAAAATGGGACAGAAAGGGGTAATCCAGGCACACGCCTGAAGCACTCACTTCAAGACATGGTTTTGGGCTCCTCCCTGTCTATACTGGGCTGAAAGCCTAGTGTGGGGGAGGCAGAACAGAAAGGCAAGGAAGATATGCCAGCACGGTCATCAATGAACACCTGCAGGGAGTGGTTGCCCGGGGTGCATGGGTGACAGGGAGAGCAGGAAGTGTCTCTAGGGATGTGGAGCCAAAGGGCATCTTGAAGACTCCTGGGAGCTAGCCAGACAGAGGGGAAAGGGCATCCCAGGGAGAGAGAACAACACGAGCAAAGCCTAAGAGGCAGCAGAGAGCAGATCGGCTAAATGTGAGGACTTCCCTGGCCCCCAAAACAAAGGTAAAAATGCTAACTGACTTTCAGGAGAGAAATAGCAGCAGATTTCTCTTAAAAAACAACAACTCATACTTGTAATTGAATGACTTGAAGGGTGAGAGCAAATATCAGTGAGAACAGTGATTTTCTAAGTGTGGTACTCACTGAGAGCACCACAGAACTTGCTAGAAATACCACTTCCCAGACCTGATGAATCAGATATTCTGCAATGGAGCACAGCCCTCCAAGTTTTAGCAAGCCATCCAGGTAATACTGATGCACTCTAAAGATCTAAAGGAGGCCACTGCAGTAAACCAAGTGAATAAGGATCCAGGTGAACAACGGACCAAGGCAGTGGTGGTAAGAATGCAGAAAGGCAGCAGATTAAGAAGATATGTGGGTGGAATCCCTTTGTACCTCTCTCATTACAATTTCCTACTTTCCACTATGTCTTTTCCCCTCCCGCTGTGCTTTGTGTCCCTAAGTGTCTTGAGGGCAGAGACCCCATCTCCCCCCAGACTCTTGTAGCCCCCTGCACGGTCCCTCAAACACAAGTGAAGTTCAGGTGAGGGTAGACCAAGCAATACTGCATTCTGTTATGACTAGTCCTAGGACCCAGGGGTGGGACTGACCCCGTGAAGGGCCTACAGAGCCCTCGCAGGGGAGGGGAAGCCTCAGGGGGGTGCAGCTATGTTCACAACAACCCAGACCTCCCATGGCAGCTAGCAAAAGAGGCAGAGAAGACCGAGAGAAGTGGGAAAGAGAAGAGGCACTGAAGAAGAAGAGATGAAATGGAGGGAGGCAGGGAGGCTTTGGGAAGGAGGAAGAGAAGAGGGAAGAGAAAGAGGAGTTGGGAAGGTAGATGGATTTGAACATTAGCTCCTCTCCCTCCTCCAATCCCAGCACTCCCAACTCTGGCTGGAGTCATTCCCACCACTCCAGGTGTTGCCTGTGCCGTTCTTAGTGGGAGTGACCCCTCTTCATGCCTCCACACCTGCAGGATGCCGCTGTAGGTCAACAGGCCCCACCTGCACACTCTGGGATGCGGGCACCAGCCTGGCGTGATGGAACCTCTTCCTTCCTGCATCTTCTCTGCCTATTATACACAGCCTCATGGTCTATGATGCTGTCTTAACAACGTTTTAGGAAGACATTATGTCGTTGTGGTGAGGAACATGGCCTTAAAGTTGTGAGTTCACACCCTTGCTCTGCTACCTATTGGCACCTAGAATAAGGTCTCCCATATGGTGGTGTGTAGATGAATAAGTGTATCAGTTCATGGCTGAGTATTAGTTGTGAAAACTGGAGCAAGTGGATCATTCTGAGTCTTAGTTTTCTCACCTGTGAAATGGGAATAATAATAGTGCCTATTACAAAGGGTTGTTGGGAGAATGAAGTGAGTGTGTCAGGTGTGTATCAGGGGCCAGTTACTCTCAGGTGGGGAGAGGACTTGCTTCCCTGGTGGGGGCGGGTGGAATAGCACTTCCATCACCCACTGCAGCATTGCTTCTCAGCGTGAGGTCAGAACCACCTTCCTCCAAACCATCTGGGACAGGGCCAGAAAGGGGGATTTCTTGGCCCTACTCCAAACCTACTAAAAAGCAATCTTGAGACATGAAGCCTAGAACCCTGAGTTTCTATAAGCCCCCAAAGTGATTGTCAACCCATGCTAATGTCAACCCATGCGAATGAACAGAACAGTTCATACCTGAGGACCTCAGACTTTAGGGTGGACCTTTCTAGAGCCTAATTTATGATATAATGAAAGACCATATGTTCTATAATGGAGTAACGGACGTGTCATCGTAATACCTGGCATCCGAATCCCTCTTGGAAAAGGAACTGTTGTTGATAAGTCTGTTGGCACTGGACACTGGGCATGGGTTAGCCTTGCTGAGGCCAGAAAAAGAAATTCCTGAACTTTTTAAAATTTAAAACGAGTAAGAGAAAAAGAATATAGGGGCGCCTGGGCGGCTCAGTTGGTTAAGCATCTGACTTCGGCTCAGGTCATGGTCTCACAGTTTGCAGGTTCGAGCCCCACATCGGGTTCTGTGTTGACAGCTCAGACCCTGAAGCCTGCTTTGGATTCTGTGCCTCCCTCTCTCTCTGTTCCTACCCTACTCTCTCTCTCTCTCTCTCTCTCTCTCTCTCTCAAAAGTAAATAAACTTTTTTCAAGAGAAAAAGAATATAAGAAGAGTGCGCTGAGCTACAGAGAAACAGAGAGGGAGGCTGGAACCATGGTCTGGAAATAATTTCAGGACTTCTGGGGAATTGGACTATATAAACTTAGATTTCACATTATCTGCATTCTTGCAACTTAAAAAGCCCAGCCTTCCTTAACCCATGGCAAAGGGTTCTAAGTCTGCCATGCTAAGTGCAACTATATTTGTAGCTTTTCCCCAACAAAGACCTATGTAGGTAAATGGCATGAACTTTATTCAGGGTTTGTTCATTGACTTCCCTTTCTTCCTCCTCCTTCCGTCTGCCAAATTCACTTGTCCCCTTAGTTCAGTGATATTGGTCAAACCCATCCCATCTCCGTTCCCACTGCTGTCACTCTATTTCAGAACTTTGCCACTCATCATTTCCATGCTTGTCTCTGTCTGAAATGTCTCCTATCACAGGATCAAGCCAGCCCTCCTACTGCTGCCAAAGTTAACTTTCTAATGAAGTGGTAATGGTGAGAAACAGTATAACATGGAAACCAAAAGTATAGGGAACAAATTCTTTTTTTATTTTTTATTTCTAAAGTTTTAATTTAAATCCCAGTTAATATACAATGTTGTATTAGTTTCAGGTGTACAATATAGTGATTCAACACTTCCCTACAAGGCCGATTGCTCATCACAGGTGCACTCCTTAATCTCCATCACCTATTTCACCCATCACCCTCCACCAACCTACCCTGCCTCTGGTAACCATCAGTTTGTTCTCTGTAGTTGAGAGCCTGTTTCTTGGTTTGTCTCTCTCTCTTTCTCTCTTTGCTCTTTTGTTTTGTTTCTTAAATTCCACATATGAATGAGATCATATGGTATTTGTCTTTCTCTGACTGACTTATTTTGCTTAGCATAATACTCTCTAGCTCCCTCCACATTGTTGGAAATGGCAAGATTTCATTCTTTTTTATGCCTGAGTAATATTCCATTGTCTATATATACCACATCTTCTTTATCTATTCACCAATCGATGGACATTTGAGCTGTTTCCATAATGTGGTTATTGTAGATAATGCTGCTATAAACACCAGAGTGCATGGATCCCTTTGAATTAATATTTTTGTATTCTTTAGGTAAATACCTAGTAGTGCAATTGCTGGATCATAGGGTAGTTCTATTTCTAACTCTTTGAGAAACCTCTATACTGTTTTCCTCAGTAGTTGCCCCCATTTGCATCCCCACCAACAGTGCAAGAGGGTCCTGAGAGCAAATTCTAAATCCCCCTTTCTATGAGCTGTGCCTTTGGGTTGGGTAACCTCTCTTGCCTTAGATTCTCCATCTGTTAAATGTGGATAATAATAGTGTCTACCTTTTGGGATTGTCATGAGGAGTATGAATTACCATATGCAAAGCATCTTATTCCATTGCCTAAAAAGACCATGTAGGCAATTTATGGAATTAGATAAAACTCTTACTTTAATTAGAATTCTTCATGATATTCAGAGTCCTTAGCATTTAGGCTGTCAATCTACATTTCCCCCCTCATCTCTCTTTCTACTGTACTCAACCTAAACTCCAACCATTTCGAGGTATTTAAGCTCCTAAAATATGCTACGCACCTTCTAACTTCCGTGATGTTATGCTGACTCTTTCATTTTTATTGAATGTTCTCCAGTGCCAGCTCTTCTCTTTCCTTTGTTGGGGGGGGGGGGGAGGGGAAGGGTGCTCTTCCAGTTTTCTATCTACTGTTTAGAGAGCTCCCTGAAAGACTCAAATACACACACACACACACACACACACACACACACACACACCCTTCTGCATCAAGATTGCCTTGTTTATTTTTGGCCTTTTGCATTTTCATAAAAATTTAAAAATGCATTTATTAAGTTTTACACACACACACACACACACACACACACATCTTGCTGGACTTTTAATTGGAACTACATTAAATGTCAAATCTTTCCAACAACATGGTATATCCTTCCATTTATATAGGTATTGTTACAATTTCTCAATAAATTTTTGTAGTTGTTCATGTAGAGGCCTGCTTATTTGTTGATAGTTTTTGGTACCATTGGTAGTGATATTTAGATATTTTGATTTTATTGTTTGTTGCTAACGTATAGAAATAGAGTTGATTTTTATATATTGATCCTATTTTCAGTAGCCTTGTGAGATTTACTTATAATGAAATCATGTTGTCTGCAAATAATGACAGTTTTCTTTCTTTTTTCTTAAGATTTTTAAAAAAGTAATCTCTATACCCAAAGTGGGGCCCAAACTCACAACCCTGAGATCAAGGGTCCCATGCTCTACCGACTGAGCCAGCTAGGCACCCCAATAGTTTTCTTTCTTCCTTTCCAATTCTTGTGCGTTCCCCTGCCCCCTTGCCTTAGGACTGCCAGGACAACATTGAGTGGAAGTAATAATAGTAGATAATGTCAATTTGTTCCTCATTTGGTAGGGGAAAGTTTTATAAAAAGCGGGAGGACTTATGCCACCAGTATTAACACCTGTTAAAATCTGTAATACTTAAGACAACATGTTACTGATGCAAGGGTAACAAGCAGACCACTAGAACACAATAGTGAATCCAGAAACAGGCTCACATGTGTATAGTCACCTGAAATACAACAAAGGTGACATTGAAGAGGAGGGGAGAAGGCTGATCTCTTGAATGGATGGTGCTAGATTGATTGGATCTCCATATTGGGAAAAATGCATCACGATCCTCACCTCACACCAAACAAACAACCATTCCTGATGCATTGTATGTCTAAGCATGAAAAGTGAAGCCACACAGAGTTTAGGGAGAAAAATGAGAGAACATTTTCATGACCTTGGGGTAGATAAAGGTTTTTTTTCTTTAAATAGGGTGCCAACAGTAATAACCATAAAGTGGAAAAATGGATAATTTGGATTATATTAAAGTTAAGCTTTTTTGGTCATCAAACATGATCATTTCGGGAGTCAAAGGTGACATATAGGATGGTTGGACATTTGTAATACATACGTCTAATAAAAAAGTCTTATCCAGAATATGTTAAACAAAACTGCAAATCTTTAAGAAAGGAATATATTTCAATAGAAAAATGGACAAAATGCATGGACAATCACTTCAAAAGAGGGACATCCAAATGGCCAATAAACCTGTGAAAAGGTGTTAAAATGCATTTGTCATTAAGGAAATGCATATTAAGACCAAAATGTGATATCACCTTATGCCAATCCGAATGGCTCAAATGAAAGAGACAGAAGATACCAACTATTGGAGAAAATCGAGAACTTGAATTCCCATAGACTATTGATAGAGGTGTATATTGATATAACCACTTTGAGAAACTGTTTCACAGTCTCTATAAAGTTAAACATACACTTACTCTATGACCCAGAATTTCCACTCCTCAGTGTATACCCCACAGAAAAATGTACATATGGTCACCAGAAGACACTTACAAGAATGTTCGCAGCAGTGCTACTCATAGTAGCCAACCACTGGAACGCAGTAGAATAGCCATTTTACTCAAGGGACTACTATATAGCAATGAGAATGAACAAATATATGTTCATGACATGTATCCATGCTGAGCATGGAGAACAACATTGAGTGAAAGGAAGCCAGATATAAACGAGTACACACTGTATGATTCCACTTATGCAAAGTTTAAAGACCAGTAAAACTATTCACTGTTGTTAAAAGTCATGAGAGTATGCTCTCAAGGGTTTAGTGACTAGAAGAAAACACAGCTGGGGCTTCTGGAGTGCGATTAATGTTCTGTTTCTTGATCTGGGTATAGGTTACATGAGTGTATACTTTCATGACGATTTATCCAGCTGAACACTCATGATCTGTGTATGATTTATGTATTATATGTATGTTATGTTTCAATAAAAAGTTTAAAAGCCAACAAGATAATAAAAATAAAATAAAATAAAAAAACAACCAAATAACCCTCCCCTCCCCAAACAGAACCCAGGGTCCTACATGGGCATACTGAATTAAACCCATTGGGGTAGTAAGGTCATGTTGAAACCAGCCCCCAGAATGCCTCTCTGCAATCCTCACTACCTGGAATTTGCAATCTTGTGTGGACATCTCACACGCTGAACAGAGCTGCCCTGTGTAATCAGGAGGATGTTTTGGAATGATGCAATGTGGCTTCTGAATCTAGACCATGTATGACATTTCAGCTTGCACCTTGCTCTCCTGGATCTTTCTCTCTGGGGGAAAGTCACTACATTATGAGGATACTTGGGTTGCTTGTGGAAGGGTCCATGTGGGGAGTTACTGAGGCTCCCTGCCAAGAGCAGCACCAACTTGCCAGCCATGTGAATGAACCGTCTTGGAGATGAATTCTTCAGCCTTGGCAAAGCCTTCAGATGATGACAGCCCTGGCCAATATTTTGACCACAACCACTGGAGGGACCCCAATACCACTACCACCTCAGTAAGCTGCTCCCCAATTCTAGCCTCACCTAGAGTGGTTTGACATAATAAAGGTTTATTGTTGTTTGATGCTGCACAGTTTTGGAGCAATTTGTTAAGCAGAAAAGATCATCAATGCAGGCGAAGATGTACATATTCTTTTAATCCAGAAAAATGATATATTTGTTTATAAATTACCTGACACAGTTTGATAAGATTTTTCTACCTTGTTGGATGGCACAATTTTTTCTTTTCTTTTGCTAAGAACACTTAACATGAAATCCATCTTCAACAGATTTTTAAGTGTGTTGTGTTATGTGTATTGTTATCTATAGGCATAATGTACATCATATCTCTAGAACTAATCCACCTTGCAAAGTTAAATTTCATATATGTTGATTAGCAACTCTTCATTTTCTTCTCTCCCTAGTCCTTGGCAACCACCTTTACATTCTTTGCTTCTATGAGTTTGACTATTTTAGATATTTCCTAGAAGTGGAAACATGCGTATTTTTAAAAACTGCTCACGTTTGGATATATAGCCACGGTTGAAAACCTCTTACATAATATTTTGCCCCACCCCTAGTCTAGTGCCTCTCATTTTGTATTAGTGATATTCTTTGCTGGTCTTCACTGATCAACTGTGAGCTCAGTGATGAAAGGAATGATGCATTGTTCATTCGGGTGCAATGAACTCAAAAGAGCTGCTGGCACATAGTAAATAGTCCATGAATATTTGTTGAACTAGAGTGACATTTTCAATAATCATAGAGGGTTAGACCTACCATTGCCATCAGCTGACCTAACCTTTTCAACATAGCCTTTCAATCCGACATACACGTTTAATGGGTCTGTTTTGAGTTAAACACAGGACAGGCCCTAGAGGTGCAAAGGAGAGGAAGGAAGGTCAGTCCCGGTAGTCAGGGACTCAGTCAAGCAGGGCCGACATTGGAAACTCCCAAGTGCACATGCCATGCTTGATGCAGGAGCCTCAGATGAAGTGATCGGTTACACTTGGATGGGCCTCAGACACTTCCAAGTGGGCTTCAGTTACCCAAAGAGTGACTAGGAGTTTGCCGGGTGGGCAAGGAGGGAAAAAGCACTTTGGGGAGATAGAACTGCCAGGTACATGAGTAGATTGACTTGACACCCCATGGAGTGTTGGAGGAGAAGGGCAGAGAATGAGAAACGAATGGCTTGGTAAGAAAGAAGGAAGTATTCTGAAACTAATGGGAAGTCCCCAAAGGATGAAACAGGACCCAGTGTGTAGCTTCAGGGAGATTGCTTTGGTTGCAGCATGGACAATGGGTTACAGGGTAAAAGTGAAGATCACAGGACAATTTGGAGAGGAGGTTCGGTGAGGATCCAGGTGGGAGAAGGCAAGGGCTCAACTGAGACAAAGACTGTGGGGGTGGAGAAGTAGGGACAGGTCTGAGGGAGACTCTACTACTGGTAAATAAAGTAGGACCGGACTTGGAAGCTTATTCACCTTCTCCTGTGACAAGGTGGGGGAGAGGAAGGTGAGAAAGAGGTATATTATGCAGGTAATATTTTCTTTCCAGATTTTCCTCCTCGGAACCAGAAAAAGACAGAAAAGCAGAAAGGAGACAGGGGGTGGGATTCAGGAAAAAAAATGTGGCACACATGCTAATGTCACTTGACGGAAATGTAACCGGCTCACAACTTCCATCTATTATCTTAGGTGAAAATACATTTTTGGCCAAAAAGAATTATTTTAAAACATGGGTGTGAAATAAATGAGCACATAAAACCATATTGTCCAAACGGCCTCGGCAGAATGTTTTCCTTAGATAGCAGCCTCAGGGTAACACTGCCAGTGTTCCGTGGTCCCAGCAAGAATCTGCTTTTGTCACTCAGCAATTTGCAACGGGGCTGGAGGGTGGGGTGGGGGGGACAACACAGGACACAGACCCTGCTTATCTGAGAAATGCATCTGAATCTCTACGGCTGGCAGGTGCTTAAGATCATTAGACAGATGTCTGATGCACCAAAAATCATATATGTACATTGCAAAACACATGCACGCAGTCCCTTGCGACTGTCTGGAGAAAATATACCAGACATGCCTCAAAGGGTCCTGTGCCTTTCCTTCCTGACTTCCCTCCTGCGGGATATGGAGCCCTTGTTGGTGTCTACTCAGAGTCCGCGATTCAATGGCATCTGAAAAGATCTTTACTGACTCCAGCTACTGGGTTGCCTCCAAGCTAGACTCAATCCAGCGAACCGAGGACCTCTGCTGGGCTTCCGTGGTCTCTGGCAGTCTTGCAAGCCTCCTGTTCCCTTGTGTGAACTCTATATCCTGGATGCCCTTCTCGCCAGCCTCTCCCATACAGCTTTTTGGGCAGTTACCTGTCACCTCTTGGGCTCCATGTCTACTTAGCTCTGGTCATAGTAACGGGGCCAGGTGGCTCTTTGCAGCTGTTTGGCAATCCTTAGATTCATTCTCAGGTTGACTCCCACCCACTTCCCCTTCCCCTTTTAGCAGATAGATGGTGCCTCACCCCTCCAGGGGAAGAGGAAGAGCCTGCTTTATACCATGTGGTACTCCCTGGTGCCTTGGAGAGAGGATGGGGCTGGGAATCAAGAAAACGTGCGTCATTCCCCCCATCACATGGGGGATTTGGGGACATGTCACATGTCCTCTCTACCCTTCTGCTCCTTCCTGTAGAAAACGAGGGCAAAATCCTCCTGAATAAGGCCATCCTTTCTGAGTATCCAGCTGCAGAGGACACAAAGCGAACACGCAGCAAGTGATCCCACCAAAGGACATCACTACCTGTATTTTGCACACAAGGAAGTTGATCTGGGGAGATGACATGAATTGCTGAAAATCATGCAGTGGAAAGGCCAGGATTTGAACCCAGGCCTGCTTGGCTCTAAACCGGACCCTCCGTCTACTCTGTCCTGCCTTTCTCCCTGCCTTTCATCCTTCCACTTTTCCATCTTTCCTTACTGTTTTCTTTCCCTCTGTGACATATTCAGGGCTGTGCCACTATGAGAAAGAAAAGCCCCACAGTCTCAAAAAGAAAGGATGTTCTGGTAGACACTACAACGTAAATAAACCTTGAGGGCATTATGCCAAGTGCAAGAAGCCAGTCCCCGAAAGGACAAGTACTGTATGATCCACTTCCATGAGGTTCCCGGAGTGGTCAGATTCCTAGACACGGAAAGTAGGATGGGGGTTGCCAGGAGTTAGACAGAGGGCGGGAAGGAGCACTTATTTTTTTTTTCAACGTTTATTTATTTTTGGGACAGAGAGAGACAGAGCATGAACGGGGGAGGGGCAGAGAGAGAGGGAGACACAGAATCGGAAACTGGCTCCAGGCTCTGAGCCATCAGCCCAGAGCCT
Source organism: Prionailurus bengalensis (assembly GCF_016509475.1). Classification (NCBI taxonomy): domain Eukaryota; kingdom Metazoa; phylum Chordata; class Mammalia; order Carnivora; family Felidae; genus Prionailurus; species Prionailurus bengalensis. The sequence goes on from NC_057344.1 coordinate 52,386,558, forward strand.
GACGCGGGGCTCGAACTCACGGACCACGAGATCGTGACCTGGCTGAAGTCGGACGCTTAACCGACTGCGCCACCCAGGCGCCCCAAGGAGCACTTATTTTTAATGGGGACGGAGTTTCATTTTGGGAAGATGAAGAATTCTGTGATGGACGGTGATGATGTTCACACATCATAAGTGTGAGTGTGCTTAATGACAGTGACCTGTACAGTTAAAAATGATTAAAATGGTAAATTTTATGTCATGTATAGTCATCTGTGTAACCACAATAAAAAAAAATAAAATGAAAACAAGTACAGTAAAATTCCCATGGCCCGATTTACCACTTCTCTCCCTTTTTCCAAACTCCTAAAAGGAGTACATGAAACTTATGGTTTCCTTTCCTAAACTCCTCACTACCTCATCCCTTGGCAGTCAGGCTTTCGCCCACCCCTCTGCAGTGACCCTCTCCTGAAAGGTCATCCATGAGCCCTTGTCCTCCCCCAGGGCTGGCAGGATGAGCCCTGGGTCTCAACAGCCTGTTGCTGGCCTTTGGGACACTGTCCTCTGTGTTTCTGACCAGCCCTTTGTCTCCTTGCCTGCTGTGGGTTCCCTCTGAGCCTGTCTCCCGGCCCTCGTGCTGTGTGTCCTCCCTCCCAAAGTGATCTCATGCATCCCCCTTCCCACATCTGTATCTCCACCTCTGGCAAGCCTCTGGGCTTCAGATCAGCCTTTAATGCCATGGGAAGGCCAACTCTGCCTAGACATCCTGCCAGCAACTGCAGCTCACGATCAGAAACAGACTTCATTTTCCTGGCACTGAACATCGCCTGCTTCCTGCTTCCGTCAGTGGCTCCACTGCGCCCCTCGCCACTGGGCTTACAGCCTTGGGTCATCCTGGACCTCAGTACTCTTGTCCAATGAGACATGGTCCTTGGCCAGCCTTCTCTGAGTGTGTCTCTTTATCATTTTCTTTCTTGGGCTTTGTTAGTTTCCTGAGGCAGCTGTAATGAAGTACCACAGACTGGGCACCTGAAACAACAGAAATCTCTTTCTTCAGAGTTCTGGAGGCTAGAAGTCCAAGATCAAGGTGTCCATAGCGTTGGTTCCTTTTGAGGCCAATCTCCTCAGCTTGTGGATGGCCGTCTTCTCCCTGTGTCCTCGCACGGTCTTCTCTTTGTGTGTGCCTGTGTCCTAATGTCCTCCTCTTCTTCTTTTTTTTAATGTTTATTTATTTTGAGAGACAGAGAGGGAGCACACGCTAGCAGGGGAGGGGCAGAGAGAGAGGGAGAATCCCAAGCAGGCTCCATGCTGTGAGCACAGAGCCCAATGTGAGGCTTGAACTCATGAACTGTGGGATCATGACCTGAGCTGAAGTCAGACGCTTAACCAGCTGAGCCACCCAGGTGCCCCCTGATATCCTCTTCTGGTAGGACACTGGTCAGATCGGATAGGGCCCACCCACATGGCCTCATTTTAACTTAATTACCTCATTAAAGACCCTATTTCCAAATACATTCCCATTCTGAGGTATGGGGGTTAGGGCTTCAACATAGGAGTTTGGGGGTCATCACAATTCAGCCCATAGCACACGATGTTGTGGTGGCCTGCTGCCTATTTCTCCATCCCTTGGCTCAAAGCTGGTGGCCATCGTCACACTGCTCCTGCTACAGTCTTCCTCAAGCACAGTTGTAAGCACACTGCTCTCCTGCTCAGCATCTTACAGAGACATTTCTGCACCCTTGGCCTGGCACTCAAGGACCTCCTCACTGTGGCTGTAAACAGCCCGTCCCCGTAGCTCCACCACCAACGACTCTGCTCTCTGACCAAGCCGAGCGGCCATCGTGGGGCGGACACACTTGTGCTCCTGGCTCACTGCACCTTTGCCCTGCTGTGTTCTCAGGGAGGAATCCTCTCCCCACATCTCCGTCTTTTCAAAACCTACCCACAAATGCCACTGCCTTCCCTGAAAACCCACAATCCTTTACGTGTGCCACTAACAGCACTTCTCTTCTTCCCTAGCTTCTCACTGGGGACATATTTTGTCCCAGCAGTCTCCTGGAGGCCAGGTGGGAAAGATCACAGTATTTTTTCCTCACTTCCCCTTGCAGGGTCACTGCAGGCTGGCTGTGTCCTTCAACCAGAAGATCCCAGCTCTGGTCAGGCAGCCCTCTCTACAACACCCCGTTCGTCTCCAGGTTCTGGTAACCCTTCCCTGCCCTTGCCTCCTTCAACTCTATAGACAGCAAGAAAGCCAGCTGGGACTAGGCTCTGGGTACTTCCCTGGGCCATAGCTTTGCAAATAGTCCCTCCATTAAACGTTCCTCGATTAGGCTAACCTGACTGTGCCATCTGTTCCCCCCCCCCGCCACCGGGACATGGATGGCTATGCCATTTTCACCCAAGCTTACCAAGTGCAAATCAATCTGCTTTTTTTCAAAAATATATATTGAAATACTGACATGTGCTGTTCTTAAGGAGCTGAAAATACAGGAAGATGCAGTGTTGCCTCCATGGGGTCCACGGGCTGGCAGGGGAGGCCGGCAGTCGCATCTCAGGGCAAAAAGGTCTATGCAGAGACCATAAGGCACAGTGGTGGGGGACCGGGCACTGGAGGAAAACGACTTGATTTGACTCCTGGCCCCTCCACCTACCAACTGGTGGCTCTTTGGCAAGTTTGTCATGCCTCAGTTTCCTTGTCTGCCAAGTGGAGGTAATAATAGTTACTTCACGGGATATGATGAGAATTATAGTACAGTTTCTCGGCACAACTTGGCACATAGCAAGCACTGCATAACTACTGTCCATTAGGTAAACACAGGGTGCTGTGGAACCACAGAGGAAGGTGACTTATTCCAGCTATTGACGTTGGGATGTTGAGATTCGCTTCTTGCCTATTCCTTTGGCCTTAACTATAGGACCAAGTAAGTTGGAAACTATCAGGTTTCTTCTAAGGAGGAGGAACCTCCATCAGAAAGAAATGTTTCACTGAGCCAGAAAAGATTTTCTCTTGCAATTTTTCCAGCACATCGAGTCTAGAAAGGATGATGTCTTTTATCTAGGTGAGTCTTTTAAAAGTTATTTATTCCATTTTATTACTGGGTTTTACTTTTTAAATCAGTTTTAGGTTCACGGCAGAATTGATTAAAAGGTACAGAGATTTCCCATGTACCCCCCTGCCCCCACACATACATAAGCTTCCCTCATTATCAATATCCCCCACCAGAGGGGTACATTTGTTATAACTAATGAATCTGCCTGGACACACCCTTATCACCCAAAGTCCGTAGTTTACATCAAGTTTCATTCTTGGTGTTGTACATTCTATGGATTTCGACAAATTTGTAATGATACGTATCCACCTTGATAATGTCATACAGAGTAGTTTCACTGCCCTAAAGGTCCTCTGTGCTCCCCCTACTCACCCTTCCTTTCCCCCTAACCCCTGGAAATCACTGGTCTTTTTACTGTCTCCATAGTTTTGCCATTTCCAGAATGTCATATAGTTGGAGTCATACAATATAAGACTTTTCAAATTGGCTTCTTTCACTCAGTAATATGCATTTAAGGTTCCTCCCTGTCTTATCATGGATTGACAGCTCATTTCTTTTTAGCACAGAATACTGTTCTATCCTGCAGACACACCACAGTTTATCCATTTACCTGCTGAAGGACAGCTTGGTTGCTTCTAAGTTTTGACAATTATGAATAAAGCTACTGTCCAAGGTAATCTTTATGAAATCAGCCAAGTGAAGGAGGGGAGTAGGGGTGAGCAGGCAGGGGGCAGAGGCTGGGCAGAGGCAGGGAGTCGCCAGAGAGAACAGTAAGGGGGGGACTGTAGAGGTTTGGGGTGGTCGAGGAATCGCCACAGCAGATGAGAGAGGACAGTGGGTGTGTTTAGAGCAAGCGTGAGGGCAGGGCCAGAGCCCCTGGGTGCTCTGAGCACTTCCTGGGCATCGGTCAGCTCCTCTGGGTTTCTTTTCGACGCTACGATGTAGAAAGAATTTCAATGGCCTGCGCTTCAGCACGCTTCCTCCAAGGCACAAAGTGGGCAATGGCTTTCTACAGGGAGACACCACGGCAGGAGACTGTGACTTGACCAGACAAAAAAACATAAAGAAAACTGCAGGACGCTCAACTCAGAAGCCAGAGGGCTACTAGCACTTGCTACGTCCTTCTCTCCATTTGTCTTCCCGAGGATTACCTTTTGCTCTTCCTCCCCCAGGTGGATGGTTTAAGATGCTTTATCATGTTTTTAAGACTGTTAATGTGGCCGACCTACCTCACAGCCATTTGGGAGCTGCTATGGACTAAATTGTGTCTTCCCCCCTCCGAGACCAAATTGATATGTCAAAGCCTTAACCCACAGTGTGACTGTATTTGGCGATAGGGCCTTTAGGAAGCCAACGAAGGTTAAATGAGACCACAAGGTTGGGGCCCTGACCCGGTAGGGCTGGTGTCCTTACAAGAGGAGACACTGGCTCAGTCTCTCTCTTCACAGACACACAGAAGAAAGGTCGTGTGAGGATAGAGCAAGAAGGTGGCCATCTGCAAGCCAGAGAGAGCACTCTCATCAGGAACCAAATTGGCCAGCACCTTGGTCTGGGACTTGCAGTCTTTAGAACTGAGAAAATGAATGTCTGCTGTTCAAGCCATGTAGTCTGTGGTACTTGGTCATGGCAGCCTTAGCAGACTAGTAAAGGGGCTTTCCCAAAAGGAGTTCCCTCTGTCACCTGGCTTTGTGGTGTGGCTTCTGCGGCCCAATTGTCAATGACTCTTCTTTGGGTCAGCACAAGAAGGCTGGCTGTGACTCCTCCGGATGCCTGTTCCTCCAGAGGTAGGCACAGAGCAATCCCCAAGAAAGACAGCCTCACAGACCAGTGACAGAAGGGGAAGTGAGACCTTTTCCCCCTCCCCAGGAGGCTGGAGTACCAGCAACTGTGAAGGGCGTGAGATTGTACCCTCCTCACAAGCTTATGAGTTAGCCTGCACGGCCTCATGTTTGCTGGTAGAAGATACATGACTCCGGGGTCAGAGACAAAGGATCCTATTACAGCCACAGCAGTACCCAGAGTATTGGGGTTTGTGCTCATCTCCCAGTTCCCAGTTCCCACAGGGCCATGTGATGAGGGCCAGGTGCTGTCTGTAGAGGCATAGGGTGGCTTTACTGGGAGTAAGCTCAAGCTTTGTGAGCCTGTCTTTTTTTTTTTTTTTGATGTTTATTTCTTTTTGAGGTGGGGGGACGGGCAGAGAGAGAGGGGCACAGAGGATCCCATGCAGGCTCTGTGTTGATGGTAGAGAACCCAATGGGGGGCTTGAACTCGTGAACTGTGAGATCATGACCTGAGTGAAAGTTAAATGCTTAACAAACTGAGCCACCCAGGCTTCCCTGTGAGCCCGTCCTTTATGGTGGGCAGTAAGCATGTCTGAACATTGCTCCAGGGGAGGCATTATCTTTCTCACATTAGGCAGCAAACAGACCTGCCCTTCACTGCAGAGGACGATACCCTGCTCTCTGTCAACATGGTTTGCCGTGCAGACACCCTGATGGTATATATATGAGATCTAGATTCTAGCAGCTTTGCTGCTCTGACTGACCCCTGGCTGGGATGAACCCTAAACAGTCTTAATATACTGCACCACTTATTATCCACAGTAAATGTTCCTTCCAGATCATTGAAATTGTCTGGAAATCTACACTTGACTATAAATAGGTCTGATATCCTGTGATTTCACAATATGTCTGTTTTAAAAATGTAGGTTTTATGATTATTCAAGTATGGTAAAGCTAACAGATCATGGAAGATTGCCATTGGAATGATCTCTCTCTTTTTTTAAGCAATTAACATTTTTTAAAATTTTTAGTAATCTCTACACACAGCATGGAGCTTGAACTCACCACCTGAGATCAAGAGTCGCGTGCCCTTCTGACTGAGCCAGCCAGGTGCCCCTGAAAGGATCTTTTGCTACTCACAGATTCCAAGAGGAGGGAGTACACTGAGCTATGTGTGTGTGGGGGGGGCACATGGGGAAGCACCAGAGTCAGTCAGGGGGCAGACAGTGGAGGGAAGTATGGTCAAAAGTCTTTATTGTGGTTTCCGTGGGAAGAAGTGGGTAAGACAGGGGAAGCAGGGCATAGGGTTGGCTATTCTGAATAATTTCAGTGGGCTCTGGGGTCATAGATGCTGTCCTTAGTTGTCTGGTACGGCCCTGAGGTGAGTAGGGCAGGTGGATAAAGGCCTAGAGAGTGATAGATAGCCTAATAGAGGAGGTGGTTGGAGTTGTGGGCTCTAGATTAGCTGGTTTGCATAAGAAAGTCATGATTGTTGGGGCGCCTGGGTGGCGCAGTCGGTTAAGCGGCCGACTTCAGCCAGGTCACGATCTCGCAGTCCAGGAGTTCGAGCCCCGCGTCAGGCTCTGGGCTGATGGCTCAGAGCCTGGAGCCTGTTTCCGATTCTGTGTCTCCCTCTCTCTCTCTGCCCCTCCCCCATTCATGCTCTATCTCTCTCTGTCCCAAAAATAAATAAACGTTGAAAAAAAAAAATTTAAGAAAGTCATGATTGTTGCTGACTCCCTCACTCTAAGAACTGGTAGCCGTGGGAGGCGCCATTGCTTCAGGGTCAGCAAGGCCCAGATGTCAAGGCATCAGAATAAAAAGACCGGCTTAATGCAAAGTCAAATAAAAATAATACCTCCCTGTGAAGTCCTAACTCCTGAAGAATGTGGAAACTAGAAGGTGCATCAGGCACCTCTGCAATTAACAAACATAACATCTAGTCCATTCCATGAGTCGACACTTGTTCATTAAGTAGCTGCCATGAGTGAGGCACTGTACTGGATGCTGGGGAGACAGGCGTGAACCCAAAAGCCCTGACCCTGCCTCGTGGAGCCCAGGGCTGATGTGCCAAGCCCACACAGGGACCAGCTACACAGGGTCTTGAGCAGTTGTCTGTGGAGCATAACAGCCCCCTGGGAACACTCACTTGCCATCTGAAAATGGAAGGTGCATTTCTCTGGAACACACTTGAGCCTGAAGGCAGAGTATGTCCCTAATCACAGTGGCATATTGGGCTGGAAAAAATGACCTTGCCTTTTGGAACTCCTCATCCCACCGGAGACATTTCCAAAATTTCCTCAGCAGCCCCGACGACCCGCCTGAATCCTCCCATCTGGGCCTCAGTGTTATTTCTCTGTCAGATTCGATGAACTATGGCTGTAGCTGGTACAGTCCATCACTGCAGTTCTCTGGTGTGCTCTTCTGGAAAAAATGGGAAAAAAAATTTTTTTTAAGTGTTTCTGCAGCTCAGAAGTTCATTTGTCTTAGTCTGTTTGGGCTGCTATAATAAAACGCCATAGACTGTGTGGTTTATAAACAACAGAAATTTATTTCTCACAGTTCTGGAGGCTGGAAGTCCAAGATCAAGACACCAGCAGATTCAGTGTCTGGTGAGAGCCTACTTGGTTCATAGACAGCTGTCTTCTCGCCATGTCTTCATATGGTGGAAGGAGTGGAGAAGCTCTCTGGGGTCTCCTCTATAAGGGCCCTAATCCCATTCATGACCTAATCACTCCGAAAGGCCCTACCTCCAGACACTGTCACATTGGGGGTTAGGATTTCAACACATGGATTTTGAGGGCACCCAAATTTCAGCATAAATAGCAGCATCCTAATTTGGGGTTCCCCTCCACTGTTATCTTCCCCCCACCCACCTCCCCCTTCTCTGGTGGGAGGAATAGACTGCTTTAAGAATTTCCCTCTGTAAGAATTTCCCTCTGAGGCCAGGTTGTCTTCAAGCCTTTGATGAAGGCACAGACAGGGGCTCAAGAAAATGCAGGCTACTCATAATTATGCAAATATAAACTTCTGGTAAAATACACACCAGTGCCCTAGTTTTAAAATCCTAATGCAGTGAAATGTTTCAATTTGGGTTTCTGGCAACTACTATGATCATCTTAAGAGATGTATAAATACATGTAAATAAGATATTAACACCACAAGATTGTTTTAGATCATTTCCCCATCTGGTTCGGTCCTGTAATTGTGTGGGAAGGAACAGTTCTTGGAATCTGGCCTGAGCATGAAAATACAGAACAGAACGATCACTCAGGGTTTGCAGCAGCCTGCAAGATGCTTACCTCTGAAAGCCAATTCCAAATTAAGTTATAACATCGTTGTAGTACTCATAGGCATTAGGTCAACATTGTATTGTTGCCGGGGAGAGCGTTTCCAAACCTGGTGGATTATCGAGCTCTCTGGAGAGCTTCTAAAAATTCACATTCTGGGCTCTGCTTTTATCATCTCTTATGATAGTATAGGTGTGAAGTGGGGGCTGGGAGGCTGTATTTTTCAGAAGCTGCTCAGATAGATACCTGTACTGATAAGCCGGTTTGAGACCCGTGGCTTTATTCGGAGAGTCTTTCTGTTCTAAGTAGGGGCCCTTGTCTGGGCAGCTTCAGCATTACCTGGGGGCTTGTTAGAAACACCGACTGCTTTTTTACAGTGGCCCCGGGCAATTTGCAGGAAACTGAAGGAGCCCTGGTGGAGGGGATCCACAGGCCAGGTGAAGTCTTTGGGAGACCGTGAGGATTTCACCGTTAGTAGGTCAGGAAGGATGTTATAGGGAAGTTGGGCTGCTAAAAAGATTGAAAAAAAAAAGGCAGGGCAAACCTATTGCTTCTTTTTGACCAACACAGAAATGGAGGAAGCAGGGCAGAAAGGATGCAGGTAATGGGCTACACGTGTTCTATCTCCCCAGTCTTACCAAAAGATGAAATACAAACTTGATTTTTGGGGCAAATCTTTGCTGTTATGTACTCATTATTTGTATCGAGCACTATAGGTATTCACTGCGGGTATTTGTGGAGCGCACTAATACTACTTTTTTTGTGGGGGCAGTTCTGACTCAACCGAGGCAGCTTGGTGCCAAAGAAAGCCTTGCAGAGATTAGGCTGGAGCGAGCACTGGGTCCCAACTTTTTGCTAACCCACTGTCATCCTGGGAGAGTCACGTGGGCTCCCCAGGTCCCAGGTTCATCATCCGTAACACATCTACGGCTCCCAATCTCATCCGACCCTATGCCCTGTTTTGAAATGAACTTTTGAAACATCCTCTTGGCAATCTGAAAATGAAAATCATAGATATACGGATATGTAGACAACTAGTTATAGACCTAATTTTTATAAACCACTCTGATGCTCTAAAAGTAATTTAAATAGGAAGTTCAAGTGAATAGGTTATGAGAAAATAATACATATTGTAGTACACAAAGGCTTGGGTAGTGTATTAACCATGTCTTTGATGGTCTGTATTCTGATGCTTTGACATCTGGGGCCTTGCTGACCCCGGAGGGGTCTCCACCTGTCTCAGAGCTAGTGAATTTCTAGAGCTTGTAAGCAACTTGCCCCAGAGCAGGCTTCTAAAATGCAAACCAACCAGTCCGGAGCTTACAACCCAACCAAGTCAGGCTTGAGCACTCCGGACCACCATCCACCTGCCCTTATCACTGTGGAGTCGGGTACCAACAGCTAGGGACAGCCGTTATGCCCCAGAGCCTACTGAAGTTTTTCAGACTAGCCAATCCAAAGCCCGCTTCCCCTGCCTCACTTCCTTCCTTCCCTCCTTCCTTCCCCCTTCACTCCTTCCTTCTTCCTCACATAGAGACCCATGTGCACATTTTTTCCTTGCTCCCTCTGCCTCCTGACCTACCCTGTGCTTCCCCAAGTGGGCTCCCCATGGCACAGTGCACCCCCTTCTCTTGGGATCTATGAGTAACAAGCTATCATCTCAATAGTAGTCATCTCCTGGTCTGTCGGCTTACTATACCCTGAATTTTCTATTAATACAAATATTTTAAGAACAGAACTATATGGTGAGACATTTGAAAATGGTTTACTGCTCCCACTCACAATGAATAAGCTAATATGGTAAGTATTAACAAAGCTGAGTGATTTATATATGATAGGACAAAGAGGAAAAACCTTAGGTAGGGATAAGATGCCAAGAAAAGTTATAGACTATATAGGAAAAGGAAGTAGAATATTTTTTAATGTTTATTTATTTATATTGCGAGAGAGAGAGTGTGTGTGTGTGAACACATGCGTGTGCAAGTGTGGAAGGGGCAGAGAGAGAGAGGGAGAGAGAGAATCCCAAGTAGGCTCCACGCTGTCAATGCAGAGCCTGACACAGGGCTTGAACTCACAAACTGTGAGATCATGACTTGAGTCGAAATCAAGAGTTGGACATTTAACTGACTGAGATACCCAGTCACCCCAGGAAGTAGAATATTCTTGCAAATCATCCAGGCTTTATTTATAAGTGTAGTGTTGAAACAATTCCTTTTGATGACGCGGGATTTGGGAGTGATGGACTGTCGTGGAACAGACTTCCCAGATCTTGAAATCCCATGACAGATCGGAGGGACATTCTCTTTCAAAATGTCTGGCAGGACACTGGAAAGTCTTATGGGACCTGGGTAAATTCTTCCTTGTGTAACCTGTGCTGGCATCGAAGGACACTCAGTGTCCCTCCCACTATACATCAGTAGCCACCCTCCAATCATTGTAACAGCCAACACTTCCTCCATGGGCTTTCAAGATACGCACATTGGGAAACCACTAAATTGGACAACCCCCAAGATCCTTCCAGAACTAGCTCATTTCAATTCTATGGTTCTAAGATTGCCGGGGCTTCACAGATGAAGTATGTTGCTAACGTTCTTTAAAGGTTGAAAGTTACTATTGCTAGACACCATAAGCCATGGCCATGAACTGAGCAGAGCATGTGAAGACACAAAAGTACCAAAAGCATGAGAAAACAGTGACAAACCAAGCCACGGTGGCTTACTTTTGAAAGCAAATCACAACCTTTAAGTGAACATCAAAAAACTACTTTTAAATCTTACCACCACAATCGGGCAGGTAACTATAGTTCTGGAAGCACAGTTTGGGTGGGCCCTCCTCCAGCCCCACAGCTCTAAGATGCAGAGCTGGTATTATGTCCGTAGTGCTTAAGAACTTGGCTCTGTTATGAGACAGAACTAACTTCAATCCCAGCTTTGCCACTTGCTAGCTGTGTGGCTGTGGTCAATTTACTTGACATTTTTGAGTTAGTTCTATAGTAAGTAAAATTGGAATCAGATGCCTGATTTATAGACGGTTGTAAGGCTGGGATAATGCATACAAAGGGCTGAGCTCAAACACGGCAGTTAATAAACAACATGAGCTATCGTTGATTTACTGTTTGCTATTTCTATTTCAAACTGTCCACCAGAGGGCGGCAAACCCGGTTCTGGAATTTGAAAAAGCTGTTGTCCAGTTCCCCGCCTCCCCACCCCGCAAAAATTCTGTATTTGTAAAACATGCTCTAAAAATCCTAAGTATTGATGTCTGAGAAAAAGAATTTAGCAACATTCCATTTGTTTGCCCTTTCACCCTTGAGGGATCTTACATCTAAAATAAAAATGCTCAACTTCAAGACTTGGTTTAAACGAAGACAGATGTATAACCTTGTAGCTTTGAGGCTACCTCTTAAACTAGTGACAAACCAAGGACAGAGCTGTGACAGCAGTGTGACTGTGGGGCAGGCAGTAAGGAATGGATCTTTTGCAGAGAACTTAAAAGTCAGTTTTTCAGATCACTCTGTAAAAGTGTGATAAAATTCTCCACACACAAAAAAATCTTTTGTTGTTCGAAGTTCTAAACAATTTCTGCAGGTATGATTGCATTTTAGTAACATATACATAAGTTCCACTTGGTACATTTTCTTTTTTCTTTTCTAAAAAAATTTTTTGATGTTTATTTTTCAGAGAGAGTGACAGACAAAGCGTGAACAGGGGAGTGGCAGAGAGAGAGGGAGACACAGAATCCAAAGCAGGCTCCAGGCTCTGAGCTGTCAGCACAGAGCCCTACGTAGGGCTCGAACCCATGAACGGGGAGATCATGACCTGAGCGGCAGTCAGATGCTAAACTGACTGAGCCACCCAGACGCCCCTTCTTCTTCTTTTTTTCTTTTTCTAAAGTACAGGCACCTCCTTTGGGGCGAACCTATTCCAAGATGTCCTGCCCTTCACAACGAAATGAGAACTCTCTCCCAGGGCTCCCACCAGCTTCTCCGGGATTGGCTGCATTCCTGCACTACATTTTCTTATTTATCCATTGGCAATTGTATTCTGTCTGGAAGCTAATGCAGAGAACTCCCAGTTGTGCAGAAGTTCCTGCCACATGGACCCAGCTCTCTGCATTTTCCTTCTTTTGTACATTTCTGTCAGTTCAGAAACATGGCAAGGGTCTGTAAAGCAACGGTCTCCAACCACTCTGCTTAAATAGTAGACTCAAGGGGTGCTTGGCTGGCTCAGTCAGTATAGCACGTGACTCTTGAGCTCCCAGTTATGAATTCAAGCCCCACATCAGGTGTACAGACTACTTAAAAAACAAATAAAAAAATAATAGGGGCGCCTGGGCCCTCTGTTGGGTAAGTGTCAGACTTCGGCTCCGGTCAGGATCTCACAGTTTGTGAGCTCACGCCCCACATCAGAGCATGCTTCAGATCCTCTGTCACCCTCTCTCTCTGCCCCTCCCCTGCTTGTACTCTCTCAAAAATAAGTAAGCATTTTTAAAAAATTAAAAAATGATAGATTCAAAATAAACCGTGATAACACGGTGATTGTAAGGATGAAGAATAGGCCTTGAGATGTTTCACTTTTAACATTCTATGTGATACAAACTTGGGAGTTTTTGTTTGAGTTAAAAATTTGAAACAGGGGCGCCTGGGTGGTTCAGTCTGTTGAGCAGCCGACTTTGGCTCAGGTCATGATCTCGCGGTCCGTGAGTTCAAGCCCCGCGTCGGGCTCTGTGCTGACAGCTCAGAGCCTGGAGCTTGTTTCGGATTCTGTGTCTCCCTCTCTCTGACCCTCCCCTGTTCATGCTCTGTCTCTCCCTGTCTCAAAAATAAATAAAACGTTAAAAAAAAAACTTGAAACAGTTCCAGCTAAAGGGTAAATAAGTCACAGGATGTAACATACGGCATGGTGACAGTAGTTAAGAATACTGTGTTGTACATTTAAAAGTTGCCAAGAAAGTAGATCTTAAAATTCTCATCACAAGAAAAAAAATTGTGACTGTGTGAGGTGATGAATGTTAACTAAACTTACTGTTCTGACCATTTCCTAGTATATCAAACTATGTTGTATAACTAAAGCTAATACAATGTTATATGTCAGTTACATCTCAATAAAAAAGAATTTTTAACAGTAAAACAGAGAGAAAAATGTGAGATCTAATATCTTCTAGTGGCAAGGGAAATTTTGTTCATCCATGAAATAGGTTACTAAATTTGAATAATGTTAAATTGAAATGTTTTTGTCCTCAAAGTTGTGTGATTTGAAACTATAGACTGAATCCAGATTACTACTGGATATTACATGATCATTATTAAAAGTAATTTCATTGTATAGTGAAGTGGGGGAGTGGATATTAATTAGGCTCGGTCCCCTTTGGTCTCAGATTCCAAATAATATGCTTTCCTTCCTTTCTAGGAGGTATCCAGCTGGTGACAGCCATTCAAGAAGAAAAGGAAGTCTTTCATATCAGGAAACTGAACCCTGCTTCAGAGAAGCTGGGAGAGCAGTGCTCTGCTGGGAAGCATTTCAGAGGTGCAGAGACTATGACTGGGGGCTCTAGCCAGGCATGTGCTCTCTTCCCCCTCCAGCCCTTGCCGCAGAGATGGTGTTTGACTTTCCCAATCCTGCCCAAAGCCAAGCTCATCCCACTCCCGCACCTTCCCTTCATTTGAGGAAGCACTATTTGGGAAGATTTCAGAGTATCTGACAAATACCAGCAACTCTGGTCTGTGAGATAGAGAAGGTTCCATCTGTGCATCCCAGACGGAGTGGCAGGCTCAGGATGGGGACCATTCATTGAAAGACCCGCGGTGCGTGTGTTCTGGCCAGGAACACGCTCCTGATACACTCCTGATACATGCTCCGTGATACGTGCATCTTGTTAAATCTAGACACACTCTTCAAAGACAGTGTAATTCACCCCTCACCCTGCGACCCCTGCCTGGAGGTCAGTTTTTACCGGTGGAGGGAAACTGACAAGGTTTCTGTCTCTTCCCCTTTGCATTGTTGCAATGTTTCTGCCCCTCAGGTTTGCTTTGGAACCAAGATCCTGCTCCAACTTAGAGGATGTCTGGGAAAACCGCCTTCCTTCTTGTCTGCAGGGCGGGTTACCCCCAGCCCTAGTCAGCTTCATACCCCAGTGGTTTCTGAGCTAACAGCTATTACCATTTATTAAGGATAGGACTGCATGTCAAACAGTTGTACCTGCTTTATTTCTAATTCTTGCCATGACTTCAGTTTGTGGGTAAGGGGATTGAAGTCCAGGAGTCAAGCGAAGTTTTTCCATGTCACCCAGATCACAATATGCACAGCAAGTCCTCAGGGAAGGCTCATGGGTGACAGGCACTCTTCCAGGGGCGGTTCAGAAATGAGCTCAGTATTCCTCTCCTAAATCTTTTTTCAAAAAAGGTTTTATAATTTTTTCATTTCATTTCATTTTATTTTTCATCATGACAAATGTACTCTTCAATCCCCATCCCCTATTTCCACCACTGTCCCACCTACCTCACCTCTGGCCACTATCAGTTTGTCCTCTATAGTTAAGAGTCTGTTTTTTGGTTTCTCTCTCTCTCTCTCTCTCTTTTTCCCTTTGTCCATTTGCTCTGTTTCTTAAGTTCCAGACATGAGTGAGATCATATGGTATTTTTCTTTCTCTGACGTAGTTCACTTACATTATGCTTTCATGCTCTAAGCTTTTATAAATTATTTTTAATTGTGGTAAAATATGCATAACACAGGATTTACCATCTTAACCATTATTTATTTATTTACTTAGTGCAAGCAGGGGAGGGGCAGAGAGAGAGAGCGGGAGAGAGAGAATCCCACTGTTGATGCAGAGCCCCACTGGGGGTTCGAACTCATAAACTGTGAGATCATGACCTGAGCTGAAACCAAGAGTTAGACGCTTAACCGACTGAACCATCCAGGTGCCCCCCATCTTAGCCATTTTTTTTAAATAATGTTTATTATTTCTGAGACAGAGAGAGGCAGAGCATGAGCGGGGGAGGGGCAGAGAGAGACGGGGACACAGAATCCGAAGCAGGCTCCAGGCTCTGGGCTGTCAGCACAGAGCCCGACGCGGGGCTCGAACTCACAGACCATGAGATCATGACCTGAGCCGAAGCCGGATGCTCAACCGACTGAACCACCCAGGCGCCCCTTAGCCATTTTTAAGTGTACAGTTCCAAGGCATTAACTATATTCACATGTTATGTAGCCGTCGCCACCTTCCATCTCCAGAACATTTTCACCTGGCAAAACTGAAACTCTGTCCCCATTAAACTCTAACCCCACATCCTCACCTCCCCTCTTCCTCTGCCAAATCTTATAAGGCAGACACAATTATCATCACCATCCCCATTTTACAGATACCGAAACTCAAGCCTGGAGAGATTCCGTAACTCTCCCGGATCCTAGCTAGTAGGGGACAGAGCTGTGATTCAAAGCCAGTCTGGCTCTGGAGGTCAAAAGCTTAATTACTCTATGGCCTCAGCGACATCTAACCAATACTATGCTTTTCTGTCTTTCTGCTATTGACCCTACTCTAGAAGATCAAGAAACAGAGCCTAGAAAGTTGGAACAAGTTGCAGATAAGTCCTGGTAAAGGCAGGAGGAGGATTCGTGCTCAGACCGCTTGGATCCCAGGCTGATTGGGCCTGTGGTTTCCTGCACAACCACTCAGATGACAGCAGTGAGCCTCTCCCTTTTGAGTCCCACTCTCTGCTTCCATCCATATCCCAAGGCAGCTCTGGTTGTCTCCTCTCAATCCCGTGTGCAGTCACGGGCTCCAGTTTGCCTGTGATGAGGGAAGTAAGACGCTGGGCTTTGGCCAGCAAGGGGCAAGCTGGGCCTAAAATGAGATGTCCTGTCTTGCATCCTCCATAGCTCAGGGGGACGCTGTCTGTGCTAGAGCAGGCTGTGCTGATCATATCAGACTGTGACGGCTGAGAGTTAGGGTAGCCATATAATCTATCTTCCAAACTGGAACACTTTTGAGAGTGAAATGGGGGGAGGGGTTATGAATAATTACACTGGAATAATGCATTAGTCAAGGTTTTCCAGAGAAACACAACTAATAGGATATTTATTTGTTTATTAATAGTTAATTAATTAATTAATTATTGTAAGAACTTGGCTTCCACAGTTATGGAGGTTGAGAAATCCCAAATCTGCAGTCAGCAAGCTGGGAACCCAGGATCAGATGGTGTAGTTCTAGTTCGAATCCAAAGGCCTGAGATCCAGGAGAGCTAGTGTGAAGAGGGCAGGAAAAGACTAAAAGAGAAAATTCTGCCTCAGTCGCCTTTTTGCTGGATTGAGGCCTTCAACTGATTGGATGGGGCCCACCCACAGAGGGGAGAGCAGTCTGCTATACTCAGTCTTCAGACTCAAATCTTAATCTCATCTAGACATACACCCTTACAGACACACTCAAAATAATGTTTAACCACCTATCTTGGCCTCCTGTGGCCCAGGCAAAATGGCACATAAAATTAACCATCACAGGCAACAGCATAAACGAGGACTGTGCTGGGAAAACTAGGATGTATTGTCACCCCAAGTAGTGTCCTTTCATGGGGATATAACATGAAAATGCAGAGGCCTTCCAGGAGCTACTTCATAAGGATTCAGTGGTATTTTTTGTTTGTTTGCTTTGCACAGAGGAATGAATTCTCATGAGTAAAGAGGAAAGAGACCAAAACGTTTCAGTTTCACTCACTAGATTAGCCAATTTGGTTTTGACACTTGTATCAATGTGTTTCACATTTCTGTGTTTGGGAAATGTAGATACAGATATGAATAGTAAAACTGGTAAATGACCCCAGAAACCAGCCTGATAAGGCAAAAGAACAGTTCAATAGGGGTGCCTGGGTGGCTCAGTTGGTTGAGCGACTGACTTCGGCTCAGGTCATGATCTTGTGGTTCTGAGTTCGAGCCCCACATCAGGCTCTGTGCTGACAGCTCAGAGCCTGGAGCCTGCTTCGGATTCTGTGTCTCCCTCTCTCTCTGTCCCTTCCCTGCTCATGCTTTGTCTCTCTCTGTCTCTCAACAATAAATAAATGTAAAAAAATTAAAACAAAAACAACAAAAAAAACAGTTCAATAAAGTGAGCCTCTGTCTGTGGAGTGAGCTGACATCATTCTCCAGGTTGGAAAGAATGACATACTGTCCTGATGTCTTTGACAGGATAAGGGAGTGCTTTGTGACAGGGAATGACTTCACCTACTCTGAAAATACACATGCTTATGAAGACGTAGTCAAGAAGCACTGAAAATCCAATTCATAGGGACCCAGCAATGTGTAATGTCTTTACCACACCTTTATAGATATTTGAAGGTTATGCTGGTTGCAAGTGAGGCAACTAGTTATGCAAATGAATAAAATTTCCCCACCTCTGGGCATTTTTGCACTTGGGTGTTGATTCTTGCCTTTGGAGCCTGCATATGTTCCTCGAGCTTGAGGTATGTATATTCTTCCGGATATCACCAAATGGCCATTTTGGGAAAATCAAAAATGGTAGTCAAAAAACCATTTAGGCCATTTTGGGAAAATAAAAAAACCCACCTGGTTCTCAATCTGGGGCTCGATGTCAGAAATACAACTAAAAGGGGCGCCTGGGTGGCTCAGTCAGTTAAGCGTCCGACTTCGGCTCAGGTCATGATCCCACAGTTTGTGAGTTTGAGCCCCGCATCAGGCTCTGTGCCGCCAGCTTGGAGCCTGGAGCCTGCTTCAGATTCTGTCTCTCTCTCTCTCTCTCTCTCTCTCTCTCTGCCCTTCCCCCACTCACACTCTGTCTCCCTCTGTCTCAAAAAAAAAAAAAAAAAAAAATATATATATATATATATATATATATATATATAAAGAAATACAACTAAAACTAAACTGAAAACTAGAGGAAGAGGTTTTGCAGGACAGTGAAACTATTCGACACAACACAAAAATCATGGACATGTCATTCCACATTTTTCAAAACCTATGGAAGGTACAACACAAAGAGTGAACCCTAATGGAAACCGTGGACTTCAGTTAATAATAATGTATTAGTATTGGTTAATTATAAAAGAGGTACATTATAATACAAGATGTAAATAATAGGGAAAACTGTGTTGGCTTGGTAGGGGTGGGGTAGGAGTAGATGAGAACTCTCTGTAAAGTTGTTTTTAAAGTTTATTTATTTATTTTGAGAGAGAGAGAGAGAGAGCGCATGAACTGGGGACAGACAGAGAGAGAATCCCAAGCTGGCTCTGCACTAACAGTGCAGATGTGGGGCTCAAACCCACAAGCTATGAGATCATGACCTGAGCTGAAATCAAGAGTCAGATGCATAACTGACTGAGCCACCTAGGTGCCCTAAGAACTCTCTGTACACTTAAAAATGCTATAAAAAATAAAGTCTTTTAATTAAAACAGAAGAGAATAGTTAATTTATTAAGATACAAGCAAAGGTACAAGAAAACAAGAAATGTCCATTATCTTGGCTGCATGATTAACTGGTCTCATATATTTTATAACAACAATGCCCAAAGGTAATATTACAAACACTAGGAATTTGCATAAAGTCCTGAAGTATCCAAAAGGTGAATCCAACTGTGTACAAATGTTAGTAGTCTTTTCCAGAAGCCAGAGCACCCCCTAGAGTGGGGACAATCTCTAGGGGCTCTACAGCCAGCACAGAAGGCAAATCACAAGTCACCTGGGAGAGCAAAGTTCAAGCCCTCAGCCGGGAGCTCACAGTCCTCTGTAGGATCACCCAGAGGCCTATCATTTCCTTGTTGCGGCAAAGCTCACCAGTAGGTACAGGGCTTGTCCTGGGCACAGCCCTACCCTGCAAGGCCCCATGGCAATCCTGAACAGGTCCCGGGCTATCGCGGTGGGGACCCCTCTCCGCAGGCCCTGATGGCCCATCGCCTCTTACTTCCCAGGG
The DNA here is from genome assembly GCF_016509475.1 of Prionailurus bengalensis. NCBI lineage: Eukaryota > Metazoa > Chordata > Mammalia > Carnivora > Felidae > Prionailurus > Prionailurus bengalensis. The sequence goes on from NC_057344.1 coordinate 52,405,572, forward strand.
TTCCCCCATGACTTGCCTGGATTGGCTTTGTGCCCAGATAATGTTTAAATGCCGATGCTATTTAACACTTTGAAACTCTAATTTTATACACATTATTCATCTTACCAGGCATGTTATTAGGCAATGTTTATAATAGATCGGTTTTTACTATCTTCACTGAGTGTCCTAAAGATACATGTGTTTGCTTTTTAAATTTTATTTTATTTTATTTTATTATTATTTTTTTTAATGTTTAAGTTTTTTTATTTTTTTTTATTTTTTTATTTTTTTTATTTTTTTTTAATGAAATTTATTGACAAATTGGTTTCCATACAACACCCAGTGCTCATCCCAAAAGGTGCCCTCCTCAATACCCATCACCCACCCTCTCCTCCCTCCCACCCCCCATCAACCCTCAGTTTTTTCTCAGTTTTTAACAGTCTCTTATGCTTTGGCTCTCTCCCATTCTAACCTCTTTTTTTTTTTTTTCCTTCCCCTCCCCCATGGGTTCCTGTTAAGTTTCTCAGGATCCACATAAGAGTGAAACCATATGGTATCTGTCTTTCTCTGTATGGCTTATTTCACTTAGCATCACACTCTCCAGTTCCATCCACGTTGCTACAAAAGGCCATATTTCATTTTTTCTCATTGCCACGTAATATTCCATTGTGTATATAAACCACAATTTCTTTATCCATTCATCAGTTGATGGACATTTAGGCTCTTTCCATAATTTGGCTATTGTTGAGAGTGCTGCTATGAACATTGGGGTACAAGTGGCCCTATGCATCAGTACTCCTGTATCCCTTGGATAAATTCCTAGCAGTGCTATTGCTGGGTCATAGGGTAGGTCTATTTTTAATTTTCTGAGGAACCTCCACACTGCTTTCCAGAGCGGCTGCACCAATTTGCATTCCCACCAACAGTGCAAGAGGGTTCCCGTTTCTCCACATCCTCTCCAGCATCTATAGTCTCCTGATTTGTTCATTTTGGCCACTCTGACTGGCGTGAGGTGATACCTGAGTGTGGTTTTGATTTGTATTTCCCTGATAAGGAGCGACGCTGAACATCTTTTCATGTGCCTGTTGGCCATCCGGATGTCTTCTTTAGAGAAGTGTCTATTCATGTTTTCTGCCCATTTCTTCACTGGGTTATTTGTTTTTTGGGTGTGGAGTTTGGTGAGCTCTTTATAGATTTTGGATACTAGCCCTTTGTCCGATATGTCATTTGCGAATATCTTTTCCCATTCCGTTGGTTGCCTTTTAGTTTTGTTGGTTGTTTCCTTTGCTGTGCAGAAGCTTTTTATCTTCATAAGGTCCCAGTAATTCACTTTTGCTTTTAATTCCCTTGCCTTTGGGGATGTGTCGAGTAAGAGATTGCTACGGCTGAGGTCAGAGAGGTCTTTTCCTGCTTTCTCCTCTAAGGTTTTGATGGTTTCCTGTCTCACATTTAGGTCCTTTATCCATTTTGAGTTTATTTTTGTGAATGGTGTGAGAAAGTGGTCTAGTTTCAACCTTCTGCATGTTGCTGTCCAGTTCTCCCAGCACCATTTGTTAAAGAGGCTGTCTTTTTTCCATTGGATGTTCTTTCCTGCTTTGTCAAAGATGAGTTGGCCATACGTTTGTGGGTCTAGTTCTGGGGTTTCTATTCTATTCCATTGGTCTATGTGTCTGTTTTGGTGCCAATACCATGCTGTCTTGATGATGACAGCTTTGTAGTAGAGGCTAAAGTCTGGGATTGTGATGCCTCCTGCTTTGGTCTTCTTCTTCAAAATTCCTTTGGCTATTCGGGGCCTTTTGTGGTTCCATATGAATTTTAGGATTGCTTGTTCTAGTTTCGAGAAGAATGCTGGTGCAATTTTGATTGGGATTGCATTGAATGTGTAGATAGCTTTGGGTAGTATTGACATTTTGACAATATTTATTTTTCCAATCCATGAGCAGGGAATGTCTTTCCATTTCTTTAAATCTTCTTCAATTTCCTTCATAAGCTTTCTATAGTTTTCAGCATACAGATCCTTTACATCTTTGGTTAGATTTATTCCTAGGTATTTTATGCTTCTTGGTGCAATTGTGAATGGGATCAGTTTCTTTATTTGTCTTTCTGTTGCTTCATTGTTAGTGTATAAGAATGCAACTGATTTCTGTACATTGATTTTGTATCCTGCAACTTTGCTGAATTCCTGTATCAGTTCTAGCAGACTTTTGGTGGAGTCTATCGGATTTTCCATGTATAATATCATGTCATCTGCAAAAAGCGAAAGCTTGACTTCATCTTTGCCAATTTTGATGCCTTTGATTTCCTTTTGTTGTCTGATTGCTGATGCTAGAACTTCCAGCACTATGTTAAACAGCAGCGGTGAGAGTGGGCATCCTTGTCGTGTTCCTGATCTCAGGGAAAAAGCTCTCAGTTTTTCCCCGTTGAGGATGATGTTAGCTGTGGGCTTTTCATAAATGGCTTTTATGATCTTTAAGTATGTTCCTTCTATCCCGACTTTCTCAAGGGTTTTTATTAAGAAAGGGTGCTGGATTTTGTCGAAGGCCTTTTCTGCATCGATTGACAGGATCATATGGTTCTTCTCTTTTTTTTTGTTAATGTGATGTATCACGTTGATTGATTTGCGAATGTTGAACCAGCCCTGCATCCCAGGAATGAATCCCACTTGATCATGGTGAATAATTCTTTTTATATGCCGTTGAATTCGATTTGCTAGTATCTTATTGAGAATTTTTGCATCCATATTCATCAGGGATATTGGCCTGTAGTTCTCTTTTTTTACTGGGTCTCTGTCTGGTTTAGGAATCAAAGTAATACTGGCTTCATAGAATGAGTCTGGAAGTTTTCCTTCCCTTTCTATTTCTTGGAATAGCTTGAGAAGGATAGGTATTATCTCTGCTTTAAACGTCTGGTAGAACTCCCCTGGGAAGCCATCTGGTCCTGGACTCTTATTTGTTGGGAGATTTTTGATAACCGATTCAATTTCTTCGCTGGTTATGGGTCTGTTCAAGCTTTCTATTTCCTCCTGATTGAGTTTTGGAAGCGTGTGGGTGTTCAGGAATTTGTCCATTTCTTCCAGGTTGTCCAATTTGTTGGCATATAATTTTTCATAGTATTCCCTGATAATTGTTTGTATCTCTGAGGGATTGGTTGTAATAATTCCATTTTCATTCATGATTTTATCTATTTGGGTCATCTCCCTTTTCTTTTTGAGAAGCCTGGCTAGAGGTTTGTCAATTTTGTTTATTTTTTCAAAAAACCAACTCTTGGTTTCGTTGATCTGCTCTACAGTTTTTTTAGATTCTATATTGTTTATTTCTGCTCTGATCTTTATTATTTCTCTTCTTCTGCTGGGTTTAGGCTGCCTTTGCTGTTCTGCTTCTAGTTCCTTTAGGTGTGCTGTTAGATTTTGTATTTGGGATTTTTCTTGTTTCTTGAGATAGGCCTGGATTGCAATGTATTTTCCTCTCAGGACTGCCTTTGCTGCGTCCCAAAGCGTTTGGATTGTTGTATTTTCATTTTCGTTTGTTTCCATATATTTTTTAATTTCTTCTCTAATTGCCTGGTTGACCCACTCATTCGTTAGTAGGGTGTTCTTTAACCTCCATGCTTTTGGAGGTTTTCCAGACTTTTTCTGTGGTTGATTTCAAGCTTCATAGCATTGTGGTCTGAAAGTAAGCATGGTATAATTTCAATTCTTGTAAACTTATGAAGGGCTGTTTTGTGACCCAGTATATGATCTATCTTGGAGAATGTTCCATGTGCACTCGAGAAGAAAGTATATTCTGTTGCTTTGGGATGCAGAGTTCTAAATATATCTGTCAAGTCCATCTGATCCAATGTCTCATTCAGGGCCCTTGTTTCTTTATTGACCGTGTGTCTAGATGATCTATCCATTTCTGTAAGTGGGGTGTTAAAGTCCCCTGCAATTACCACATTCTTCTCAATAAGGTTGCTTATGTTTATGAGTAATTGTTTTATATATTTGGGGGCTCCGGTATTCGGCGCATAGACATTTATAATTGTTAGCTCTTCCTGATGGATAGACCCTGTAACTATTATATAATGTCCTTCTTCATCTCTTGTTACAGCCTTTAATTTAAAGTCTAGTTTATCTGATATAAGTATGGCTACTCCAGCTTTCTTTTGGCTTCCAGTCGCATGATAAATAGTTCTCCATCCCCTCACTCTCAATCTAAAGGTGTCCTCAGGTCTAAAATGAGTCTCTTGTAGACAGCAAATAGATGGGTCTTGTTTTTTTATCCATTCTGATACCCTATGTCTTTTGGTTGGCGCATTTAATCCATTTACATTCAGTGTTATTATAGAAAGATACGGGTTTAGAGTCATTGTGATGTCTGTATGTTTTATGCTTGTAGTGATGTCTGTGGGACTTTGTCTCACAGGGTCCCCCTTAGGATCTCTTGTAGGGCTGGTTTAGTGGTGACAAATTCCTTCAGTTTTTGTTTGTTTGGGAAGACCTTTATCTCTCCTTCTATTCTAAATGACAGACTTGCTGGATAAAGGATTCTTGGCTGCATATTTTTTCTGTCTAGCACCCTGAAAATCTCGTGCCAATTCTTTCTGGCCTGCCAAGTTTCAAAAGAGAGATCAGTCACGAGTCTTATAGGTCTCCCTTTATATGTGAGGGCACGTTTACCCCTTGCTGCTTTCAGAATTTTCTCTTTATCCTTGTATTTTGCCAGTTTCACTATGATATGTCGTGCAGAAGATCGATTCAAGTTACGTCTGAAGGGAGTTCTCTGTGCCTCTTGGATTTCAATGCCTTTTTCCTTCCCCAGTTCAGGGAAGTTCTCAGCTATTATTTCTTCAAGTACCCCTTCAGCACCTTTCCCTCTCTCTTCCTCCTCTGGGATACCAATTATGCGTATATTATTTCTTTTTAGTGTATCACTTAGTTCTCTAATTTTCCCCTCATACTCCTGGATTTTTTTATCTCTCTTTTTCTCAGCTTCCTCTTTTTCCATAACTTTATCTTCTAGTTCACCTATTCTCTCCTCTGCCTCTTCAAGCCGAGCTGTGGTGGTTTCCATTTTGTTATGCATTTCGTTTAAAGCGTTTTTCAGCTCCTCGTGACTGTTCCTTAGTCCCTTGATCTCTGTAGCAAGAGATTCTCTGCTGTCCTGTATACTGTTTTCAAGCCCAGCGATTAATTTTATGACTATTATTCTAAATTCACTTTCTGTTATGTTATTTAAGTCCTTTTTGATCAGCTCATTAGCTGTTGTTATTTCCTGGAGATTCTTCTGAGGGGAATTCTTCCGCTTGGTCATTTTGGATAGTCCCTGGCGTGGTGAGGACCTGCAGGGCACTTCCCCTGTGCTGTGGTGTATAACTGGAGTTGGTGGGCGGGGCCGCAGTCAGACCTGATGTCTGCCCCCAGCCCACCGCTGGGGCCACAGTCAGACTGGTGTGTGCCTTCTCTTCCCCTCTCCTAGGGGCGGGATTCACTGTGGGGTGGTGTGGCTCGTCTGGGCTACTTGCACCCTGCCAGGCTTGTGATGCTGGGGATCTGGCGTATTAGCTGGGGTGGGTAGGCAAGGTGCACGGGGGCAGGAGGGGCAGGCTTAGCTCGCTTCTCCTTAGGTGATCCACTTCAGGAGGGGCCCTGTGGCAGCGGGAGGGAGTCAGATCCGCTGCCGGAGGTTTGGCTCCGCAGAAGCGCAGAGTTGGGTGTTTGCGCGGAGTGAGCAAGTTCCCTGGCAGGAACTGGTTCTCTTTGGGATTTTGGCTGGGGGATGGGCGGGGGAGATGGCGCTGGCAAGCGCCTTTGTTCCCCACCAAACTGAGCTCTGTTGTCGGGGGCTCAGCAGCTCTCCCTCCCTTTGTCCTCCAGCCTTCCCACTTTCTGAGCAGAGCTGTTAACTTATGACCTCCCAGACGCTAAGTCGCGCTTGTTGTGGGAACACAGTCCGTCAGGCCCCTCCGCTTTTGCAAGCCAGACTCGGGGGCTCTGCTTGGCCGGCGAGCCGCCCCTCCGCCCCGGCTCCCTCCCACCAGTCCGTGGAGCGCGCACCGCCTCGCCGCCCTTCCTACCCTCTTCCGTGGGCCTCTCGTCTGCGTTTGGCTCCGGCGACTCCGTTCTGCTAATCCTCTGGCGGTTTTCTGGGTTATTTAGGCAGGTGTAGATGGAAATAAGTGATCAGCAGGACGTACGGTGAGCCCAGCGTCCTCCTAAGCCGCCATCTTGCAAATGCCTGTTTCTGCTTTTTAAATTTTAAATTTAAATTTTGTAAACATTTTTTTCTTCATTTTTTCATTTTATTTAAATCCAAGTTAGTCAACATATAGTATAATATTGGTTTCAGGAGTAGAACCTAGTGATTCCTCACTTACATACAACACCCAGTGCTCATCCCAACAAATGCCCTCCTTAATGCCCATCGCCCATTGAGCCCATCCCCCCACCCAACACCCCTCCAGCAACCCTCAATTTGTCCTCTTTATTTAAGAGTCTCTTACGGTTTGCCTCCCTCTCTGTTTTTATCTTATTTTTCCTTCCCTTCTGCCATGTTCATCTGTTTTGTTTCTAAATTCCACATGTGAGTGAAATCATAGGATATTTGTCTTTCTCTGACTGACTTATTTCACTTAGCACAATACATTCTAGTTCCACCCATGTTGCTGCCAGTGACAAGATTTCATTCTTTTTGATCGCTGAGTAATATTCCATTGTATTTATATACACCACATCTTTATTCATTCATCCGTCGACGGACATTTGGGCTCTTTCCGTACTTTGGTTATTGTTGATAGCGCTGCTATAAGCTTCGGGGTGCGTGTGCCCCTTCGAATCAGCATTTTTGAAGCTACGTGTGTTTATATGGACAAGAAGATGTAGGCCAAAACAACATGAGCATGGGCCTTATTTTCTCTTTATTTACAAATTTGAAATTTTTCCTTTGAAAATTTTCCAGATACATAAAGATTACTCCCTAATTACCTCAGTGGATAACTTAAAGGTCTCAAGCTAATTAAGAATCTTAGGATTATACTTGAAAAACATATAATCACTGTTTTTATTAAAAATTTGTAAGAAAAATATGACACTTAAAAATTGACCCAGGCAGTAAAGGTGGAGTGATTGATTCTAGAGGCTCACATAATTTGCAGTGTTTCACATGCAGCCATTAGTTGTTGCAACTCTCATTAAATACACATGCTTACATTTACAGTCTTTTAAAAAAATTTTTATGTATTTATTTCCTAATGTTTACTTTTTTTCTGGGAGAGAACGAGAGACAGAGTGCAAGCTGGGGAGGGGCAGAGAGAGAGAGAGACGGAGACACAGAATCTGAAGCAGGCTCCAGGCTCTGAGGTGGCAGCACAGAGCCCGACGCGGGGCTTGAACCCATGAACCTCAAGATCATGACCTGAGCCAAAGTTGGATGCTTAACTGACTGAGCCACCCAGGTGCCCCCTCACTGAAATTTCTATTGAACAGTGCTGATTTAGAGCAATTCTCTGAAACATGGCTTACTACAGGTTAAGCACGAACCCCTACATTACTTGTATGTCTGCCCTTACAGCTTTTCCCTCTCTCTGCCCTCTCCTTGTAACAGTTTTGTTGAGATATAATTCACATTCCATACCCATGGCCTATTTAAACTATACAGTTCAATGGTTTTTAGCACATTCACAGAGCTGTGCAGCCATCACCACAAGAAATTTTAGAGCATTTTTATTACCTCAAGAAGAGATGCCATATCCTTTAGCAATCATCCCCTAATCCTCACCATACATACCCTCCAGCTCGGAGGAATCAGCAATATATTTTCTGTCTCTCCGTGTAGATTTGCCTTTTCTGGACATTTCATATAAATGAAGTCATACGACATGGAGTCCTTTATGATTGGCTTCTCATTTAGTATGCTGTGTTCAAAGTTCATCCACACTACAGAATGTATCAGTTCCTCACTCCCTTTTGGGGCTGAATAATATCCTATTGTATGCATAGACCACATTTGGCTTATCTACTCATCAGTGGATTGACATTTGGGTTTCCACCTTTTGGCTGTTATGAATAATGCTGCTATAAGCATTCTTGTATACATTTTGATTTTAGACATCTGAAGTGGTAGCTCATTGTGGTTTTGATTTATATTTTTCTGATTTCAAGCATTTTTCCTCAAAAAAAAGGTTTTTTTTTTAAATGTTTATTCATCTTCTGAGAGAGAGAGATGGAGACAGAGTGTGAGTGGGGGAGGGGCAAAGAGAGAGGGAGACACAGAATGCAGAGCAGGCTCCAGGCTCTGAGCTTTCAGCACAGAGCCTGAAGTGGTGCTTGAACCCACGAACAGTGAGATCATGACCTGAGCCAAAGTCCAATGCTTAACCGACTGAGCCACCCAGGCACCCCTGATTTCAAGCATTTTTCATGTGCTTTTTGGCCATTTCTGTATGTTCTTTGGAGAAGAGTCTATTCAGACCTTATTCATCTTCGATTTGGATTATTTGTCTTTTTATTCTTTAGTTGTAAGAGTTTTTTAAAAAAATGTATTCTAGATACAAATCCCTTATCAAATATATAATTTGCACATATTTTAATCCATTCTGTGAGTTGTTTTTTAAATTTCTTGATAGTGCCCCTTGAAGTGCAAAAGTTTTTAATTTTGATGAGGCCCAATGTATCTATTTTTTTGCTCATGTTTTTTGTGAAATATCTAAGAATCTATGTCAAGATCCAACATCATGAAAATTTGGCCCTATATTTCCTTCTAAGAATGTTATAGTTTAAATTCTTACATTCGGGTCTGATTCATTTTGAGTTAATTTTTTGTATATGGTGTGAGGTAGGGCTACAACTTCTTTCTTTAGCATTTGGCAACACAGTTATTCTGGCACCATTTGTTTAAAAGAATATTCTTCCCCACTGAATGGTCTTGGCACCCTTGTTGAAAATCAATTTACCATATACATATGGTTTCTTTCTGGGCTCTCAATTCTATTCCATTGATCTATAACCTATTCTTATGCCATTATCACACAATCTTGATTAGCATTGCATTATAGTAAATTGAATTCAGGAGGTGTGAGTCCTCTAACTCTGTTTTTCTTTTGCAAGATTGGTTTGGTTATTCTGGGTCTCTTGCATTTCCATATGAATTTTATAATCAACTTGCTAATTTCTACAAAGAAGTTAGCTGGGATTCTAATAAAGATGATGTTGGATGTGCAGATCACTTTGGGGGGAATATTGTCTTTTAAACAGTGTTAAGGCTCTCAATATACCAACATGGGATACCTTTGCAAAATTTCATTTAACGATACTTTGTAGCTTTCTGAACATAAATTGTATACTTCTTTAGTTAAATTTATTCCTAGGTATTTTATTCTTTTCTGTAAATGGAATTGTTTACCTTATTTTCAGATTGCTCATTGCACGCATATAGAAATACAATGGGTTATTATGTTGATCTTGCATCCTGCAACCTTGCTGAACTTATTATTTCTAATCGTTTCTTTTTAAGTAAATTCCCTAGATTTTCTATATACAAGAGTATGTTGAGTGTGAATAGAAATAATTTTATTTCTCTATTTTTTTAAATCTTTTTTCTAATTTGGATGGATACCTTTTATTGCCTAATTGCCTTACTAGAACCTTTAGTACAATATTGAATAGAAGTGGCAAGAACACTTGGTCTCATTCCTGATCTTAGGGAACCATTAGTATAATGTGAATTGTGGTTTCTCATAGATGTCTTTTATCAGGTTCAGGAAGTTCCTTTCTATAGTTTGTTGAATATGTTTTCTTTTTTATTATTATTATTTTTTAATGTTTTGTTTATTTTTGAGACAGAGAGAGACAGAGCATGAGCAGTGGAGGGGCAGAGAGAGGGTGAGACACAGAATCTGAAGCAGGCTTCAGTCTCTGAGCCGTCAGCCCAGAGCCTGACGTGGGGCTCGAACTCATGAACTGTGACATCATAACCTGAGCTGAAGTCGGAAGCTCAACCGACTGAGCCACCTAGGCGCCCCTAATATGTTTTCTTTTTTCATCAAAAAAGGGTGTTAGATTTTGTCAAGGGCTTCTCCTTCATCTACTGAGATAATTATGTGTATTGTTTTTTTATTCTATTGATACGGTGTATTACATTAATTGACTTTCAGGTGCTAAATTAACCTGCATTCCTGGGATAATACTCACTAGATCATGGTGTGTAACCCTTTTTATATGCTGCTCGATTTGGTTTGCTAGCACTTTGCTGAGGATTTTTGCGCCCATATTCGTCAGATATTGGTCTGTAGTTTTCTTGTGATGTCTTTGTCTGGTTTGGGTATCAGGGTAATACTGGCTCATAGAATGAGTTGAGAAGTATCCTCTTCTCTTACTTGTAAAGAATTGGTATTAAATCTTCCTTAAATGGTAGAATTGACTGATGAATCCACCTGGGCCTGAGCTTTTTTTGTAGGTAGTTTTTTTTATTACTAACTTAATGTCTTTATTTGATATAGGTCTGTTTCAATTTTCTATTTCACCTTGAGTTGTTTTCAGGTGTTTGCATCCTGCTAAGAACTTGTCCATGTCATACAAGTAGTCTAAGGTCATCTAACCCTAAATGCATCTGACCTCATCATATATAAATTATATTATATAAATTATATTATATAAATTATATAGATTATATATTATATATCACCAGTTTTTTTAATTACCAGTTTTTCATCATATATAAATTATATTATATAAATTATATAGATTGTATATTATATATCACCAATTTTTCTTTTCTTTTTTTTTAATTACCAGTTTTTCATAGTATTCCTTATAATCATTTTTATTTATGTAAGGTTGGTGGTAAGGTCTCCTCTTTCATTCTGACTCTAGTAACTTGAGCCTTCTTTCTTTCATTCTTGGCCAATTGTTATTGATTTTCTCAGTCTTTTAAAATAATCAACTTTTGGTTTCATTGCTTTTTTTCCTATTGTTTTTGTATTCTCAATTTCATTAATTTCTGTTCTAATATTTATTTAGTATTTCCTTCCTTCTGCTTGCTTTAGGTTTAGTTTCCTCTCTCCAGGATCTTAGGATGGAAGTTTAGGTTATTGAATAGAGATGTTTTCTTTTTTCATATAGACATTTTCAGCTATAAATTTCCCTTCAGGCACTCCCATAACGGCATAAGTTTTGGTATGTTGTATCTTCACTTTCATTCATTGCAAAATATTTTTTTTAATTTCCATTATTATTTACACTTTGATCTATTGGTTATTTAGGATTGTATTGTTTTAGTTACCACCTATTTGTAAGTTTTCCAAATTACTTTCTGTTATTGACTTCTAATTTAATTCCATTGTGGTCATAGAACATACTCGCATAATTTAAATCATTAAAAACTTATTAAGGTTTGTTTTACGGTCTAACATATAATCCATCCTGGAGAATATTCCACGTGCATTTGAGGAGAATATACATTTTGCTGTTGTTGAGAGGAGTGTTCTACAGCAGATTCTATTTTTAAAGTTGTTATGTAAAATTTCAAATGCATACAAAAGTAGAGACAGCTTATGGTGAACCCTTCATGTACTCACCACTCAACTTCAATAATCCCATGGCCAATTTCAGGAGTTTTGACAGGTAATACCTCGCTGGTTCCCGATCACTGTAACAACTTGGATTCTCTGGTCAGTGATGGCTTCCCAGGTGAGAAGGTCAAGAGAGACAAAGATCTTTTGGCATGCTGCCAAAATGTCCCCCACTCAGGAGTTGAGGGGCAAGCTCTGAGTAGTGGGTAATCTCTGTTGGACCTCCAAAAATGTTAACACAAAGGGAAAACAGAATTAAGCCTTGTCAAAATTTTACGGTACGTATAGTAGACAATCAAATAACAGATCCCCTGAGGGTCTTGGAGGAAAGATTTTTAATGCAGAACTATGTTGTTTACATTAGGTTGTTTGCTAAAGTAAGTGCTTGTAAAATACTATCTTGTCTAATATCAGTTAAGATTTTATGGCCATATCTTAGCATGTCTTTGCAGAGTGTCAGGCAGATAGATACTCTGTAATTTTTGTTTGTGTACTACAAATCATGGCAGGTCTCATGGCAGGTCTCCGTTATTGCTTGTAAAGCTGGCAGAATGCTTTCTTGTTTGCTCCAAGGTCATACTTCTAACACCCCATTTCTTTCAATCAATACATTACAATATTTATTTTGCTTTATTTTGTAACGTCTTCAGTCTTTTCCGAATGTTTCTACTGTTTCTTCTTTCCCTTGACTGTCGCTCAAGTGACCGTTTCCTCGTGTGTCTTATAATTTATCATTGTGAGATCGTGTTCCATGGAGCCTATCTGTAATAGTTCTTTGACTTGGGTTTAAGGTGTAATCCTTGAGTGAATATTTACATTTGTTTTTGCAAGCACCTGATGTATTAGCAATCCAGGATGTCTTTAAAGTAAATGATCAGTTTGGTGCTTCCAGGATTCTCAAACAGTATACATTCTGGTCCTACACCTGTGTGAGGGTAAAATGCAAATTCTTAAACATATTTGTCTCCCTTTCACCTAGAGGAAAGGGCAAGAGAGACAGGTTTCCTTAATATCTCAAGAGAGAAAGGATTTTTCCCCTGGATTACCAAATGAGGTGTGGTTTTCAGGGTCCCAGCCTTATAAACAAAGGTCTCTAGGTAGGTAGACTTCTCACCTGTGTGGGTACTAGGCTTTGTCTCCCTTTCCCCTCAACAAAACTATTTATTTATTATTTTATAAAACTTTTTATTTACTTTAAGAGAGAGAGAGAGAGAGCATGCACAAGCAAGGGAGGGGCAGAGAGAGAGAATTCCAAGAAGCTCCGCACCATCAGTGTGGAGACCAACTTGGGGCTCAAACTCAAGAACTGTGAGGTCATGACCTGAGCTGAAGTCGGACACTTAACTGACTGAGCCACCCAGGCGCTCCCCTTAACGAAACTATTTAAACGGAAACTCCAGGCCTCCAGATGTTCCTTGAGCAGTAACTCTTCCATATCCTTGCTTCTTTCTCTGAATCCATGATTTACATTAATTTTGGTCTTTGAGGATTTTCTTTTACTTTTACTAAGCTGGCTAGGCACTTAATAGTTTGTTGTTTTTTTAAATATTTGTAAATATTTGTTGTTTTAGGGGCACCTGGGTGGCTTAGTCATGAAGCATCTCACTTTGGCTCAGGTCATGATCTCAGGGTTCGTGATTTCCAGTTCCACATCGGGTGAGCCTGAGCCCACTTGAGGTAAAAACACGAGCCCCGCTTTGGGTAAACCCCACTTCTCTCTCTCTCTCTCTCTCTCTCTCTCTCTCTCTCTCCTGCTGCCCTTCCTGGGATTCTTTCTCTCTCTCTCTGCCCCTCGCTCACTTGTGCCCTCTCTCGCTCTCAAAAAAAAAATGTTTTAAAAATAGACAATTGTAGGTGTCTTATGCTAAAAGGATTAATAGGGTTTGCATTCTGCCATATTGCTGAGCATGGTTTCTTTAAACTTAGAACTTTATTTCAGCTAGAACTTATTTAAAAAATTTTTTATTATTTATTTTGAGAGGGGGGAAGGGAGGGAATGAGCGGGGGAGGGGCAAGCAGACTCCAGACTTGCAGCACAGAACCTGATGCTGGGCTCGAACTCACAAACCATGAGATCATGACCTGAGCCAAAACCAAGAGCTAGACGCTTAACTGACTGAGCCACCCAGGTGCCTCTAGTTTGACATAGGGCTATATTTCACTTTTGTAGACTCAAACGGCATAAAAGGAAAGGTGCAATGGGAAACTGGCACTGAGTGAGTGTGTGTTAGCAACTTTGATGAGTTCACCTTTACGGACAAAGGATACACAAAAGCAAATGTCAAGTAATAAACAGATTGCCTTCATAACTTTGGTTACCGTCTGCTACCCACACTAGTCCTGATTCCTTTTGATACAAAAGGTTGAAATGACCTTTATTCTTTTTTGTAGTGCTTCGTTCATTGCATTTCCTCTGTTCTCATACACTAGCTTTTTCCTGAAGAGCTTTCCTGTTGAGAAAAACTTCTACTTGTTCTTCCTGACTCCTCTAGGAAGGTGGGACCTGATTAAAGATGGGTGATTAGGATCGTGGATAGATTCAAACACTTTGGACTGAGTTTGGGTTCACATAAAGGCAATCTGAGGGTGCTAAGAGAGTAAGTATTGAATTTTCAAGCCCGTCTAAATACAGAAACTTAGAACCCAGGATGAATCCCATTGCAATTAACTTTGGAGAACCATCCTAATTCTTTGATATATCAAATACATATAAATAAGCTATTGACCAGAACTTAAAGGTGGTTTTGCTTCAGAGTGATTTAAATTACAATGCACAACCTTTTTAGAAATGAAAGAACACTAAGTGGAGACTATGTTCTGTTTAAAGGTTAAAATATCCAATTTGGGATTCCTTCCTACACTTTGGAATAGAAAAAGTTTAGTCTCTCTCCTTTTTGAGAACACTGTATTTTACTGCAAACTAGATATTGTAATTAAGTTATATCTATATAATAGAAGTCTAACAGTCTATTTTTACTTTGTTTTTTCCTGCAGTGAAGCCTATATATCCCTTTTCTTATTTTCTGCTTCTCTACTCAGAAGGTTCCCCTGTTTACTTATCTCTACCTCGCTGGGCTTCATGAAGCATTTGCCATTGTGTTTCCATAGTGCTAACTTACAGACATTCCAATAACTACACGCTCCCGATAGTTGTTACAGTCACTGTTACAACAGTTCTTCAGGTCCTGCTTTTGCATTTGGCTGGGCACTGCAGAATCATAGCAACCTCAGAGATGTTGTCGAATAAGAAGACGGCTTCCGCCCCCCGCACCCCCGACCAGCTTTACTGAGTTATTGATGACATAGAATATATGTAAATTTAAGTTGTACAGTGTGGTGAGTTGATACAAGCATGTACTGTGAAATGATTTCCACAGTAAGGTTGGTTAACACATCCTGGATGTGCCTTTTTAAGGCTGTCTTTGAGATCTAGCCTAGCTGCTTCTCCTATATGATCTTTTAAAAAAAATTTTTTTTTAACGTTTTGTATTTATTATTGAGAGACAGAGAGAGACAGAGCATGAGCATGGGAGGGGCCGAGAGAGGTTGAGACACAGAATCCGAAGCAGGCTCCAGGCTCTGAGCTGTCAGCACGGAGCCCAACGCAGGGCTCGAACTCATGAACTGTGAGATCATGACCTGGGCTGAAGTTGGACACCCAACCGACTAAGCTAGAGGCGCCCCTCCTCTATAATCTTTTTTACTTAAATTGTGCAGAACTACCATGAGGGCTCTAAATGGAAGTAGCCGCTCCCATCTCAAGAATCGACCCAGTGGGCTGTTTGGTAATCATCTATATCTTCTCGGGTGTTCCAAAAATTTGGCAAGGACCTGGCTTGTCTGTCAATACCCTGTCTTCCAATAACCCACTCGAATTCAAGAGCTGGACTTCTCACCTGTATTTGGGAAAGAGACTGAGAATAGCACCATGTTGGGACATTTTAATGGCCGTCTTAGATGTCTAAAAGACCAACAAGCTGTGACTGGTAGTATTCCTGTGTCAGGTATTATAGTTCAATCTGATGTCTAGCAGGAATCACAGGTCTTAAAACCAGTCAGTCTTGGGCACAGATCCTAACTCCTCCACCAGCTGTGTGGTTTGCACTTTAAAAATTGTTCCCTCATCTGGAAAATGGGGATAACACTAACCACCTCATAGTATTGTTCTGAGGATTAAAAAATAATGTGTGTGAATGATGCCCCCCCCCCCAAATATCCAGGTTCTAATCCCTGGAACCTGTGAATATTACCTTATATGGCAAAAGAGACTTGGCAGATGTGATTATTAGAGGCCCATTGAGAGGATGTGACCCACCAGCTGGACCCAGACAATTGGAGGCTCTTCACCCCCTTCCATGTGCTTGGAATGTACATTCTGCCACCATTTCCACAATGGTGTTTTCAAGAATGCAGCCTTGAGAGAGCAATGTGTTTTTGAGACCACCTAGATAGTATATGTGATCAAACCCAGTTAAGGCCTCTGTTTAAACTTTTAAGTTTCTGGTGGGTGAGCGTGGAGATCCACTGGTCTTGCAGCTGCCTGATAGGAATCCTGTGTGAATTTCCCTTGTTTATTACACCTGTCATCTACCAATCTGGAACAGTCTGCCTCTTTCTTTGGTCACTTCTTACACTCCACGTGTGGGGACCGATTTGTAAACCAACGGTAATTAAGTCGAAGATCTTAAGATGGGGAGATTATCCAAGGGGCACTTGGGTGCCTCATCAGGTTAAGCGTCCAACTCTTGGTTTCGGCTCAGGTCGTGATCTTGCAGTTTTCTGAGTTCGAGTGCCTTATCGAACTCTGCGCAAGCAGCACAGAGCTGGCTTGGGATTTTCTCTCCCTCTCTCTCTGCCCCTCCCCCACTCACACTGTCTCTGTCTCTCTCAAAATAAATAAATAAACTTAAAAAAAATAAAAAGATGGGGAGATTATCCTGGATTATTTTGGTGGGCCCTAAATTCAATCATAAGTATCCTTATAAGAGGGAGGCAGAGGGAGAGTTGACTACAGAGGAAGAAGGCAAGGTGGCTACTGAAGCAAGATGCTTTGAAGATGGAGGCAGGAGCCCGAGGCCAGGGATGCAGCTGTAGAGGGTAAAAAAGGCAAGAAGCCTTTGGGAGAGTGTGGCTCTGCCCACAAGCACCTTGATTTTAGCTTAGTGAAAATGATTCAGACTTCCAACTTCTAGAACTGTGAGAGTACAAAGGTGGGCTGTTTTAAGCCACTAAGTTTGTGGTAATATGTTACAGCATCCATAGGAAGCATACACAGTATGTAAGGGCCAGAACATAGTAAATGTTCAATAACTATTGTTGCCTTACCTCCCCATCACATACATACGCTAGCCACCATTAGTTGAATACTCACTGTATCAAGGTGACAGCACCTGCAGCTTCAGAGTCACCTGAGGAGCTAGGGGAACAAGCATAGGCTCCCAGAGGTTCTGATTCCATAGGTTTGGGGAGGAGCCTGGGAATCTGCATGTTTCCCTCTGCCCCCGCCCCCCGCCGAAATTCTGATATAAATGTTCTGCACACAGTGTAAGAAACACTGCCTACAGCTAAAAATAATCTGCAGTCACCGCCAAGGTGACCTCAAGGGGGTGAAGGCAAGCAGGAGGAGGCTCTCCTCAAAGGCAGTTCAAGAACAAGCTACAGAAATCAGTCTCCACACCTGTAGGGGCGGCCTCCAGCATTCCAGACCTGCCCTTCTAGAGGACCTGTACAGGACACCTGGGAATGAGATACACTATCAAAATGCCCTTTCCTGGAATCTATAAAAATGGTCACAGGAAAGGTCTTGGCAATCCTCCTAGGAACAGAAGGAATCTGCATTTCTCACCATCATAAACAGTTCAAATTTACAGGAACGGTCCTAGGAGTCAAGGAGAAGGTGCCCAGAGGACCAAAAAACAACAATGCCCTGTTTCCAATTTTATCAATACTTGAGATGTAGCCAGCTGTGTGCTAAGCCTGTGCTGGCCGCTTTATGAATTTCAAATAATTACATAATTCCATTTCATCCCTTGACAGCATGTGGGGCTGGTAATTTTCATTTTATAGGTAGGAAAACTGAAGTTCAGAGAGGTTCAGTAAATTGCCTGAGGCCACACAGTTGATAAGTACTGAGGCAGGCCTCCACATTCTTTCTCTGAGTCGACTGCCTGTGGAAGAATTCTGAATTGCCACAGGGTACAATCTGACCCACACAGCAGCATCTCTCTGCCACTGGCCACTGCTGTCCCCAGGGTGTGCCCTCTGATAAAGTAGTACGGACCTAGGGGTCCAGCCTGCTTAGTCCACAGCATTCTCCAGTTTCCTCCATTGATTTTCTTCTCCCATGGTGGGCAGGCATGGAAGCTTGTGTCCAGGATAAGGGCTACTGCCAGGGTGGGGAAGCTATGAGGACAAACTGATGAGCTGTGGCTCAAACACGACCCAGAGATGAGAGTCATGTCACATGGAGAACCATGATGGAAGAGTAAGGGACACTGGAATCACCTGGATTGTTCTTGTCAATTTTTTCTTAATCTTTTGTGTTATATAGTTTTTGTTTTTGTTTTTAAACAACAGGATGACCATCTGTTCTAGTTTGCTAGGGCCACCATACCAGCCTGGGGGCTTAAACAACAGTTTATTTTCTTATGTTCTGGAGGCTGGAAGTCCAAGATCAAGGTGTTGGCAGGGTTTCCCCTGAGGCCTCTCTCCTTGACTTGCAGGTGGCCATCCTCTTCCTGTGTCCTCACATGGTCTTCCCTCTGAGAGTGTCTGTGTCCCACTGTCCTCTTCTTATAAAGACATTAGTCATATTGGATTAGAGCCCACCCCAATGACCTCATTTAACTTTAATTACCTCTTAAAAGACCTTATTTCCAAATACACATCCTGAGGCACTAGGGTTAGAACTTCAACATATGAATTTGGGAAGGACACAATTCAGCTCATACCTGCCTATTCAAGCTTTCTCCCACTCCTCCTCAAAGGAGAAAATAGTGGTTAAAGCACAGATCATCAGAGCTTGGCTTCATTAAGTCCTCCCCTATCATTTTCTCCTGCATGACGATAACCCGCTAGCTTCTCTTATGTGTACCTTAATTTCCCCTTTTCCTGCATGACTAAAACAATGAGAAGATGCCACTTGGGTTGAATGTACCATCATTCCAACAACACACTCAGCTGTAATAGAAACCTAAACATCACCTTCGTCTTATATTTCCATGGCACCTTACAGTTTACAGCTTTATTTCATAAACAGTACTCGATGCTTAGCGTAACTTGGTTCTGTAGGAGTTGCTAGCCTGATTTTGCAGGTAAGACAAGAGTAAAAGTAACCATCCCACCCCTATGTGACTAGTAGCGTGTATTAATATGATCTGTTGAGGCCTCCCTCTAACCCTAAACACACATAGGGGAGAAAATGTTGTTTTACTACAGAGTCAATTTTCCTACCAATGGCCAGGATGGGTAATAACACTGTTTTTTTCTTTTTCTTTTCTTTTCTATTCTATTCTTTTCTTTTCTCTTTTTCTTTTTCTCTTTCTCTTTCTCTCTAAGAACGAATTCTCTTTGGTTCTTTAGAAAACAAGGGCAAATAACTATCTTTGGTGATGGTGGTAGAGGATGCCCCAAGGAGATTATTCCTTTGAAATCAGTAGTGTGTCAGAACTTCCCTCACCTTGCTTCCCCAACTTTATCTTCTGGCCTTTTGGAGCTGATGACCGACATGGTTACCCCTTTTTTGATTGTTCCTTTATTTCATTAACATTTGGCCAGTGTCCTCTATGCACCTGGCACTGTGAGGAGCTCTGAGAGGGGAGGAAGCACTGAGATAAATAGGATATAGACCTGTCATTCTAAAAAAGCATATGGTCTAATGAGAAACTAATATGACTGGGAATATTACAAAGGAGAGAAAGGAGGGAATGAGTAAAGAAATGTCAAGTGTGAGCCACATAGATATGTGGCCATATTCAGTTTTCAGATTTAAAATTTGATGGCACAGAGGATGAGGCCCATTTAAAAAATATGTTTCATGTTTCCTTGGTAGCGATGACAAAAAGTCTCTCCTCGGTCAGACTCCAGTCAGGTCATCTGGGCCTTCTTGATCAGGCCTCATCCTTGGTCTGTAAAAACTGCAGACTTTGCACAAATGATTTTATCCAACCCCCTTCCTCCCCTCACCCCCACTCTGAATCCTTGAATACACACTAACTTGATTTCTTTTTTTTTCAAAGGATACATGTACCCCTATATTTATTGTAGTATTATTTACAATAGCCAAATTATGGAAACAGCCCCAGTGTCAATGTAATGGAATATATGGTCCATCAATGATAGTAATATTCATATATATTTTTTATATATGGATGATCTTTTTTGTGGCTGAATAATATTCCATTATTGTATATATTTTATATACACACTAACTTGATTTCTAACAGTTCAAGACCACATCCTTGGATGACCCTTACCCACCTTAAAACACAAAAGCTCAAGGTGACCGAAAGAATTTACTGTTTGGGTGCCTGGGTGGCTCAGTCTGTTGAGCCTCCAACTTCAGCTCAGGTCACGATCTCACAGTTTAGGAGTTCGAGTCCCACATCAGGCTCTGTGCTGATAGGTCAGAGCCTGGAGCCTGCTTCTGATTCTGTGCCTCCTTCTCTCTCTCTGCCCCTCCCCCGTTCATGCTCTGTCTCTCTCCCTCTCCCCAAAATAAATAAATGTTAAAAAAATTTTTTTAAAGAATTTACTGTTTGTTCTAGCCAACACCTGATGATAGGCCCCCGTCAGCCTCTATGGAGCATTTGCTAAAAGGGGCTTACAATTGTGAATCCTTCCTCTGTCCCTCTGGATGGATATGTATCTCCTACAACTCAGGAATGAATTTCTCACAGACCTGAAAGCCATTCCTTTGAAATACAATCCTCAGGAAGTATAGGGCCCCTGTCTCCCAGTCTGTGAGAGGATAGAACCTTAAATTCGATTAACTATCCCCTAACAGACACAGCTGGCCTAATAGCATTTACACTGACCAAGCTTTTGTAATTTTTCACTTTCATGCCTCTGTGCAAGCCCCCTTCCTATTCTCCCATTCTCCCTTGGAAATGCCCAGTCACCTCTGAACAAACTGAACTTGAGTTCAGTTCACTCTGAACCCTTCCCTACTGCAATAATGTATTACTGATGACAATCTGTCCTGACCACTTTAGCTCGTGTCTGGCTTTTTTCATCTTTGACACTGATAATGACAGAATATCCTCTTAAATCTTCCGGTAAGAAATTGAAAGTTGTAGAAAATAGACTTCCATTGCTCCTTAGAAACAAAACCCTGAGGGAGGGACACACACACACACACACACACACACACACACACATACACTGAAACCAAGGAGAAAAAGTGAAAGTAAATCAAGGTACCGGAGACTTTTCACCAGGGAGACACTGATTAAAAATGCAGCAGAAATCCGGCAGAGGATGCAACTACCACATCTTTCCTGGTGCCTAGTCACATACACCTCCATGCTCCTTGGGGACGAGCAGATGGAGGAAGTGGAGAGCAGAGGCCAGATGAAGAGACATGTCCTGGGCCATTAGCTGGTATGTGTAGACAAACTGGCTTTTCATTCTTTTCCTGTTCCCCAGCCATCCTATCTCAAAAAATAAAAACTAAACTAGACTTAAGTGATGGAGAAGGAAGCTTTGGCAGTAGAAAGAGCACTGAGAAGAAAGTTATAAGAAGGAGCACCTGGGTGACTTAGTTGATTGAGCATCTGAGTCTTGCTTTCAACTCAGGACATGAGCTCAGGTTCATTAGATTGAGTCCACGTCAGGCTCTGTGCTGACAACACGTAGCCTGCTTGGGATTCTCTCTCCCTCTCTCTCTGCCCCTTCCCCACTTGTGCTCTGTCTCTCCCTCTAAACAAACAAACAAACAAACAAACAAACAAACACCCAAAAAAAGAAAGCCCCAAGGAAATGGGTTTCCTTCCTGGTCTGCCACTCACCAGTTGTTTGGTTTTAGGCACGTTGTTTTGCATCTCTGAGCCTCGGTTTCCTCATCTGTAAAATGAGAGGGTTGGATTAGATTATTCTATTTCATTTACATGTATTTATTAAATATTTATTATGTACCCATCACTGTGCTCAACTCCGGGGCTACAAAGATCAGTGGAACCCAGTCCTTGCCTTTATACAGGTGAAGGAGTGAACACTAGAATGTCCCGGAATCCACGGACGAGGGCATGGGGCCTGCGCAGGGAAGGAAGTGAGTTAAAGAAGGCTGGCAGGGACTCAGAGTCTACCTGAGCAGGGCAGGTTGAGTGTAAAAGAAGGCTAGGAAAAGGAAACTGTGGTCAGAAGGTGGAATTTCAGGATTTGAAAATGTCAGATGTACAGAAATTCTGGCTGGTATAAGTTTACACTGTGTGGACTTGAAATTTTGAATGCATGATTTGGCAACTCATATTTGAACTCCTACCAGTAACCCCTTACAATAAAACAATAAAACAATAAAAAAAAAACAATAAAACAATGAAGTTCACAGCGGAGTCACTAGTGCCCAGTCTTTCCGTAGTCTTTGATGATTTTTTGGAATCTAAACTTTCTCAGAAGGGTCTTCAATTATACTTCTCTGTCAGGGCTGTATTAAAATCAAATTGCCAATCCAAGCCACTCCAGACTAGATACAGTGCTAAGCCACAGCTCCAAGTCTGCTATGGTGTTTAGCTGCCAGAACTTGCATTAATGACCATTATATTACAGTATGTCTTTTTTTTATTTTGATTCTTTCAATCTCAATTTTGAAAAATGTCCGAATATAGAAAAGTTGGAAGATTGGTACCTGAGATATCCTTAAATCCTTCCCCCAAATTAACCAATTATCAATTAACCAATTATCAATAATTTGCCACATTTTCATCCTGTGTGTGTGTGTGTGTGTGTGTGTGTATTCTCTATGTATGTGTATATGTGTGTGTTCTCTCTATGTGTGCATGCATATATATGCACACATATACAATCCATATATATTTTTCTGAAACATTTGGAAGCTGCAGACATCGGGATACTTCATCTTTAAACATTTCAGCATGTATCTTGAGAAAGAAGACAATTTCCTCCTACACAATCACATTATTATTATCCCATCTATAAAAAATCAACATTAACTCAATAACGTCAACTAACATACAATCCATGTTCACACTTCGCCCCAAAGTCTTCTGTAGTTTTGGGGGGTTTTTTTTGGGGGGGGGGCAGGGATTTAATCAAGTTTCTTGCCTTGCACGTGGTTATTACATCCCTTTCTTTACCTCCTATGAATCTGGAATGGGCCTCTTGCCTTTTGCTTTTGTTTTGGTGTTCCACGGCACTGACTTTTTAGGGGAGCCCAAGCCAACTGCCTTGTAGAATATCCCATTCTGTGGATGTGTCTGGTGGTTTCTCAGGCTTAGATTTGAGGTAAGCACATCTGGCCAGGGCATATCCCAGGAGATGTTGTGTGTCTATTACTGTCTCACAGCAGGAGGCTCAGAATGACTGGATGTTGCATTGTTGATCACTTGGTTATCGTGACGATCACCAGATCTCTCCATTATAAAGATATGCTTTTCCTTTGGTAATTACTTTGTGATCTGTGGGGTGACACTTGTGGATCTGTCCTCTTTGGGTGGTCATCTCTGAGAAAAAACGATGGGGTAAGAAGAGCAGAATAGGATGGGAAAGGAAAGGACAGTGGAGGAAAGCCAAAGAGAGCACAGTAAGGGAAGACATGGGGAGGGAAAGTGGAACAGTTGTCATAGTCTATTGAACAAATTAAAGGACTGAAAACAAAACTACATGTCACATTTAAAATTATACGTAAAGCCTCCTGTAAATAATGTGGGGGAAAAAATGGGAAGCGACATAGCTGGCACTGAAAGAGTCGAGGGCAGACTGAAGTTGCTTCTCTGCTTTATTGGACACTGACCCCAACTTAGGTTCAGTGATGATAAAATAAACTCCAATAGTGATCACTTAATTAGCATTGTTGACATTGCCACCTAGTAAATTCTCCCACTTCTTAATTATGCCTTTATTTTAGATGTGACTCTTTATTTTAATTATATCCAATTAGATGTAATTGCAAATTCTTAGTTCATTTCATTATGGCTATGAGCAGAGAAGCACTTTGCCAAAAAGAGTGTGTTGACTTTCTGAATATTCTCTTTATTCCTCTTTGCAGCTGCCAGAGTGTGCAGGGGTGGTTGAGTTCATACATAGGTTTCCCACTATCAACTGCATCCCTGTGGCATGCATTCATTTGACATTGCTCCTGTTGAGACATGGGGTCTACACCCTCTCCCATTGAAACTGGGTGGGGTTTTGTGCTGTTTAAAATCAAGACAGTGCTGTGGAATTGACATTATGTGACATCAGAGTCTAGGTCATAAAAGTTGATGCAGCTTCTGCTTTACCCTTGGGAATATTCACTCTGGACTCCAGAGTGCTTTGTATGCAGCCCTACTGCCCTGTGGCCAACTTACTAGGAGAAATACCAAATTGACTCCCAAGGAAACCATGGGAGAGTCCCGGAGACTACAGAGAAGGGTGCTGGGCAGTGCCCAGATGCTTCAGCCTCTCCCCCTCCTACTACCCCAGCTCTAGCTACCAACTGCTGGATTTTGTTTTAAGCAACCATGCTTGGGCTGATTTATTTTATGTGCAATAGCACCAGTCCCTCATCCGTCCAGTTTGTCACCTTCTTCTAAGATGCTGGGTTGCTGTTCTGATTGGTTCCAAAAACCAAAGTGGCTCAGTGAACGGACATAAGGAATGTGGCTATTAGAATGTATCTGAATATAGGCCCATTGATCATATCATTGTCCCCAGAGCTCTCCTTTTGTTGTGGTTGTGTCATGAAACTTTAGCTCTCCTTTGCTGACATAGCAGTGGCTATCTTCTCCTAACACCCACAGCTCAGGATCTCAACAGACAAAAGCAGTGCAAAGTAAGTCTAATTACATTAGTGTGATGGCACTGAACTTTAGACTCGTAAGTGTTGTCTTTGGGTTTCTGCCTCTCTGCTTGGTTTTGCCATTTAAAGGACATCACCATCCCTTGGGCTCAGTTCTCCCTCTCTGAGCCAGGAACAATTCCACTCCAACCTACTTCACCAGGTCATTGAGAGAGGCATATGTGATAACATATTTGAAAATATAACGTGAATTGTAACATAGTGACCAAACAAACCTAAGAAATTATCATCATCACTGACAAGTTATTCATCTGCTTTTAATTTCCTCATCTGCAAGGTGGGAAAAATATAATACCACCTTCCTCCTACTCTCAGCAGAACACTGCTATAAACATCTGCAATAATATCTAAGATCAGTCAGATTTGGGAGGAGAGGCCAGGGTGAAATATGTTCAGTAAAATACAGGGTATCTATTCAACAAATATACATTGAATGGCTTCTATGTATAGACACTAAGCTGGTTGCTGGACATACTATAATCAAGAAATGGTCCTTGCCCTCAAGGAGCTTATTGTCTAGTGGAATGTTATGGACACCTCAGGAATCTATTTCAATACAGTTTATTTATTTATTTTTAGGCTTATTTATTTATTTGAGAGAGAGAGTAGGGGGGGAAGGGGCAGAGAGAGAGGGAGAGAGAGAATTCCAAGCACGCTCCACACTATCAGTACAGAGCCTGATACCGGGCTTGAAACCATAGCCATGAGATCATGACCTCAATCAAAACCAAGAGCTTGGACACTTAACCCACTGAACCACCCAGGTGCCCATATTTAGTTATTTTTTTTAATGTTTATTTAGAGAGAGAGAGAGACAGCGAGCAGGGGAGGCGCAGAGAGAGAGAGGGAGAGAGAGAATCCCAAGCAGGCTCCACGCTATCAGCACAGAGCCTGAGGTGGCGCTTGATCTCACAAACAATGAGATAACAACCTGAACTAAAATCAAGAGTCGACGCTAAACCCACTGAACCACCCAGGCGTCCCTCAATACAGTTTATTAAGAGGTGAAATCAGGGAAAGTAACCAAGGTGGGCTCAGGTCTCATGGGTGGCAATGGAGCATGGTGGTGAAGAGCACAGAGTCTGAACCCAACTGCCTGGGTCTGACTCCTCTTTCCACCACTTATTTCTATCTGTCCTGGGAAAACTTATTAAGATCACTGTGGCTCAGTTTCCTCATTGGTAAAAGGAGAATACAAACTAATCTCAGAAAATTGTGCAAGGACTACATGAGCCAATACATGCAAAGCATTTAGCACAACGTCTGGAACACAGTGTGAACTATTGTTACCATTACATAATGCTGTGGAGCCTACATAAAGTGGAGCCCATAGCTTTGGGGGCTTTGGTGGGTGTGAAATCAGGAGAGGCTTCCTAGAGGCAGTGACAGCTGAGAGGAGATCTGAAGGATGACAGGAATTAGCAGGCCAAGGTACAAGGTATTGGGGGTGAGGTGAATGTATACTAGGCAGAAAGAACACCCAGATTCTTTAAATCAGTGCTTTCTCAAACTTTGATGTTCATAAAAATCATCTAGGCATCTTCTTTAAGTGCAGATTCTGACTCAGTAGCTCTGGAGTGAAACATTCCTTTTTTTTTTTTCTTTCTTTTTTTTGAGAGAGAGACAGAGAGAGTGTGAGTTGGGGAGGAGCAGAGAGAGAGGGAGACAGAGAATCCCAAGTAGGCCCCGTGCTGTCAGCACAGAACCTGATGTGGGGCTCAAACTAATGAAACCATGGGATCATGACCTGAGCTGAAATCAAGAATCAGATGCTTAACTGACTGACCACCCAGGTGCCCCTGGAGTGAAATATTTCTAATAACGTTCCCAGGGAATGCTAATGATGCTGGTCCCTGTCCTACACTTCCCCACCAGAGCAAGGTTTGAACTGGGTGCAAAACCTCAAGAGGAAACTGTCAGCTATTTAAGGATAGCTGGTGTGCAAACTGCTGGGAATGGGGTTTGGGAACTGTTGTGCCAGGTAGAGAGAATAGGAACGATGAGATCTGTGATGCTGGTCACTGCCTAAGGGGCTAGATCACAAAAGGCCCTACAAGAAAAGAAAAAAGAAATTTAGAACATAAAAAGGGCTTTAGCTACCAAATGGAAAAATAGTCTTGAGGGAAACCCTGTTGGAAGAAATGAGACCAACTAAGAGGCTTTCTCCTTAAGTACTGTGAGAGATGGTGGTGGCATCAGCCTTGGCGATGGAGAGAGGTGGGGGATTTCAAGAGTTATTTGATCACAATTTGGTGATCGATTTGCTTATGGGATGAAGGGAGGGAGAACACAAGGAAGATAGGCACAAGGTGGTCAAGTTTGACTCAGCTGCCTGCTACAGTCAAGCACATGGAGAAAAACTGCTCATCAATGGCACATACAGGCAGTGTCTTCTCTATCTTAAGTGCTCCTGCTACTTTTGGCAACTGTAGATCGGCTTTCTTCAAACTACTTTCAAACGCTCCATTTCTACTAACTACTCAAGGCCTGGTAGAGAAACAGAGAGCCGGGAAAGTAAACCTGTACTTCAAAATTTCCGTACTTACTCTCTTAGTTTTTGTTTATTAGTTGTGTAGGGTGTGTTGGCCTTCCCACATTAGCTGTTACTTTTTGAGGGCAAGTGCTGATGACCCAGTAGGCACCTAATAATACATGCTAGGTGACTATTTGATAGAATACAAGATGATTACACATTAATGCCATTTATTATCTCACAAAATAATAATAAAAGTAATAACATCTGTAAGGTGTTGAGTGTTTTACATGCATTATGAATGCCATCATCTTCTTTTGTTTATCAGAATCATCTGAGACCCTTACAACCAGGCTGTTTGTTTTGACTCCAGCCTCCTCGAATTTAGTGTAATAGAATGGAAGCCTGTCCTATTACTGTTGAGCTCGACTGCCACCTACTGTTCAGGTACTTACTAAGTTCACAAATGGCGCTCCGTCTCGGCTATATTCTTTGCTATTGAATATTTGTTTTCTGCAGATCTCAGGGGCTTTCTATGCTTTGAGTTTCAACCAAGAGTAGGTGTAATTTTTTAAGTTTCCGGTGTTCCATTATAGCAATCCAACATGATACTGACAATTTTCTCTTGTGGGCAAAGAGTTTATGCCTTTATGGAATATTAAACATTCTAAAATGTAATGACACACTGGTTTTTTTTCATAGGCTTTTTTTTTTTTTTCAGTTAAACTAAAAGAAAAGGTCACAGAATTTTGGAAGAATTTTTCCCTACCTTAAGCAGACATCATTAACTTAAGACAAGACAGACATCTTGGCTACATTCCATTCAGAGTGTAAATCTTACTCATCCTTCAAGGTCATTGTTTCAAATGATATCTTCTCCATAAAACTTTCCCTGATTCCTCATTCTGGAAGTAAATTCTGAATTGTTATAATGAATCACAAAGTGGAAGGATGATAAAAATTCCAATTCAAAAAATAGCTTTATAAACCAGTTCCCTCATTTTCTCTTTTCTGTTGGTTCCTTTTTTTTTTTTTTTTTTTTTTCCGTTTGGAGACAAATAAAACTGGACTCTCAGCTGTAACAATCTTATAAAGTGTTTGTTTTAATAAAGGAACATTTTAGGAAGGGCAAGGCCAGAAGCAGGGACACTGTTGGGGGGCAAGGCCAGAAGCAGGGACACTGTTGGGTGATGGGGTGAGATTTTATTTATTTCTCTCTCTATTTATTTATTTATTTATATATATCAGGTGAGATTTCAGACAATTCATTTTGACTTTGATTGCTGTGAGACTTTAGCCTATCCGTTGTCCTTAGGTACTAGATGGTGAGGATTTCAAAGGTTAATGAAGTTATGAAAATAGTTTAAAGAAGGGGGCACTAAGCAAGAATAATTTATTTGAGTTAATTTCTGATATAATTTAGGTATCTGGGAGTAGTTCAGTGGCACTGTATTTAATGGGGTGGCTATGTGGTGGTGACCAATGTCCTCCCCGCCCCCCGCCCCAGGTACCTTGATTTCACAGATCTAGATGGAAGTCCAGTCTCCGCTACAGACTAAGATTTAGCAAGTCATTTGAGCTTCCTCACAGGATAGGATTAAATTTTTCCTCTTCTGCGCATTGTGTGTTATTTCTACCTAGGTCCCTCTCATAGGTATTTGCATGCTTTTTCTTACTCTCGTTCAAGGTCACAGAACCTTGGCGCGGCGCTCTCTGGGAGTCTGCGGTGCCGGCCCTGGGTTCCTCCCTTACACCTGCGGTTTCTCTACGGTCACAATCACTGATTCGATCGCACACTTGCCATCTCACGGAGAATGGAAGAAAATCCTCACACTTTACGTCAGCCCCACGTTGTGACGAGCCCTTGCAGGGACTACTAAAGTGCGGGGAGGCAGGCAAGGACCTCTTCTCGTCGTCCCTTCTTCCCTGGGCTTTTCTGATAAATATTTGGAAGGAGTGAGAGGGACGGCGGTGGGCGTGAAGGCAGAAAGGCTCTTTTTCCTGGTAGGAACACAAACCTTCGGGTCCTTGTTTCCGGAAACATTCTCTTCCGACCTGGGGAGGGGACCGACTTCCGGCTCTGACTTCCCTGCCTTTCGAGTTTCGAGCTCCACCGCTTCCGCCCAGAGTTGCCCTAGGCTCCGGCTCCGAGCAGCTACTTCCGCCAGGAGTCCCAAGCAGCTCGGTCTCGGAAACTGACCCTAAAGCGGCCTCCTCCTTCTCCCTCCAGCCTGCCCACCTGAGGCCGGGTCCCCAGGTGGCGGCAGAGGCTTGCTGGGCCTGTCGCGGAGCGTTCTCTCGGCCCGAGACCTGGACCTGGGGCACCGGGAGCACGAGAAAGACGCCCGGGCCTGGCCCAGCCCCAGCCCCTGTCTTCCCGCGGCCAGTGACGGTGGCCACAGGCCTCGCCGCGCCCACCCTAGCCTGGGGCGGGGCCCGGCCTCCCCGCCCCGTCCCCGCCCCTCCGGCCTGCCCCGAGCCGGGTCAGTCTGGTCCCCAGCCCTGCGGCGGTGTAACCGCCTCGGACCTCCGGGACTCTGCAGTCCCGTGGCTCCGGCCGCGGGGCAACATGGAGTTTGCGGAGCTGATTAAGACACCGCGGGTGGACAATGTGGTGCTGCACCGGCCTTTTTATCCCGCCGTCGAAGGGACCTTGTGTCTGACTGGTCACCACCTGATCCTGTCTTCTCGGCAGGACAACACCGAGGAGCTGTGGCTTCTCCATTCAAACATCGACGCCATCGACAAGCGGTGAGTGCCCATCCCACCCCCTTCCCGTAGGGAGCTTGGGGGTCCTTAGGTGGACGTCTGAGGCCACGCGATTCAGTGTTTTCCTTGCGCCCCATCGCCTAACCCGCCAGCAAAATGAGCCCTCTCTGGCCTAGATTGAGGATAGGAATTTTAGAAAGCAGAAAACCATTCAAACGAGATGCCTGATTTCCGTTAAATCTGGGTGGAATTTCCAGGGTTGTCACATGGTTATCCTGATTATCATTTTTGGTACATAACATCATTTGGGTGGATTTTCAACCTTAAAAAACAATTTCTTCTTGCACCATCATATTCCTTGTATTATTGATTATTGATTGCCTGTCACAGTTCTTGAAGTGGTTGAGTGTGATTTAGGTAAAGTCTTTAGTTGCCACTTTTGAGGAAAACTCCAAGAACTTCGTGTGTCGTGTCTAAAGTTCACAAAACTTTTTTTTTCCTTTCCCTCAAACATGTTTGGTTGATCATATTTCTCCTTATTTCTTACCTTCTGGGTCATCAATTGAATACTTCCTACCATAGGAGATTTAATATCTTTTATTTATCCTTACTAGGGTCTGCTTTTGGAAGAAACAGAATTGGCTCTTAATCAAAAATATTAATTCGTTAACCTCTTTTTTTTTTCTTTTTGCACCCCAGACTCTGTCTTTCCAAGGTGGTGTCTCAGAGTTCAAAAAGTTATACATCCATCTGCAGTCAAAATTCTTACTTCCCCAATGGCTCTGTGTACTTAACTCTAGCCAGGAGAAGGTGAATTGATCATCCAGTTTACACTAAAGTGTAAATGAATGACAACAGCCTTTTTTATTACCTCTCAGGAAAACTTGGATACTAAGAAGATTCCTAGAGAGGCTATGCCTTAAAAGAAAATAATTTCTAGTGGAGAATTTGAATGGTATGGATGCATTGGTGACAGATTTATTTATTTTTTTTCAAGCAGAGGATTCTTGCTAGACTCCTCAGATCAACCTTCTCCTGTGTAAAAGTTTTCGATGGTCTCTTCCTGGCCTGCATAATAAAGCATAAACCTCTTAACTCTGTCATTTGTGGTGCTCCGTGTCTGGCCCTAACTTACTTTTCCCACTTTGGTTCTTGCCATTCCCTTTCACGAACCCTTTTTATTAGCCAGTCCTCACTCTTTATTTTTGCTCGCCGTGTCCTGCATTCTCTTGTGTATATCTTATTGATGCTCTTCCTTCTGCCTGGAATGCCGTGTTCCTCCCAAGTTTGTTAAAGATTTATTGAATGTCGTTAGGGTCTAGACATTTTGGGAGGCTTTAAGAACATCGAGATGAATAAAATATAGTTCTTGTCTTTCAGGGCTTCATAGGCCATCATCCAACCTCTATTCGTCTATCAATATTTAGTTTAACCCTGTTAACTGCCACCTCTTTTTGTAGGTTCTTCCTACAAAGAAGGAATTTCCACAACTAGAAGTAATTCTCACCTTGAAATCCTTTAGCTCTTTAATTATACCTCTTTAATAAGTGTATGTTACCATTTGTATTTTGATAGTTACATAGATGTTAGCTCCTTGAAGTCAGTACTTAACAT
The DNA here is from genome assembly GCF_016509475.1 of Prionailurus bengalensis. Classification (NCBI taxonomy): domain Eukaryota; kingdom Metazoa; phylum Chordata; class Mammalia; order Carnivora; family Felidae; genus Prionailurus; species Prionailurus bengalensis. The sequence goes on from NC_057344.1 coordinate 52,436,906, forward strand.
TTGGTTAATTTTTATCTCTTTCAAAACTCCTAACGTGGGCAGATAGGCATATAGGAAGTATAAGATGGATTGACCCCCAAATGGTCTGTGGCGCTATAGAATACAAATTACTTATTTATTTTTTAAATTTTTTAAAAATGTTTTTTATTTATTTTTGAAAGAGAATTAGATAGAATGTGAGTAGGCGAGGGGCAGAGAGAGAGGGAGACACAATATGAAGCAGCCTCTAGGCTCGGAGCTGTCAGCACAGAGCCTGACGCGGGGCTTGAACCCACGAACCCACGATATCATGACCCAAGCCAAAGTCGGATGCTTAACTGACTGAGCCACCCAGGTGCCTCTGAAGCAGAGTTTCTCCTCACCACCAACTCCCTTTTCTTTTTTTCTTATTTCTTTTCCTATGGTTGCTTTTCACACTTTCATTTCATCATATTTACATAGCATTTACTACATGCCAGGCCTGGTAAGGCTAACAAAGTATATAAGACATGACATTTTAACCTGTTAGGGCAGAAATGACAAATTGTGTATACATTTACCTTTTTCCCCAGGAAGCAGCATGATGTGATGGAAAGAACACGAGCTAGGTGGTCAGACCAGAGTTTGTTTAATTGTTGTGGTCGAGAAATACTTCCATGTGTCTTCTATGTGCTGATCACTGTCTGGGCTCTGCAGGTACAGTGGTGACTAAGGTGGTTGAAGAATTTGTGTACTAGTGGAGGAGATTCAAATAAATCAACAAATAAGTAGATAACGATGTCAGGTAATAAGTTCCGGGAAGGAAAATAAAGAAAGATGGGAGGGTAGAGAATGCCAGTGTATTTAGAAAGAATTTGAGAGAAGACAAGTGACATTTAAATGAATGACATCTGAATGAAGAGAGGAAGCTAGCAGTGTGAATATGGGAAAAAGGACCATTCCAGCCAGAGGGATCAGGGAATGCAAAGACAGGAATATGCTGGGATTAGACAAGGAAAAACATAGAGACCAGTTGGCTGGAGGGCAGTGAGCAAGGATAGAGGCTAGAGGCATAGCAGAAAATGGTTGGAGGGATAAACAGGGGCCAGATGGTGTAGGGCTTTATTTGCCAGTGTGATGGTTTTCACAGGAAGCCCCTGGAGAGTTGAAAGCAAGGAAGAGCAGACAGACTTTGTAGATGATTCCGGCCGCTGGCAGAAAATGCATTGCAGAGGGGGAACAGTGGAAGCAGTGGGCCCAGTTAGGAGACTGTTGAATAGTTCAGGAAAAAGGCGGTGGTGACTTTAGAGTGGAAGCAGGGGCACCTGGGTGGCTCAGCAGGTTAAGGGTCGGACTTCTGCTCAGGGCATGATCGCACGGTTCGTGAGTTCGAGCCCCGCATCGGCTTCTGCACTGGTGATGCAAAGCCTGCTGGGAATTCTTCCTCTCCCTTTCTCTCTGCTCCTCTCTCTCTCTCTCTCTCTCTCTCTCTCAATAAATAAATAAATAAATAAATAAATAAATAAATAAACTTGAAAAAAAAAAGGAGTGGAAGCAGTAGTAGCGTGATCAGAAGCAGGCCAGTTTGGGGTGTGTTTTGAAGGCTGAGCTGCCATGCCTCGTGAGTGAGTTGTAAATGCGATGTGAGAGGAAGAGCAGTATTAAGGATGCCTCTTTTAGTGCTGCCTCCGGTGGGGTAGGTGTCCTTGGACAAGCCACTTAACCTCTCTGAACATCACTTCTATCACACAGAGGAAGACAGCCCTTCTCGTATCTAGTAGTAACTTCTATTTGGGTAACACGTCACAGGCTCATGTAGTGCTGTCGTGCATGTTGCATACATAATTTGATGTGGTCCTTTCAGCACGCAAGGTGTTACACAGGTTTTACAATTATCCCTTTTTCTTTTCGTGGACCTCACATGTAGAGAGTTGAGTTAATCCTACTCAGTTGATGACGCGTCATTTTCAGGATGGATTCATTACAAGGTTTTCTTGTTTTTGTTTTTGTTTTTTAATTTGATTCGTCTTCAAGCCCTAATTTTCATGCTTGTTTTCTCCCTCATCCTCAGTCCCTATAGGCAAGTTATGCTGAGTGTTGCTATTTGTCCTTGGATATATGTATATTCCTATAAAATATATAGCACTATCATGTGTGAGTTTAATTTCCCTCAGTATGAGTATGTTGCAGATCTTGTTCTATTTCTCAACATTAACTCAGTACTCTTGTTCAGGATCTCTTCCTATTGCTGTGTGTACATCCATTTCACTGCTTCTGATGGCAGAATAGAATCCCAAATTATCTACCACATTCTGCTTTTCTGACCCTCCAGAGAACCTCCAACTTCCTGATGTCACGACATATTCTGCCCCTCCCCCGCTTCATGTGTAAATTCTCTCTCTCCCTCTTTTTAAAAAAATTTTTTAAAAAATATTTATTTATTATTGAAAGTCAGAGAGAGTCAGAGTGTGAGCAGGGGAGGGGCAGAGAGAGAGGGAGACACAGAATCCAAAGCAGGCTCCAGGCTCCGAGCTGGCAGCACAGAGCCCGACGTGGGGCTCGAACTCACAAACCTCGAGATCATGACCTGAGCCGAAGTCGGATGCTTAACCGACTGAGCCACCCAGGCGCCCCTCTCTCCCTCTTAAAAAAAAAAAAAGTGCTTAAAAGTTGGGTTTGTTGTCTTTCTAGCATTAATTTGCACCGGTTCTGTGTATACTCTTGAGGTATTATTCTTTACTTGGACATGGCAGATGTCTTCTAGTCTCTCACCCATTTGTTGACTTTTCTGTGGTGTTCTTTGTTGAACAAAAGGCCTTAATTTTAATTCAGAATTCATCAATTTTTACTTTATTGTTTGTGTTTTTTAAGTCATACTGAAGAAGATCACTAGGATATTCTCTACATTTTCTTCCATATTAGCTTTATCCTTTTACCCTTCACTTTTAGTACTTTAATTCATTTGGATTCTACCTTCATTTCAAGTGTTTTTCTCCATGTAGCAAGCCAGTTTTCTTAATACCATTGTCTAGCAACCCATTCTTGACTGATGCATCATAACATATATCAAGTGGTTTCATATATGTATAACTTTCTCTGTGTCCCATAAGTTTTGTAATGTTATGTGTTTGTTTCCATTTGTTGTTATTTTTTCTAACTTACTGTGTGATTTTTTTTCTTTGATCCATTGGTTGTTTATGTGTTTAAAAAATTTTTTTTTAATGTTTATTTTTGAGAGAGAAAGAGATAGAGTGTGAGCAGGGGAGGAACAGAGAGAGAGGGAGACACAGAATTGGAAGCAGGCTCTGGGCTCTGAGCTGTCAGCACAGAACCCAATGTGGGGCTTGAACCCACAAACTATGAGATAATGACCTGAGCCGAAGTCAGATGCTCAACCGACTGAGCTACCCAGGTGCCCATGGCTTGGTTGTTTATAAGTGTAGTGTTTAATTTCCATAATTTTGTGAATTTTCCGGTTTTCCTTTTGTTGTGGATTTCTAATTTCATCCCATTGTATTCAGAGAAGATACTTTGTAAGATATCTATCTTTTTAAATTTATTGAGGCTTTGATTTGTGGCCTAACATATGTCAATCCTGGAAAATGTCCCATGTGTATTCTGTTGTTGTGTAGCATGTACATGTCTGATGTATCTAGGTGGTTTATTGTGTTAAGTGTCTATTTCCTTATTTATCTTTAGTCTGGTTGTTCTAGCCACTATCATGAATGGGGTATTAAAGTCTCCAACTATTTTTTCCTTCAATTTCTGTCAGTTTTTGCTTCATATATTTTGGTTGCCTGTAATTAAGTGTGTAATATTTATAATTTTTATATCTTCTTGCTGTGATGAATCTTTTTTCGTATATAAAGCCCTTCCTTGTCTCTTGTAACCACTTCTGATTTAAAGTCCATTTTGTCTGAGATTAGTATAACTGTACCTATTGTCTTTTGGTTACTGTTTGTGTGGAATATCTGTTTTCTGTCTTTTCACTTTTAACCCCTGTGTGTCTTTGAATCTTGAGTCTCTTGTAAGACAGCATATTGTTGGATCATACATTTTTTTAAATGTGTATTTATTTTGAGAGCAGGGAGACAGAGAGAGCAAGAGAGAGAGAGAGAATCCTAAGCAGGTTTCATGCTGTCAGTGCAAAGCCTGACACAGGGCTCCATCCCATGGCTGTGAGATCATGACCTGAGCTGAAATCAAGAGTTAGGTGCTCAACCAACTGAACCACACAGGTGTCCCTAAACACATTTTTTTAAAAAGTTTTTTATTTTATTTTGATAAGAGAGAGTGTGTGAGTTGGGGAGAGGGGCAGAGAGGGCAGTGTGTGAGTTGGGGAGAGGGGCATAAACTCATAATTATTGAAAATGCATTACTCTCTTAAATTATGTAGTAAACAAAATTTGGGGGTATAAACCAAAGTTACAGTAATACAATAATATTAACTTTTATACTAATAATTTTTTCTTTGAATGTACTAATCTGTTAAATCATGTAGAAAACAGAAAGTGCAATTACACACCATTATTACATATTAACTTTTATAATTACCCATGTGTTTACCTTTATTGAGATCTTTATTTCTTCATATAACTTCAAATTACTGCCTACTGTCCTTTCATTTAATCTTGTAGGACTCCCTTGAGCATTTCTTTTTCTTTTTTTTTAAGTTTATTTTGAGAGAGAAAGCATAAAGTGGGGAGGGGCAAAGAAGGAGGGAGAGAGAGAGAATCCCAAGCAGGCCCTGCACTGTCAGCAAAAAGCCTGATGCAGGGCTTACACTCAGGAACCATGAGATCATGACCTGAGCCGAAGTCAGATGCTTAACTTAACTGAGCCACTGAGGTACCCACCCTTGAGCATTTCTTGTAAGGTAGCTCTAGTGGTCATAAATGCCTCAACTTTTGTTTATCTGGGATTATCTTAATTTCTCCCTCACTTTGGAAGGACACTTTTGCTGGATATAAGATTCTTAGTTGACAATTTTTTCTTTTAGCACTTTGAATATATTAGCTCATTGTCTTCTGGCTTCCAAAGTTTATGATGAGAAGTCTGTTTATTATCTTATTGTGGCTCCCTTGTATGTGACAATTTACTTCCCTCTTGCTGCTTTCAAAATTTTCTCTTTGTCTTTTGAAAGTTTGATTAAAATGTGTTTTGATGTGGTTCTCTGAGTTTATCTTATCTGGATTTTGTTGAACTTCTTGGATGTTTATACTCATGTCTTTCATCAAATTGGGGAATTTTTCAGCTATTATTTCTTCAAATATTCTCTCTCTCCCTTTCTCTTCTCTTTCTGGGACTCCCACAATGTGTATGTTGGTTCTCTTGTTGGTATCCCACAGGTCCCTTAGGCTCTGTTCTCTTTTTTTCAATCTTTTCTCTCTGTTCCTCAGACTCAATAATTTTCATTTTCTTATCTTCAGGTTCATTGATTTTTCTTCTGCCTGTTCACATCTGCCTTTGAATCCCTCTCGTGAATTTTTCATTTCAGTTATCGCACTTTTCAGCCCCAGCATTTCTTCTTGGTTTCCTTTTAGGTTTTCTCTCTCTTCATTGATATTTCCATTTTGTTCACACATCACATTCTTGACTTTCTCTACATCTTCCTTTAGTTCTTTGAGCATCTTTAAGACAATTGTTTTAAAATCATTGTCTAGTGTATGCGCCGTCAGGTCTTTTTCAGGGAAAGTTTCTGTTGATGTATTTTTTTCCTTTGACTGTCCCATACTTTCCTGTTTATTTGTATGCTTTGTGATTTTTTTTTTTTTTGGTTGAACATTGAACATTTGACCTAATAATGTGGTGATTCTGGAAATCATGTTTTTCTCCTTCCCCAAGGTTTGCTCTTTTTTTGTGTTGTTTTGTTGTTATTTACTTGTTGTTGATGTTGTTATTTATTGTTGTAAGCTTTCTCTATGCCAAGGATCAGACTAGAGTATAAATTTAAGGTCATCTTAGGGTTTTTGCTAAGCCTTACCCTGGGCATTTAGAATCCTAATTTTCCTGATTTATGTAATTGTCTTTGAATGTCTTAGTCTTTAATGTCTGTCTCCTGAAAGGAGAAGAGTGAAAAATGAAATGCAGGCAGGGAGGGGAAAGGGTACTGTTGTTTAAAACTCTGGAAGTCACTTGTTGGGGAGAGGCTTACAACAATGGGGAAAGATGCAATAACAGATGCAATAACCAGATGTCCACTGGCCTCTGCTCTTCTGTGATCAGAAGCAGCAATCAGCTATTAGCACACAAATCCTGATATTTGTAGGACAGGATCTCTTTTCTCTGATGTTTGGAGGACAGGGTCTTTTTTGCCCAGCCTAGCTTCTGCAAGCTGTTTGTAAGTTGCTCCAGGAACGTGTGCACAGCTGCCCACCTCATGGGTAGGATGCATAGCTGCTATTTTGCTAAGAGCTGAATTTATCCAAAATTTACCATCCAAGTCTCTGGAACTCTGGAAGTTGCAAGCCTTAATAGACTCCAGAGTTATAAAACAGTCACATCAAACAGATCATGCCAATGAAATTGCTGTCTAGGTTGGGAGACAGATTCCTGATGCTTTCTACTCCACCATCTTCCCAGAATCTTTCCCTTTACTGAGTTTTGAGTGTTTTTAAAAATACATAGTTTAGATACAAGTCTTTTATTATATAAGATCTGCAAATATTTTCTGTCTGTGGCTTGGCTTTTCATTCTCTTTAACAGTGTCTTTCAAAGAGAAAATGACTTAAATTTTGAAGAAGCCCAATTTACCAGTTCTTTTATAGATTGGGGTTGCAGTGTCTTATCTTAGAAATCATTGCCTAACCCAAGGTCACAAAGATTTTTTCTCTTTATCTTCTATCACTTTTATAGTTTTAGGTTTTATCTTTATGTACATGATACATTTTGAGTTTTTATATATGGTTTATCGTATACATATATATGTGTGCATGTATATATATTGCATATAGATATCTGATTGTTTTGCCCTTTTTTCAATGCATTGTCTTTGCATCTTTGTCCATATATAAATAGAACTGTTTCTAGACTCTTTTTTCTGGTTCATTGATCTGTTTATCTTGATGCTGTTACCACACTACCATACTGTCTTAATTATAGTAGCTTTATATTAAGTTGAAATTATGTAGTATTACATAATTGTTCTAATTAAAAGTTCTGTCTATTTCAGGTCATTTGCATTTCCATATGAATTTTAGAATCAGCTTGTCAATTTCTTTAAAAAAAGCCTCTGATTTTGATGAGAATTGTGTTCAATCTGTTGATAAATGAATTTGGTAAGAGTTAACATCTGATATCTTAATATTGAGTGTTCTGCCCCATGAACAAAGTGAATCTCTCCATTTATTTTATTTAGGTCTTCTTAAATTTCTTTCAGTGACGTGTTGTCTTAGGCATCTTTTGACAGATTTTCCTCTGTTCCACATTTTTAGATGCTCTTTCAAATGGTATTTTAAAAATTTCAATTTCTAATTGCTCATATGTATTAATTATGTTTTTTACTTTCTGTATTTTATAATACATTGATGTCTTAAGCCCCTTGCAGACCTGGAGTGGGACTGCTTCCACTCAGGGTTAGCTATTTCCTAGAGATAGCAAGAAAATTGCCTGCAAGCACACCTTTGATATGCAGACCAACCAATCTCAAGTCCATACCCGCATCTGCTTCCTCTTATCAGGCTTCTGCAGTCAGGACCACTATTCTCCTGTCCTAAATTCTTCCAGGGCCAGGTACCAGACAACCAGCGATCACTGGTATAACCCAGAGCCTGACAGAATTATTCAAACTCTAATCTTAAACTTGCTGAGCTCACCTACCCTGCCTTTCCCATTCTTTTCTGTGAAACACCACAGAAGTTCTGGCCCATCCTTTCCTCTCGCTCTGTCTGCATCCTGACTGACCCAGATGCTTCCCCATGTGGCTCTGAGTGACATAGTTTGCCTCTCCTGTTGGGAAATGTGAGTAACAAAATAACTTTTCAGTGACAGTTATCTCCTGATCTATCAGCCTCACCATTCTGAATAAAAACCAAATCTTGGGCATTTTAAACAATTGTTGCAATAGTGTATAGAAATACTGTTGTTTTTTGTGTATTGAATTTGTATCTGGCAGCCTTATTAAACTCATCTTTTAATTCTAATAGCTTTTATGTATTTTTCATTGGCTTTTCTAAATAGGCAATCATGTCATCTGCAACTAAAGACCATTTTATTTCTTTGTTTTCAATCTGGATGCCATTTATTCATTCTGGTTTTGTTTTTTTGTGTTTGATTTTTTTTTGTTTGTTTGTTTTCTTTTGTTTTGGCCTTATTGCACTGGCTATTAACTGTCAATACAATGTTGAATAGAAGTGGTGAGAGTGAACATCTCTGTTATTTCTGATATTAGTGAAAAAGTATTTCATTTTCACTGTTAAGTCTGTAATTAGTAGTAGGGTTGTTTTGTTTTTGTTTTGTTTTGTTTTGGTAAATGCTGTTGAAGATGTTTCCTTTTGTTCCTAGTTTGCTGAGAGTTGGGGTTTTTTGTTTTTGTTTTTTAAATCAGGAATAGATGTTGACTTTTGTCAAATGCTTTTTCTGTATCTATTGAGATGATCATGTGGTGTTTTTCTTTTTTAATTTGGCAATATGATAAATTGCTTTGATTTTCAAATGATAAACCCCAATTGTTCATGATGTATTATCCTTTTCATGTATTGTTGGAGTTAATTTGCTAATATTTTGTTTAGAAATTTTGCATCTGGGGGCGCCTGGGTGGCGCAGTCGGTTAAGCGTCCGACTTCAGCCAGGTCACGATCTCGCGGTCCGAGAGTTCGAGCCTCGCGTGGGGCTCTGGGCTGATGGCTCGGAGCCTGGAGCCTGTTTCCAATTCTGTGTCTCCCTCTCTCTCTGCCCCTCCCCCGTTCATGCTCTGTCTCTCTCTGTCCCAAAAGTAAATAAACGTTGAAAAAAAGAAATTTTGCATCTGGGTTCATGAAATATATTGGTCTGTAGTTTTCTTGTAATGTCTTTTTTTTTTTTAATATATATATTAGGGTTATGCTGGCCCCATGGAATGAATTGATAAATAATTGGCTTTTCTTCAACTTTCTGGAAGAGTTTGTCTTGAATAGTATTTTTTCCTTAAACGTTTTGTAGAACTCAACAGTGAAGCCACCTAGACCTGAAGGTTATTTTGTTTTTGTTTTTTGTTTGTTTGTTTGTTTGTTTGTTTGTTTGTTTGTTTGTTTTGGTGGTGGTGGGGAGGAGATTTTAATGAAAATTTCAGTTTATTTAATAGCTATAAAACTAATTAGGTTCTCCTTGAGTTTGTGTCTTCTAGGAATTTGTCCATATCATTTCCCTTGTTGAATTTATTGGCATAAAGTTGTTACTAGTATTTCCTTTAATCTTTTTAATGCCTGTAGAATCTGTAGAGATTCTCGTTTCTCTCCTTACTGGTATTGGTAAATTGAGACAGATTTTCTTTTTTCCTGATCACTTTGGCAAGTGGTTTATTGCTTTTATTATTTTCAAACAATCATTTTTGCTTTTCTTGTTCCCTATAATTTTCTTTTTTCCCTTTCATTGATTTTGGCTCTGATCTTTATTATTTAATGTCTTCTGCTTTGGATTTAATTTGCCCTTCTTTTCCTAGTATCCTGGAATCTGAAGTCACTATTATGAAACTTTCTTTTTTAATATAGATGCTCTCCTCAGACTATCAGCCCCACCCAGGTTCCTTCTCCTGTGGCCTGGAAACTCAAAACAGTAAACTGGGGTATTTGTAGGACTCATCTTGTTTCCCATCTCCCAGAGATCTCTGTTCTTTGTTGCTTGATGTCCAGTGTCTTGAAAACAGTTCTTTCTTATATTTTGTCCAGTTATTTTGGTTGTTTCAGGTGGGAAGGTAAGTCTGGTCCCTGTTACTCTACCTTTGCCAGAAGTAGAAGTGCCAAGAATGTGAGTTTTCAAAATAAATTTTATAAGCGGCATTCTAGTGTGTTGATAGGTTGTGGATGTCTGGTGGAATTATCTTTACTAGGATTTGACCCGTGCTGATAACGTCTGCGTGTCCAAATTAACAACGCAGTGGTGAGAGGCATAGGGATGCTTACAATTCAGATGGCGTTCAGAAGAGTGGCTGTAGGAGATGTCTTTCTACACTGGGCAAAAAGTAGGTTAAATGAACAGCATTTGGACAATCTAAGAATTCCTAGTTAAGGAATACCCAGAACTATTAATGGAAAAGATTTAGGGCCAAACAGTGGCAAAGCAAAAGAAAAATCAGAGCTGTTAGCAAGTACTGACAAAACAAAACAACTACAATAAAAGACGAAAATTCCAATAAAGGTAAAGTTACATTTGCACAAAATTTACTGATACAAAATTTGTGATTAGATATGACATTGATTTAGAATAGATATTGCAAGCTAATAGTTTTTAAAGACTGAAAAAGAGAGATTTATATTTAAAATCAACTATTAAACTTGGAAGTAAGTAAAATCTGAAATGAAGTGTTTTCCTATGTTTCAGAAATACCTCTGTACAAACACTTACCACATTAATTACAGATCTTTTTTCTTCATTCTTTGAAGCAAGGCCCCAAATAATTTTCATTAAATGAATTGGCCTAGTATGAATTACTTTATGAATTTGAGATGTTTTTAAGTACATATATTTAAAATAATTTATGGCTCACATTTTAGTAATGCAGGCTTGCCTCTTCCCTAACTAGACTAATTGGGGAGAAGAAAGGTGAATGTAGATGGTAATTCTTTTTCCTACATTCTTTTTTCAAGGAAATAATCATATGCTTAAAGATAGAGACATATATGGGGGCGCTTGGGTGGCTCAGTTGGTTAAGCATCCAGCTCTTGATTTCAGCTCAGGTCATGATCTCCTGGTTTGTGAGTTTGAGTCCTGTATTGAGATTCACACTGACAGTGTGAAGTCTGCCTGGGATTCCCTTTTCCTCTCTCTCAAAATAAATAAATATACTTTTTTTTTTTCAACGTTTATTTATTTTTGGGACAGCGAGAGACAGAGCATGAACGGGGGAGGGGCAGAGAGAGAGGGAGACACAGAATCGGAAACAGGCTCCAGTCTCTGAGCCATCAGCCCAGAGCCCGCCATGGTGCTCGAACTCACGGACCGCGAGATCGTGACCTGGCTGAAGTCGGACGCTTAACCGACTGCGCCACCCAGGCGCCCCTAAATATACTTTTTTTTAAAAAAGATAGAAATGTATATGTTCCTAAGCATAATTTGTAATTTTTTACAGATTTGTGGGACCACTGGGTACCATCATCATAAAATGTAAAGACTTTCGAATTATTCAGTTGGATATTCCTGGAATGGAGGAATGTTTGAATATTGCCAGTTCCATTGAGGTAAATGTTTCAGAAGCAAAATCTGGTGAAAGTAAATAGTAATAAAAAAGAACCTTATATTCTTACTCAGTATAGCTCTTATGTTTGTTTTACTAGATATTTGGTCATGTTCTATGACTCACGTATTGAAAATTGTTAGGAAAAGCCTCACCCAGATTCATTGTTATAGGAATGTATTAGGATTTTATTGACTTATAGCAGTTTTTAGTGTTCTGGGTTCCTTATTCCTCCAGGTTCACTCATTGTAGCATTTGACAGAATTTCCTTCCCTTTTAAGGCTGGGTGATAATCCATTGTATGTGTATATGGTAAGGATTTTGTTAGAAGTTACTTCTTTTATCAAAGCAAATAATTATCACCAATGATTATAGCCCTGTGTTTGTTTTTAGCAAGTCTGCGGCAAACAGAGAATGTTTGCTCGTCTTAGGCAAATGTTTGCCTAAGACTAAAAAGTGTGTTTGTTTTATATTTGTATAAACAGTATTGACTGTCTCTTCAGATTTCAAATAATAGAAATTTTACTTGGATAATTTAATATTTAAATTGAGGAGCTCACTTCATTTTCTTCCCCATTCAAACCAACTATTTTGGTTTACACTCAAATTTTAAATTGCCTTATTTTAAATCATTGCTACTAAATTATAGTAATTAACTTTATGTTTATGGTATTTTCTAGATAATTATAGACACACTGATTTCTTTTCCCTCCGTCTATGAGTGACTAATCTGGTCTTTGTATCCAAAACAAATGCTAGTGGCTTAACTATTAAAAGGAGGCAGAAAGGTTTAAAAATCTATAACTAGGATCATGTTTGGTTTCTAAACAAGAATAGAGAAATAAAAATACAACTGTTGTGGTGCTGAGAAAATGGCATGTAACCATTTTGCCTTCTGCCTTTGCTAAATTTTCCTTAAAGGAAATGAGAAGATGAGCTGAACTGTTTGTCTTACATATCTGTCATTTGGAAGTGACAGAGTAATGTTGATTTGGCCACATTCGCTAACGTGGGTAAGAAACACACTGTGGTTTCTAGGCTTTTAAGCTGAAATACTCTCCTGCTCTTTGGGCAAGGAAATGCTACTGATCCATTTCATTTCAGCCTGTTTTTTTTTTTTTTTTTTTTCCAGTTGTGGGTTTGGATTTTCAGTGGCCAGTCTCCATTTTTCTTTTTATCTGTTTTATGGGTTACAAGATAGCTGGTTGGTGGGTGTCAGTGAAATCGCATATGGTGAAGGATAGTGGTGAAGAAAATATAGGGCAAAGCTATTAACCCACTTTCTGATTGCATTTACTTAGCTTTGTTAGCATCTGACACTAATCAGTTGTTTCATTAGCTGTATATAGTACCTAAAATCTTTTAGAAACTGATTATATAGAAACCCTTACAGCTGAAAAGAAGCTATGAATTACGAGCCATTCTCCTAATTTGACCTTAGGAAGTGAATGCTCTACTGGTTATTTTTATAATGTAGTAAATGTCCATAGTGAACGTGGCCTCTTGCCTTTTGCTGGCATCTAATTTCTTTCCCATCTCCCCTATATATCTTGATATAACTTGGAAGTAATAAGTGAATTTCTTATATAGCACAGTTGAACTGTTCTTTGCAATCAAGAATCCACCATATACCCAAATATATTCTGCTGCCATAAATAGAATCCCACTGGAGTAATAACTTGCAAGTGCTCGTTTTTCTAAATCGTAGTAGGAAGGCTGATGAAGCTTTTTTCTATGTAGTTTCTACTGTCTTTTGGAGTTGAAATGTTTTCAGTTCTTTCAGCGTTAATGAGTTTAAAGGAAAAGTCCTACCTCTAGCGATACAAATTGTGATCACAAGTCAGAACATGAGTGCTTATTATCTGCTGAAGTGATTGCTGAATTGCATTAAAAATCACGGGGCACCTGGGTGGCTCGGTTAAGCGTCTGACTTCAGCTCAGGTCATGATCTCACCCTCTGTGAGTTCGAGCCCCGCATCGGGCTCTGTGCTGACAGCTCAAAGCCTGGAGCCTGCTTCAGATTCTGTGTCCCTCTCTTGCTCTGCTCCTCCCCCACTCATACTGTCTCTCTCTCAAGAATAAATAAAACATTTTAAAAAATTAGAAAAAAAAATCATGATTGTACCAGTATGCAAACAGTAGGAGGTTCCTTAAGAAATTAAAAATGGAACTACCATGTGACCCAGCAGTCTCACTTCTGGATATATAGCCGAAGAAAACAAGATCATTATCTCAAAGAGGTATCTGTACTCCACTGTTCATTGCAGCATTATTCATATTCGCCAAAATATGGAAATACCCTAAGTATCTGTCAACAGATGACTGGATAAAGAAAATGTGACACATATCTATATATATAATGGAATATGATTCAGCCTTAAAAAACAGATATCCTAATATTTGTGACAACATGAATGAAATTGGAGGGCTTTGTGTCAAGTGAAATCAGGCAGAGAAGTCAAATAATTGCATGTTATTACTTATATGTGGAATCCTAAAAAACAAAAACAAAACTTAATAGAAACAGAGTGGAAAAGTGGTTGTTGCAGGCTGGGGAAATAGGGACAGGTTGGTAAAAGTTACAAACTTGCAGTTATAAGCTGAATAAGGTCTTAAGATCTAATATATACCATGGTCCCTCCAGTTGATAACACTGTATTGTATAACAGACATTTTCTAAGACAGTAGAACTTAAATGTTCTTAACAACAAAAGGTAAATATGTGAGGTGATGGACATGTTAATTGACTCAATGGGGGAGTCATTTCACAGTGTATCAGATCATCACTTGAAATATCTCTTAGTTTTGGTAGTTTTACCTCAGCAAAGATGAAAAAAGATTTTTTAAATATTGCAAAAAATATCTTAAACCAATTAAAAAAGTAAACCAATTAAATAAAATAATGTTTGTCCTGAACGATGGCAGTTCTGGCCTAGGTCAGATGTGGACACTGGCCATTCTGTTTCTTTTTAGTGTGATTGGAAGCCAAAGACTCTGCAGAAGTGGATAATGGATTATCCAGCCCTGCTTCTGCACATTTTCTGTTTTATGAGCTCTGGGGGGAAGGTGTCATGATTTATGAACAGACAGAAGAATAGCTTTGGATGGGGATGTTTTTGTTAAGTTGTTGAACTACATGTCCAGTCTATTTTTTACTAAGGCTTGGGCCCATTCTTTTGTGAGACTGATCCTTCTGTGACCTACAGGGAGGTAGCTTTATTCTGAGAGTTTTGGGGAACTAGCATGATGTTGGGGCCCCGCCCTCCTCCAGAAGAGTGTCTCCATAATTCCTGGAATTTGAATTATGCTAATTGATTTTGGTGCCTTTTTTTGCGGCCATAGAAGTGCTTTTCATAACTCCCCTGTCAGAAGGTTGAAATAGCCTCCATCACCTGGAGGATATTTCATCTGTCTGTTCCTCCCATTTAGTCAGATTTTCTTGGTGGTATTACCCAGAATTCAAGAGTTCCAGATGAACACAGGCTCTTTTGGGAACCATAGAGTTAATGCCGCAGCTTGAGAATGGGTCATTGTAACATAAAGATAATATGATACATGACCAAATGGCATATCATTCTAAGAAGGTAGAACATGAACATTGATGGAGCATATGTGGTGCATAGGATATGTGAAGCATATAATTGCCAAGATCAATTTCAGGGTTTATCATGTGCCAGGCACTATTATTAACAGGGCTGTTATATACGTTATCTTTCTTAATGCTACCAATAGCCCTATGAGATAGGTACTTTAATTCCCCCCATTTTTGAGCTAAGGAAATGGAGGCATTAGAGTGGTTACATTAGTTAACCATTATTGCACTGGGATCTGGAATTTGAGTCTAGCAGTTTGGCTCTAGTCTGACTCTTTGGCCACTTACCTGTGACACCCTTATTTATGGTTATTAACAGACACTGATTTTATGTAATTTACATATGTTGATACAGTTGATAGCTGGGATTTTAAGCCATGACCTTGCTTGCTGACAAAACGTGTTTATTTTCTGATTTCCAGAAATATTTGGACCTTTTTATTAGGCTTTGTTAAGTGGTGTCAAAAGGAGTTATTTAGTTTTTCTCCTAGAATAGGTGTACACACTTTTTTTGTCCTTGTGTTCATTCAGCAAATGATAACTGAGTGTATGTTATGTGCCAGATACATACCTTGTTAGATGCTAAAAGCATGGAAATTAGCTTCAATAAACTATATATCTAGTGGTAAGTGCAACGTTAGAGAAATATATTGGGTGTGTATCATTATTGATCATATTGAATACCAATTTGGCAGTTAGAAAGTGTTGAAATTGCGGTATGTTCCTTTTCCTTTCTTTAATTTCCTTTTTATGCCCTAGGCACTGTCTACCTTGGACTCTATCACTCTGATGTACCCTTTCTTTTACCGACCCATGTTTGAGGTGATAGAAGATGGCTGGCATTCTTTCCTTCCTGAGCAAGAGTTTGAACTCTACTCTTCAGCTGTGAGTTAACTTTTCTGAGAGATCTATATGTAAATGAGAAATAACCCAGCACCTTACTTGTGAAAATGATCACTTCCTTTTGACAAGTAATACGGTGTTGTTGGCTTATCTATGCCTAAAAGAAATTTCTGGTAGTGATTAGTAATGCAACTTCTGCCATTCAGAGATTTGCGTAATTTATTTTCAATGCTGTAGCTCAAGTGATTTTTCCACTAGTGGATTTGCTGTATTCCAAATATTACTTCTTTAATTTTGAAAATGACATTGATAAAACATTAAGATCTTCATAAAGGTAATCCTGGCACGTTTGAATTAATTGTTGATTATTTTAAAAGTGTCTCCATAGATACAATTTTATATGTAGTAATTAGGGTCTGAGCTATCCCAAAGAAATCTGTTGAACCCACTGTGTACCTAAGACAGCATTAGAGAAACATAGATCACGTTTGTTTCTGTGGGATAATTTTTATGTTTTTAGAACTTGGGTTATTAAGACCATGTTACTAGAACCAGGTTTTCTTTCTCATTCTTCACTATTTTACTTCTTTCTTTTTCCATCACACCTATGTAAATGGACCCAGTGGGGGTGGGGCGGGGCATGGGGATGAAGAAGTAGGGACCAGGGTGCTATGTGATTTAACGAATAAAGATGTTCATGGCAAGCAAAGTGTCAAAGGAACAAGAAGTTCACATTCTTATTTATGGGGCATTTTTGTGTAGTTTGTGGATAACTACCTGTATTTACACTTACATTTAGTGTTTTTATTGCATTACAAACTGCATAGTAAACATTCTTTAAAAAAAATTTTTTTTTAATGTTTTAATTTATCTTTGAGAGAAAGAGAAAGAGACAGAGAACAAGCGGGGGAGGGGCAGAGAGAGGGAGACACAGAATCCGAAGCACGCTCCAGGCTCTGAGCTGTCAGCACAGAGCCCGACGCAGTCCTTGAACTCGTGAGCTGTGAGATCATGACCTGACCGAAGTTGGACACCCAAACGACTGAGCCACCCAGGTGCCCGCATAGTAAACACTCTTAAATGCATGATGCTTTTCTGTTGTGTCAACTGCCACCTAATGGTTACCTTAGGGGAATCCTCAATTATTTCCTAGGTGGCAAATGGCTGTCACATGGTGGTCAGAAAGAGAGATGTCTGGATGATTTGCTTGGTTACCCAAAACTGTCCATACAGATGACCTGCCTGTGATTTATCTTAGAGATAGGTGCTGTGAGTGAACCAGTGTAATTCTACATTCTACAACTCAACATTCAAGTTAGTCTCCTATTCTTTGCAGAAATCTCCTGTTCGAAAAAACAACCATGATGTTGTTGTTTAGCCTCTGCTTGAACTCTTAGTGCAGGAGAATTCGCAAAAACACAATCATGCCCCGTTTGGGGACAGCTCTTATGCTGAGCTGAGCTCTGTCTCCCTGTACACAGAGCCAATGTTTCTGATGTTACCTTGTGTTACTCAATTTATCTTATTCCTCTACCATGAACTGTTCCTCAAATTAAGAACTTTTATGTCCCCATGAAGTTTTCTTTTCTGTAGATTAAATGTCAGTATTTACCTCAACTTTTCTTCTAGTAACAGTGACCTCAGGTCCCCACACTGTCCTGGTTGCTCTTCCCAACAGGGCCTTCAGTTTGTCATTTATTCTCTTAAACATATGGTACCCATAACACTTGGTGTAGATTGGAACTATGACTGGTACTTTAAGGCAGCTTAAGTTTGAATCAGCATTTTTGAGAATTAAGTTACTAATGAAATAAGTGAAAATTCCTGCATCTCACATGTGTTACTAAGGGATCCTCCCTATGTTTCTGTTATTTTATTTACGTACTAATTTTTACTCAGATTCAATACTTCTCCTTGTAGACATTTTCTTTTTGGCTCAGCTAATTATTTAAGCACTTTGTATGTTTGAAGTTTCGGTATTTTCCTGCAAATTTTGTAATCCACAGATTTAATGAGAACATCTTCAATGCCTTGTTTGAGGTATTACTAGATTATGGAAATTTAAGATGAGCAAAGCATGGTTCCTTCCTTCCACTTGTTCAAAGTCTAGCAATTATTTAAGTAATCAAGTACAATAAAAATAAGTGCTGACAAAAGTATCCACAAGGCACAGGGAAAATGACATAATTAAATTTGTGTTACAGAAAATCAATTCTGAAGCAAAATGCCAAGAAACTGCTTAAGAGGCTACTGTAATAATATAAAGGTGGTTGGATATAGCACAGAAAGATTCAGAAAGTAGAATTAAAAGGCGTTGGTGGCCCACTTACTGGATGTGAAAAGGATGCTACCACTGAGATAGGAAAGGCAGAAAAAGAAATATGTGTAGAGGGAATGAGTTCAGTTTAGTTTGGGGCATGGCAATTTGAATGGCCTGTATGGTACATGTCATTGAATGTATACAAGAGATAGTCTAGAACTTACTTGAGGGATGTGTTAAAAATGAAAAACTGAGACTAACCAGCAAATACATTGTAGAAACCATGAGGAGAAACTGAGATTGCCTAAGGAGCATCTAAAGTAAAAAGGATGCTAAGGATTGAACCATTTAAGAGGTAAATGGAGGAAAAATCCAAGAAAAGAGCAAGTTTCACGTAGGAGGGAGTCAGCAGTGTGGACAGCTTCTTATTCATTGTTTATTTTCTCTTTCACGGCGTAGAATATAAGCTGCTAGAATATTAACTTTACAAGGGCAGGAACAATGTCATTCTTGTTTTCTACTGTATTGCTAGCATATGATCAACGAAGAGTAAATATTTGTTGAGTGAATGAATGTAGGAATGTGTACTTATTCAGGATAGGGCAGAAGGACAGGAAAGCCTTCTATGTATCATTAAAAATCCTCTGCCAGGTTAGACATCTATCACTTAATATTCTTTGAGTAAGTTTTTTTTTTTTTTTTTTTACCATGTAAAGACTTTATAATATTAGCCAGTCCCTACTTCATTATTATGTCCAAAAGAAATGTGTGGTATTGAATTAGTAGTAAAACTAGCTATCAGGATATTGTGGGTTGCATCCCAGATATATTACTGGCTGCTTGACTTTCTGGGACTCCGATTCCATGTCTACAAAATGAAAGTATTGAACAAAGTGATCTCTAGAGTTCCTCCTATGTTAAGCATGTTTTTTATTCTAGGATATCATGAAAGATTATTTCAGGTACTTTGTTGAAGTACACATACACAGTATATGTGTACTCCCCCAATCTACCACTTTAGAAATTATATATAAAAAGGTGATGAGGTCCTCCTTTTGATTGAGTAGCTCCTATCTGACAAGACCTCCTGCAGAGATAGATGACAAACTATGAATAAAACACAAAAAACTGCCATCTGAAAGCTCTGGTAATTGAACAGAAAGCAGCATTATTTTGGAGGAATCAAAACATAGAGACAGTGAATGCCAGAGTGGGATTTCTATTTGGGTGGCTTTGTCCTCAGGTCAGCATAGTTGTGGCATTGATAATGTAGAACAGCTAACGTTCCAATAGAAAGCCCACCTTCTTCTGGTGGGAGGAGCCGGGTGAATGGTTTGGGGCAACCAGAGAGCCAGAGAAGGGGAACCTTGATTTTGTGTGCAGCCTTGAACTTCGGGCTGATCTCGAACCTTGCTTGCATGGGGTAGACTGAGATCAGTCAGAACCAAGATCTGAGCTGCCATGCACCTCAGGTGTGACAGAATTTGCAGTTTAAATCTAATGAAGTTATTTGCCTACTGAAACAAAAAACATGAACTCTCTTCAGAAGACTATAATAGAATGCAGGGTTTCCACAACATAACATTGACAATGTCCAGGATACAATCTAAAATTGAGCTAGGATATTATGACCCATTCTGAAGAAAAAAGTTGACAAGTACCAACCCCAAGATGGGTCATATGTTCAAATTATCACACAAAGACTAAAAAGCAGCTCTTAAAACTGTCCAATTTATCAGAAAGGAAAATATGCTTAAAACCAAAGAAAAGACAGATAATATCAACAGAGAAATAGAAAATATTAATCTGAAATTAAAAATTCACTGGCTGAGCTAAAAAGTAGAGATGACAGAGGATAGAACCAATGAACTTGAAATTAGAGCAATAGAAATTATTTAGTAGAAAGAAGAGGGAGGGAAGAAGTTACACTAAAATAAGCAGAGCCTCAGAGATGTGGAACAATATCAAAATGCCTAGCATATGTGTAATTGGAGAATGAGAAGGAGAGACTAGAGAGAGTAAGGTAGAAAATATATTTAAAGAAATAATATTTAAAACTTTCCAAATTTGATGAATGAATATAAATTCAACAAGATTCAGCAAGCCCCAGACAGGATAAATTTGAAGAAAACCATGCATAGGCACATCATAGTCAAACCATCAAAAAACAATGGTGAAGAGATCTTGAAAGCTTCCAGGTAAGAACACCACATTACATACACAGAGACAACAATTTAAATGAGCATGGACTGTTGATCAGAAATCATGGCAACCAGAAGAGAAAACTATAAAGTGCTGAAAGGAACAAAACCTGCCAACCTTGAGCTGGCAACCTTGAGTTGCATGTGGTGAAAGTATCTTTCAAGAATGAAGGTGAGACATTTTCAGATTAAAAGGAAACTAAGAATTTGTTGCCAAGAAGACTTTACCATAAGAAATGTTAAAGGAACTTCTTCAGACTGAAGGGAAATAATACCAGAGGGAAACTTGAATATTTAGACTTATTGAAGAATATTGGAAATGCTAAATACCTAGGTAAATACAACAGGCTATTTTTTTTCCTTTTTAATGTCTTTAACATATACGTGATTATTTGAATAAAGGTTACAGCTTGCCTCTGTGATGTTAATAGTGTGTGTAGATCTATTCTGTTTGGAAATTGTGGCTTTTACTAAAGGTGACTGCTATGGTGTGGCTGTTTGGGTAAATCTACTTGTACAATTTTAAGGTTTTTACATTTTATATAATGTGGGCAAATATTTAAGTTAAAGATATATATTGTAATACCTAGAGCAGGGTTTCTGAACTTTGGCACTATTGACATTTACACTAGATAATTCTTTGCCGTGAGAATGTGTCCTGTGCCTTGTAGGATGTTTGACAGCATCTTTGGCACCACTAGATGCCAGTGGGATTCTTTTCACCCCACCTATAGTTGTCTCCACACATTGACGAATGTTATTCCTTGGCAAAATCACCCCTGGGTGAGAACCACTGTCCTAGAACAATCCCTTTTTAAAAAATGTGAAGAGGTGTAATTTAAAAAGCTAATACGTACATCGAAATGCAATTCTAAAAAGTATTTAAATCTAACAGAAAGTGGGAAAGAAAAAATAGCAATAGAAACTGAAGGGACAAACAAATAAATGTTAGTCTAAATTCCAGCCATATCAACAACTATTTTAGTATTAATGAGCTAAACACTCTGATCGAAAGATGAAGATTGTCAAAGTGAATTAAAGAAAAAAATGAATTAAAGATCTAAACATAAGCCATGTAGAAAAGATGCATTTTGAATATGAAGACATAGGTTGAAAATAAATAAATGGGAAAACATGCCATGGATAAAAAAGCAGAAGTAGCTGCATTAACTCCAGATTAAAAAAAAATACTCCAAGACACAAAATATCAAATAAAGAGGGTCATTCCATAATAATAAAATTTTGAAGATAAAACTATATATAGCAAACATTGATGGAAGTTATGAGTAGTTCTGTGATCATGGTATGAGATTATTAACACTGTCCTCTCAGCAATTAATAGAACAGCTAGACTAAAACAAAAACAACTAGACAACAACAAAACAAGACATGGAAGATCTGAACAACACTATCTGATATTTATAGAATGCCACTCCTAACTTCTGTACAATATATACAGTATTCAAGAGTACATGGTATGTTCCCCAGGAGAGACTGTATGCAAGGCAATTAAATAAATTTCAGTATTAGAAAAATTGAAACTGTACAATGTGTAATATCTGACCACAAAGGAATTAAATTAGAAATCAATAACACTAAGGTATTTAGGAATACCCAGAATATTTCTAAATTAAACAAAATACTTGTAAATAATCCATGTGTTAAAAATGAAATCATAAGGGAGATTAGAAAATATTTTGAACTGAATTATAAAAATGCAACATCATAATTTGTGGAATACGGCTAAAGTTTAAAGAGAAACTTATGGCTTTAAATGCTTAGATTAAAAAAAAGAAGAAAAGGTCTAAAATCACCAAATTAGGCTAGGGGGGAAAAAAAAAAGCAAAGTAACTAGAAAGAATGAAATCATAAAAATAAGATCAGAAATCGATAAAATACTCCTAAGCAAGTTTAGTAAGGGTGATCAATATAAATATACCCACAATATAAATATACCCAAACTAAATTATTGGCAACAAGCAATCTGAAAATGAATAAAACACTTGGGAATAAATTTAACAAAATAGGTACAGATTCTGTACACTGGAAAACACAAAACATTGCTGAGAAGTTAAAGGATATCTAAATAAATGGAGAGATACACCATGTTCATGGATTAGAAGACCATAGGGTTAAGATCAGTAGTGGGCTGACTTACATAGTGGACCACGAAGTAAATATTTTAGGCTCTGTCGGTCATGCAGTAAGTCGGAGAGAAAAGAGAAACTACATATATGGTGTAATAAAATTAGAATAGAAAAAAATTGGATAGAATTAGACATCTATTCATGATAAAAGCTCTTAGCAGAATTGGATTTGAAGGGCATTTATATAATCTGATAAATGCTGTCTGATAAGTCTGATAAAGCTACCCAAAACAAAAACATACAAAAAAGCAAGTCTTTTATCATTCTCTTTAAGTTCAAGACTGAGACAAGTTTGTCCACCACCACTACTTGCTGGTTCATTAAGACAAGAAGGAAAAATAAAAGATACAAAGATTGAAATGAAAGAAGCAAGACTGTCATTGTTACTTATGTTTGTCTACACAGGAAACTGAAAGTCTTGAGATTGTGAGCATTTCTGTATACCAACCACAGTTTTGAAAAACATATAACTAAAATGCAACAAAAATATAAGGTTTCTAGGAATATATCGAAGAAAAGTTAGGCAAGGCTTTTATTGAGAGAATTGTACAACTTTGTTGAAAAAATTAAGTAAGCTTTAAAAAGGTGAGAGACACTATGCTCATGGACAGGGAGCTAGAATATTTTAAAGATGTCTTTAAATGAATCCATAAAATCAGTGCAGTCTTACTAAAACCACAATGGGTTTTTACATGAAATTAGATAAAAGTTGCACAGAGAAGCTCAGGTACTCTTGAAGAACAACAAAGAGGGAGGAGGAGACTTAGCCTACTAAATATCAAGTTTATTCTAAAAGCTATGGGACTTACTACAATAAACCAGTGGGACAGAATAGCAAACCTTCTACGTATGGGAACTTAATATATGCCAGAAGTGGCATTGCAGGTCAATGGATGATCATACCATTCTCCAGAGTAGGAAATCAGTAAGTAATGTCTAATAGTGAAATTCAAGAAGTAACAGTATAATCACGTTATTTAGAAATTTGGATGTAGGGCGCTTGGGTGGCTCAGTCAGTTAAGCTTCCGACTTGGGCTCAGGTCATGACCTCACGGTTGGTGGGTTCAAGCCCCACGTTGGGCTCTGTGCTGACAGCTCAAAACCTGGAGCCTGCTTTGGATTCTGTGTCTCCCTCTCTCTCTGCGCCTCCTCCACATGTGCTCCATCTCTGTCTCTCTCTCTCTCTCTCTCTCAAAAATAAAACATTAAAAAAAATTTTAAAAAAAGAATCTTGGATGTAAATGCTAGAAATAAAAAGTTATAAGAGTTGAAAATGATTACCTCTGGGGAAAGGGAATTACGAGATGGAGGTGAACAGGAAACAGGTAAATTCCTTTTTTCTTTTTTTAAATAATGAATTTTTTAGAAACTGTCTTTAAAATTGGTAAGAGAATAACATGGAAAAGTGTAAGTGGTTTAATTAAAAAATATATTGTATCTTGTAAAAAGGTTTTTAAAAAAATTCTCTTTTCCTATAGTATGTTGAATATGCTTCAATTTTATCTTCCTGGTACTGCACCACTTGGCCAGTATGTCAAGCCAAATCTGATTTATCGGAATGTATCAAAATTTGCATACTCATAACTTTATTTTTTTAACTGTAAAAAGTTTTTTTTACTGTCTTCAAGTGGTTTTTATTTTTGATGTTTAAAATACGTTGTCATTTGATAATCTTATATTGTGTACTCTTAGTCCTCAGTATATTGAGTTAGAAATTATTTCATTGATTCCTAAGTATAATTTTTTTTAGCATTAAGTGGTTATTGTTTTAAGAAAGATATCACCAGTCTTTCTACATTTTTAAATAACAGAAGGGAACGAGGGATTTGATGTAGGTAGTAGCTCTATTGTTATCATCTGGCTAAGCATTATCTAGGATATTACAGTCTTCCTGTTGCTGTACTTAAGAATACCAAAAATAAAGTTAAATGCTCCCCCAAAAAGGATGAATGGGATGATATTGGCCTTGATAGCATGGATATGCTTAAATATATATTACTTGGAGAATAGGCGACTACAGGGGAAACAACTGTCTTTCACATATTTAATAGGATGCCGTGTGAAATAGGAAACTGGGACTGAAGCCATGTAAAAACAATAGAGGAAGTTACAGAGCCACATTTGCCCAAAATAAGGAAGCACTTTCTAGGAATGGAGAATACCTAGCAATGTAGGAAACAGACTCTGAAGAATAGAACTCCTTTAAGTATGGGTTGGGTATCCTTATATTAAATCCCCGAGAGATGGCTTCTTCATTGTATGAAAATTGATCTCTAAGGTCCTTTAAAATTTTCAGATTGTTTTGTAACATTGAGATACTTGCTTAGCTTTGAAGTATTTTGTGTTTTCCAGACCAGTGAATGGAGGTTAAGCTATGTCAATAAGGAATTTGCTGTCTGTCCTTCTTACCCGCCAATTGTCATAGTGCCCAAATCCATCGATGATGAAGCTCTTCGGAAGGTAGCTACATTTCGGCATGGAGGACGCTTCCCAGTACTCAGCTATTATCATAAGAAAAATGGAATGGTAAGTATACAGTATTGTTGCTTGATCTGTGAATGCCTTGGTTTGCAGATCTTTCCTTAGAAATGTTCCACTTTCTGTGTACTTGTTCATTGATGCGATTAGTCTCCCTTGCCAGAACTTCCTTCTTTTAAACATTAGGGAATCAGGAGTAGGGTGTTTTCCGTGATTAGGATATGACTTTGAATTCTTCTCATGATGCTGCTCAAAATTAGAAAGGCCAGACAGGTGGGGCGCTTGGGTGGCTCAGTCGGTTAAGCGTCCGACTTCAGCTCAGGTCATGATCTCGCAGTCCGTGAGGTTGAGCTCCGCGTCAGGCTCTGTGCTAACAGCTTGGATCCTGGAGCCTGCTTCGGATTCTGTGTCTCCTTCTCTGTCTGGCCCTCCTCTGCTCTCTCTCTCTCAAAAATAAATAAATATTAAAAAAAAAAAAAAGACCAGGCAGGTTTATCTTAAGGACTCAGTACTAAGGGAACTAATGTTTATTTGATACTTAAAATAACACTGTTAGGTAGAAAAATAAATTTCTCTGACCAGAATAATGGTAGAATTCTTTTTTTAAATTATTCTTACCCAAATTTCCCTGTAAAAAGTAAATTGAGCAGACATTTTTATTTTCAAAAAGGAGAAGAATGACACGTTATTAGTTACAATTTAAGTAAACACAGGAGTCAGTAATTGAATAGTGCTTGCTGTATGTATGTTTCCTAAATATTTTCTAAATCTGTTTCTGTCCTCTTATTTTCTCTCAGTCAATAAACTCAGCTTCTCATTTTGAAACCAATTGTAAAATAGTGGATAAGTTATGGTCATTTTCCGTTGCCTTTTTTCCCCTGGATAATAAGTCAAGCATGGATATTTAGGGTAAAAAATTTTCCAAAAAATTTGCTACTTTGGCATCAGATCATCTATCCCATTTGCATAGTAATATTTCTGTTTGTTAGAGAGTTCATTACAAAGCATTTTAAAAAGGGATATTAAATATACTATATGTCCATTTACATGGTTAGTGCAGTCTGGGAGTTAGCCATTGTCATCCTCTGGATGACCTTTCTTGATCATATTAAATTTCAAGGTAGTTAAGATAACAGCATATATTATGGGGAGAAAGTGAAATAACTCTAAACCATTCACCAAGGAAGAGATCTGTATAATATTAATTTCTTGAGAAAATGAACAGTTTCAAAATCAAACCTTTCAAAATATATAGTTGATGGTCTTTGGAAATAAGTTTCTAAATCCTGAAATACTGAACAGGGTGAAAGAGGGTAACAGGAGAATAAATAATAGACAAGCAGCTATAAAGATATTAAAAATGATTCCCCAAACACAAATAGTACATAAACTTTATTTTACCATTGGTGGCTTTTCTCTTTATACTTTTTCTCTCTTTATAGTTCTTTCTTTTTTTATTTTTATTTTAGAGAGAGAGAGCATGAGAGGGGAGAGGGGTTGGGGACAGGGGGGAGAGAGAGAATGAATGTGAATGAATCCCAAGCAGGCTCCACACTCAGCGCAGAGCCTGATGCAGGGCTTAATCCCATGACCCTGTATCATGACCTGAGCTAAAATCAAGAGTTGGTTGCCAAACCTACTGAGCCACACAACCGCCCCTCTTTTTCTTCTTCTTCTTCTTATTTTAGAGAGAGAGAGAGAGAGAGAGAGAGAGTACACTTGAGCTGGGGAGAGGGGCAGAGGGGGAGAAAGAGACAGAGAGAGAGAGAGAGAGAGATAGAGAGAGAGAGAGAGGGAGGGAGGGAGAGGGAGAGAGAATCCCAAGTAGAGCATGCTGAGCATGGAGCCTGATGCAGGGCTTGCTCCTATGACCCTGGGACCATGACCTGAGCCAAAATCAAAAGAGTTGGACGCTCAACTGACTGAGCCACCCAGGTACCCCATCTCTTTATAATTCTTGATTAAAGCTGCCAACCCTCTTTATGTAGTTGAAGCAAAAGTTTACTGGCACATAGGCCATTATTATTATCTCTGTTACAGGGCCACCACGTCCAGTAAACAATTTACTAACTAAACAAATTGTGATAATTGATCTTTTTAGCAACTGTAATTTATTATGTGGAAGTATTTTGAGAAGTAGGAAGAAAAATTGTGTTAAAGTGCAAGGCTTATTTTTGTTTTAGTTATTAACTATTGCAAATATGTGGAAATACTTATTTGTTTTACAATCATATTCATCTTCAAAGTGCCACACAATTGTTTTTGAGATACTCTTAATCTAGCTAATTTATTTCTATTTTCAGAAACTTTCAAAGCAGCTACTCTTAAATTTTAAACTGCATCGTGCTTCTAGGTAATCATGCGAAGCGGTCAGCCACTCACTGGCACAAATGGAAAAAGGTGCAAAGAAGATGAAAAGCTGATAAATGCTACCCTCAGGGCAGGGAAGCGTGGCTACATCATTGACACACGGTCTTTAAATGTAGCTCAGCAAGCTAGAGCCAAAGGCGGCGGCTTTGAACAAGAAGCCCATTATCCCCAGTGGAGGCGGATTCATAAGTCCATTGAGAGGTAACAGACTCTGGAGACAGTAGTAGGCTCTTATTTGAAGCAAATTAGAATGGGTGAGCCCTTAGCTGCAAAAATCACAAGTTCTCAAATGAACCTATGCATTAACTTAGAGTCAGAAATCGGCTGGATCTCCTGTCGCGTTTTATAAGATAAGCAGGAAACTTATCTTGGATGCCCACAGCTGACTTTTAGTCAGGTAGCATGCTTTCTCTCTCTCTCTTTTTTTTTAATGCTTTATTTATTTATTTATTTTTTATTTATTTATTTATTTTTTAAATTTACATCCAGCATGCTTCCTCTTAAGTTAACTCTGGAATTTCATCTCCGCAAGGTCAGAGGTCTGCTCCTCTCCTTGTAAGATCAGTGGTCATCAAACTTACTGAACAGATACGCCACGGATAAGTATATTTTTCTAAGTTAGAAGACTAGTAGACACTTTCCCCCACATCCACCTATTCTCCCACCCTGTTTCCTCCACCTACATCTTGTTTATGCCTACAATTAGAGGTTTATAGGGACTTCTGGAAGGGTGGGTGGGAGTTGGAGCTAATAAAACAGTGGGGTCTGAGCTGGCCCTGGGCATCCTTGCTAAAGGTACTGGGTATCCAGTGTTGGATCTGTGGAAATAGGATTGCAGATGTCAGTGGTGCGGCCTCGTGACTTCTTACAAAATGCGGTGTTCTGGCCCACTCCCCAGTCAGGTAATTTAGCTATGTAAACTGGGTTTAATCTGTTCAGGTGAGGAATGGTTTACCATGACAGGCATTTTAAGTATCTTGGCTGCCATGTTTACATATTATTTTTTCAGTGTTTAATCATCAAGTTATTGTGTAGTAAGGTAAATATTTTTATACCATTTTGAGCTACTTTTCCTCTTGGATATATTGGAGGTTGAAGTTTTGGTTGGTTTCTCTCTTCATCAGTGTGTTTTCTATTTTCTTTTTACTTTTTCTTATTTTTTAAAGGTATCACATTCTTCAGGAGAGCTTAATCAAACTCGTGGAAGCTTGTAATGACCAAACACATAACATGGACAGATGGCTCAGTAAATTGGAGGCTTCTAACTGGCTGACTCACATCAAAGAGATTCTTACAACTGCCTGTCTAGCGGCTCAGTGTATCGACAGGTAGAGTGTATTTCGGTGTTCTGAAATGGGACACGCAGTGCTAACTAGACTTCGCTTTTATCCAGACATGTGTTTATCTATTGTGTTAAAAGTTTGTCTAGTCTCTATTCTATGTTGAGATCATTGCATAAATTACTGTATAAGGTGGTCAATGCCATTCAGTGCTATCAATGAAGTGTGTGCATAGAGTCTGGCATTTAATTGGTGATTAATGTTTGTTGAACAAATATGAACCACAGGCACACATCTTCAAGGACACAAAGTTTTTAAATACTAAAGGAACTTTTTTTTCTATAAAATACTTGAATTGTGAATCTACCTATTTTCCTTTGCTTAAACTGTGAACAAGAATGAAAAGAAGTTTTCTTATTTGTTCTCAGAGGGCCAGGCTTGCCTTCTTACTTTCGAAATATCAATGAGAGGAAACATGTAATTTTGTTACACGGTAAAATGATTCTTTCTAATCTCTCAGATATCTTATTACAAAGTACTTGATACGTGCCATTATAATAGGATCTCAAGTTGAGAAAACCCGATGGCAGTGACGTAAAGTATATGAAGTGATTTTAGTTTATTCATTCAGCTGAAGGTTGCTAATCCTTGAGACTTGAAGCAGAGGACTTGAACAGAGAACTGGTATAAGTTGTTGCAGAAGCTTAGAATGCCCCTTTTAAGAAGGGGGGATTCTTCTGAGACAATAGGTAGGTGTAAGTATTGCCACTACATAGTTGGATGACACTTTTCCTTGAAACTGTAATTTGTCTTATTGCTGCTTCCAAATTAGGGAAATAGACATATGTAATTTTTTTTTGTGGTTAGTGAGAAATTGGTAATAGAATGGGTTGCTTAAGGTCATGTGGTAAATTAGTGACAACACCAGAAATGGGTAGAGATTTTTGGTCTGGATTCTCAGGCTGTCACTAGTTTTTTGTTTTAGGCAAAGCTCAAAGCTCATTTATCTAACGAAATATGGGAGTTAAAGAAGAGGTTCTACGGCAGACAAATCAATACTACAGAATGATGAGGTGTTGATATTAAAGGTTCTGTTTCTTTTTAACCCAAGTTAAAAAGATTTCCCCTTACATGATGAGTACAGAACTTCTGTTTTCTTATGAACCATAAATTGTAATAAACATTTCTCACCGTGTTGTCCAAATTTGCAGCCATAATAATGGGATGCTGCAGATTAAGGGAACCTAGGTGCAGAACAGTATTTGCTATCTCCACCTTTGTTTAGAGTCAGCTGGCCACCTTAAACAAGGACTTCCACATTCTTAACAAGAGTTGAAGGTTTTGGTTTATTTTGCCATGATTGAGTTACCTTTTCTGATATTAGGCTTATTATTTATACCTCCATAAAAGTCTGCCCTTATAATTAACTGCTCAAAATGCAAAAATAGACCTTAAATTAATTGAATTGAATTTAAAATACGCCACAGATAACTAAGATATATAGATTCAATATATACATCAGAAGCCTTAAACTATTTACTCATACCGTTCTACCCAGTCATGAGATTTCATTCTTAGAATAAGGTTGTTAACCTAACCAGGGACCTTTATTTTCAAATTAAGAACTCTCAAATGATCCAGCAAAAGACAAAAAGCTAAGTATGTCATCTGTAGTGTAACAAAAATTGACAATGACCTAAATGTCTAATTCTCAGACATTTCAGCAAATTATAGTTGATCACCTAATAGAGTATTATATAACCATGAATACAATACTTCTAAAGGTGGTATAGAAACATGGGAAAATGTTTATAATAAAAGTGGAAATAGTAAGAAATTACCTTATGTTATAGCTATGTAAAGTATATATGTATGTGGGAAAAGAATTAATAGTAACCAAACTGGAGACTCTTCTGGGAAATTTTATTCACTGTCATTTCAAGATAAGAGGTAGAAGGGGAGAGGAAAAAATGTAGTTAGTTTAGTTTTTAGTGTTTCCTTCCACTCTCTTTAGAATATTGGGCCCCAGACTCCTCCTAAATATTGTGGTATAATAGTATCATTGCCACTGAGTTTCTAGATTGAAAGTTTTATGTTTTGTTTTATGTATCTTGTTTTCATGTTTCTAAAAATGCGGTTTAGGACTTGTTTCCTAGATTCATTACGTTACAGTTTATGAAGGCATCCTTACAGTCAGCTGAGGTGGAAAGATAGAATCAAGGTCAGAGAGATACAGAAAAATAACTTTAAGTGTGTGTTCCTAGGTGTGATGAGAAAAGGCTTTAGTTAACTTAATAGGCAGAAAATATAAGTGCTTACTGTGCATGATAAGGACTGCTTTTGGGTTTTGTAAAGGGAGGAAAAATTCAACTAAAAACTTTTGTGAAATTTGTTGTAAGTTAAAGAGGTTCTTGCCATGTGAAATTTGGAACTTATAGTTTTATTTATTTATTTCTCCTAAGAGAAGCTCTCTTCATTTGCCTTACTTAGACTCTCAACCCTGCTGGACAGAGCAGAATGTATGAGTTTGAAATACTGTACTCAGTAAATGTTTATTATTAACAGAGTTGACTGACCATGTTGGGAGTATCCCATTTGTACTCTGGATTTTCCTATCAGGGAAGGGGCATCCATATTGATTCATGGAACAGAAGGAACTGATTCCACACTTCAGGTTACCTCCCTGGCCCAGATCATCTTGGAACCGAGAAGCAGGACTATCCGTGGTTTTGAGGCCCTGATAGAAAGAGAGTGGCTGCAGGTGAGAAACACTGTTTGATGTGCACAGGAACTGCTAATAATAATGGGTGTGATCCTAGTTGTAGGACAGACATAATGTATGAAGTTTTGATTAAAATGTTTACATTATATGTTTAGTTTTCTGGAGGCAAATAATCTGTCTTCCTCTCAGTAAATGTTTATAATCTTTACTGCCTCTCAATTTTGTACCTGTCTTTGCTTATATTGCTCATTTGGCATTTTATTCCCTTAACAAGCTCTCACTAGTTGTACTTTGTTACCTACAAGGGAAAGAACAAAGAGCGTAAAACGTAGTCTCTGTCTTGCAGAGCTTAATTTTGCTAGAGATAAAAAACATAAAGCAGGAAAGGGATTCGGGGATTTGTAATTATAAGACGTGTGCTTTAGTGCTTTCTGCCTTTTGCTTGTCTGGTTCCCCTCTATCCTCTTGCCCAACCAGGTGAAATCCTTCTCATGCTTTAAGATACAGCTAAATGTCACTGCTGTCCTGAAGTCTTGGGACCTTTAAAATTCATCCATTGTCTTCATGATTTGTTTCCTAGACCCAAATAAAGTGATTCCTTTGAGGTCAGGGAATCATGTGCAGCTGCTCTATTATCCCTAGGACACGATGCAGTCCTATCACATAATGCTGAATGACAACTGAAAGAAAGTTCTCATGAAATAGATTGAAACCTCCAAGTCAGAGATTAACTTATAAATGTATATACACTGTGTAACTTAGCAAATAATTGTGATTGAGAACAGATGTTTAGATATATCTTGAAAGTGGAAGTATCTCTGGAGAAAAATCTTTTCTGGACCTTCTAGTTAAAATTCAGGTTTGTTGCGTGTTAATGCTGTTATGGATACCTTGTCTATCTTGCCTGACAACTGATTTTTATCTCTGTTCAAATCAGACCATCCCAAATATTTGGCAAAAATCTATTCAGCCACATTCCTCATGATGCATAGCAAACAAATAAAATGAATGTGACTTACTTACTCATATATTACCATTTTAATGAGTATCGAAGTACCATTAGCCACTAGAAAATGCTGATGTCATTATCTTTGTCTGGTAAAGTAGTATAAGGATCCAAAGATAAAGCAAGTTTGTGAAATACCTAGAAGGGTGTCATTTGGGACAAGGTCAGTACTCAGGTTCTGGGTGGGCCAGAGAGCCAAATGATTCTTGAATTTCCTTTAGTCAGTACATGTCAGACTCCTCCAATTCTTTTTGAGAGAAGAGGGGAACTAGGGACAATTTTTATCTCTAATATAAAAGTATTCATAAATATCTCTTCACGACACTAACTTTTTTCCCATATGTAATTAAAAATTGAATATCAGGAGTGACTTTACAAAGTTTGTGAGAGCCCCAGATTTATTTCCATTTAGTGGTGAGGCTTACGTAGCTTACAACAATCTGCAGTGCTTTGGACAGATAAAACGTGATAGCTGTCTTTTGTTTTGTACTTGAAGACCTTACATTCTTTGACTTTGCTACAAATTACACAGACCTAGAAAATTTTATTTTATGAAGTTCACCAAGGATAATTGCAGTTCTTATGGTTATGCCGTAACTGCATGGCCTTGTTACATGTTTGGAAGTTGTGTTTCTTTCCTTAGATGCTAAAAATTGTTTTAAGCCAAGAAATCATTAATGTAAACAGCAGCCATCCAAATTACATGATGTTCCATTTAATAAGTTTTGTTGTAACTGTGTGAAATATGTTAATAGAATGTGCTGTAATGTGATCTCAGTAGGCTATGACTGTCACCTTTCCATCTTCTGTCTTAGGCTGGTCACCCATTTCAGCAGCGCTGTGCACAGTCAGCCTATTGTAATAGTAAGCAGAAGTGGGAGTCACCTGTATTTCTTCTCTTCTTGGACTGTGTGTGGCAGATACTTCGTCAATTTCCTTGTTCTTTTGAATTTAATGAGAATTTTCTCATCATGCTCTTTGAGCATGCATATGCCTCACAGTTTGGAACATTTCTCGGCAACAATGAAAGTGAAAGGTGAGTACACTGTTTACATGGGATGGGGGCCATTTTGTTTGTAATTGTTTGGTCACCTCCTAAAAGAGACCAGGATTTGGTTCCATATTAATGTTATTTGTAAGATGCTAGAGGTTACAATTAGTATAGGTAAATTACATAATGTGTGTTCTTATTATGAGCCTATCACATGCTAGGTGAGAACATGTCCTAGATTTTGTTCTGTTAGATTAAAATTAGTCTACATACTGATTTAAAAGCTTTGAGTAAATTCAGCAACCATTTTAAATGTTAATTTCCTTATCTAAGATCATGGTAATCTTATATCTGGAAGAGGCCCCTCCATCCAATTTTATAGATTAGGACGGTATCCAAAAAGTTAAATGACGCAGCCAGTTGGTCACCAGTAGTAGGGCTAGGATACAGGTCTTCTACTCCTGCTCCAGACTTTCTTTATTACACCTGGAAACTGCCCTCAGGCCCAGAGTGACAGTCTCACTTCACAGCCTACACTCTGTCAAGTTCATAGGTTTATTTAGAAGATTCATATCAGAATGATCTTTAAAGGTGATCAACTGGTAATTTCAGTTGGGTACAGTCAAAAGGCTTTCTCTTTTTTCTGTTGTCATTCTAGCTAAAGAGACAGTTTTGTTGATCTTTTCAGAGAACTGACTTTTGGTTTCATTGATGCTCTCTATTATCTGTTTATTTTCTGTTTTGTCCATCTACTCTCTACTGTTCATTTTTTTCTTTCTGCTAGCACTGGTTTAGTTTCCCCTATTTTTCTAGTTCCTTAAGATATAAAGTTATCGATTTAAAAGTTTTGGCGGCACCTGGGTGGCTCAGCTGGTTAAGCCTCCACCTTTGGCTCAGGTCATGCTCTCATGGTTCATGTGTTTGAGCCCCATGTCGGGCTCTGTACTGACAGCTCAGAGCCTGGAGCTTGCTTTGGATTCTGTGTCTCTCTCTGTCTGCCCCTCCCCGCTTGCACTCTGTCTCTTTCTCTGTCTCTCAAAAATAAAAAAAACAGACACTAAAAAAAAATTTAAGTTTTTGATTTGAGGTATTTGTTCTTTTTTAATAGAGGTTTTTACTGCTATAAATATCTATCCGAGCACTGCTTTTCACTGGGTCCCCATACGTTGTGTTAGCACGTTGTGTTTTTCTTTTCATTCATCTGTTAAGTGTTTTCTAATTTCTCTTGTGATTTCTTCTTTAACCCATTGGTTGTTTAAAATTGCTTTATATAATACCACATGTTTATGAATTTTCCATTTTTTCTTATGTTATTGATTTCTAATTTCATGCTGTTGGAGAAGATACTTAGCTGGCTTTTAAACTTTTAAAATTTATTGAGATTTATTTTGTGGACTAACGTGATATATCCTGAAGAATGTTTTATGTACACTTGAGAAAAATGTGTACTCTGATGTTGTTGAGCAGAGTATTATATATTTGTTTTACATTTTATTCAAATCCTGTTATTTCCTTATTGATCTTCTGTCTAGTTCTATACATTATCAAAAGTGGGATATTGAAGTCCTCCACTATATTGTAGAACTATCTATTTCTCTCTTCCATTACATCAGTTTTTGCTTCATATATTTTGTGGCTCTGGTGCAAAGTGCCATAAATGATATGTTTGTAATTATTTTATCTTCTTCATGGATTGACTCTCTTTCCAGTTTATAATGTCCTGCTTTGTCTCTTGTAAGAGTTTTTGTCCTTAAGTTTATTTCATCTGATGTAATTTGTCCTCCTTAGCTCTCTCTGGGTTACTATTTGTATGAAAAATCTTTTTTCTTCCTTTTACTTTCAGTCTGTTTGCGTCTTTTGTAGACAATATATAGTTGGATCATGTTTTAAAATCCATTCTGCCAATCTCTGCATCTTGATTGGAGAATTTACTTCATTTATATTTAAAGTGATTACTGAAAAGGAATGGCTATTTCTGCCAGTTTGATATTTGTGTTCTGTTTATTTTATACTCTTTTGTTCTTCATCTCCTCCATTACTTGCCTTCCTTTGTGTTTAATTGATACCTTATAGTATACTATTGTGATTCCCTTCTTGTTTCCTTTTGTGTATATTAAAACAGTTTTTTGGGTTTTTTTTTTACTGGTTACCAGGTGGATTTCAGTTAACATCCTAAATTTATAACAATCTACTTGACTACAAACTTAGCTTCAGTAAGCATATGGCATACAAAACTTTGCTCTTCTATAGCTCCACTCCTCTATGTGTTTTTATCCCAAGTTATATTCTTATATATGCCCATTAACATGGATTTATTATTATTTTTATCCATTTGTCTTTTAAATTATGTAGGAAATAAAAAGAGGAGTTACAAATCAAAAATACAATAACTTTTATTCTTTCCTATGTAATTATCTTTGCCGAATTGTATGTTCACATGGCTTGGAGTTACTGTCTAGTGTCCTTTCATTTTAGCTTGAAGGATTCCTTTTTGCATTTTTCTTGCAAAGCAAGTCTTCTAGCAATGATCTCCCTCAGTTTTTATCTTATTGCCAGATGTGGAATTCTTCGTAGGTAGTTTGGTTTTCTTTTAGCACTTTAAAAATGTTATTGCCCTCCCTTCTGGCCTCCATGGTTTCTGATGAGAAACCTGTTCTGGAGGGATCATGTAGGATCCCTGTATTTGAGAAGTTGCTTTTCTCTTGCTGATTTCAAGATTCTCTGTCTGGCTTTGACAATTTGATTATGGTGTGTCTCAGTATGGGCAGTGAGTTGCTTTTATCCTTCTTGGAGCCTGTTGAGCTTCTTAAATATGTAGATTTGTGTCTTTTATCAAGTTTGGGGAATTTTCAGTCCTTAATATTTGCATGTGTGTGTGTGGTTCTTTTTGTTTGTGTTTTTCCCCCGTTTGTGTTGAGGTATAAATGACAAATTGGCCATGAATTCTTTATATATTCTTTTGTTCCCTTTCTCTCTTCTGTCTCTGGGACTCCCATTATGCGTATGTTGGTATATTGCTTAGGCTCTGTTCATTTTTCTTTATTCTTTTTTTGTTCTTCTCAGAGTGGGGAATTTTTGTTGACCTGTCTTCAAATTTGTTTATACCTGTGCCTGCTCAAATCTGTAATTAAAACCCATCTAGTGCGTTTGTTTTTTTTTTAATTTCAGATATTATACTTTTCAGTTTCAGAATTTCTGTTTGGTACTATAATTTTGTCTATTGATATAGTCTAGGTTTTGAGACCTTGTTCTCCTGGTTTCCTTTAGTTCTTTGTCCTAGTTTGTTTTGTTTTGTTTTGTTTAGCTCTTTGAGCATATTTCAGTTGATTTAAAATCTAGTAAAACACAAGTCTGTGCTTTCTCAGGAACAGTTTCTGTTCATTTTTTCCTATGAATGGGCCATACTTTCTAAGGTTTCTTTTTGCATTATTTGTAATTTTAAATCTGGACATTTAAAATATTATAATGTGGCTCTCTGGAAATCAGATTCTTCCCACTCCTCAGCATTTGTATTTATTGCTTGCTGTGGGCTGTAGCTGTTTATTTGGTCATTTCTGGGTTTTTAAAAATAGAATTTGCTGTCAAGGTAGCTAACACAGTGTGCTCTTGGTTTTGGGGGTAGATTCCCATGATTCATCGCTTTATTTAGTCATTTTCTAAACTATATTGTAAAGCGTATTTTTTTTTTCATGTGTGGTTTCTGAAGTATCTGTTCTTTTAGTTTGTGTTCATCTAGTGTTTGACAGCAATTTTCTTGAGTGCCAGGAACCAAAAGAGAGAGATGAAAAGAGGGAGGGAAAAGAGAAAGGGAAAACCACTCAAGACAAAGGAAAAATCCTTTTGCAGTCTTTGCAGATGGGCTTTGTGCTGGAATATTTCTTCAGTGCTTAAGCTTCAGCCTTCACTTCCGGCTCTCACTGAGCCTTGAGATCAGCCAGAACCAAAATCTTGGGATCTTCTTCGGCCCTTTCGAGCAGGTTTCCTGCATTGGGCATGCATGTGGCTTTCTGAATTCCTCAGTATACATGGGCACCTTTGAATACTCTGGTTTTCCAAAGAATCTTATTCCCTAGGCTTTTGGTGCTCTGATGTTTCCTTCACCCATCATCTTTTCCCCTAGAAGACTGTAGGTTGCCCGCTCATCTCATGTTTTCTAAGAATTCCATCACCTTTCCGCCCACGGTGATTTCCAAGTTAGACATGACAAAGACAAGTCCTAACCCTTGGATAAGTTAGAACAGAGAGACACAATTCTTTGTGAATAAGGACTGCTGTGTTCCCTCTGGAGCCGGGACCAGGGTCCCATACTGAGAACATGGGCTGCCCTCTTCAAGACCTCCAGGAGCTAGGAAATGGGTGAGGCAAGAGCAAATAAAAATGCCATAAAGCTTTGTGATTGTTTTTAAGTCCCCTTTTCCTTGATTCTTCATTTGCTTGTGTGCTATAAACTTTGGACTATTTCTGAGAAGTCTGACAAAGTAGGGGTTTTTTTAAAAATTTTTTTTTTTTTAATGTTTATTTTTGAGAGAGAGGTAGACAGACTGTGAGGCAGGGAGGGGCAGAGAGAGAGGGAAACAGAATCCAAAGCAGGCTCGAGGCTCTGAGCTGTCAGCACAGAGCCCGATGCAGGGCTTGAATCCACAAACCGTGAGATCATGACATGAGCCGAAGTTGGGTGCTTAACCAACTGAGCCACCCAGGTGCTCCTGACAAAGTAGGTTTTAACAGTTTCTGCTTGCATTTTCAATGTTCCTGTGGAGGGATGGGCATTTGGAGCTGCCTACTCTGCCATTTTTTCTGGCATCACTCTTCATTTTTGAAGTAATAGTCTTTATCTTGCAGCACTTTGAACATGCCATACCTGCTTTCTGGCCTCGTGGTTTCTGATAAGTCAGCCACTATTTTCATTGAGGGTCCCTTGTACATAATGGATCATTTTTCTCTGCTTTTACAATTCTCTTTTTCTTTGGCTTTTGACAGTTTGACGTTGATGTGTCCTAGTGTGGAACACTTTGAATTTATCCCACTTGGAGTTCCTTGATCTTTTAGGGTATGTAGATAATGTTTTCATCACACTTGAGACATTTTTAATTTTTTTTTAACGTTTATTTTTGAGAGAGAGAGAGAGTGAGAGAGACAGAATACGAGCAGGGGCAAGGCAGAGAGACAAGGGAGACACAGAATCCAAAGCAGGCTTCAGGCTCCAAACTGTCAGTACAGAGCCTGATGCAGAGCTCGAACTCATGAACAGCAAGATCATGACCTGAGCCAAAGTCGGATGAGCCACTCAGGCTCCCTGAGAAGTTTTTAGACATTATTTTCCAAACGTTTGTTCTCCCTTTTTCTCTTCTCCTTCTGGAACTCCCATTATGCATATGTTGGTATATTTGGTGCTATTCCATGGGTTTGGAGATTCTTTAAAATTTTCTTCAATTTTTCTTTCTTTTCCTCAGAAATTAATAATCTCAATTGACCTATCTTCAAATTCCAGCTTACATCTACTGTTGACCTCCTATGGTCATTTCTTCATTTCAGTTATACTTTAAAATCAGGGTTTCTGTTTGGTTCTTCTTTATAATTTTTACTTCTTTACTGATATTGTCCATTTGGTATAGCATTATTATCATACTTTAACTTTTCAGGCATTTTTCTTTAGCTCTTTGAACATATTTATGATAGATGATGTAAAGTCTTTGTCTGGTAAGTTCAATATGTCCTTCCTCATCCAAGGGACAATTTCTTTTGACTGCCTTTTTTTTTTTTTTACCCCTGAGTATGGGCCATGCATTCCTGTTTCTTTATGTGCGTTATAATTTGTTTTTTGGAAAACCGATGTTTTAGATAATATGGCAAATCTGGAAATTAGATCTTCCACCCTCTGAATGAATAACTCATTCACCCTTTGCTGAGGGGCCCTATGTGTGTGTTAGGCATGACTTAAACTCTCAGGTGGTTTACAACTCTGCTTTAGCCTTCAGCTTGTACAGGGCCCCAGGTTCAGCCAGAGGAGAAAGACTGGGGCTATCTCAAGCATTTTCTGGGCATGTGCACACCCGTTTAAATTCCCAGCAATATGTCAGAGCTTCACATAGCCCCCTCCCCACCTCACCCCCATCCCCTGTTGCCCATGGACATCTCATTCCCCAAATCTTACTTTTACGATTTTTCCCAGGCTCTTATTTGCCCCAGTTGTTATGGCAGCCTCAAGCAGCTGTGATGTTAGTTTCTGCTCATTATTTTTGACAAACACCCTGGGGAATAGGGTTTTTCCCTCCAAGAAAACTGTGAGTCAAGTCAGATAACAAAATACTCTGCAAAGGAGGCTTTGCCAGGGAGCTATAAGATGCATCAAATAGTGACCGTGCTCTGGGGGTGGTATTTTTTTTTTTTTAATTTTTTTAACGTTTTTTATTTATTTTTGAGACAGAGAGAGACAGAGCATGGATGGGGGAGGGGCAGAGAGAGAGGGAGACACAGAATCAGAAGCAGGCTCCAGGCTCTGAGCCATCAGCCCAGAGCCTGACGCGGGGCTCGAACTCACGGACCGCGAGATCGTGACCTGAGCTGAAGTCGGACGCTTAACCGACTGAGCCACCCAGGCGCCCCTGGGAGTGGTATTTTTTGAGGAGCTCCAAACTTGGCCTGCCCTTCCGATGGCTACAAGGCTACTGCAGAGCTGGGGAAAGGGTGTTGGCATTGACCAAGTTAAAATGCCACAAATCCTGCTGTTCTTTCAGAGTCTCATTAGTTTTTCTTGAATGAGTATTCCTCAGATTGTCCCAAGCCTTTTGTTAATTCCCAGAGTTTTAAAAGTAATTAATTTTGACCATTTTTGCCACTGTTTTCATGACTTTTTAGAGAAGATATACAGAGATCCTCACTACCATTCCTGAAGTCCCACACCCAAACGCAACATTTTAAAATATACTCCGAGAAACTTGAGGGACTTTTCTTTTTCACTGCCATCAGCCCCTTCCTCATTCTCTCCAACGTACTTTAAAAGGAAAAAGTTCAGGACTTGAAGTTAGGAGATTTGAGTTTGAATCTCCACCATACCACCTACTAACCATGTGACTTCTCTGAATCTATTTCTGTTAATGTTAAAGGCAAAAATTAATCTCTGCCAGACTGGGTTATAGGGAGGTTCAAATAGCACACATGTGAAAATTCCTAGCATACCTTTCACAAAATAGGCATTTAAAAAATGTCAGTTCATTCATTCATTCCTCCTTCAGTCTTCTATCACCTGCTTAGACATGAGCCCAAAGCTTACCACTGATTTACTGTGCTCTTTGTCACCTGATGCTTAAAAAAAAGGAAAGAGAATTGGTAACCTTTAGCAGTTGGGAGTCAGCATGTGAAATGAAATGTATTTACAGTTTCTTTGATAGACACTAATACCAAGCAATGTTAAAAGGTATTACACCAAAAAGGATTCGTGGTCAGGAATACTTTTTAAATGCTGAGCAAGGGGCATGTGGGTGGCTCAGGTCATGATCTCCTGGTTTGTTAAATTCGAGCCACACATTAGGCTTGCTGCTGTCAGCACAGAGCCGGCTTCAGATCCTCTGAAGGGGCACTTGTGTGGGCATGCTTGCTGTCTGTCAAAAAGAAACAAACAAAATGCTGAACAAAACAGGGGCACCTGGGTGACTCGGTTGATCCTCCAATTCTTGATTTCAGCTCAGATCAT
Organism: Prionailurus bengalensis; assembly: GCF_016509475.1. Lineage (NCBI taxonomy): Eukaryota > Metazoa > Chordata > Mammalia > Carnivora > Felidae > Prionailurus > Prionailurus bengalensis. Next base: position 52,477,815 of record NC_057344.1, read on the forward strand.
GATCCTAGGCTCATGGGATTGAGCCCTGCATCTGGCTCCACACAGCATGGGGCCTGCTTAAGATTTTCTTGGGATGCCTAGGTGGCTCAGTTGGTTAAGCATCAACTTTGGCTCAGGTCATGATCTCACAGTTTGTGGGTTTGAGCCCCATATTGGGCTCTGTGCTGACAGCTCAGAGCCTGGAGCCTGCTTCGGATTCTGTGTCTCCCTCTCTCTCTGCCCCTCCTCCACTCATGCTCTGTCTTCCCCTGTCTCAAAAATAAATAAACATTTTAAAAAATCTTGAAAAAAAAAAAGATTTTCTCTCCCTTTGTCTCTTTCTGCCTCCCCTCCTCTGCCCCTCTCCCCTGCTTGCACAGTCTCTCTGAAATAAAAAATAATTTTTTATAAAAATGCTGAGTTAAATAATAATTAAAATAAAATTAAAAAGAACTGAACAAACAAAGTCGTATGTCAAGGCTTTGATGTTTTATTTTGGTTTTGGCCTGTTTTTTAGGGGATTAAAAATTACATCCCAATAATCATCACAAAGGCAATTCTTTTTATGGCACTTAATGTTTTAGAAATCTAATATCTTCCACCATTTCTTTTTTTTAATTTTTTTAATTTTTGAGAGCTAGACAGAGCACGAGAGACCTGAGTTGAAGTCGGACACTTAACCGACTGAGCCACCCAGGCGCCCCTCTCCTGCCATTTCTTAAAACATGTTTGACTCAGCCCTGGACTATACTCTGATGGGGCAAGGAAGAGAATTGATGATTTACATAGATAAATTTGGGGAATGTGGCATAATGTAGTCCCCTCTCAGAGAGTCACAAAATAATTATTAAAAGCTTTAAGACACTCTTCAATAAAGCAATGTACGTAACTTTAATTCAGCATTCATTAGTTAGTTTTTAAAGTTTACCTATTTTAAGGGAGAGGAAAGAGAATCCCCAGCAGGCTCCACACTGCCGGTGCATAGCCCCACATGGGGCTCAGTCTATTGAACCATGAGATCATGACCTGAGTTAGCCAGATCAGTGGGATGCTTAACCACTTAAACGACTGAATCACCCCGGCGCCCCTTTAATTCAGCATTTAAATTAAGTTATACGTTTGACTATGGATTTCTTTTTGGAATTATACTTACTAACATCCTTCAGAACTAGCTTTTAATAAAGGGATCACAAATGCATTTAATCTCACATTCTGATTGCCATTTGGTAGATCCTACCAGTAGGGCTGATTGAGAAGGATTCTAAAGCTGTATGGGGTGGGCTCAGGTGGAAAAAGTTCAGTGATTGGTTAGGGCTGGGGGGCAGGGCCAAACCACTTTCTGCAGGAGCAACTGGTGCAGTGGTTTCCTATTCTCGCCATGCCTGGTTCCGGGGGACATAGTACGGGACTTGCTATCCTAGCAGTTAAGTTCCAGCACATGGGTTCTGGGATTATGTGGATTGTTTTTATTGCTGGCATAAAAAGGATGCACATAATTAACTTGTGTGAACCTTGTAAATGACCAAGTAGTTTCAGAGACAAAACCAATCTTATAGTAAAACTTCAATAGGATCCTGTGAAAATTGAATGTACTATCTTTTCGCTTAATGTAAGGTTTTGACCACAAATTATCTTCCAGTTGTTATTAAAATTTATTTTTCAAAAAATGTACCAGTTTATTTTCCATCCCTGTGAGTTTATTCTGTGATAAAAGAGTGTTACAGAACTTCAGGGTTATTATGAAGCTGTTCATTGTATATAAATGTAGATTAAATCTGTATTTGTATTTACACAAGACACATCTTTATTTTTAATCTTTGACAGTCCATGTATATTTTATGTACATGTAATTTATTTGTCCTAAAATCTCAGTGTCTAAAATTTTTAAGTTTTGAGATTTGACTCAACCTCTGTTTGTAGTATGTCTGTAATCTGTTCTTTGTATTCTAGACTTGTCAAAACCCAAAAAGGAGGGTTAGTTTTATATTTAGCTATTTTAAATTAAAACACAATGCCAGATGCAATAAAGGGCTTTTGGGTATAGTAATGTTCTGCTTAACACCATACCTGACATGACCAGATTCTGGTTTTATCCTTTTGGCTGGCTTTGAGAGCCTGTGGAATAGTTTTGTTGTTATTGAGAGTTGTAATGTTGGTTGAACTTTCTGACAAATATTTTTATTTTAAAGTTTATTTACTTATTTGAGAGAGAGACAGCACGAGTGGGGGAGGGGCACAGTGAGAGAGAGAGAGAGAGAGAGAGAGAGTGTGAGAGAATCCCAAGCAGGCTCTGATGCCAACACAGAGCCCGGCACAGGACTCGAACCCACAAAACCTCGAGATCATGACTTGAGCCGAATCAGCCACTCAATGGACTGAGCCACCCAGGCATCCCACAAATATTTTTATTTTGCAACATTTTATTCCTCTGTTAAAAGTCCTGTGTTCTGCCTTCTAACACACGTAGAGAAGCACTTGTCCTATTAGGAGCATTTAATAGTGGTGGTTATAATTTAACTGCTTTAATGGCAGTTTTCTTCCTTAATCAGATGTAAGTTAAAGCTGCAGCAGAAAACGATGTCTCTGTGGTCCTGGGTCAATCGGCCCAGTGAACTGAGTAAATTCACCAATCCTCTCTTTGAAGCCAACAACCTCGTCATCTGGCCTTCAGTTGCTCCGCAGAGTCTTCAGCTATGGGAAGGTAAGCTGTGCATCCTTTGTAAATTTATCAGTAGCCAAGGATCCTCTGTGAACATGCTGTTGTTTGTATTTGAAGATGGTAGGTGGTGGACCTGACCCTCAAACCTGTGTGTTATTGCTGTTTTTTCTCAATGTGGGGAATGGTTCTCTCTTTCATATCCATGATCTGGTCACACTTTTTTTGTTCAGTCCCCATTTCAGACATTAACGGTGATAATTCAATGGGTACTGCTGTTTATGTTGGTTATTTTCCCCAGATAGAAAGATACATTTCTATTTTTAATTGTGATTACAAATTTACCAACTTAACCATGTTTAGGTATACAATTCAGTCTTGCCAAGTATATTTATACTGTTGTGAAACAGGTCTCCAGAACTTTTCATCTTGTAAATCTGAAACTCTCTACTCACTAAACAACTTCCCATTGTTCCACTCTGCAGCCCCTGGTTAACTACCATTCTGCTTTCTGTGTTGAGTTTGACCACTCCAGGTACCCCATATGAGTGGGATCATACAGTATTTGTTTTTTTGTGATTGACTTCTTTCCCTTCACATCATGTCCTCAGATTCATCCATGTTGTAGCATATGAGAGGACTTCCTTCTTTCTAAGGTTGAATAGTTTTCCATTGTATATGTAGACCACATTTTGCTTACCCGTTTATACTTTGATGGGCAGCTGGCTTGCTTTCATCTTTTGGCACATAGGTGCACAAATACCTCTTCAAGATCCTGCTTTTGATTCTTTTGGGTGTGTACCCAGAAGTGGAATTGCTGGATCATATGAGAATTCTATGTTTAATTTTTTAAGGAACCTCTGTACTGTTTTCCATAACAGCTGTACCGTTTTACATTCCACCAACAGTGCACAAGCGTTCCAGTGTCTCTACATCCTTGCCACCACTTCCTGTATTTTTGGTTTTCTCCCCCCTTTGGTAGTGGCCAGTCTGATGGGTAATGAGGGAAAGTACATTATTTTTTGTCTGAGAGAGTTGGTAGGTAGCTGGGACAGGAATAAATTATAAGCTCCAAGAAGATGGTTTCTATTTCCTTTATTAAGCAGCCATTAGGATAGGTTCTTCTGTTGAAGGGTTAATTAGCTAGTCATTCTAGTAAGGTTCTATAAAATACTAAAGCTGCTTCTTAAAAATATAACCAAAATCTATCTAGACTATATTAGCTATCCATTAAACAAAGACTATAAAATACCATTTCTTTTTAATCATCTTGAAGGTAGTAATGCATCTTTATTCATCTTTGTATTAAACAGCACAGAGCCTACACAGAGGAATGGTAGCTGTTTGGTAATTGAACTGAATTACCATACATGTCAGTTAACTATAACACGTTTTCATATGTTATGCCCACAGGGCAAATCCATGTGTGGGAAACTGCCTTTTGTGTGCAAAAAGGCCTCAGATCATTTTGCTCTCTCAGTTTGGGACTGAGTCTGTTTCTGTCACTTCTTTCAATGTCAGCCCTCAGGTCTTGTTCCTCTTGGCATATCTGTCATTAGCTGCTTCCTTCCTCCTCAATTTATGCTTCTAATCTTATCTGTTGAGGTGTCCCCAAGTTAGAATTGTGGGGAAAGTATCCTCAGATAGTCTGCAGATTCTCTGAGCCTGAGCTTTGGTGCTTTGGGAATTTTGGGCTGTTCAGAACTTCTCTTTGCTTACTTTCTTGGTTGTTGTAGATAGTCACAGGTGCAGGATAAAGTGATTTCTTTGTTAAAGATTTCTGGGACAATTTACCTAGAAGCCACTGTCATGTCTAATAACTGAAGTGAGAGACTAGCTACTTGGGAGAAAAGCCACATTTTGGAATTGAATGGCCTGAAGGACAGTTTAACTTGTTTACTAGTTACAATGAGTAAACCTCATGGAGAGTTTAGAAATTAAGAGACTGGCAGAAATCTTTGTTGTTACATGAATAAATTCCTACTGCTCCATAAAGAACAGTTTCCATATGTGTTTAGTGCCTCAGCTTAGAACTGGAAGAAATTTTGTTAGGGAAAATCTTCCCACAGTAGGTATTTGGATTGTATAATGAGACTACTCTTTGACCTTAAAATGTCTCTCTCCTGTTTATATTTACATCATAGTTAACCATTAATTTAAGGTAATTCCTGGGTTGAAGAACAGGATTTTAAATACAGGTTCATATAACAGAAAAATCAACAAAGGAGATAGTTTTTAAGCTATGTTTCTATTTTCCCTTTCTGATAAAGAGTAGCATTTGGACATACAGGATTTAAGGCCCTGGCAGTTTGGTTTGTAAAAAGTGTTTTAAAGAAACATAAAACCTTTGTGAACTTACCAGCTACTGACGTGTTGCTGCCTGGAAAGTTTCTGTACCTCCTTATTTGACTATCTTTAAGCCATTATGTTGGGCTGATATAGTTAACGTAGATCTATACAGAGGAGAAAATGTCTCCTTTTAGTCTATAATAAAAGGATAATTATTAATGGGGGAAAGAAGACTTGCCTGTAGAATTGGAAGACCACCTCTTAAGAGACAGGCAGGGAGAGCATTATTTTTTCTATCCTTTTCTTTAATTGGAGTGTAGTTGACATATATTAATTTCAGGTATACAACACAGTGATTCAACATTATGTATGTTACAAAGTGATAACCACAATAAGTCTAGCTACAACCTGTCATCAAAGGCATTACACTATTATTAACTATGTTTCCTCTGCTATACGTTGCATCCCTGTCTTATTTATACCTAGAAGTTTGTGCCTTTTAATCCCCTTCCCCTGTTTTGTCCATCGCCCCACCTCCCTCCCCTCTGGCAACCATCAGACCATTCTCTGTATCTGGGAGTCTGTTTCTGTTTTATTTTGTTTGTTTTGTTTCTGTTTTTTAGATTCCACAAATAAATGAAATTCTATGGTATTTATCATTCTCTACTTGACTTATTCACCTGGCATAATACCCTCCAAGTCCATCTATGTTGTTTCAAATAGCAAGATGTCATTCATTTGTATGGCTGGGTAATATTCCATTGTGTATGTATACCACATCTTCTCTATTCATTCATCTATCGATGGACACTTAGGTGGCTTCCATATCTTGGCTATTGTAAATAATGCTGCAGTGAGCATAAGGGATGCATATATCTGTTCGATTTGTGTGTGCATTTTCTTTGGATAAATACCTAGAAGTGGAAATGCTAGGTCATATGGTAGTTCAATTTTTAATTTTTTGAGGAACCTCCATACTGTTTTCCATAGTGGCTATACAATTTTGCATTTTCACTTGCAGTGCATGAAGGTTCCTTTTTCTCCGCATCCTTGCCAACAGTTGTTATTGCTTGTCTTTTTGATAATAGCCATTCTGACAAGTGTGAGCTGATTTCTGATTGTGGTTTTGATTTGCATTTTACCCTGATAATTAGCGATGTTAAGCATTTTCTCGTGTGTCTCTTGGCCCATCTGTATGCCTTCTTTGGAGAAATATCTATTCAAGTTGTCTGCCAGTTTTTTAATTAGATTGTTTTTTTTTTTTATTTTGAGTTACAGGATTCTGTTATTTCTTTTGGACGTTAACCCCTTATCATTTCTATCATTTGCAAATATCTTCTCCCATTCATTAGTTTGTGTTTTGTTGATGCTTCCCTTTACTGTGCAAAAGCTTTTTAGTCTGATGTAGTCCTATTGTTCATTTTTGCTTTGTTAGCCTTTGCCTGAGGAGACATATTCAAAAAGTTATTGCTAAAACTGATGTCAAATAGCATACTGCCTATGCTTTCTTTCAGGAGTTTTATGGGTTCTGTTCTTACATTTAAATCTTTAGTTCATTTTGAGTTTATTTTTGTATATGATGTAAGAAAGTGATCCAGTATCGTTTTGCATGTAGTTGTCCAGTTTTCCCAGCATCAATCATTTATTGAAGAGACTGTCTTTTCCCCATTGTATATTCTTACCTCCTTTGTTCAAGATTAATTGACCATCTAAGTGTGGGTTTATATCTAGAATTCTTTTTTTTAAAAAAATTTTTTAATGTTTATTTATTTTTGAGAGAGTGAGAGAGAGACAGAGCACGAGTTGGGGGGAGGGGCAGAGAGACACAGAATCTGAAGCATGCTCCGAGCAGTCAGCACAGAGCCCGACGCGGGGCTCAAACTCACAGTGAGATCATGACCTGAGCCGAAGTCAGATGCCCAACCAACTGAGCCACCCAGGCACCCCTCTGGACTCTATTCTGATCTATATAGATCTGTGTATCTGTTTTTGTGTTGTTAGCCTACTGTTCTGATTACCGTAGCTTTGTGTAGTATAGGTTGGAATCAGGGAGGATGATACCTCCAGCTTTGTTCTTTTCTCAAGATTTCTTTGGCTATTTGGAGTCTTTTGTGGTTCCATATAATTTTAGGATTGTTTCATGTCTGTGAAGAATGCCTTTTGGTAGGGATTATATTGAATTTGTAAATTGCTTTGGGTAGTATGGACATTTTGACAATATTCTTCAATCCATGAACATGGTATGTGCTTCTATTTATTTGCGTTTTCTTCATTTTATTTCATTAATGTCTTACAGTTTTCAGAGTACAGGTCTTTTACCTCCTCAGTGCAAGATCTTCCTCCTATCCCTAGGTACTTTTTTTAATGCAACTATAAATGGAATTGTTTTCTTAATTTCTGATAGTTCATTCTTAGTATACAAAAATGCAGATTTATGTGTTAATTTTATATCCTTTAACTTTACTGAATTTATTAGTTTTAATAGTTTTTTTGGGGGAGTCTTTAGGGTTTTTTATATATAGTATCAGGCCATCTGCAAATAGTGGCAGTTTTATTACTTCTTTTCCTGTTTGGAAGCCTTTTCTTTTACTTGTCCGATTTCTCTGGCTAGGATCTCCAATATTGTGTTGAAGTGGTAAGCCTCCTTGTCTGTGAGCTAGAGGAAAAGCTTTCAACGTTTCCTTGTTGTATATAGTGTTAGCTGTTGGTTTGTCATTTATGGCCTCTATATCCATTTTGTTGTGAGTTATCATAAATGGATGTCGAATTTAATAAAATGCTTTGTCTGCATCTGTTGGGATGATCATTATTTTTATCCTATTTGTTAATGTGCCGTATTGTGTTGATTGATTTCTGGATATTGAACCATCCTGGCATCGCTGGAATAAATCCCACTTGATTGTGGCATAAGATGCTTTTAATGTATTGTTGAATTCAGTTTGCTAAAATTTCATTCAGGATTTTTGCATCTATGTTCATCAGGGTTATTGACCTATAATTTTCTTTTTTTGTGTTGTGTTTGGTTTTGGTATCAAGGGTAATGCTGGCCTCATAGAATGAGTTTGGAAGCATCCCTTTCTTTCAAGTTTTTGGAATGGTTTGAGAAAAATAAGTATTAACACTTCTTTAAATGTTTGGTAGAATTTACCTCTGAAGCCATCTGATCCTGAACTTTTGTTTGTTTGGAAGTTTAGGTTTTTAAATAACAGTGTGTGTAGTTTTGCTGTTACCGTAACCGTCATTTTCCCAGTGAAAGCGATTTTATACATGTATGAGGTCCTACAGGTCTGAGTAAAGTTCTATAATTGAATAAAAAATTTATATTGTGAAACTGTAAAGTTTATGGCATTGTAAATTATCAGCTTATTTTCCTGAATATATCAGAAAATGGTATTGTAAAATCATAATTTTATGGGGGGGTTGAAGAATGAATGATTATGTACATAGAAATAGTGATGTTTTAAATAGTGTATTTAGTTATACTCTTTCAGTACGCCAATATTTCTGCTTATTTCAGAGTATAGTAAAATAGATGTGAACTGTAAAAAAAAAAAAAAAAAAGAAGAAAAGTAAAGAGAAAAGAATGTATAATGCATGGAATAATGTCAATGTTAATTCACCATGTGTATCTTTTTCCCTTCTGTCTTCCTTTCCTGGAATTCAATAGGTATTTTCCTACGTTGGAACAGATCCTCCAAGTATCTGGATGAAGCATATGAAGAAATGGTTAACATCATTGAATATAACAAGGAATTACAAGCAAAAGTAAATATCCTTAGGAGGCAGTTGGCAGAACTGGAAACTGAGGACGAGATGCAGGAGAGTCCATGAAAGATCTCCCTACGACCTACATAAGGACCTTCCTGGACCTGTATCCACCTCTCTTTCCTTTGGCCCTTCAGTTCACTTTTACACAGTAGCCTTGAACTTAAGGCTTTAGATGTGAGAACCCTCTAAATGTAGTGGATTTCTCAATACTTTATGAGTGAAATATACTGTAATTACTCATGTTTCATGTGGCCTGTTAGGCCTCTTTACTTTGGGAGCAGAAAGGAGGTGCTAGTCATTTTATTTTATGTGAAACAGGTGACCTATTTAATGCCATTTGCGTTATATGCCATTTATTCTTCTGTGTCTACTTTCCAAACACTGCTCTAGACCGGTCAAGAATATGATTAATCTCTTTAGGAAATATTTGGTAGTTTTAAAAAAGATTAGACTTTTAAACACTCCAAATATAGAAATATTTTTCAAAACTGAAATGGTTGAAAAACCAAGAATTTTGTGATTAACATGCCATTTCCAATACCTTTGCCCTTCTCTTTAAAATAGCTTTGGATTAACAAAGCTGAATTCATTCTCATTCTGGTTTGTCAAGAAAGGAAAATCTGAATATTTATTCAAGGTAAATTATTTTTGCAAAGGTTATAGGTTTAATCCTCTGATATTTACGTTAAGAAGTAAATTTTAACAGTAGACCGTAAAAGTGTGTGCAATATAGAAACAAAGTAGGAATTTGTTACTGATATGGTATTGTTACTGTTGAATTGATTTTTCAGGTTTTTGAGAATACATAATAAAGTGCATATCAAATGCTGGATATCGTATTAAACCATCATTTAGGGTAGATGTTAATTTGTTATAATTAAGCTACAAATACAGTTTCCTTAAACCAGAGATGCACTGCCCTTGTCTGAAATTCTTATTGCACTGGTTTATGTATCTGTGTTTGTTAAGTTTTATTGTGTCTTATTTTTAAGTATTCTGAGAGTTTACTAATACTAAGTTTAAAACTTTCATGTTGGCTTGAGCCTTTTGAACATTTATCTGGATTCTGCTGATTTGTCCATTATATGTTAGGCAAATCTACTTGAAGTGGAGGTGAAAGTTTATGAACATGACAAAGCTATGTTTTAAACTTCAGAAACAGATTGAAATGTTTCAATGTTATGACTGTATGCTATGCTAGTTCATGCCTGCTACTCTTAAAGTCTGTGGTTCAGTTCTTTCTATATACATTTGTTTTGTGACACTGTTCATTTTAACAAATACTATGAATTCTAGTTTTCCATTAAAAGGATAGTTGAAGACTAATGTTTAATACTATTTCCACCCCATCTGTATATAACCATTTCAGTGTAAAGCACACCAAAACTGAACCCTGCTTTAGAGCTGTGTATTAAGCTAAAAATATAATTTTAAAAAATCACCTCTAGCATCATCTATGGCCACATTCAGAAGCCTTAGAAAGTAGCAAAATACTTTCTATCTCCAGTTGCCCAAGCTTCATCTTTTTTTTTCTGTTTTCTCAGACTTGTAGCAAAAGGCTTGGAAAACCATGCGTATCAGAACTCTCTTTTGGTATATTTGCCTGCCTTCTCCTCCAATCCCATATTTATTCTCTTATTTTCTTGGCTATAGTTATGAGTCTCCAGGCATGAAAGCGCTCACAAAAAGGCTAAGGCAAGGAGCAAAGGAAATCATGCTCTCAGTATCTCTGTATTGTACAAAATGTTTATATTAATACTTTAAAAGAGGAAATATCCTGGCTTTTTTATCACCCCTCAAAATTGCTCTCTGCATTTGTTCATGCAGCTGACCTTTTTGTTTTCTCCTATTTTTGTCTCAAGAGTAGATATGAAGGAGCCTTTTTCTTCTCAGCTAACAAATCCATAAGGGGAAACATTTAGAGAGTTTTCTTTTTTAAGTGATTCTTTAGAAGTGACTGCCACTGATGATATTGATTGGCCATAGGGCTTCTGTGGGTGGAAGTTTTTATTAGGCTTGATCATGGAGAAATTGTATGCCATCGATTTATACCTGTCTTCCTGATGAACGTTTTATTTGTGAGCCAGAGTCCAATAATAGAATAGTGTTTCAATTTCTTTTTTTTTTTTCTTATTGAGACAACAATCTTAAGCTGTTTGGACAAGTTTGCATTTTAGTACTAATTTATAATTAAGGGTTGTAACCTTCAGTTCCATTTATAGGTCATAAAAACAAACTTTGGTATCCATTTTCAAAGGGGACATCTAATGCAAATATTAGGATTTTCCCAAACTCAAGAACCATGTCAAAAGTACATTATCAATATAATTTAAAGAGGGGTTTTAGTAATACTATGAAGTTACTCATCCCTTGCATGAGAAGAATATATACAGTGGATATACTCATGAGAAAATACTTACTAAACATTAAGTTTGGAGAATCATCTTTGATAAACGTGGCTTTAAAAACTTTAATGAAGGGGCTCCTGGGTGGCTCACTAGGTAAGTGTCCTACTTTGGCTCAGGTCATGATCTTGTGGTTCATGAGTTCAAGCCCTGCATCAGGCTTTGTGCTGACAGCTCAGAGCCTGGAGCCTGCTGCAGATTCTGTCTCCCTCTCTCTCTGCCACTCCCCTGCTCGCGCGTGCGCTCTCTCTCTCTCTCTCAAAAATAACATAAAAAAAAAAAAAACCTTTAATAAAGAGAGTGGTGGCAGAATTAGCAAACAAATTGCCCCACAGGAGCCAATAATAATCAAGTGAGATATAATCAAGTTTATGTATATTAAGCATACTATAAATGAATGCATAGTAAAGCCTGGCTTACATTTTTGGGATGCAAATGAAGGTCCTACAAAGAATATTCTAAAAATACAAAAGATTACTAAAGTCCTCTGTCAGCAATACAAGGATCCTTAGATTTTAAATTAACAATTTTTGTAGAAATCAGAAGAACATAGTGGGTTGTTAAGACTTTGAAACTTTTTGGGTGGTAAGACTTTTCAGTAATTAATTGATCAGAATTTTTCATTCTGTTTTTATTAAATGGGAACAAAAGCAGAAATTATAAAATTTAGCAGGATTAAAACACTTATAAATGGATGTTACTTCTAAGAAAGATTAGGCTTTGAAGCAAGAGTTCAGAGTGATTTTGGGGAAAACTTTGGAAGACAACAGATTAGGATCATTTCAGATCTCATATGGGTAATTTAAAAGCTTTTCTTTGAACTCTGAATCCTGATTTAAAGAGGTGATATGTCATTGCTTTTCATTTTAAAGGATGAAATTTAGCGATATTTTAGTCTTTGATTCACTCATTATTTATGTTACATTAAAAAATCAGTGTCATGGAAAAGATCTGACCAGTAGTTATCTCTTAAAGTGAAAAACAGAAGGAACATTTTGCTGCATTTAAAAAAATCTGCTTAAAGATGTAACTCTTGGGACGCCTGGGTGGCTCAGTCCATTAAGTGTCCGACTTTGGCTCAGGTCATGATCTCACGGTTCATGAGTTCATGAGTTTGAGCCCGCGTCGGGCTCTGTGCTGACAGCTCGGAGCCTGGAACCTGCTTCAGATTCTGTGTCTCCCTCTCTCTCCACCCCTCCCCTGCTCATGCTTTCTTTCTCGAAAGAAAGAAAGAAAGAAAGAAAGAAAGAAAGAAAGAAAGAAAGAAAGAAAGAAAGAGAAAGAAAGAAAAAGAAAGAAAGAAAAAAAGAACAAAAGAAAGATGTAACTCTTGTAGTTAATCTGGTTTGGGGATTAGCTATTTTATTATTATTATTATTTGTTTAATGTTTATTTAGTTTTGAGAGAGAGTGAGAGAGAGAGACTGAGTGCGAGCAGGGGAGGGGCAGAGAGAGAGAGAGGGAGACACAGAACCTGAAACAGTCTCCAGGCTCTGAGCTGTCAGCACAGAGCCTGACCCGGGGCTCTAATTCGAGATTGGCAAGATCATGACCTGAGCCGAAGTTGGATGCTTAACCAACTGAGCCACCCAGGTGCCCCCAGGATTAGCTATTTTAATTGTCAGGTTTTTTAAAAAAAATTTTAATGTTTATTTAGTTTTGAGAGAGAGAGAGAGAGACAGAGCATGAGTGGAGAGGGGTAGAGAGAGAGGGGTACATAGAATCAGAAGCAGGCTCCAGGCTCTGAGCTGTCAGCACAGAGCCTGATGCAGGTTTTGAACTCATGAGCATTGAGATCATGACCTGAGCTGAAGTTGGATGCTCAGGTGACTGAGCCACCCAGGCGCCCCTTATTGTCAGTCTTAACCAGGTCATCCATCAGGTTACTTATTACCAGACCCCAACCTGAGGCAAAATTTTGGTATTTAGCCATATCCAGATTTAATGAGTGAAAACTAAGAGGGTGTTATGAGCACCCTTATCAGAAGTTATTTCCTGGACAAAAAAAAAATCGGCAAATTTTAGAATAGTAGATCCCCTGTTCTGGCAGCACTGAAATTTACCAGAGGATGAAGTCATTCAGTACATCTGGTACAGGTTTATGCTATACCTCAAGATAACATAGATAATTTATTTATTCTTTGACATGGGTTAGATCTTTTCCCCTCTCTGGAGCTGATATGCTAACTTATTACCAGATAGTATTTTTATGTAATTCACCATCTTAAAAAACATTTAAAGACTGATTTCTCCATTAATATTTATTCTCAGATGACACGAAATGCTAATTTTCTTACAGTATCAGTTTTCTGATTTTTTTTTTCTTGAATAAAACTACTGTTACTCAGTCTTTATGATCTAGTGTCCACCACATCTTCTTCTTTGAAATCAATGGCTGGGAAGAGACCCTATGAAATTGTAGGATGAGGTTTTAGAAAGTTTGAACTTAACTAAATTCCCCTTTAAGAAAATACCATTTTTGAACTACATTGTAGAACTATAGTTTGTGTAGTGAAAGATAGTGGGGCTCACTGTAGACACTACATTGTCGTGAAAAATAATTCCTGGAGCTTACGGACTTCTAGAACCATTTTGTCTAGCCATCTATGAGTATACAGATGAACTGTGTTGGTAATTTGTAATAAAAGCAAGTTGTGCCACACTGCCTGTGTCTTTCTGCCCAAGACATTTGTCATTTGTTTCACTTTTAAAGTGCACATATCTTTGGAGACGTGGATTATTCTACACGAATACACCCTGAGTTCTGTTGCTTCGAATCCTTATAGATCTATCACCATCTACACTAAAAATGTTGTACTTGCACAATTTAATTACATAAAAAAAGAATATGTATTTCTTCAATAGCCAGGTATTTGGATTGTATTCTTGATATATTTGAATGTGACTCTTGGATTTAAGTGCACTATGATTCATGTCTTACACAATAAAATTGCACTGTATGGCAAATATGTCTATAATGTATGCTTTGCTAAAACCTCTGAGTGCTGTAATGTACAGGTTTCTATTATGTGAACCATGTCTACATATAGTCTTAGGGAAAAAATATAAACTTTTTAAAGTCTCTGTAACATTTTAATATTGTTTGTAATGTTCCCTATGTAGTAAGTTCACTTATGTCCTAAAACTGGAATCATCCATCGTGAGTTGGCCGCTTTGTCAAGCTTGGTTTACTTAATCATGAAACAGTCTTGTTGAACATGGTACCGTTATCTTAGTATGTAAGATTTGTGCGGTGTGCTCTCTGCCTCAGAGGACTGTTGCACAGATGCTAGTTTAAATGTCTATAGACAATGGTAATAAAATTTGAATATATTCAAATGCTGGTAAATTAAACCTATAGGCTGACTTTAATTTTTTTCCAAATATTCGTGAAGGTTTTGGCAGTGTCTCAGTTAAAAGTGCTATGTCTAGACCTTATATTTTGAAAAAATTCAGATCCACAAAAACAGTTGCAAAACAGTACAATGATCTCCCATATATGGTTCACCTAAATTGAATAATTAACAATTTTCACATTTAACTTGGCACTCCTAATTATGTGTGTGTATGTTATTACTATTATTTTGCTGAAATATTTGAGGGTAAGCTGTAGACATCATGACCTTTCTACATAAATGTTTCAGAGGTGTCTCTCAAGATTTAGGTGTATGTCTTATTCTGTTTACCTAGTTTGTATTGATATGAATAAATCAGTAAAGAAAAAGAGAAATCTCTCTGTTAGAATAGATTGCCAACTAGGAGATATAGGAAGAATGACAAAATTAGAAAGTCACTATCTTGCAGGCATCGCAGTAATAATTGATCTAGGTGGTCATCATCTGTGGGTGCTAAAATTGGCAGGTGAGTTTGTGAGGAAAAGCATATAGTCCCAAAGTGTCTTTCCATAAAACACTTACTAGTTAGAAAGGGGGAAAATAATATGTGGAGAACCTGAAATCCTTGTGGACTCTTTGCTGGGAATGTCAAATGGTACAGCCACTATGGAAAACAGTATTAGCAATTCCTCAAAAAACTAAAAACAGAATTACCATATACAGCTACCCCACTTCTGGGTATATATCCAAAAGAATCTAAAATAAGAGATATGTGGACACCTATATTCATCGTAGTGATATTCACAATAGCCAAGTAACCCAAATACCTATATCTATCAGTGGATAAACAGATAAAGAAAATATGATATATACATATAATGTAATATTCAGTGTTTAAAAAGGAGTTTCTGTTACATGCTACATCATGGATGGAACTTGTTTTTATTACATTTTTATTATATTTCATTTAGAAATAAGCCAGTCATAAAAAGACAAATGTAAGATTTCAATTATGTAAGGTATCTACAGCAGTCAAATTTGTAGAAACAGAAAGGAGAATGGTGGTTGCCATAGGCTGGATGGAAGGGGAAATAAGGAGTTACTGTTCAATGGTATAGAGTTTCAGTTTTGCGAAATAAAAAAATTCAGTATTGTTAAGTATATTCACGTTGTAGAAATTCACAATTTGGATATACTTAATACTGAACTGTACACTTAAAAATGGTTAATATGGTAAATTTTATGTTATTTTAAAAATGTATAATGAAATAACATGACTTTAATATACCTACTTTCCAGTTTACAAATATTTTTAAACTATTGCAATGTTCGGAATAAAATCACTGAAAATGCATATACAGTGATATTAACAAATTGATGGAATAGGCAGATCTAACCTTGTATCCTCACACAGAAACGTCCAAAAACAAGTTCAGATCCAAGCTTGTCAGAACTCTGGAAAAGAGTCAAAGGTTTGTAGCAACAAAGCAAATGCTGAATAAATTAAAAGATGACATGAAAACTCGGGAAAATTTGTAGCATTTTACATGCCACTGTCCCACCCCATCTCCAGCACAGTGGCAGTCTTGAAATAGGGCCAGCCTATGTTAACCATCGTGGACCCTGGTATCCGGTTCTGAAGAGAGCAGAGTACACTTGAGTCAAAAATACACTTAAGTCTGCTGTAACCTGTCTAGAGGATACCTGAAGGGCTAACAACGTGTTCATCTCTCTTTTACCTAACTCAGAACTCAGGCTGAAAGGCAGTGGGGCTTTGATCCAAAATACTGTAAGGAGAACTAACAACCAGCAAACACCTGGGGCAAAATATAGTCAAGATATGTAACAGTCAAGATACTTAAGGCCTGATAGGAAAAGCTGGGGAAGATTCTTTGGGAAATCAAGACATTCAAAAGAACTTGTATACATACCTAAACGAAGATGCATGTTGAGAAAAGTATTAAGATGCTAAGTTTTCACTTACAAGTGATCCCTAGGGTCAGTGCAAGACTAGTGTTGGAGGAGGGCCACAACACAGAACAGATATGCAAAGACTGGAAGAGGGATTTTTTTTGGTTTGTTTTCAGTTGTTTTTTTAAGCTCTTAGCATTCCAAGAAATCTCTGCCAAAACATTAAGCTAACAGGAGCTGAAGGAACAGAGACCTCAGTGGCCACACATGACAAGGAATACAGTTCTTGCAAAAATAGTTTGGGAAAGTAACAAAACAAATAGACTATTACAACCTTAAATAATAATAAAACAAAAAGCCCCTAGCAAACTCTGGGGAAGGGTAAGAATCTAATTTCCAGTGACCACATTATAACATTTAATTTTTAACAATAACAGTAAAAAAAAATCTCAAGGCATGCAAAAAAATAAAACCTAAAAAAAAAAAAAAATGGAAAGTATGACCCATTCAAAGTAACAAGTTTTACAAAATTTAACAAAATAGTCTCCCTGAAAAATTCTAGACATTGGAGTAACTAGAAAAAGATATTAAAATCACTGTCCTAAATAGGCTTAAAGAGCTAAAGGAAAAAATGACAAAGAACTGAAGGAAATCCAGAAAATGTATGAACATAATGCAAATACCAATAAAAAGATAGAAATTATAAAAAGGAACCAAACAAATTCTTGAGCTGAAAAGTACAAGTGAAATGAAAAATTCACTAGCAGGAGTCAACAAATTATTTGCTCAGGCAGAAGAAAGAATCAGCTAACTTAAAGATTGGTGAATTGAAATGATTAAGGAGCAGGAAGAAAAAGAATGAAGAAAGTGGACAGGCCTATGACACCGATGGGACACCATCAAATGGACCAACATGGGAATCAAACAAAGAAAAGTTAAAGGAGTAGAAAGATTATTTGAAGAATTAAGGGATAAAAACTTTCAAATTTGAAAAAGAGACATGAATTTAAAAATCCAAGAACCTCAATGACTTCCAAGTAGCATAAACTCAGAGACCCACAGTGAAACACATTATAATCGAACTACTAAAAGTCACAGAAAAAATTTTAAAAGCAGTAAGAGAATCAACACATACAAGGGATCTTCAATAATATTATCAATTTGATCTTTAGAATCCATGGAGGCCAGAAGACAGGTAGATGATACACTTAAAATATTAAAAGAAAAAATCTCATCAACTAGGAATTCTATATACAGAAAAATGTCCTCAGAAATCATGGAGAAATTAAGATATTCCCAGATTAACAAAAGCTCAGGGAGCTTGTTACCACTAGACCTAGTCTACAAAAACTACTAATGGAAGTCATTCAAGGTGAGGTGAAACAACACTAGTTGATAACGAAACCCATAAGAAGAAATAAATATCTCCAGCACATGTAAAATAATGGACAGATATAAAAACCAATCTTACTGTAATTTTGGTTTGTATCTCCACTTTAATTTTCTACAGAATTTGAAAAACAAAGACATAAAAAAATAATTATAAATCTATGTTATTCAGCACACAATAATTATAATGATGTAATTTGTGATAACAACAAAGAGTGAGAGACAGAACTACATAAGAGCAGAGTTTTTGTAAGCTCTTACAGTTAAGTTGATGTCAATTCAAATTAGAGTGTTATAACTTTAGGTTGCTATATATGAGGCTCATAGTAACCACAAAAACAATATCTACAGAGGAGGAAATGAGAAGAAAATCTAAAGTCACTACAAACAATAAACACAAAAGAGCAATGATGGAGGAAATGAGGTACAAAAAAGCTATAAAACATACAGAAAACAAATAGCAAAATGCAGAAGTAAATTTCTTTTTTATCATTAATTATTTTAAATGTAAATAGATTAAAAATTACAATAAAAGGAAGGTAATAGAAGGATAAATTTGAAAAACACCATGATCCCCTGGGTATGCAAGTTTGGTTCAGCATTCAAAAATTAACTAATTCATCACATCACAGAAAAACAATAAAAATCACATGATCCTATTAATGGATTCAGAAAAAGTATTTGACCAAAAGCAATTCCAATTCATTATAAAAACTGAAAGCAAACTAAAAATAGAGGAAGTTCTTCCTCAGCTTTATAAAGAACATCTACAAAAAGCCTACAGCAAATGTCATACTTATTGGTAAAAAACAGACAAAAAAACCCAGAAACTTTCCCACTAACATCAGGAACAAAGCAAAAGTGTCCCCTCTCACCACTGCTTTTCAACATTATATTGGAAGTCCTAGCTAACTCAATAAGACAGGAAATGAAATTAAAGGTATACATATAAAAAAGGAAAAAATAAAACTGTTTTTGCAGCTGACATAATGTAGAAAATCAGGAAGCATTGACAAAAAAATGGAGCTTATAAGTGATTATAGCAAGGTTGCAGGATACAAGGTTAATATACAAAAGTCAATAATTTTCCTATATACCAGCAATGAACAAGTGGAATATGAAATTTAAAACAATACCATTTACATTCACACCTCCCCCAAAATGAAATATTTACAAAATCTGTACAAGATCTCAATGAGGAAAACTATAAGATCTGATGAAAGAAATCACAGAACTAGATAGTTTCCATGTTAATGATAGGAAAATTCAATACTGTCAGTATGTCAGTTCTTCACAAAAGGGTCTATAGATTCAATGCAATCCCAAGGAAAAAAATGTGGTTATTGACAAAATGATTCTAAAGTTTATATGAAGAAGCAAAAGAAGCAGAATAGTCAACGTAATAGTAAAGGAGAAGGCCAGAATCAGGGGACTGATGCTACCCAACTTCAAGATTTACTATAAAGCTACAGTAACCAAGACAGTATAGAATGAATAGACAAATCAATGGAACAGAATAGAGACCCCAGAAAGTTATACAAATATAGGCAATAGATCTTTCATAGAAGTACAAAGGTAACACAATAGAGAAGAGTCTTCAATAAATTGTGTTGAAACAGCTGGACATCCATATGCCATATATACACACACACACACAAATATATATAATATATAATATAGACACAGACCTTACACCTTTCATAAAAATTAACTCAAAATGGTTTATAGACCTAAATGTAAACAACAAAACTATAAAAATCCTACATAGGAGGAAACTTAGATGACCTTAAATATGGTGATTACTTTTTAGTTACAACACCAATGGCATCATTCATGAAAGAAACAATTGGTAAACTGGACTTATTAAAACAAAAACTTCTATTCTGCAAAAGACATTGTTAAGAGAATGAGAAGACAAACCACAGAGAAGGAGTTATTTGCAAAAGACCTATCTGATAATGGACAGTTATTCAAAAAGTATTTTTTAAAACTTTTAAAACTCAAAAATAAGAAAATGTACAACCAGTTAAAAGCGAACAAGAGATCTATACATATATCACATCAAAGAAGATTGATGCCAAGCAAATATATGGAAAGATGCTTAAAATCATGTCAATAGGGATTTGCAAATTAAAACAAGATACCACCACACATGTGCAGTGAATATCTAAAACAACACCAGAGGGGCGCCTGGGTAGCTCAGTCGGTTAAGCATCCAACTTGAGCTCAGGTCATGATCTCGCGGTCCGTGGGTTCGAACCCCGCGTCTGGCTCTGTGCTGACAGCTCAGAGCCTAGAGCCTGTTTCAGATTCTGTGTCTCCCTCTTTCTCTGACCCTCCCCTGTTCATGCTCTCTGTCTCAAAAATAAGTACATGTTAAAAAAAAAATTAAAAAAATAATAAAAAATAGAACAACACCAGGGGCACCTGGGTGGCTCAGGCAGTTAAGCATCCAACTTCGGCTCAGGTCATGATCTCGCGGTTTGTGGGTTCGAGCCCCGAGTTGGGCTCTGTGCTGACAGCTCGGAGCTGGGAGCCTGGAGCCTGCTTCGGATTCTGTGTCTCCCTCTCTCTCTGCCCCTCCCCCACTCACACTCTGTCTCTCAAAAATAAATAAGTGTAAAAAAAATTAACTAAAAAAAATAAAAGCAACACCAAATGCTGGTGAAGATGTATCAAGCACTTTTATTGTTAGCTGGTAGCAATGCAAAATGGTACAGCCACTTTGGAAGACAGTTTGGGAGTTTTCTCACAAAACTAAACATACTCTTACCAAACAATCCTGCAGTTGTTCTCCTGGGTATTTACCCAAAGGAGTTGAAAACTTACATCCACACAAAAACCTGCACATGGATATTTACTGCTGTTTTCTTCACAATTGAGAAAGCTTGGAAGCAACCAAGATTCCTTGGAAGCAACCAAGATTACAAGGGAGTGGTGAATGGTTAAACTGTAGGATGTCCAGATATTGGAGTCTTTTTCAGTGCTAAAAAAGCAATGAATATTATTCAGAATTATGACAAGACATGGAGGAAACTTTAAATGCATATTACTATGTAAAAGAAGCCAATGTGAAAAGGCTACATAGTGTATGATTCAGCTAACGACATTCTGGAACAGGCAAAACTATGGAGACTATATGATGGTTAGTGTTATATGTTAACTTGATGGGGCCATATGGTGCCATGATTTTTTTATTTGTTTGTTTTTTAATTTCTTAAATTAAAAAAAAATGTTTTTCTAATCTTTACTTTTGACAGAGAGAGCATGAGCAGGGGAGGGACAGAGAGAGGGAGACACATAATCTGAAGCAGACTCCAGGCTCTGAGCTGTCAACACAGAGACCGACGTGGGGCTTGAACTCACTGACCGTGAGATCATGACCTGAGCCAAAGTCAAACGCTTAACCGACTGAGCCACCCAGGTGCCCCTGGTGTCATGATTAAATATTATTTCTGGGTGTCTGTGAGGATGTTTCCGGATGAGATCAGCATTTGAATAAGTGGGTTTAGTAGACTGCCCTACTCAGTGTGAGTTGGTATCATCCAATCCATTGAAAGCCTGAATAGAACAAAATGCAGAGGAAGGAAGAATTTGCTCCCTGCAGCAACTATTGCCGTGGTGTTCTTACAGGGAATGTCTATATCCCTCATTTCTTCTACATTTATTAGTTGGAATTCTTCTGTAAGAAAGAGTTGTCTCTTCTACTTCATTTATTTACTCATTGTTTATATCAATATAGACTAGAGAATATTTATATTACTTTTTTTTTATTTGGGTTTGTGATCTGAGAATGAAAACCTCAACCCTGAAAATGGAGGGAAAGTCTGAATATTATCAGAATCTAAATTAGAGTAACAGAAACCTGCTCTGATGACTTAATCCAAAGGATATGAGGAAGACAGACTTGGCAAAGCTGGAGAATTAGCCTGGAAAGGAGTCTGGGAGTCTGGAAGCCCCCAGGCAGTGGCCCCCAGGCAGGACTGACCTTCTTGGAGGGGACCTCGGTTGCTGGGGACCGGTTCTGCTGTTTTCAGCCTCTCTAACCACTCCAACCAGGATTCAAATCCACTGGAAGTGCCTCTCTCTTGGCTGGAAGAGGAAGAGGGCTGATGATGTTACTACCAGACTGTTTCCGTGAGAAAGAGAGGTAATTGATGGTAGGTAGCCAGAAACCACGCAGCTTTCAGTCCCTTGTAAATCCACCCTCTTCCTCGGAAACAAAGGCTTAAGCCACGCCTCTCTCTCCCCTTACCCCATCCCGGATCCCGATCAGCAGCAAAGTCAGTGGGTTGCTCCACTCACAACTTCCCCACCTCCAACCCCACTCAAAGCAAGCTCCGGCTCTCTGATGCCATCACAAGGTTTGAGGAAAACAAACAAAACCAAACAACAAAAACAAAAAACAAAACCTCGTGATATGATACGATGTATTAGAAAGGACCCAGTGCCTGGGGCAGCATTCTAGTCCCTTGGCCTTGAGCAAATGTCTTTACCTTCTGGAAGGGTCTTTGCCTTTTCCACTGTGAAGGGGGTATGGTGCCCTTCATAATCTCTGAAGTCTCCTGAGAGGTTAAAAAGCCTGTAATTAAGAGTTTAGAGTTCAAGTGCAGCAGAGAAAACACATAATGAGGATTATGTCATATGAAAAAATGTTGAAGAAATGGAGCATTCTAAGTGTCTGTAAAACAAAATTAGACCTATTTAATGAGGTCATAGATTCTTAATGTTGGAGGAGACCTTCCTTAGAGCTGTTTTCCAAAATCCTGATGTGCGTGAGAATCGCTTGGGGATCTTTTAAAACGCAGACAGTGATTCAGTAGATCCGGGTGGGGGGATGGGCACTGCTTTGTCTCAGCTTTGACTGCACATTGGAATCTCTTGAGGAGCTTTTAAAAAATACTTAAGACTGGGCTCCTCCTCCCCCAACCCCACAAACGAGATTCTTATTCATTTGATTCAGAGTACCGTCTGGTTATTGGGAGAGTCAAAAACTCCCAGGTGATTCTAACAGGCAGCGAAGTCTGAGAACTGGGGCCTGAGACCAGAGCTTCTCCAACTTTAGCGCGCATGAGCATCACCTGGAGGACTTGTTAAAACACAGCTGGCGGGACCCCGCCCCCAGAGATCAGGACTCTGCAGGTCTGGGATGGGGCCCCGGATTTTCGTGTCTAACAAGTTCCCAGGTGATGCTGACTCTGCTGGTCCGTCGCCTTGGGGGCCATCTACTTTGACATTGATGTTTCCCATGTGGGAAACCAAGATGAAATGACTCGCTCAGGGTCTTCCCATACCAGGTTTCCTGTCTCCGGGTCCCGGGGTATTTCTTGAGCCAATCCTTCCAGCTTCCTCTTCGGCGTCCCGCCTTCATCCCCAGGTACCCTGCGGAGCCGCTCAACAGCAGCCCGAGCCGGTTCTCAGGCGTACGGCGGGGCCGATTTCCGTGTAGTGGGACGCCCTCGCAGAGCTGCCGGCACCCTGAAGGTGCCCCGTGAAGGCTGGCAGGCTGGCACCGCCGAAGCCCGGTACACCGCGCGCGTCCCTCGCAGTGGCTTAATTCTCCACCGGGTCTGTCGGAGGCGGAGGCCTATACTGGCGGGGGAAGGTTGCCAAGGCAGCGGGAGCCCTCCCTCCGCACACACCCCTCCCGCACCCCGGCCCCTTGCTGACCAGGAGCCGCCGCCCCGGCGCGGGCTGAAGAAAGGGATTGGTGAGCGGAGGGGCGGGTTCGGGCTCAGAGAGGATAAAGGCGCTCGGGTTTCCGTTCGCGGCGCTAGGATCTTGGGCCACGTGCTGCTGCAGCGTGGGATCTCGCAGCTCAGCATCTCTGGGAGGCTCCTTCGGAAGGTCAGTGCGGAGGTGGCCGGACGCTACCCTGGCGGCTGTACCCAGGAGCAGATCCACCACCGCCCCCCGCCTTCCCCGGCTCCCGTTGGGATTCCGATCGATGTGACCCGGCCGTGAGCGCGGGTCTCCAGCCGTCGCCTCGGAGCTGGGAGCCGGGAGCACGGGCCCGGGGGCCCGGGGGCCCGGGGGCGGGGGTGGACTGGGAGCCGCTCGGTCGACCGGACGCGACCCCCGACCCCTTCCACTTTGCAAGGACAACGTCCACCAAGGAACAGAGATAGGCGCGGCTGTTCTCGTAAAACCGGTTTACCCGGTCAACTCCCAGGGAGGATGGGACCCCACACCCTTTTCCCCAGGAGCCAGGCTGAGGTCGAGAGACCCGTGTGCGGCTCACCCCCCGCGTCTTCCTGGGTCCCCTCTCCCCGGCAAGTGTGCATGGGAGGAGGACACCCGCTCTTCAGAGCCGGACTGCCCTCTGAGACCCTCTGTATCTCATGCTTTTTAAAACTCTGGCATTTTTTTCTAGACCATTTCTGGCTTTCGGCTCATCCCCACAGTAAATCCAGATTTTACCAGCTCGTTGATGGAGTCTTTGCGTTTAGCAGTGTGGCTAAGTGCTCTAACTAGATTGCTCCATTAAATCCTCTCAGTAATCTAGTGTGGTGGTCCCATCATTTTTCCCTTTCTAAAACTGAGGAAACTTGAAGTTTGGCAAAGGCGTGTAGGCAGGCTCTCACAGCAAGAGAGTTGGCGGTGTCCTGAACCCCTTAGGCTGCTCGGGAGTCCTCCTAGGGAGGGGCGCAGAGGAACCGCATTGGAGGGGGCTTGGGGGGGCATGTGGAGGGTACCTTCTGCGCGACCACGGGGATGTTCCTCTTTGTCGTCTTCTTGGGTACCTGATCGCATCTCTTTTCTTGTAGGAGAAGAGTAGGGATGGTGGGAAGGAGCGTTTGAGACCCAACGAATCTGGTTTCCTACCCCTTCTTGGTGATTAGTATTTGCCTGACCTTGGACAGGTCAATTCATCCTGCCAAACGGAGAAAAGATGTCAGCTTCAGGGTTACCGTGAGGGTTCAGTAAGAGTTCAGGAAAGCAGGTATTTGATCAATGGTCAGTAGTTATGAGGTGCCTGGTTTTTCTTTGGGTCGGTACTGTTAAGAGTACACATTTAGTATTATTTAGTCAACCGGAAGATTGAAAGGAGAGATTGCCTTGCATGTGTTTTATAAGTGTTATTGGTCCTTAAAACAGGCTAAGAGGGAGAAGTGAAGGTGGGCGTGGTCAGCAGTTTACTGGAGCAAAGAAAGTAATCGTCCACTAGGCTAGGGCACATCTTCCTTGAAAGCAGTTTCACCGATTGGAGGCTTAGGAAGCCCCGCTTTGTTTGAGGAGTAGGGAATGAAGGTTGGGAGCAACCGGTGGGTCCTGGAGACATCTGAGACTGGGAGAAAAGATGAACACAAGAGGTTTCAGCAGAGGGAGGAGAACAAATTGGGGAGTTAAGTGGGAAAAGGGCTTGGGAGTTTGGGTGAGACTGGAGTTTGGTAGGCACCAACTGAACTGTTAGGTCTCTGGAGACAGCATTGATCTCTACTGGGCAAATTTTCTAGCTCCTCAGCAACATATGTCTGTGCAGACCATTTGTTGGTGCTGGAAACTTTTTCTAAAAGTGCATTTAGGGGTGCCTGGGTGGCTCAGTTGGTTAAGCGCTGGACTCTTACTTTCGGCTCAGGTCATGATCTCAGGGTTGGTGAGATCCAGCCCGCTGTCAGGCTCCCAGACCCTGTTTGGGATTCTCTCTACCCCTCCCCCGCTTGCACACAGTGCTCCCTCTCAACTTGTTTATAAACATTTTTTAAAAAAATGAATTTAAATTTTATTTTAAATTGTGGTTGCAATCGCATAATGTAAAATTTACCACATTAACCATTTTTAAATGTACAATTCAGTGGTATTAAGTATGTCCATGTTACTGTGCAACAGATCTGTAGAACTTTTTTCATCTCAGAAAACTGAAAGCATATGTCAATTAATTAAACACTGATATTCCTTCCCCGTTATCCCCCACTCCTTGGCAACTACCTTTCTACTTCCTTTTTCTGTGATCTTCATTACTTTCAATACCTTGTAGAACTCGTAAGAGTGGAGTCATACTGTATTTGGCCTTTTGTGACTGACTCATCCATTTGGCATGTTCTGGGGGTTTATCCATGTTGTGGCATGTGGCACGATCTCCTTTTTCAAGGCTGAATAATATACTGTTGTGTGTATATACCACATTTTGTCTATCCATTCATCTGTCAGTGGCTGGATACTTTTACCTTCATGCATTAGTGCTGGAGATATGACTTAATAGTTCTTAGTTACTATCTCCATGGCTAAGAATGATTAGGGCTAGAATCGAAGGAGATCACAAGGCAACAAGCACATGAAGGGAAATTGATGGTGTACCCTCAAGGAAAAGGCCTATTTTGTTGGACTGAAGTGTTTCAATTTAGAGTTTCTTTTAATATTCCTGAAACAGAATTATCTATCTTCAGAGCAATCACAAGTGAAGTAAGTTTTTCCCCTGAGAAACTGAAGTAATTTTTTTCAGAGAACAGGGGCATTCTGTATTTTTTGTGTGGTGTAGACAAACCCTTGATATTTCCTGTTTTCTCCTTCCGGTCTATCTGTTCCACACAGTGTTTGGTGAGTACTGACATACATCAGGTACTCCTAGGAACTGCTCATAAGCACTCACAACTTTATGAGAGAGACAGCCATATAGTCTCCTGGCACCGAAAACCATGTCCAAATCCAAACTCCTTGTCTTCTCACCTGATCTGCTTCTCCAGGGAGCCCATTCTTACTGTAGCACAAATTAGAGACCTCAGTATTATTCCCCTTAATTCCTTAACTAGCCCTGCCATATCTGTACAATGACCAAAGCCACTTGAGCTCTGAGTCTTTATCTGTATCACCCCCACTCTCTTCCTGATGTCACTGCTGTCTTAGAGTTCTGTGGTTCATGCAGATAGGGTACATGCCAGGAGATGGGAAAAGTGGTATAGTAACCACCCTGGAGAGGCCTGGGTTCGGGAGGCACTTCATTATTTCTGGGGAGGAGTCTGTTGTTGACCTTTTTTCTTTTTCATCCCTTTGCAGTTAAAGTAAACAAGGTGCTTGGGAGAGAGTCTACGGACTATAATCTGATCTTTAAAGAGGGACAGAGAATCTTTGATGGTTTCCCTTTATACATTTAATAACTAGGTTGGCAAGGCAAATTTTACTTTAGAGCAGCTCTCCTCAAAGTATGAGACAGATTTTAGGGTCTATGAGGTCAAACTGTTTTAAAAATAAGACTGAGATGTTATTCGCCATTTTCATTCTTTCTCTGACAAGCATACGGTGGGAGTCTCCATGACTTGTGATGAGCCTTTCCTCTGATGGCTAATGAAATGTGTGCTTGTGTCTTCTAGAATCTCATGTTTCTAGAACTTTCTAAGGGTAAGTAGGCTTGGAGTATAAATATGTGTTTTCAGAGATAAACTCAGTTTATTTTTAGTACTTCTACTACATGCTTACTAGCTATCCAGTTATACCTACAATCACCTCTGTGACCTCGTTTTCTTTTATTAAGTCATTACTTTGAAATCTCTAAGTTTTGCATATATGGAAAAAAAAAACCCACAAAAAGTAAGTATGCTTTATAGTCTTGATTTGAAAACTTTTCTAAATTTTTAAATGATATAAAATTATTCTAAAATAAAGGATATTTATATATTTTTTATATATAAGGATAGATTGTTGGCTAAACAGGAAGATATTAGAAAACTTGATTTTTTTCTACTCAAAAATGTACCATTCATGTCTATAAAAGCTGGGGGGGGAAAAAAAGTGAAATGATCTATCAAAATTGTCTGAATAATGGAAGGGAGGAATCTACTCCAGAGAAGTAGAACTAAAAAAGACGTAAAAATGTGACAGATTGTGTCAGTTTTACATATGTTAGAAATTTACATTATATGTCTTATGCAGCAGAACCTTTTTTGAATAATATTATGGTACCAGTAGCATTATTCTGAGATCAACCATGCAGAGTCCTCTAAAGAAAAAAATGAATTGAATGGCTTAAATGTAGCTATGATGAGCTCTTTAAAAGCCAGAAATGATTTGTCACAGCTTTCCAAACTAGCAACGAAAAAGCTATTGAAGCTTCGGGCAGGCTAGGTTATCCAATTGCGGTGGCTGGAGAAACACAATAAAGCCTTGTTGGGATGAAAAAGCATTGAAAGGAATCATTAGCACTGTCACTTTCTAATAATACAGAAGCTTGTCAAATTAAAACTTTCGCTGCACACATGAAGACCGCGTTAGTATCTTAACAGAAGTGAATTTTACCTTACAAATCAATGGAAGAACTAGCAGCCTTGGCTAGATTTGTCATTTTGTTTGTATTCCTTTGGTATCAGCACCAAACCGCTCACCAGAGAGCATCTTTTCAGGAGGTGCTTGGCAGCAAATACAAGTGGTGCCAAAGTATTCAGCGTAGAAGAACACTTTTAAATTTCGGGCTTTATCTGGGGACGGCTGCATTGAATTTGCACTGCTGGGGCAAAAACAGTGTTGACTAAAACTACTGGTGCCTTTACAGGAATCGAGGCCGTGGCATCAAACGGCCAGTAGATGGTCTTCTTCGTGGGCTTTCAATAAAAAAATAGAAAAGAAAAGAAAAATTTGCCAGGTTTACTTAAGAATGCCCTTTATATAATAGTAAAAATGTGAAGCTTTATTAAATCTTGACCCCGGAGGACCTATCTTTTTAGGATGCCATGTGGTAAGTGGATGCACCTGTTCTATGTCGAAGTGGGACGGCTTACTTGAGGTAAAGCACCTGAATGATTGAATTGTGAGGTGAACCACCCTCCTTCCCCACCCCCCCCACTTTGTTTTTAATGGAAAATTATTTTTGTTTCAATGAATAACTGAAAATCTAGGGTTATTCATACTTGGATGGTTGGAATACATTTTCTTTCTCTCTCCCAAAAATAAACATTAAAAAAAAAAAAAGTGTGTGAGTGCAAGCGGGGGAGGAGGGCAGAGAGAGGGGGACAGAGGATCTGAAGTGGGCTCCCCAATGACAGCGAGCCCAATGCGAGGCTTGAACTCACAAACTGTGAGATCATGACCTGAGCCGAAGATGGGCCCTTAATCAACTTAATCAACTTAATCACCCAGGCGCCCCTGGAATACATTTTCTAAAAAATGAACCAAGTGAGCTTGTCAATTCAAGAAAACAGCTAATGGTGTTTATTGCCAAGTAACTTGTATCCACCACTGCGAGCTTGATAGCTTCCCAGTATTTAGAAGTTTTCTGATGAGATCAGTGTGACTTGTTGATATTGTATGGTGAAGTGTGTTAACATTTGGAAGCCCTGCTTAACTTGCTGATCCAGTATATGAGATTACAAAATCATTCAGGGGTAAAGGATCCATTCAAAGCACTAGATAGACCAGTGGGTTTTAATGTAATGGGGTGCATTGATAATGGCTTCAGATTCTACTTTGCAGGTAACCTTTAAGAAACTACCATGTGTTGAGTTTGGGATAGCAAAGATGAGTATCCAGAATTCTCTGAAAAGGCTTTTATTTATTTTATTTTTTTAAGTTTTATTTATTTATTTGAGAGAGAGAGACAGCACCGAGTCGGGAGAGGCAGAGAATCCCAGGCAGGCCCTGCACTGCCAGCTTAGAGCCCAACGTGGGGCTTGAACTCACTATACTCTCGTGACCTGAGCCAAAATCAAGAGTCTGATGCTTCACTGACTGAGCCACCCAGGCACCCCTGAAAAGGCTTTTAAAACACTGCTCCCTTTCCCCATTCTATTGCCGTGTGCTGGAGTTTTTTATGCATACTTCAATTTAAGTCAGAGATGGGGTGCAGAAGCATGTGTGAGAATCCAGCTGTTTTCCATTAAGGCAAACAACAAAGATGTACAAAATGTAAACAGTGGCACTCTTCTCACTAGGTTTTTTAAAAAATGTGGTTATTTTCATAAAAATATGTTTATCTGTTTATTGGTTTTAAGTGAATTTTATGGTAAACGTTTCTCGATTTTGCTTTCTAACACAACAAACGTCCGATGTAACCCACATAAACAAAAGCTCTTTTTCGTCTTCAATTTTTAAGAATGTAAAGGGGTCCTGAGAACAGAAAACCTGAGAATTGCTGCCTTAAGACTATGAAATTGAACTTGGCCGTAAGTAGCGAGGTGATAATCTTGACTTGGAAAAGCGACATGCTATAGTTGGTTGGCAGTTTTGTTTTCAGTGCCCATGCATGGTTAATCAGAGCGGTCCCATGATGGCGACACTACTGTGGCTTGGTGTTTAAGAACTAACTGGGTCCGAGTGGGGCATGCTGGGTGGTGGCATCTCAGAGACCAGCATGCAGCACCAAGGAGCAGACGGCAGAATCCCAAGAAGCTTTTCCACCATTTGGCAAGGATGGTGATGGAACCATAACAACAGAAGCATTGGGAACTGTAACCGGGTCTCTCGGGCAGAATCTCCCAGAAGCAGAGTTACAGAACACGATCAGTGAAGTGGATGTTGATGATAAGGACACACTTGACCTCCTGGAATTTCTGACAATGATGGCAAAAAAAAAAAAAAAAAAAATGAAAGGCACAGTGAAGAAGAAATTGGAGAAGCAGTCTGCGTGTTTGTTAAGGATGGCAATGGCTGCGTGAGTGCGGGGCTTGGCCATGTGATGACAAATTTGGTGGAAAAGTGAGCAGATGGTAGGCTGATAAAACAATCAGGGAAGCAGATATTCAGTCCAACTATGAGGAGTTCGTACACGCAGTGACAGCAACGTGCAGATACTGCACAATGTGTTCCAAGTTATTTGCCTTTTTTTGGTAACTTGTCTGTAAAAGGTTTCCCCCTGCTGTCCAACAACATGCATGTATACCAATTAGGACTTCATTCCACCGTGTTTCCTTCCCTTATCTTACTGTCATGGTCCTGAAACCTTGAGAAAGCTGATCTAGTCACATGTGGCATGCGGCTGCCTCTGGATTAATCTAGGCCCTTCTGAACACCTAAACTGAGATGGAGTGGGTCAAAGGAGGAAAGATCTGGATTATGCCTTTTTTTTTTAAGTAGTTTTCTTTAGGAAATGTCAGCATGTTGTAGAAGTGAGGAGCCAAGACTCAGTGTGGAGTATGGACAGTCAGCAATATGTACTTGAGCGTTGCACTATTGCAAAATGGGTGTATTATCCAGGTATTCACACACTGTTTCTTGCACTACTGGTCCCATACTAGAAACATTTTTTTGATAGCTCCTTACTTTTTGAACAGTGTTTTTTTGTTTTTGTTTTTGTTTTTTTAATTTTTTTTAATGTTTTTTATTTATTTTTGAGACAGAGAGAGACAGAGCATGAATGGGGAAGGGGCAGAGAGAGAGGGAGACACAGAATCGGAAGCAGGCTCCAGGCTCTGAGCCATCAGCCCAGAGCCTGACGCGGGGCTCGAACTCACGGACCGTGAGATCGTGACCTGGCTGAAGTCGGACGTTTAACCGACTGAGCCACCCAGGCGCCCCTGTTTTTGTTTTTTTTTTAATGAGCTAGAGGAGGCGGGGGAGAATCTTAAGCAGGCTCCACGCTCAGCCTGGAGTCAAACGCGAGGCTCCATCCTGTGACACTGGGATCGTGACCTGAGCAGAAATCAAGAGATGTTTAACCCACTCAGCCACACAGGCGCCCCACTTGCTTTTTAAATTTTGTGTAGCCACTTAAAGTGCTATGGCACAGTTTGCCTCGAATCCATTCCAAGTTGTGTGTTTGGTTTCCAATTAAAAAAAAATTACAATTTACTCCACCTTGCCTCCCAACTCGGCCCCGCAAAAAAAAAAAAAAAAAGAAGAAGAAGAAGAAAAAGAATCCTGTTCTTACCTGGTGTCGGGTGACAACCATGATTAAAAGGATGATTTCTCCAAAGGTCTTTCTGAGATGCTTGGGCCTTTCCTGTAATGCAGTCCAGAGGAGGGGGGGCCTTTTGTCCAGTCCTGACCACCCCCACAGCAAGCTAGAGAGGCTCCAGCAGAAGGCTCTCCTCTGCTTGTTTGGCAAAGTTGGCTGGGACTAAGGGCCCCTGTGCTTTGAAGGGCTGTGTTACTGTTCCTGCCTCAAGGCGCTGAGCGGAGCGTGGTAGCTGGCCAAGGTCAGATCTAAAACTGGCACCTACCTTTTCTCCTTGTATGATGCAAAACAGAAGGTGGTGGAGATCTTGTCAGCTCTTTGTAACGGGGCAGGCCAGCAGGATTGGCTCTGAAGCTTTATCTCCCAGCTCTGTTGGAAAGCTTACTGCAGAAGCCACAGGGCCGTGTGCAGAGTGCCTGACTTTAGAGGGTCAGAACAAGCAGAGCAAGCGGGGTAGCTCTGATTTACTCTTGTGACATGCTTGTCTGGGTGCAGGGCATGGAATCAGGAAAATGGAAGCCCTGCATGCGGATCTGGTCTCAAGCCATGTATGATTGGACCATCTTGGCCTCCTAAGGCCAGAACTGATTTCATGGTCAGTAAGCAATAAAACTGGTGAGGAAGAGGAGGGAGACTAAAATGTACGTGATCTGGAAGGAAAGGAGAAGATGGCTTTTCTGTTGTTGTTGTTTATTCATCTGTTTTTGAGAGAGAGACTGAGAATCCCAAGCAGGCTCAGCACTGTCCGTGTAGAGCCCGACGCAGGGCGGGAACTCACAAACCATGAGATCATGACCTGAGCTGAGAGAAGAGTCAGATGCTTAACCGACTGAACCACCCACGTGCCCCAAAAATGACTTTTCTAAATGATCCTTTCTAAGGAGATGGCAGTAAACAAAGTAGTTACAGCTTATTAAATATTGCCAAGGGCCTTTTTATCTTAACCATCTGATTTTCTAGTCTGGTTCATTCTAAAGGTAACATCTGAGTGTTAGCACAAGATCTACAGGGCACTGGCTTATGAAACCTGGGACCTGTTTGTGCCTTGTGATGGTGCGTGGGCAGACTGGTAACAGTTGTAAAGATTTGAAGGCTTCACTGGAATCCACTGACTTGGTGTTTCTGGCTGTATATACGGTCACCTCCACTGTGACCGTTAGATGCCATTGATGTCCATTGTGCGATGACAGTTCTAAATCTCTGCCTGGCTTTTGTTTGCCTACAGTGTTTGATGCCCTTTTCACAGAGCACGGCTCATGGCAGGCTCTTGACCGGCTTCCCACTCGGTAGCCTCTTTAGTTCAGTTCACGACTCCAAACGGTTTTTGGGTCATGAGCTGACAATCTTAGTGTTCATTTCAGTTAAAGAGCTTGAGTCTGGACGCGTTGGGAGAATAGAAGATTGTGTAGTGAGCTCTGCTCCTTTATTACTGCAGGGTATTTGAAGAACGATGCCGGTCGCCAGGATGCTGCGGCAGGTTGTGGGCCAGATGCCGGGGAGACCAGCCTGTGGCTGCTGGACCTCTGCCCCGCTGGCCCGGTTTCTGGGCACCTCCCCTCGGCAAATTCCAGCAGATGCCAACTTCTACTCTTCCTCTTTCTCTGGAACAGACCAGCCACGTGTCTTAATTACAGGTTGGGGTGTTTTTTGTTCTTGTTTTTTGTTTCTTTTTTCCACATTTGAAACTTGATTCTTATTTTCTTTTCTGTGCTGTCTCTGTGTGACTTTGTGTTTGGAAGGTCTGCCATGTCACCAGCTAACATATTCATCAGAAACTACCTGTTCTGCTATTGGCTTCCTCCAGAATCTTGCAAGCCCCAAATCCTTATTTTGTCACGGTTGCCGGTGCTTCATTTTCTTGTCACAATCTTTTTTTTTTTTTAATGTTTGTTTATTTATTTTGAGAGAAAGGGGGGTGGGGAGAGCACGAGCAGGGGAGGGGCAGAGAAAGAGGGAGAGAGAATCTCAAGCAGGCTATGTACTTACTATCAGCAAAGTGCGCAATGGGGGACTCAATCCCACGAACCGCGAGATCATGACCTGAGCCGAAATCAAGAGTCCGATGCTTAACCAACTGAGCCACCCAGGTGCCCTTCCTTGTTGTAATTTTTTATGGTCTGAAGGGAGGATAGAGGGACCTGGGGGCCAAGAAGCTGCTGTGGAGCTCCGGTGTCCTTGGCTGCTGGGATGGCCTGGGGGGCGAGGGCTCACAGATAGGTCATATGCAGGGACTGGGGCATGGACTGTGCATCAGGCACAGCTTTTGTTGGCCAAACCCCTCAACCTGAACCTGGCGTCACCTGTCCCAAGCAGCTGCTGCGTGTTTGTGTGTGGGTAACAGAGAAGGCAGGTCAGGGCCTGAGGAACCCGTTGCCAACATCGCACAATGTTGTTGATCTCACCGCCGGACTCACACCCTGGGCTCCTGGCCTCGTGTACACCCAGCCCCTGATGTACACTCCTCGCTCTGGGCTTCACAGGGCACTCCGCGTCCTTCCAGCTCCCCCCAAGCCCACCTCTGATTTGACAGGCACGCTTTATTTCCTTCTTCCTGCCAGATTGTCTTCCCTTGGCTTCCTACCTTCTTCACACTGTGTGTGTGTGTTTCTGTCACTGCCGCTGCCTCTTCTCCTGCTGGAGACTGACTTCAGGTGTAGTCAGTTCCCCTCTGCACTGTCCTCCCTGGTTTACCTGCTTCTCTGGTTTACTCCTTCCTGCCTCCACCAACAGAGCATCTTCTAGAACCCAGTGGTGATATTAGTGGGCTTGGTTCTAGTCCCACGGTAACAAGTGCTTACAGGAAACCCCACTTTCTATATCTCCCCACCTCGTTTATTTCTCTCAGATGGAATTTGCAGTTACATTCCCCCAAATGTACCCATAGCCCCAACCTCTCCCACTTCTGTCAATGGCATATTTTGTTTTCAATGTTTATTTACTTTTGAGAGTGAGCGAGCATGTGCACAAGCAGAGGAGGGGCAGAGAGAGAGGGAGAGAGAGAATCCCAAGCAGGCTTTGTGCTGTCAGCACAGAACCCAACACAGGGCTTGAAGTCACAAACCGTGAGATCATGACCTGAGCCAAGATCAAGAGTCTGACGCTCAACAGACTAAGCCACCCAGGCGCCCCCGTAAGTGGCATTTTTAAGCCTCTAATCAGGAAGCTCTAAGATGCATTTTTAATTTTCTTCACAGCTCCTTGTTGATTCAGATGTTTGCCCCTTTTTCAGATGACTTCCTGGTTTGTCCCCTTTTTCCCCTCTCCTGTCAGCCCAGTTCTGCTGGAGGATGGGCTTCTGGATAATCCCACTGGAGGCTGACCTCAAACCCTTATATTTGAATGTCTTGGCACCTGTCGCACACAAGCATCAGAGCCCATCAAATAATGAGAGGCAATTCCTGGCCCAGGGAGCTAGGAGGTTGTCCGGCTTTCTTGTGATTTTTCTCTTCCTTCACCCTTGCTTTCTTTCCCACAACTACTCCATGCTGGGAAGAGTTTTGTCTCTGAAACTAATGTTACCTGCATTGATCTCTGTCTTAGCTTGGAGGAGGTAATTTAGTTCTGTCAGGTCAGACTAGCACTTTCCCTAATTAGCTGAGATTGTCATATAGTCGTCGTGTGTCATTGTGTTCTGGGAATAATTTAATCGGTTAGATTTGGATTAAAGGTCCACTTTTTTCTTCTTCATCTAGGGGGTCTTGGCCAGCTTGGAGTGGGGCTTGCTAACTTTTTGAGGTAAGAGCCCAAAACGCTAAGATTGAAAATCTGAATTCTTCAGTATGTACAGCTTGCCTTTGGTGCCATTTTATTATTTAATTTTTCTCTTCCTTCTTGCCCCTTACCATTTTAAAGGTTTCCCAGCTAACTGGCTGTTTAGAATATGTTTTATTTTGCCTCTTAACATCATACACTTGTAACAGGTCCATGGCTCATCCTCTCCCACGCTGGTCCTTTTCCCTGTTTGAAAGAGTGTTTTCATCGGACCAGTTATATCCTAGATGTACCTACTCATGTGTTTTGATTTTGTCCTTCAGGAAACGCTTTGGGAAGGACAATGTGATTTTGTCCGACATAAGGAAACCACCTGATCACATCTTCCACGGTGGTAAGAGATCAATATGTCTTGCTTTTGTTTTAGCTCTTGATTTTCAGATTCCAGTTAGAGAGGCAGTTCATGGAATCACTGTGTACAACAGCTCATAACAAGGCTTGTGATGAAAAGAAAGGCATTATTGGAGTGCCTGAGTGGCTCAGTTGGTTAAGTGTCCAACTCTCAAGCTCAGCTCAGGTCTTGATCTCAGGGTTGTGAGTTCAAGCACCGTGTTGGGCTCCATGCTGGGAGTAAAGCCTACTTTAAAAAAAAAAAAAAAGAAAAGAAAAGAAAAGAAAGGAAGAAAGCACTTTTGAGGCAGAGTTGTGTCACTATTAAAAATCTCCTATGTTGTGGATGCCTGGGTGGCTCAGTCAGTTAAGCATCCAACTTTGGCTCTGGTCATGATCTCACCTGAGATCATCTATGAGGTGTCCAAGGTCCACATGGGACTGTGCTGACAGCTCAGAGCCTGGAGCCTGCTTCAGATTCTGTGTCTCCCTCTTTCTCTGTCCCTCCCCTACTCATGCTCTATGTCTCTCTCTGTCTCTCTGTCTCTCTCTCTCAAAAATAAACATTAAAATAATAAATGAATAAATAAATAAAATAGAATAAAAATCTCATACATTTGTCCCTAGTAGTTCTGGGAAATGTCTGCAGTGATGCTGTTGTTTGCTCAAGTGTTACAAGAACAGGAGAGTTCTGAACATGAAGTAAAGTTTTGGAATATTTTGGGTGTTATCTGGGATAGTATGTTTGGAATAAAAACTTTGATTCCTGCCTTTTTGAGTGCTTAGTTAACTTCTTGGCTCAGAGGGAAAATAAACAAAAATCAAGTGCTCTAATGAGGAAAGGGAGCTTTAAAAATTTATAGAAATTAATAGAAATTAATCTATTTCTGCATAGGCTTGCTCTTAAATTAATGTGCATACACACAAGGCCTCCAGACTCCTCTACTCAAGTTTTCTCCTACCTTGGAAACCTTTTTATAACGTCTGCGAGTCCTTTGTGGCTCCACGTCAGCATTTGGCTTACCGGTACTTACCATAACACCAAGTTTGAAAATTATTTCCACCAACTGCCAGTACTGGGAGCCTGAAAGACTAGACCAGTACACAGAAGAGAGGCAGCAGTGGAGGAGAGGGTGCTATTTGAGGGGCCTCTAGGAAGGGTTGAGTGTTATCATGTGGCCCCGGGGGGCAGTGGGGGAAGTTGCCACTGAACGAAACTGGCTCTTCCTCCAGCCTGACCGGGTATGATGAACTCCTACTTATGGTTCTTCTCTACCAAGCTGTGTATTCTTTCAAAACTCCACTTTTATATTCCTTCTAAAATAGGTAACTTTTCAACAGAGTGAAATCACTGTGTGCATGTCGGGTAGTATTAACGGCACCAACTCTGGAACCGGCTGCCTGGTTGTGACCCCAGTTCTTCCACTTGCTCTCTGTTTCATCCTGACTAGTTCTTACTTCTCTGTGCCTCAGTTTCCTCCTCGATAAAATGTATCTCCCTGAAAAACTGTAGGAGAGCTAGAGAGAGAGAAAGCCCGTAGGACAGTGCCTGGCAAGCGTAGGTCTTGTGTAAGCATTAGCTATTAGTACCTGTGGGGTGGTAGGGGTTTGTTACTCTTTTCATAAGAAAAATGTTGCATATTGTCCAAGTGGTTTAGTTACCAAGTTGACCCTACTGGAATTCACAAGCCAACAGGAGAGGAAGAGAAAGTTCACTTAGCTTTTTAAACCCCAAACTTGTGCATCTGTGGTCTTGCTGTGTTCCTCGTAGGCCCATTTATTTATTCTGACATTCTGGATTACAAGAATCTTCGGGAGATCGTGGTAAACAACCGCATTACCTGGTTGTTTCATTATAGCGCTTTGCTCAGTGCCATTGGAGAAGCAAACGTGTCCTTGGCCAGAGCCGTAAATATCACTGGTAAGTTTCTTGCCCCAAATGATCTGTTTGCCAGTGTTTTCAGTTCACCGGGAAGAGACTTTTCAGACTGTGACCATGTCTGTTCGCTTCAGGATTGCATAACGTCCTGGATGTTGCAGCAGAGCACAATTTGCGATTGTTTGTGCCTAGCACAATCGGAGCTTTTGGACCTACTTCTCCCCGGAATCCAACTCCCGATATCTGTATTCAGAGGCCCAGGACTATCTACGGGGTGTCCAAGGTCCATGCGGAGCTCATGGGAGAAGTAAGCATTGCTTGGCAAGATAACTCTGTGTTGCCTTTTCTGTTCGTTTTTGCCTCGAACACTTGCTGATTCATCCTTGGGGTGACTTTTCCCTGCCGCCGCCCCTTCCCAGCCCCCAGAAGTGCTCCTAAACTGATTGTGTTTGCCAAGTGGCGAGTCCTGATAGCTCCAGAAGAACTCCTCAGCCCTTGGCCACATGATAACACTCAGCCCTCCCTAGAGGCCTCTCAAATGGCACTCTCTCCTCCACTGCTGCCTCTCTTCTGTGTGCTGGTCCAGTCTTTCAAAAAGCTCCCGGTACTGGCAGTTACTGGAGGTGATTTTAAAACTTTGTGTTCTAGAGAACGTCAAATGACTTTGGGTTTTAGTTTTTTAAATAATCGTTGTCTTTATAACTCTACAGCAAATGTCAATTGGTGTTTGCTCCTTTAGCTGATATATCAGTTATTGCTCTCCTCTCCCCCTGCCCCCCCACCCCCTGCACTTTCCAGTGCTGCATTGCAGGAACATGCCTGTGGAGAATTGTTCAGGACAATGAGCAGTGACTTGCTTGCAAACAAAGTCAGAAGTCCCTAGTGCGGGCTGATTTATTATTTACCGTGTTAACATGTCACCAGAGTGATGATTTTTTTGAAGAGAAAAACCTCAGGATTATTTATTAAAGAAAAACGAGTGACTCTTAAAAATCCTACAGTCTCCTTTCCTTAAGGAATATTTTAATAGAACTGCATGGAAAGATCTTTCACCAAAAAAAAGCGGGTTTTTTTGTTTGTTTGTTTGTTTGTTTTCTTTGCTCTATCTGATTGAAAAGACTGGTTTTAAAGTAGTTTTTCTCTTTTCTCTAGTATTATCATTACCGGTATGGGTTAGATTTCCGATGCCTGAGATACCCTGGAATCATCTCCGCGGACTCCCAGCCTGGTGGAGGAACAACTGGTAAGTGTTGTTTTCTGTTTCTGTCCCATGTGAGAAGGGCTTTCTTAGTGCTGTGAAGAGGTGAGGGACCGGCCGTCTTTTAGCTGTGTGCTCACAGATGTCCCACATCCCCTCTGGGAGGTGCATCTGAGAAACTCACGGAATCCTCT
The DNA here is from genome assembly GCF_016509475.1 of Prionailurus bengalensis. Classification (NCBI taxonomy): domain Eukaryota; kingdom Metazoa; phylum Chordata; class Mammalia; order Carnivora; family Felidae; genus Prionailurus; species Prionailurus bengalensis. The sequence goes on from NC_057344.1 coordinate 52,516,737, forward strand.
TGACTTGAACTTGTTAAGGGCAGCTCATGCTGGTGCTGCAAATCCAGCTCAGGATTGGCCACCCACAGTGCTGGAATCCGATTGTGTGTGAGGACATATTTTCACCTGCAATGTAGGAAGACACCAAATAGGAAATAGCCTCTTTTTTTTTTTTTTTTTTTTAACGCAGCCTTTGTTTCTTCATGCAGAGAGTGTTGGGGTGGTTTTTTTTTCCATTTAAAAAATTTTTTTTAATGTTTATTTATTTTTGATAGAGAGACAGAGTGTGAGCAGGAGAGGGGCAGAGAGAGAGGGAGACACAGAATCTGAAATAGTACTGACAGCTCAGAGCTTGATGTGGGGCTTGAACTCACAGACCTTGAGATCATGACCTGAGCCGAAGTTGGATGCTTAACTGACTGAGCCACCCAGTCGCCCCAAGAGCTTTGTTTCTTAATGCAGAAAATGGACTGTATGCATTGCATATTTTATTTTATTTTTTATGATTTTTAAAAAATTTTTGCATACAACGCAATATTGGTTTCAGGAGTAGATGCATTTTATTTATTTTTAATTTATTATTATTTTTTTAACATTTATATTTATTTTTGAGACAGAGAGAGACAGAGCATGAACAGGGGAGGGTCAGAGAGAGGGAGACACAGAATCCGAAACAGGCTCCAGGCTCTGAGCTGTCAGCACAGAGCCCGACACGGGGCTCGAACTCACAGACCGCGAGATCATGACCCGAGCCGAAGTCGGCCGCTTCACCGACTGAGCCACCCAGGCGCCCCAGTAGATGCATTTTAAAAGGAGCTTAAGTATTATTATAATTACTTTGGACTTAAGCATGCATTATATTCAGTAACCCCTATATGAGGGGTCCTGAGATACAATATAAAAGATAAATCTTGACAAAATCTGAGGGATTTTAAAGGAGATTTTGGTTTGGGTTACTTTTGAAAAAGCTTTTGCCTTAATACAGTGCCTCTCCTAGGAATCCCTCAGGATCTTTGGTGTTTTTCAAGGGGTCTCAGAGGTCAAAACTGTTTTCATCTCAGTACTAAGATGTTGTTTGCCCTTTTTTCACTCCCTTCTATGAGGGCACGGAGGACTTTTTTAAAAAGCTGGGTGATGTGTGGTGGCCCAGTGGCCTTGGACGCACAAGCAGGCCGCAGACCCCAGCTGTCTCCTTCTAAACCAAGCAGTGGAGAGATTGTCAAATGAGTAAAACATGCCATTTTTTTCACTAAATTTTCTTTTGTTTGGAAAATATGTTCTTCATATAAAATAGCATATATATATATATGAACATGTGATGGGTTTATTGTCATTTTAAAATGTAATATTTTTTTTAATTCTCAGTTAATTTCTGGTGCTGTAGGTACTGATGTAACTCCCACTAATAAGACCTCCTGGAGGGGGGTCCTCAGTGTTGTTTAAGAGCATAAAGAAGTTCTGGGGCACCTGGGTGGCTCAGTCGGTTAAGCGTCCAACTTTGGTTCAGGCCATGATCTCATGGTCTGTGGGTTCAAGCCCTGCATCGGGGTCTGTGCTGACCGCTCAGAGCCTGGAGCCTGCTTTGGATTCTGTGTCTGTCTCTCTCTCTCTCTCTCTCTCTCTCTCTCTCTCTCTCTCTCTGCCCCTCCCCTGCTCATGCTCTGTCTCTCTCTGTCTCAAAAATAAATACAAACATTAAAAAAACATTTTTAAGAGTTGGATGCTCAGGGGCACCTGGGTGGCTCAGTCGGTTGAGCCTCCGACTTCAGCTCAGGTCATGATCTCGCAGTCCAGGGGTTTGAGCCCCGTGTCAGGCTCTGTGCTGACAGCTTGGAGCCTGGAGCCTGCTTCGGATTCTGTGTCTCCCTGTCTCTCTGCCCCTCCCCTGCTTGCACTCTCTCTCTCTCAAAAATAAATAAACGTTAAAAAAAATTTTTTTTTTTAAAAAGAGCATAAAGAAGTTCTGAGACTAAGGCTTCTGAGAACCACTGCCCTAATGCAAGAGGTTCATTCACTGTTTTAAGAAGACCCACAGACAGGATTCTCTTTCAGACTATGCAGTCCAGATCTTCCACGATGCTGTAAAGAATGGCAAATTTGAGTGCAACCTGAAATCCAGCACGCGGCTCCCAATGATGTATATTGATGACTGCCTCAGGGCCACCCTGGAAGTCATGGAGGCCCCGGCAGAGTCCCTGTCCATGAGGACCTACAATGTCAATGCCATGAGTTTCACCCCTGAGGACCTGGCCCAGGAGCTTCTCAAGCACATACCAGAATTCCAGATCACGTACAATGTGGATTCTGTTCGACAGGCCATAGGTCGGTACATTGTTGCAAACCCCATGACAGCCAAAGTTAAGCTTCAGTCTGAGGACACAAAGCGTGGCGGATAAGGAGGGCCTGACGCTTTCTGCCAAAGGAGCTGCTGTTGAGCCAACAGTTGCTACAGTTTGGGGAAATCCTATCTAAAGGGGGTGGAATAGTTCTGTTCCAAATAAACAGCTTATCAGCATTTTGCCATTTTATAGTTTAGACGTAAAACAAGCAGACAGCATAAGAAAATATCCCTGGGGTTTCCAATGCTGGGACTCTGCCACTGTGGCCCTTGAGCACTGTTTGAGTATAAGATTCCTACCTTACAACTTCATGTCACATTTTCATAGTGTGTCACAATTCACAGTGTCTGACAGGAGGCATGTTAAGCGAAGGTGGCTGTGAATGCACATGATGGCCACTCTGGTCTGCTCAAAGGAAGAATTTCAAAGAGTGAATTTCCTTGGTGTACCTTGTACAGGAGACCTTCATATAAAATGTTCTAGACCTTTTTGCAAATCTAGAGCCTGAGTAACTTAAGTTTCTGTTCCATGTCTTTTCCTAGCGGATAGTTGGCCGATGAATTTTGATGACAGCAATGCTCGGAAAGACTGGGGGTGGAAACATGACTTTGATCTTCCAGAGCTGGTGACGACGATGTTGAACTTCCATGGCTCTGATACCAGAGTTGCCCAAGCTAACTGAGAGAATCATAAGGGAGGACTCCTGTATCCTGGACAGCTGTCAAGGGAAAACCATAATGACCCCAAGGTTATATACCCCAAGGAACCTCGATTATCAGGAGTGCAAGGACTAATTGGAGGAAATTTTGGCAGCTCATATTGAATTGCCAGATTGGAGAATCAAGTTGGCTTTTGCATTTTCAAAGTGCTATAGGTTTGGTGGTAGGAGTTCTCAATCTTTGCTGTTTGCCTAAACTTGCCCAAACACGCATATCACAGAATGAAGGCTTAATCATAATAGTTTCCATTTAGGTTAATTAAGATGAAGTGACCATTTTGGGGAAGGTGGAAGTATGTGATGTTTGTCTTTAATTAAATTTAATTTTCGTATCACTCCTAAGACTCCATTATTCTCTTGACTAGAGACCAAAGATTACATTTTAAAGACTATCCAAGATGATCTCCTAATTTGTAAGTATACTTTACTATCCCATCAGGACTTTAAAAATGTTTGACATATAATCCCATGTTCATAATATATGTGAGATTTTAATACTTCTTCAACAATTATCACTTCTCATTTATTTTTCTGTAAAAAGACATATCTGTAGGAAATTAGGAGTATCAAAGATGATCTAACTAACAATGGGTAGCACCTCCTACTTTCATTACCTTCCCGGTCATGAGCTAAGTGTTGATTACCAGGACTGTAGTTCTCTCACCTGGCCTTGTCAATCTCCCCGAGGAGCTTCTCTCAATGTTCAGGTTTCTGGGCCCCATCCCTTCAGATGACTCAACAAATGGGGGTGGGAATTTCGAAAGGCCACTGGTTATTCTATTCCAGCTATGGCCTGCTGGACCAGGTCCAAACACTATTTTCTAAAGAGAACTTTTCTTGTGATAGCCTTTTTGTTACACACTTAGGCTGAGCTTTCAGAAGACCTGCTCTATACCCTCTGTAGCAATTCCTGTGTAAATATATACAGGTTGACTTTTTTCCAGCTACCTCTGGATACCTGTGGAATTACTGGAGAGTGAAATTCCAAGATCAATCATGAGCATGTTGGACAATAGCTGTCATGGACTAAAAGACATTTCTATTATGTGCTTACTGTCAATGTTTTGTATTTGTATTTTTTTTTTTTTTTAATGTCCATCTTTGAGAAAGAGAGAGAGAGTGTGAGTGGGAAAGGGGCAGAGAGAGAGAGAGAGAGACGCAGAATCCGAAGCAGGCTCCAGGCTCTGAGCTGTCAGTACAGAGCCCAACGTGGGGCTTGAACTCATGAGCCGTGAGATTGTGACCTGAGCCAAAGTCAGATGCTTAATCAACTGAGCCTCCCAGGTGCCCCTGTATTTGGTATTTTTAACTGCAGGGTAGAAATGTGAACTTTTTTGGAGGTATAACTGGATTTAAAATCTATTTAACTTTTAACTGGAGAAATTCTAAATAATTGAATTATTGGGGCGCCTGGATGGCTGAGTCGGTGAAGTGGCCGACTTCGGCTCGGGTCATGATCTCGCGGTCTGTGAGTTCGAGCCCCGTGTCGGGCTCTGTGCTGACAGCTCAGAGCCTGGAGCCTGTTTCAGATTCTGTGTCTCCCTCTCTCTGACCCTCCCCTGTTCGTGCTCTGTCTCTCTCTGTCTCAAAAATAAATAAATGTTAAAAAAAATTTTTTTTAAATAAATAATTTAATAGTTATTTTGATAAAGTTTTTTTTCCCTACTTAATATAATATAGCTTATATTGATGTGTATTATTTTCTAAAGCCAAACAGTAATGAGTTCTTTTTTAATGTTTATTTATTTTTGAGAGAGAGAAAGTAGAGGAGGGGCAGAGAGTGAGGGAAAGAGAGAATCTCAGGTAGGCTCTGCACTATCAGATCAGAGCCCCATGTGGGACTCGAACCCACGAACTGTGAGATCATGTCCTGAGCCGAAGTCGGATGCTTAACTGACTGAGCCACCCAGGTGTCCCGTTTTTTTGTTTTTTGTTTTTGTTTTTTTTTACAACTTTATTGAGATATATTTCATGTGCTGTTGAATTTACTCCTGTATAGTTTTATTTGGGTTTTTTTCCAGTTTTATCGAGAAATAGTTGATGTATATCACTGTATAAGTTTAAGATGTACTGCGTGGTGGTTTGATTGGGAAGCGATTATGACAATAGGTTTAGCTAATAGCCATCATCTCATAGAAATACAATAAAATGAAAGAAAGATAAAAACGAATAAAGAAAAAAAAGTTCTCCTTGTGATGAGCACTCTTAGGATTGACTGTTAACACCTGTCCTATAGCTCATACAGCAGTGGTAGCTACAGTCATCACATTACACATTATATCCCGAGTGCTTATTTCTCTTATCATTGGAAGTTTGTACCTTTTGACCACTTGCCTCCAATTTCCCCTTCTACCATCTTCTACCTCTGGTAACCACAATTCTGACTGATTTCTTTTTCTATGAGACTGGATGGGTTTTTTCCCCCACTGTCCTTGGCTCTAAGTCTAAAGTTCTCTTTTGGCCAGCAAAAGAGCAGACACAGGATTAAAGCGAGAGATGGCTAATGTCTGGGAAAAGACAAGAGCCCCGAATAAGGGTCCTTGCCCCGTATTTATTCAGATCAGAAGGCTTACAAATGTGATGGACGTGTACAAAGAGACAAACTGGGAACATTAACTTGGGGATGTGAGGGGAAAGGGGGTTTTTGAAGATAGAGTGTTTGGGGTTTGGGTCAATATAAAACAAAATCTGGGCGCCGGGCAAGTCGGGAGGAAGGTTGTTAATGGCAGACAGGAGGCGCCTTGCCTGTTATCTTAGCTAGCCTAGAGGATAAGACCGTGGGAATAACCTCAGGGTTAATAAGGCACCTGTTCTTTTGTTAACCATCTCCTCTCTGGGCTGATTTGCCTGCAGCGCAGTGGTCCATAATCCAATTCACCAATTTACCTAACCTGGTCCTATTCTGTGAAAGCAGCTTTTCTGCCATAGTACTAAATTGGGGGTGCTTCTGCCCTGAAAATCTAATCTTGTTCATTTCGTATACCTGAATATTGGGCACCTTTGTGCCATTTCTATTTTAGGCCTTTGCCTCTCCCTCTATTTTGGGGGCTCTGCACCCCCTCTCTATTTTGGGGTGCCTTTGCACCTCCCTAATCCTGGCACCTTTGCTCCTCCCTACTCTTGGGGTGTCTTTGTACCCCCCCATTCTTGTGGTGCCAATCTGATTTACCCAAACTCAGGAGTAAGCATTTTATGACTTTATATTTCTTTATGCCTTGTTAACCCATTGGTGTAAACCTGGGGGATTCCTAAACTTTATCCCCCACACCCCACATGTTAACTGAGGTCATACAGTATTTGTCTCTGTCTGACTTATTTCACTTAGCATAATGCCATCGAGGTCCATCCATGCTGTTGTAAATGGTAGGATTTCCTCATTTTTCATGGCTTAGTAATATTCCGTTGTGTATATATACCATAACTTCTTTATTCCTGTAGCCATTGATGGACACTTAGATTGTTTCCATGTCTTGACTCTTGTAAATGATGCTGCTGTGGACATGGGAGTACAAGTGTGTTTTCAAGTTAGTGTTGGCTTTTTTGGATCTATTCTCAGAAATGGAATTGGTTGATCATATGGGAGTTATACTTTTAATTTTTGGAAGGATCCTCCATACTGTTTTCCATAGTGGCTGCACCAGTTTACAATCCCACCAACAGTGCAACATAAGGGATCCGTTTTCTCCACACCCTTGCTGGCATTTGTTATCTCTTGTCTTTTTGATGATGACCATGCTAAGAGATGTGAGCTGATACCTCAGTGTTGAGTTTAATTTGCACTCCCCTAATGACTAGTGATTGAGCACCTTTTCATGTACTTGTTGGCCATCTGTATGTCTTTAAAGAGATGCCTATGTAAGTACTGTGCCCAGTTTTGAATTGAGTTATTTGGTTTTTTGCTATTGAGTTGTATGAGTTCCTTATACATGTTGGACATTAACCCCTCATCAGATGTGTGCTCTGCAGATACTTTTCCCATTCTGGAGGTTGTCTTTTCACTTTGTTGATGGCTTCTGTTGCTGTGCAGAGCTTTTTAGTTTGATGTTTTTTATCTTGCTGCATGAGCTTTAGGTGTCCCTGTCACATCCAAAAAAAAGGAAATCATTATCAAGATGCAAGTCAAGGCTTTTCAGGTGGGAGGGGCCAGGAGCTATCCTCAGCCTTGGCTATGGATTAATCCCCCTGCCTGTATGTGTAAGCACAGGACTGTCCCATGTATGGTACTGGCTTTGCTCTGGTAGCAATTGGCTCTGGCCACCTGCTTGTCACTTCAATCACCGCTGGACCACATAGCTTCCAGCTTCTGGTCTGATGGGACTGCAAGACACTCTCTCCAGTGGGTGGGACTGTGATTCAACGCCTTGCCTGGGTGTGGGGAAACCAGGCTCTAACGCTGGCAAATTTTCCAGTTTCAGGATCTATATCAGGCAGATGTATCTACACCCCGCCAAGGCCCTTAGAGTGCATCCCCAACTTGGTTCTGGAGGTGAGCAGTGCTGCTGGCTGGGATTACTACTTGGGGACTACAGATATGAACTTGGTCTGCCAAAATCTGTGTGCTGCTGTGTTGCAAGCCCCTCTGCCCTCTGTCACAATCAAATTCCCAGTGGCTGAGCCCTGTAGATTCCCCAGCAATCCCTGTGGTGCAACATTAGAGTAGAGGCTCCTGCAAAGTGACCCACAATGCTGGCGGTAGCTGGTTGTTACCTTTGGGTTCTCTTCCTCCTGGAAGAACCGAGAGGCTCAGGGGAGGCCTCCCTCCATGTGGCGCTGCACTGGCCTGGGGAAGGGGTGGTGAGTTCAACGTGTAGCTGCCCCCCTTACCCTTCTAATGCAGCATGTCTTGGTCTGTGTGATGAGAGGTAGAGGAGAGGTGTGCTACTGCCTCAGCCCTCTGTTCTAGGATTCTCTCAGTGGCGTCTTGTTCTCGAAGACTCGTTAGTTCTTATGAGAGAGGGTGAGCAAAGTCAGGAACAACCTGTGTTGGCATCCACTGGAGTTTATAGTTCATTGATTTTTCAGTATCCTCACAGAGTTGTTCAACCATCACTGTAATGTTAGGCCATATCAACATCCCACAAAGAAGTTGGCCATTAGCCCTCTCTACTTTAGGCAAGCATGTCTTTACTTTCCATGTCTGTGGATTTGCCTGTCCTGGACACTTCACATAAGTGGAATCATAAAATATGTGGTCTTTTTTGGAGTGGCTTCCTTAATTTAGCATAAAGTTTTAGCATCCAAGTTCCTCCATGATGTAGCATGTGTCAATACTCCATCCATTTCATTGCTGATAGTACTACGTTGTATGGGCCTACTCCATGTTGTCCTTCAGTTGGGAGACGTTTAGCTGGTTTGCATGCTTCAGTTATGGATTAATGCTGTTACAAATATCTGTGTAGCTAAGTGTGTTTTGAAGCTCACTTATTATTGTTCACAGTTTGAAAAATAGTTCTTAAGCTCCCCTGATTTACTGTCTATTATCATAAAGGAACAGAAGTGAATTCTTCCCATGAGAAGTGAAGAAGCAACTGACTTGAGGCTGACCTTTGACTGAGACCTTAGTCTCCAGTGTTTCCACCAGCTTCCTTGAATGACCTCACAATTGGGGCCCTTTGGAGGGATTTGTTCTAGAATGGCTTCCTTCAGTGTTTCTAAATCTATATGTGCACCTTGAGGAAAACCTGAGAGGAGTGTAAAAGAATAATGAATACTTAAAAATATAGGAGTTCTTCTGCACTGGCATTTTGCACTCTAAGACTAAAATTAGACGCCTGGGTGGCTCAGTCAGCTGAGCATCCAACTTTGACTCAGGTCGTGATCTCATGGTCTGTGAGTTTGAGCCCCACGTCCAGCTCACTGCTGTCAGCGCAGAGCCCACTTCAGATCCTTTGTCCCCTCTCTGCCCCTCCCCACTTTCTCTATCTCATAAATAATAATTTTGGGGCGCATGGGTGGCTCAGTCGGTTGAGCGTCTGACTTTAGATTTCAGCTCAGGTCATGATCTCACGGTTTGTGAGTTCGAGCCCCACATCAGGCTCTGCACTGACAGCACAGAGCCTGCTTGGGATTCTCTCTCTTCCCCTCCCCCACTCATTCTCTCCTTCTCTCTCTGTCTCTCAAAATAAACATTTAAAAAAATAAATAATTTAAAATGACTAAAATTAGAGTTGCCCTTTCTGTTTAAACATGCGATATCTGGGGCACACCTTGGGATCCCAGGAGATGACTCAATGTTGTGCTATAAAAGACTCCTTTCTGTTGGGAGAAAAGGTTTTTTACGGTTCATTTGGAAATGATCTGGGGAAGGAAACCTGGGTGGCTCAGTTGGTTAAGTGTCCTACCCTTGATTTAGGCTCAGGTCACTATTTGTGGGATCGAGCCCCATTTGGGGATTCTCTCTCCCCTCTCTTTGCTCCTCCCCTGCTTGCATTTGCTCAGGCTCTCTGTCTCTGTCTCTCTCGAAATAAATAAATAAAAACATTAAACTTTAAAAAAAAAAAAAGAAGGAAATGATCTGAAGAGCTTCTTAGAAGGGGAAAGTGGGGATTTAACTACAAAAATAGTGTTTTGATTTTAAATGAAAAAAGGAAGACTATAAAGGTTGACTTTGCTTGGCTGTCTTAGATCTTGAAGGTTTCCCCAGACTACCAACGTGGTCGTTAGTCGTGCTGCCATGTTTTCCGTGTGGCATGGCCGCAATGTGCCTTTGTGTCGCTCCACAGACGGCACGGCTCACAGCTGCCATCAGGAAAGTTCAAAATTGAGAAGCAGGCTCTGGGCAGAGAGTATTACTGCTGTTTTGGACATTTCCTGTAGAAGGGGGTGGACGCTAATAGTTTTTTAACTTGCATAGGCCAAGTTGCTGATTTGTTACTGTAGTTTATGGTAAGGGCATGAGTCTTCAAAAACAAACAAAACCCTTTTAGATCTTTTAAAAATATTAAGAATTCAAACAATTAAAGATATATAATGAAAAAAAAAGTTGTCTTCTCTAAACCCAATCAATAAGTGATGTTAACAGCATAATGTGTATCTATATTTCCCCCCTGTGCCTCTACAGTATAGTATCAGACAATCAAAATTTTTTTTTTCTTTTTTAAACTGTAAAAGGGCTAAGACAACATTGCCAAACTTCTTGGGAAAGAATCACTTGCAACCTTTGCCATCTAACATACTAGTTTTTTTTTTTTTAATATTTCCATCCAGTCTTCTCATATGTGTTCCAAGTAACTTAAATGTAGTAACTTAAATGTAACTTAAAAAATTGCTGCTTAATAATCCATTGAATAAAATACCATAATTATGTAACAATTTTACATTTTAATTGCTTTTCTTTGGAAACTAGAAATACAATCGTTTCTCGGCCTTTTGGCTAAGTGTGGAAACTAGAAATACAATTACTTGGCCAAAGTATGTGAACACTATTTGCCTCAATTTTATGTAGTCAAATGCTATTGAGGGACACTTCGGTGGCTCAGTAGTCTAATAGTCCAACTCTTTTTTTTTTTTTTTAACATTTATTCATTTTTGAGAAACAGAGAGAGACAGAGTGTGAGTGTGGGAGGGGCAGAGAGAGAGGAAGACACAGAATCCAAAGCAGGCTCCAGGCTCTGAGCTGTCAGCACAGAGCCTGATGTGGGGCTCGAACCCACGGAGTGGGAGATCATGACCTGAGCCAAAGTCAGAAGCTCAACCGACTGAGCCACCCAGGCACCCCTGCGTCCAACTCTTAATTTTGGCTCAGGTCATGATCTCCCAGTTCGTGAGATGGAGCCCTGCGTCGGGATTTTCTCTCTCCCTCTGTCTATGCCCCTCTCCCACTTGTACTCACTCTCTCTCTCTCAAAATAAATAAACATTTTTTAAAAATGAAAGAAACTGCTATTGAGAAAAAATTGAATTAATGTTTGAAATTAGAAATTCTGCTCTACCATCAACGTTCCTTCTTGTGGTACATATTTATTTACCATGATATGGTCTACATTTCTTTAAACGTTTTGCTTTAAAAAAAAAAGTTTTATTTTGTAAAAATTTGGGGGAATATAAACTTAGTGTTTTTCCGGAGAATCTTAAGAGTCTAATTGAAAGAGATTTGAACTAATGTGATAAAGATACCAGATCTTGGCTAACTACCTCTAGCTCAGGGTATTGGTTCCATAAGCCTCCCATGAGATAGGAATCCTGTTTTTAAATCACATTTTATTAAGATAATTTTGGGTACTCACTTTTTTGAAAATAGACATGTCAGTTTTTGTGGTTCTAATATGTGTGCTTGACCATGAGGGGACTAAATTAAACAGGCAATGCCTCATCTTTCCACTGTGAAGATCCCCCAACGCCTTTCTGCCCAACTTAAATATATAGCTTTTAGGGTTGCAGATGAGATGATAAAATATATACCTTTAATATTAGTTGTGTGTTTCAAATTTGTTCATCTGTTAAGCAAGAAACGAGATTTTTCCTCGATATATTCACCTTTCATGAATGTTATTCAAATATCAAATTCACTTTTGACATTAACTTTTGTGTTTTCACAAGTCAAGAGCAAATAATCTTTTGTTCCAATTTGTTTGACATGCAGCGTTGTTTCTGTTTTATTAAAGTAAACTCTACCCCCAACATGGGGCTTGAACTCATGACCCTGAGATCAAGAGTCACATGTTCTGCTGACTGAGCCAGTGGGGTGTCCGTACATGCAGCCTTGTTTAATCCATGTGTGATGCTGTGGATGGAAATTTAATCCCAAACCACAAGTACTCCTCTGCATAATACCATTCAAAATCCATCCTGTGATTGCCACACAGTCACTTACAGTATTGCTTTCAGGGATTTTTAAACACCTAACACTTGAAATTGTAGCTTCATGATCCCAGGGAGCATTCGCAAATACGTTAATTTACTGCCTTCTTTAAAGTCTGTTCCACCAGCACCAGGTAATTAGCATCGCTGAAGGTCGTCTGAGGCTAAAAATAGATTTCCCCAGACAGCATTCTGTTCAGGTTATTGAGGTGCTTAGGGTATTAGACTTTGTGATGTCTCATTTATAAAGCGACCCTCTCTAAGGGATACTTTTGGAAGAAAAATTTGCCTTATATTGGGGCACGTGTAATATATTCTCTATTGATATATTTAAGTCCTTGAGAAAAAAGGATTTAGGAAATGTATTAACAAGAAACAAACATTTTTATTTTTTTCCGAGTTCTTTATTTAAATTTAAGTGTAGGGCTGCCTGGGTAGGGCTCAGTCGGTTGGGCGTCTGACTTCAGCTCAGGTCATGATCTCACGGTTTGTGAGTTCGAGCCCCGCGAAGGGCTCTGTGCTGACAGTCCAGAGCCTGGAGCCTGCTTCAAAAATTCTGTGTCTTCCTTTCTCTCTGCCCCTCCCCCACTCATGCTCTGTCTCTCTCTGTCTCTGTCTCTCTCTCTCTCAAAAATAAACATTAAAAAAAATAAATTTAAGAGTACTTCTCATGTAACTTCAGGAATCTATATAGATTATTGAGAAAAGTTTAAGGATAATTCACAGTGTGCAAGAATTCACCAGGGTAAGCTCCCCTCCCCCAAGGATTGTGCTTTCCCAATTTTTTCACACTCAAGGCACTGAGAAAATATATCATTAAAAGCATAATTTTAAAAAGTCATTAGAATATGCTATTTTTTGTAACACACCATTTTTCCACTAAGAAACAAAAAACTTTTCCAACTGAACAGACAATGCTTTTACATTGCTTGGAGTTTTTATTTTATATCTTACTGGAGCACTCTTTTTGTACTAGATACAGATTTTTATCACTTGTGCATACATAAAAAGAGAAATAGTCAAATGCATCTTTGGTATACTTAAGACTTGGGGTCTGACTTTTCTGAATCTCTTTTGACTCAGTGTCTCTTTTTCTACCCAGCATTATTCTCTTTGCCAACAGGAGTATTGATGATAGGGCATTTCTTAAAAGAATTCATAAAAACTAAAAATCATTGGTGCTGTAAATCAGCTTTACAATTACACCAAGTTAGTGTACTTTTGAACCTACTTCAGGAATGTGGCTAAATAGATCTGATTCACCCCAACCTACACCCCTCTGGCTCCCAAGGGTTTGAAAGCTGACACCCACCCTGCAGATTTCTAGACTGTGCTTTTGAAGGTGCCTTGTAGGCGATGCCAACACTATGAACACTGTCACTGGTCAACAGCAGTTATAAGGTGCAGCCTGATTTCAAAGACATTAAAGTGTGGAAGACAATGTGAGTCTTAGCACAGGTAGCTATGATGGATAGATATGGTTGCATTTGTACCCAGTGTAGTCCAAGGGCAGCCCCCACCCTGCCCTGGGTGTCATTTTGAGGGCTGAAATGAAGAAGGAAGCTCAGCCATTGTTGGCCACTGTTGGCCACTGTTGGGCCAACTACCTGCCTTTGACATTGCTGGTGAGTGGACAGGTAAGGCGGGCACCAGACTTGCTAAGGATGCTACTTCTCTTGAGAGACATTAGAGTTATAATAAAGATGAGCCAATATTTCCATTTCTTTTTTTCTGTTAGTGTCAAAATACTTTTCTTAAAGTTATTTAGCACATTCCTATGAAAGCGAAATTATTTGGTGTCTTGCTGGGGAATACATAATTGTTAAATAATGGATTCCATTCAGTGAAATAGGTAGAACCTATTGCAACAGTTTGAAAATTCCTAGTTTCCTCCTTAAGCCCTAGAGTTGTTGGGGAAAAGGAAATTTGCTAAATATCTGCCATATGCTTTGAAACTAATTTTGCAATGTTTACTAAATTCTGGAAATGAAGTACTATGCTGACATATGTAGTCAGTCTTGAAACAGATGGGATTCTGTTTGAAGGGCAGAAATGAATAATTTTTGAGAATCTGTTTTAATAAAAGACTTAAAAACTGTCCCTGTTAGTGTTGAATTCCTGTCGTGTGGTAATAGTTTATATAATTGTACAGAAACTGTTTCCAACACTTCCCTTCAATAAAGCCAATTTACAATTCCCTGGAAAGACTCCTTCGCACAGATAAACAGTGTTTTTTATTTTGTGTGTGTGTTTTTTTAAACGTTTATTTATTTTTGAGACAGAGAGAGACAGAGCATGAATGGGGGAGGGTCAGAGAGAGGGAGACAGAATCTGAAGCAGGCTCCAGGCTCCGAGCTGTCAGCACAGAGCCTGACGCAGGGCTCGAACTCTCGGACTGTGAGATCATGACCTGAGCTGAAGTCACTGAGCCACCCAGGCACCCGTTTATTTTGTGTTTTAATAGTCTCTTTAGTAAGTGCTTCTGTTTTGCTAGCATTTTTCACAACAAATATCAGGGAACCCAGAATGACTTCATAATTTAAGAAATATATCACTTACACCTATCCTATTCCCATAGACATTTTAAAATTTTGTTTGGTATTTCTCCCTTTTCACCTAAAAGATGCGTGCATATTTACAATCTTGTTTCCCCTTATTTTATTCACCTGTGTGCCATGTGTTGCTATCGACTCTAGTGAAGGTAAATGCATGTGTAATTTTACTAGATCCCAATATTCTTAAACACTTTTTATCAAAGTATAACATAACATAGTATACGAAGCTTATGTGTCCAGATGGATGCATTTTTATTTTTTTAAATGTTTATTTATTTTTGAGAGAGAGAGAGAGAGAGCATGCGAGCACGAGTGGGGGAGGGGCAAAGAAAGGGAGAGGGAGACAGAGAATCCCAAGCAGGCTCCATGCTGTCAGCACAGAACCCAATGTGGGGGCTCGAACTCACGAACCATGAGATCATGATCTGAGCCAAAATCAAGAGGCGGACGCATAACTGAGCCACCTTAGCGCCCCCAGACGGATGCATTTTTAAAGATGTGTAAATCGGGGCACCTGGGTGGCGCAGTCGGTTAAGCGTCCGACTTCAGCCAGGTCACGATCTCGAGGTCCGTGAGTTCGAGCCCCGCGTCAGGCTCTGGGCTGATGGCTCAGAGCCTGGAGCCTGTTTCCCATTCTGTGTCTCCCTCTCTCTCTGCCCCTCCCCCGTTCATGCTCTGTCTCTCTCTGTCCCAAAAATAAATAAATGTTGAAAAAAAAAAAAATTTAAAGATGTGTAAATCTATGCAACCACTACCTAGAATCAAGACATAAAATATATGAGTTCCCAGAACCCCTCCCATACCCCCTCTTTGTCACTACCAATCTTGCCCCAGAGGTAACAACACCCTTACTTCTAACACTACAGATAAGTTTCGTTGTTTTGGACTTACATATAAATAAAAGTGTAGAGTCCTTTTTCTGGTGCCTGGTTTCTTTTGCTCAACACTGTGTTCATGAGATTCATCCATGTCACTATGTATAGACATAATAGTTCATTTCACTGCTGTATAGTATTGCAGAATATGACAAAATCAACATAAAAAAATCAATTTTCCCAAAGACAATAGGCTTTTGAGGATTATAGTGATTTGCAATATGCCCCTCTGGGTTTGGGCAGAGTGTGCCCTCCATTCCTCCTTTCTGAGCCCAACACTGATTATCCTCCTTTTGCAGACCCCGGAGTCGGTCTGGGAGTAGGAGGAGGGACTTTCCTAGGCCTGCTAGACCTGGATACTCCCCCTTGATCCCCGTGGGCTTGGCCCAGCCTCTGCACCACTTCTCAGATTCCCTGACACTTGAGCCTCACCCTCTGCAGTGCCTTTCACTTGTTTTTCTTCCCTAAAAATCCAAGGGTGGGGGTTGGTGGGGATGAGTCCTGTCAAGGGAGGGCCCAAGATAAGGGAGGGCAGAAGGCTCTCAGGAATCCTTTATTCCTGTAGTAATAATAATACTAACACTGGGGAATTGGGTGGGAGAAAACCAGGTCATTAAATCCTCCCCACCCCCAGAAAAGTCAATTTTAATTCTAATGGACATTTGGGTTATTTCCAGTTGGGGGCTATTATGAATAAGGGTGCCATGAGCTTTCTTGTATGTATCTCTTGGTGAATGTAAGTTTTCAATTCTGTTGAGTGTAGACCTAGGCTCTATATAGCATATGCTGGGTCTAGTGTAAGCTCACTGTTGGTGTATCCTACCTAACAGTGCCAACGAACAGGACGTGAGCTCTGCACATCCTTGCTAACATTTAGCATTGGCAGGGTCATTAATTTCAGTTATTCTGGTGAATGACTAATAAGATCTCATTGTGGTTTTTATTTCTTTCTCTAATTTCTATTGAGATATATATGCACAAGAATGTACAAATTCTATGGGCAGAGGAGCTTGATTAAATTTTTTTTTAGAGCTTAATAAAAATGTTTTAATCACTTCAATAGTATTTATTATTTAGAGCAATTTCAGATTCACAACAAAGTGGAGTGGAAAGTAGAGAGTGCCCATATATCCTCTGGTCCCCAACATGTACAACCTCCCCACTATCAACATCCCCCACCAGAGTGGTACATTTGGCACAATCAGTGAACCTACCATATTGACACATCATAATGACCCAAAGTCTATAGTTTACATTAGGGCTCACTCTTGGCGTTGCAGGTTCTATGGGTTTGTAAAAGTGTATAATGACAAGCATATAGCATTATGGTCTCATACAGAACAGTTTCACTGCCCTAAGAACCCTCTGTGTTCCACCTACTCATCCCTCCCTCCTGGTAACCACTGATGTGTGTGTGTGTGTGTGTGTGTGTGTGTGTGTGTGAGAGTCCCTGGGTGGCCCCAAATATGACTGATTTTTTTAAGGTCTCCATAGTTTGGCCTTTCCTAGAATGTCATATAGTTAGACTCATAGGTATGTAGCCTCTGCATATTGGCTTCTTTCATTTAATAACACGCACTTAAGTTTCTTTCGTGTCTTTTCACAGCTTGATAGCTCATTTGTTTTTAGTGGTAAATAATGTTCCATTGTGTAGATGTACCACAGTTTATCCATTCTCCTATTGAAGGACATCTTGGTTGCTTCCAAGCTTTGGCAATTATGAATAGGGATGTTATAAACATCCTTGTGGAGGTTGTTGTGTGGATGTTAAGTTTTCAACTCCTTTGGGTAAATACCAACCAATGAGATTGCTGGGTTGTACAGTAAGAATATGTTTAGTATTATAAGACACTGCCAAACTGCTTTCCAAAATGGCTGCACAATTCTGAGGTCCCACCAGCAATGAATGTCACATCTTTGGCCGCATTTGGTGTTGCTAATGTTTAGAAATGTGGCCATATTGGGGTTCCCAGTGGCTCAGTTGGTTAAGCGTCCACCTCTTGGTTTCAGCTCAGGTCATGACCTCACAGTTTGTGAGTTCAAGCCCCACATTCAACTCCATGCTGACAGTGTGGAGCCCACTTGGGATTCTCTCTCTCCCTCTCTCTCTCTCTGTCTCTCCCCATTGTCTCTCTCTCTCTGTCTCTCTCTCAAAACAGATAAATAAACTTAAAAAAGATTAAAAAAAAACTTGGCCATTCTAATAGGTGGTTAGTGGTATTGTCATTTTGCTTTTTCAATTTCCTAATGACATGTGATGTGAATATCTTTTGTATACACTTATTTGCCATCCATAGGTCTTCTTTAGTAAGGTGCCTGTTCAGGTCTTTGCCCATTTTTTAGTTAGATTTTTCATTTTCTTATCACTGAGTTTTAAGTGTCCTTTGTGTATTTGGGATAAAAATCTTCTATCAGATGTGTCTTTTGCAAATATTTTCTCCCAGTCTGTGACTTGTTATCTCATTCTCTTGACATCATCTTTTGCAGAGCAGAAGCCTTTAATTTCAAAGAACTCTTGCCTATCAATTATTTCCTAGAGTTTAAGAAATTTTTACATACACATATCCTATGGAGCCACCACCCAAATCAAGATATACAATATTTCCAGCACCCCAGAGGCTCCCTTCTGCCCCCACTCTCAAAAGTAAACCACTGTTCTAGGATTTCTCATGGTTAGTTTCCTAGATACTCCATTTTTTTTCAATGCAATTTAAATAGTATCTCTAGGGGCATGTGGGTGGCTCAGTCAGTTAAGCATCAGACTTTGGCTCAGATCATGATCTCACAGTTTGTGAGTTAGAGCCCCGTATCGGGCTCTGTGCTGACAGCTCAGAGCCTGGAGCCTGCTTCAGATTCTATGTCTCCCTCTCTCTCTGCCCCTCCCCTGCTTGTGCTCTCTCTCTCTCTCTCTCAAAGATAAATAAACATTAGGGGTGCCAGGGTGGCTCAGTCGGTTAAGCTTTGGACTTCAGCTCAGGTTCATGAGTTCATGAGTTCAGGTTCATGAGTTTGAGCCTCAGGCTCTGTGCTGACAGCTCAGAGCCTGGAGCCTGCTTCAGATTCTGTGTCTCCCTCTCTCTCTGCTCGTGTTCTGTCTCTCTCTCATTCTTTCAAAAATAAATAAAATATTTAAAAAAAATTTTTTATTAAAAATGTTTTTTTAACGTTTATTTATTTTTGAGACAGGGAGAGACAGCATGAACGGGGGAGGGTCAGAGAGAGAGGGAAACACAGAATTTGAAACAGGCTCCAGGCTCTGAGCTGTCAGCACAGAGCCTGATGCGGGGCTTGAACTCACGGACCGCGAGATCATGACCTGAGCCGAAGTCGGATGCTTAACCGACTGAGCCACCCAGGCGCCCCTAAAAAATTTTTTAAACAAAAATAAATAAACATTAAAAAATTAAATAGTATTTCTAAAATTTTTAATTTTGTTTCGTTTTTCTTCTGGAAATACAGTTGACTTTTGTGTATTGGCCTGTTGACATTCCTTATTAATTTTTATAGTTTACTTATAGATTCTTCTGGATTTTCTATTTTTAAAAAATCATGTCAGTTGTGAATCTTGACAACTTTCTTTCTTCCTGTCCAATCTTTATGCATTTCTTTATCTTGCATTTTAACACTGGGTACGACTTTGAGCATGAGGTGGAATGAAAGTGATACCTGTAGGTACATTTGTGTGTTCCCGTCTCAGCGGAAGGCTTTCAAGATATCACCATTCAGTATAATATTTGCTGTAGGCTTTTTATAGATATCCTTTATTAGATTAAAGAAAATCCCGTTCTGATTTGCTGTAAGTGTTCTTACTGTGGATTTTATTAAATGCTTTTTCTGCATCTATTAAAACAATTACATGAGTTTTCTCCTTTATTCTGTTGATGTGGCCGATTACATAGATTAATTTTTGAAGGTTAAATCAAATTGCATTCCTAGAGATACTAGTTTTCTCTACATTTTTGGATTTGATTTGCTAATATTTGGTTTAGGATATTTGCACCTATGTTTATGAGGGACATTAGTCTATAATTTTCCGTCTTTGTATGCCCTCATAAGATTTTTGCTACCGAAATCATGCTGGCCTCACAAACATAAGATTACTCTGAAAGGTGTAGAGAAGAGGGCAGACTGACTTGGGAACCTGAGACATGGTGCTTAGTTCCCTGGATTTTCTTTTTGCCTTGCATAAGTGTTCCTAAAAAAAGTTAAAAAATACATTTGGATACAATTTAACGAATTTAAATACAACATATCAGAATTTGCTAGAGAAGCTGGCAACCTGGAAATGCCAATGGGTACAGACAAAAGAGGCCCAAGAAAAGCTTGCTCTCTCTAGCCAAAGAATCAGGAAAGAGGCAACCTAACAAGACAGAAAAAATTTAGAAAATAATCACTCTGTTGAATGGAAAAGACCGCAGAAAAAAATGTGGCCCAGCTCCCACCCACACGAACAAATATCAAGTGGAAAGCCTAGACTTCCGCCCTTGTCAGACTATAAGAGAAACACAAAAACAGTGTCAACCAACAGGACATAATTGATATTTATTGAACACTCCACCCAACAACAGCAGAATACACATTCTTTTCAAGTGCCCATGGAGCCTCTAGCAAGATAGACCATATCCTGGTCCATAAAACAAACCTCAATGTATTCAAAAGGACTGAAATCATATAGAAAGTGATCTCTAACCACGATGGAGTCAAAGTAGAAATACATAACAGAAAGATAACAGGAAACTATCTGAACACTTTGAAATGAAACAACACACTCCTAAAAAAATCCATGGGTCCACAAGGAAGTTTTAAAGAAATAAGTGATAGGGATCAAGGAGAGCACTTGTCATGATGAGCACTGGGTGTTGTATGGAAATGCTGAATCGCTATACTGCACACCTGAAACTAACATTATTGTATGTTAACTAACTGGAATTTAAATAAAAACTTAAGAAAATTTTAAGAAAAAAAAGATATGTGCTCCTAAAAAAATTTTAAAAATACATTTAGATACAATTTAATGAATTTAAATACAACATATCAGAATTTGTGGGAAGCAGGTGAGGCAGTGCTGAGCAGATTTATAGCACTAAATGCATATATTAGAAAAAAAGAGAAGCCTCAAATCTGTCATCTAAGGAACCACCTCAAGAACTTAGAAGAAGAAAAGCAAAATAAACCCCAAGCCAGCAGGGGGAAGAAAATAAAAATAAGAGCAGAAATCAATGGAATTGAAAACAGAAAAAAAAAAAAAGAAAAAAGAAAAAGAAAAGAAAAGAAACAAAAAGGTGGTTATTTGAAAAGATTAATAAGGTTGGCAATCCTCCAAAAAGGTAACAAATTAAGAGAGAGAGCAAAGACCCAATCAAGCAGCATCAGGAATGAAACATGCAAGGGGTGCCTGGGTGGCTTAGTCAGTTAAGCCTTGGACTTTGTAATTTTTTTTTTTCAACGTTTATTTATTTTTGGGACAGAGAGAGACAGAGCATGAACAGGCGAGGGGCAGAGAGAGAGGGAGACACAGAATCGGAAACAGGCTCCAGGCTCTGAGCCATCAGCCCAGAGCCCGACGCGGGGCTTGAACTCCCGGACCGCGAGATCGTGACCTGGCTGAAGTCGGACGCTTAACCGACTGCGCCACCCAGGCACCCCAAGCCTTGGACTTTGACTCAGGTCATGATCTCCCAGTTTCTGGATCAGAGCCCCTTGCTGGGCTCTGTGCTGATGGTTCAGAGCCTAGAGCCTGCTTCAGATTCTGTGTCTCCCTCTCTCTGCCCTTCCCTTGCTCGCACTCTGTCTCTCTCGCTCTCTCTTTCAAAAATAAATAAGCATTAAAAAAAAAAAAAGGAATGAAACAGAGGATATCACTACAGATCTTGCAGATGTCAAAAGGATACCAAGGAAATACTCCAAATAGCTCTACGAACATAAATTTGGCAAATCAGATGAAATGGACCAATTTCTTGAAAAACACAAACCACCATATCTCATGCAGCATGTAATAGGTAATGTGGATAACCCTATAATTGTTAAGGAAGTTGAATTCAAAGTTGTAAAAATCCCATAAGGACTTCCGGTTTCCGGTTTTGCATGTAAGATGCTGGAAGTCATGACTCTGTCCTCACAACAGAAAAAATCAGCAACTCTTACATCTGTCAGAGAAGTGAGGTCACAGGGCAAACTGCTGTCTCCAAAATCAGAGAAACTGACAGGTGAATACAGAGAATTACAACTCCCCAGAGCAGAAACCGGGAGCACAAACCTTTATGACATTTGCACAGGTAGGAAGCTTGCACTGGAATTGAGCTCCTGGAGGCTAGCATGGGTGAGATTGGAAACTCCAGGTAGACTTAGTCATCAAGGGCCCCCTACTCTTGTGAATTTTACTCAGGAGCTTGATTGGGTTCTCACAAGAACATTAGAAAAAATTCCCCTTGTGAGTCTGTCAGGAAGAGGGGGAAATGGAACAAATTTGAAATATGCTAGAGCATTCTATTCTTCCTAACAAGGAGAAACTGGTTAGCCAGAGCCTGTTTCTATCAGTTAACTACCCTGGTTCTAGCCTTCCATATAGTTGAAGGGAAACACCCAGCTCCAGCCCACTCTAGCCAGTGGGTTCCACCTAAGGGGGGTAGGCTGTGGGACTAAGAAGCTTTTGTGAAATTCACAGTCCAGAGGTAGGGCTTAGATAAGACTGAGACCTACTCACAGGACTATAGAAAGCTCTTTCCTCCCCCACACCTTACCAGCACTTTCCTGCAGGCCTATTTACAGCATTTCCTTTTACCTAATACTTAATGCTCAGTTACCAAAAAATTACAAGACATACTAAAAGGTATAAAACAGAGTTTAAAGAGCTGGAGTGAGCATGAGAACCAGATTCAGTTATGACGAGGATGTTGGAATTATCAGATTGGGAATTTAAAATAGCTATGATTCCTATGTTAAGGGTTCTAATGGGTAAAAGAGACAACACACAAGAACAGATGGGTAATGTAAGCACAGAGAGAGAAATTCTAAGAAAGAATAAAAGGGAAATGCTAGAGATCAAAAACATTGTAACAGAAATGAAGAGTGCCTTTAAAGGGCTTATTAGTAGACTGGACATGGTTGAGGGAAAGACAATCTAATTTTGGGAATATCTCAATAAAAACCTCCAAAACTGAAAATCAAAGAGAAAAAAAGACTGAAAACAACAACAACAACAACAACCTCAGAATAGAATATCTAACAATCGTGGAACTACTGTGAAAAGTATAGCACACACATAATGGGTATGCCAGAAGAAAAGAAAAAGGAACAAAAGAAATATTTTACTTTAATTTGTTTTATTTATTTGTAATAGAATTTATTGTCAAATTGGCTTACATACAACACCCAGTGCTCATCCCAACAAGTACCCTCCTCAGTGCCCATCACCCACTTTCCCCTCCCTCCCATCCCCCATCAACCCTCAGTTTATTCTCAGTTTTTAAGTGTCTCTTATGGCTTGCCTCCCTCCCTCTCTGTTTGTAACTATTTTTTCCCCTTCCCTTCCCCCATGGCCTTCTGTTAAGTTTCTCAAGATCCACGTATGAGTGAAAACCTATGATATCTGTCCTTCTGTGATCGACTTATTTCAGGCAGCATAATACCTTCCAGTTCCATCCACGTTGCTGCAAATGGCAGGGTTTCATTCTTTCTCATTGCTAAGTAGTATTCCATTGTATATATAAACCACATCTTCTTTATCCATTCATCAGTTGATGGACATTTAGGCTCTTTCCATAATTTGGCTATTGTTGAAAGCACTGCTATAAACATTGGGGTACAAGTGCCCCTATGCATCAGCACTCCTGTGTCCCTTGGGTAAATTCCTAGTAGTGCTATTGCTGGGTCGTAGGGTAGTTCTATTTTTAATTTTTTGAGGAACCTCCACACTTTTCCAGAGCAGCTGCACCAGTTTGCATTCCCACCAACGGTGCAAGAAGGTTCCCGTTCAAAAGAAATGTTTTAAACAATCATGATTGAGGATTTTCCCCAAATTAATGTCAGAAACCAAACCACAGGGACTCAGAGACTAAGCGGAGTAAAAACTCCCATAAAGGAAATCTTCTGGTACAATCACTGGGGAATTGTGCCGAATGTTAAAGAAGAATTAACACGAATTCTCTTCTGGAGAATAGAAAAGGAGGGAATACTTTCCAGTTAATTTGATGAAGTTGGTATTATACTGATACCAAAACCAGACAAAGATGGCACAGAGAAAGAAAACTACAGACCAATACTTATAATGAATATAGATGCAAAGATCCCTAACAAAATATTAGCAAATAGAATTAAGCAGTATATCGAAAGAATTATACACCATTGCAAGTGTTTATCCCAAGGATACAAGGTTATTTCGATATTCAGAAATCAATGTAATCCATCCTATTAACAAACTAAAAAATTAAAATTACATGATCATATCAATCTATGCAAAAAAAAATAACCCAACTTTAACAAAATTCAACACCCATTTATGATAAAATCTCTCCAAAAAAACCAAAAAGGAGGAATAGAGAGGAATTTCTTCAATGTTACGAAGAATACTTATAAAAATTCTAATACTATGATATTATTAATATAATATTATTATCTGATATTATACTTAATGGTGAAAAATTGAATGTTTTTCCCCTAAAATCAGGAATAAGACGGGACACCTGGGTGTCTGACTCTTGATTTAGGCTCAGGTCATGATCTCACAGTTCATGAGTTCAAGCCCCGCATCAGACTCTGCACTGATGGTGTGGAGCCTGCTTGGGATTCTTTCTCTCCCTTTCTCTCTCTCTCTCTCTCTCTCTCTCTCTGCCCCTCTCCTGCTCATATGCTCTCTCTTTCTCTCTCTCTCTCTCTCAAAATAAAAAAAATCAATAAATAAATAGGAATAAGACAAGGAGGACTGCTCTCACCACTACTATTCCACACTCTACTGGAGGTTCTAGCCAGTATGACATAAGTCAGAAAGAAAGAAGCATTTAAAAAAAATGTATAGAATGCACAAGATCCTACTGGAACTAATAAGTGATTTTAGCAAGATTGTGGTGTGTGAGACTCACGAGCTGCCTTCATCACTCTGCTCCTAGTTTCATCTTCTTCGGACATGGGGCTCGAACCCACGAATCACGAGATCATGACCTGAGTGGAGGCCGGACACTTAACCAACTGACCCACTCAGGCGCCCCTCACCTCTTCTAATCAAAGCTTTGCACTGATAAGCATAATAAATCTGAGCCATACCCCTGAACAGAATTCTTCAGTTAACTTCTTACTGCCCACAGCATAACGTCTCATGCGTGGCTTATGGGACCCTCCAGGTTTCTGCTCCTATCTGCTATCCAGCCTTGTTTATTCCCACTAGCTCCCTTGCATTCAGCTCAAGCAATGCTGACCAATCTGTGGCTTCCCAAACATTTCCTGTTCCTTTGCTTCGGAACCTCTATATCCATTCTGTCTTTTTCCTGAAGCGTCTTTTCCTGCATGGCCATTCCTACTTCTGCGAGCTCAGTCGCTCTAGGTCAATGCTTCCCTGATTTTCCAAGTCACTAGTTCATTAATTAATTTGTTAACTAATTTATTCATGACTGGAGTGGATACAGTTCATTACATTCTTACCATTCCAACCTCTTCTCTGACTTCCACCGTAGGACACAGAGGACCGTGACATCAGCACGGGATTATCAAGTTCCTTATCAAACACTTAGGTAAATCTCAGAATGGTAGAACAGTGTGGCTGCAACCCTATCTCTCTTAATTGTTTTCTTGGCAAGGGTTTCTGCGGGGTGCTGGGGATCCTACACTAAAAAAAGAAATGGGCCCTCTTCTGAGTGCCTGAGAGTCTAGTGGAGAGAAACAGGAACAAGTCAAAAGGTGGTTACAAAAAACTGTAATAGATACTAAATAATAGTTTTTTTTTAAGTTCACATATGGGGCTCCTGGATGGGTTGAGCGTCCGACTCATGATCCCAGGGTGTTGGGATCGAGCCCACATCGGGCTTCATGCTAGACTTGGAGTCTGCTTAAAATTCTCTGTCTCTGTCTCTGTCTCTGTCTCTCTCTCTCTCTCTCTCTCTCTCTCCCTCTGCCCCTCTCCCCCTCTCCCCTGCTTGTTTGCTCTCTCTTGCAAAAAAAAAAAAAAGTTCACATATGATTTATAGGAAGGAGTATATAGTCTTGTGGTTCCAGGGGGATGTTGGTCAGAAGCATTTTCCTCAAGAGGTGAAATGTAACACCCACCCGTGTGGCTCAGTCTGTTGAGTGTCCAACTTTGGCTCAGGTAATGATCTCACAGTTTGTGAGTTAGAGCCCCGAGTTGGGCTCACTGCTGTCAGTGCAGAGCCCACTTCAGAGGCTCTGTCTCCCTCTCTCTGTCCCTCCCTGATCATGCTCTCTTTCCCAAAAATATATAAAAACATTTTTATTTTTATTTTTTTTTTAACGTTTATTTATTTTTGAGACAGAGAGAGAGACAGAGCACGAACGGGGGAGGGTTAGACAGAGGGAGACACAGAATCTGAAACAGGCTCCAGGCTCTGAGCTGCCAGCACAGAGCCAGACGCAGGGCTCGAACCCACGGACCGCGAGATCATGACCTGAGCTCAAGTCGGACGCTTAACCAACTGAGCCACCCAGGCGCCCCTATAAAAACATTTTTAAAAAGAGGTGAAACATAATACTTAGCCTCGGTACTGCGAACTTGTACATCTAACTGAATTTTTAACATCTCCAGTTGGACATACAAATGGCATCTCAAACTTGGATTGTCCACAATAGATCTCTTGTTGCTGTCAGGAAAATTTATGAAAGGACTGGAAATGGGCAAGAAGATTATTAGCACACTCTTCTGGGTTATCTGTGCCTTTCATTACTTTTTAGTTATTTCACAGCTCTGTAAATTAACTGCAAGGAATGCAGATTATTCTTGTCCATAGAAATGCAAGTGGATTTTACTTGGAGTTACAATTGGTTTCCTTCATCAAGAAGCCAGTTAAAAAAAAAAAGGAAGGAAGCCAGTTTTGCATCTATTAAATTCATTTTGGCATTCTTTATTGCGCATGCACATGTGTGTGTGTGTGTGTGTGTGTCCTCTTTTGAGTCACCTGTAACACCTTACTGGTTCCCTCATTCATGAATGAGTTAAACACAATCTTTGTGTGTTTTATGTTTGTATGAGAGTCATAATTTAATCTTTTTCAAAAAAAAATCTTTCAATCGTATCAGAGGCCATCCACCTAGAGGTACAACGTATCCACGTGACAGAGCAAGGTAAACTGTGTAGCCAGAGAAGGGTACCTCTCTGCTGACATAAGCCTGGGCATGTCTTTTCCAGATTTCTACAGGAAATCCAAACAGCAACAGAACTGTAACTGTGGTGATTCTTTGTTTCTTTAGTTTTATTTTTTCCCCTCTCTATTGATCTTGTGTTTTCTTTTTATTTCTGGTTTCCATGTGGCCTGTAAACAATTCCCCCAGGTAGCAGCAATGAGGGAATTTGATTTTGTGAGTTTTTTGAATCTGTTCTCTAGTGAGTAAAAGACAACAGAGAATCTGGTTTGTTCGTCTTTTTCTAGTTTTTCTGTTTGTCTCTTTTTTGCTCAAGTCGGTCAAGAATTCTGTGATCATTGGGAAGAACAGCTCTTTAATATTTTGTACAAGGTTAACTGATACTCTTGTGTTTGTGCAATTTGATCTTGACCTGTAACTGAAATTGTGGAAACAAACAAAAAAACCCTATCAGGTCTCTATATGTTTGTTGTTGTTGTAAATAAGGAAATTGAGTATCTAATACCAATTCAGAAGCATTTTAGAATCCACATTTGTGTAATTAAAATTAACCTTTGGCAAATGAGACTAGTTTAATCATCTTTGTTGAAAGTTTATTTTTTTATTTAAAAATTTTTTTTGTAATGTTTATTTATTTTTGAGACAGAGAGAGACAGAGCATGAACAGGGTAGGGGCAGAGAGAGAGGGAGACACAGAATATGAAGCAGGCTCCAGGCTCTGAGCTATCAGCACCCAGCCTGACGCGGGGCTCGAACTCACAAACCGTGAGATCATGACCTGAGCCGAAGTCGGACACTTAACCCACTGAGCCACCCAGGCGTCCCAAAAGTTTATTTTTGAGAGAGAGAGAGTAGAGAGAGAGGGGGACAGAGGATCTGAAGCTGACTCTGCACTGACAGCACAGCGCCCGATGCGGGGCTCGAACCCACGAATTGTGAGATCGTGACCTGAGCTGAAGTCAGATGCTTAACCGACTGAGCCACCCATGTACCCTTAATCATTTTTATTTAAAAAATAGCATGTCACTTCACTTATTTATCAGGGTGTAGTGCAAGCATACATTTTATTTTACTTTATCTTTCCCAAATGTAGATAAGCTTACTTATTAAATAATCTAATACTTAATGTTACTTAACAGGATTATTAAATATGTAGATTTGTGTTCAACTACATTCAATCATTATTCTGAAAAACTGTTTCTTCCAACTGCAATTAAGTTTTTATAAGGGAAAGAAAACTTTCCAAGATTTTAAGGCAATCTACAACCTTGGACTGATATTGTTGAATTAGTTTGGTGATAATCATCGGATATCTAGATAATGTCTAAACACAATAAAATACCCAAACATTGATCACTGACATAATTTTAGTTTTATATGCTGTTGCTTCTTTTAAATTTTTTTTTTTTTAACGTTTATTTTTTTTGGGACAGAGAGAGACAGAGCATGAACGGGGGAGGGGCAGAAAGAGAGAGGGAGACACAGAATCGGAAACAGGCTCCAGGCTCTGAGCCATCCGCCCAGAGCCTGACGTGGGGCTCGAACTCATAGACCGCAAGATCGCGACCTGGCTGAAGTCGGCCGCTTAACCAACTGCGCCACCCAGGCACCCTATGCTGTTGCTTCTTATTTTTATGCTATAGAGAGGCTGTATCTTGGGGTCATATTAATGGCTGAGTTCATTTTTGCTGTTTGAAGACGTAAAAGGGACACGTGTGGCTGCAGAACATTGCATTATGTGTGGTTGTGGGCTTTGCCATTCTGCTCACATGCTTGTGTCAGACAAACAGGTCTCTCTTACCCTCCTTTCTCCCCATCCTTCCCCCACCCCACCCAGTTTCCTCAGTGAAATAGAAGTTTCCTCTGTGCCTTCTATTTCAGTTAAAGTTATAAAAGTAACCTGATGGTTGGGGCCCTACATGGAGAAATAGGGCCAGAGAAATACAACTATGCTTGGCTTTTGTTTTTTCAAGGAAAGAGCATTTTCCTCCCTAAAGCAGTGATTCTCAAACTTCTTGGGAGCCCCCGTTTTCCTCACAGGCATCGCCTCCCCCGCACAATACATCTCTTACACATCTAATCCCATCTTGATATCAGATGCTCAGAGGACCCAGACTACCATGGGCCCTTCTTCCCAAGAAAAGCATTGTTATTATTCACAAGTGTGCCTCCTGTTGAGCTGTGAGCCAGCTCTCTGATAGCCGAGTGTTCTCAGGCCCCCCAAAACACATTTACGCATTATTGAACTAGATGCCAGGAAACAGGCATGCTACATGAACATTGTGTAAAATAGTATTTGTTTGAGAGGATTGCTGTGGGAAAGGAATGCAAAAGTGTCTCGAGAGCACAGTGCCTGCCACGGAGCAGATGCATGTAAGTTAAGTGTTAGTTCTTTGGAAGCCTGGGCACTCACCAGCCTCCAAGTGGAGCCAGTGAAACTCTGAGGGCAGGATCCAAAAGGGGCATTTCAAGACTTTTGCCTCTCAAGGAACCTGATTCAGCCAGGATGGAAAGGATGCATTCAGAGGCGAGGAGGGCCAGTCTTGTCCAGTCTGATGTGGCAGAGTCTGGGTATATTTCTTCCTGCCCACCCTTGGCGACAGGTTGCCAGGCTCTATCTGTACAGCCCTCCGCCCCTGGGAACAAGTCCATCCAGTTACTGCCTCACCAAGGGCTCTCATCCTTGGCCATGTGCTGATACTCTCTCTCCGCTACTCGGGAACAGCTGGCTTGTACTTAACGCCACAGGAGTCAAGACACCAGGATCCCTTAAGAAAGCTGGAGAGGATCACCTGGGTGGCTCAGTCGGTTAAGTGTCCGACTTCGGCTCGGGTCATGATCTCGCAGTTTGTGATTTCGAACCCCGCGTCGGGCTCTGTGCTGACAGCTCAGAGCCTGGAGCCTGCTTCGGATTCTGTGTCTCCCTCTTTCTCTGCCCCACCCCTGCTCAAGCTTTGTCTCTCTCTGTCTCTCAGAAAATGAATAAACATTAAAAAGAAAAGAAAGGTGGAGAAACCTGCTCCCAGCCTCCCATAGCGGCCAGCACCACACAGAGCCTGGGCTGCAGGTGCTGCTGAGGAGGTCTGTATAAAGGAGAATGTGGGTCTTAGGAGTACCCATCCCTTGGTCTAGGGTGTCAGTACAGGAGGCAGCCCTGGAGCATGCAGTGGGGCAGGTGATGAAGGGCCAGGATCGGGTTGCACAGGCAGGGGGACATTCAGGAAAAGGAGAGAGTCCTTGGTGAAGTCCTCCAGGTCTGTCCCCAGAACCAAGGACCTGTGCAAAGATGTTCTAGGAGCCATCCAGGAGGGGGCAAGGCTCAGGAAACACCCTGATGAACGGCTTAAGGAGAACAACTCCAAAAAGGATGTTGTCCTTGCTGGCACTGTGCTCAGGGAGGAAAGAGAAGAGAGGGTGCTCCAAAGTGGGGATCGGTATCAGGAGGTAGGAGGCATAAGGGATGGACCCGGAGGAGGTGGGGACCAGGCAGTAGATGGAGGAAAGGAGACTTAGGAGGATTTATGGGAGCTCAGGAAGCAGGAAAGGGAGAAGTAGCCCTGGGTGCTCAACCCCAAACAACCTTCCAAGGTCCCCGCCACTCTTGTGGACAAAGTTCCTGATAGAATGAACTCTAGGAGAGCAAGCTGAGCCTGGCGGGAGTGGTGATGGTGGAGGAATGTCTTCATAAAAGTAAAAACCTCCAACAAGGGAAAACATTGTCCCCTCTACTCTTAACACTTCTGACACCAGATAGATGGGTTTTCCACACCAAGTACCTCTGCAGTTCTCTGTGGACCAACCGGGTGTCCTATGATTTAGTTCAATTCTGACACTACCCAGAGTTGGTGTGGACCCCAGAGGTTAAGCGCCCACTCCCACAATCCTGCCCTCACTTCAGATGTCAAGTGTAAGTCCACACCTCAAGGGTCTCTCCCAACCCCATCCATGGGTTTGATAATTGCTAGCATAGCGCGCAAAACTCAGGAATGCACTTTACTTACTCTTAGTGGTTTATTACAAAGGATACAACTCAGAGGCAGCCACATGGAAGGGATGCAGCGGACAAGGTATGGGGAAAGGGTGCACGGCTTCCATGCCCTCTCCAGCCATGCCGCCCTCCCAGGACCTCCATATGCTCACCAACCACGAAGCTCTCCAGACTCCTTTAGGTAGGGTGTTTATCAAGGCTTCATTTTGCAGGTATGACTGATTCAATCATTGACTGTTGAAGATCAATTCCAGCTGCAGCCCCTGTCCCCTCCTTGGAAGTTGGGTGGGGCCGAAGGTTCCAACCCTCTGGACACAGGTTGGTTTCCCTGGCCAGCAACCCCATCTTGAGGGGTTTCCCAAAAGCCACGTCATTCACATAAACTCAGGTGGCATTGACAGGGGCATGTTGCAAATAACAAAAGTTGTGTCTTTCATCTTTATCAGTCTGCTGTCTCGGGAGCTAAGGACAAAAATAAAATATTATAACCAATAAGATGCTCCCGTCACTCTTGTCACCTAGGAAATTATGAGGGTTTTAGGAACTCTGGCCAAGGTCTGGGGATGAAGGTATATATATATATATATATATATATATATATATATATATATTTGTCATATCACAGTATCATACTGCCCTACCCTGACGCCCAGCACAGAGTCCTAGTTCTCCTTGGCTGGCTCTTGTATAAACCCAGTGAGTCACAAGACCTTTGCTCTCAGGAACTTGTCAT
Organism: Prionailurus bengalensis; assembly: GCF_016509475.1. Classification (NCBI taxonomy): domain Eukaryota; kingdom Metazoa; phylum Chordata; class Mammalia; order Carnivora; family Felidae; genus Prionailurus; species Prionailurus bengalensis. The sequence continues at coordinate 52,548,023 of NC_057344.1, forward strand.
GGAAGGCCTGATCTTGATCAACAGAGCCTGAGGGCATCCAAGGGTGGAGTCTTCCACCCACACATGGAGCCCTGAAAACCAGACAGGGTATGTGTAGGGACACAAGCCCCCATTTGCCATCTTCAGAGCCTCTCAAAAGCCTTGATATTCAGACTTAAGAGGTTCCTTAGGTGGTTCATTCAGCCCAGTATTTGTCTCTGAGACTGTAATGGTAGGTGTTCAATGATTGTCTACTGGATTGAATTGAATAGGAGCAAGAAGGAATGTTCTTGGAAAGATTAAGGACAGCCTTGAAGGAAAGGGGTTAGGGATCTTCCTGCAATATCACATTATGACCAGAAGCATTCTGCAGCCAGAAGACCAGAGTCAAGCCTCAGCCCTGTCACTTGTGACCTATGTGAGCAAGCAAGTCATGTAAGCAACCTGGGTTACTTTCCATCATCTGTCAACTCCCCTGGTCGTTGGCATCACAGTTGATGCCTAATAAACGCTAGCTGAATAAAAGAGAAGAAATACATCACTGAGTATTACACAGATGTTAGCTTTATGTAATAATTAATGCCATGAATCGAAAGTTAAGGGGAAAACTGCCAGATCAGAGAAGGATTTGGTAGCCAGAATTCAGGTTGACACAAGTAATCCAAAGTTACATAAAAGCTCTCCAGATGGGTAGGGTTACTCAATCTGGACAACTCAGACTCTACTGAAGTACCTGAACAGGTTTTGCAGGCTGTGCTTCTGCAACCATCAGTAATTCCTGCACATCTCATCTCTATCTTGGGTTCTTCTGAGGATGAAACAAATCCAGGTCCCCTGAAGTCTAGATAGTGGCTTGTAATAACAGGTTTCAGGGAGAAGGTTTAGATATAGAATGAATGCATAGGATAAAAGGAATTCTCTTCCAGTATAACGTCCAGGACTTTATAAATGCTAAGCTCAAAGCCAACATAGTGACTCCTGAGACACAATGAGAGACCATTTATCCGCGTCCTGGAATCTCTCTGCTTTTGTCAACTGATATGGACACTTCCAATCACTACAACCCAGGTACAAAAATCCATTTATCTATTTTCTCAGGCCATGGCCATATTGGTTATCTATTGTTGTGTAACAAACTTAGTGGCTAAAACAAGGCATCGTTATTATCTTGTAGTTTCTGTGGGTCAGGAGTCCAGGTAAAGATCTCTGCTTAGGGTCATACAAAGCTGCAAACAAGGTGTTGTCCAGGGCTGGGTTCTCGTTGGGAAGCCTGACTGGGAAGGAATTTGCTTCTGAGCTCAGATGGCTGGCAGAATTCGTTTCCTTGAGATTATATCTCCAAGGGACCTGGCTTTTTGTGAGCTGTTGCTAACGGTCACCCTTAGCTCCCAGAAGGCACTCCCAGCTCCTAGAGACTTCAGGAAGTTTCTTGCCGCATAGGCTTCCCCAACACAGCCACTTATTTCATCCAGCCAGTAAGGAAGAGTCTCTAGAATAAGTCTGCTAGCAAGCTGGAGTCTTACATAATGTAACCTAATTAAGGAAGTGACATTCCTTCATCTTTGCTTGCTTTCTATTGGCTAGAAGCAAGATCTTGCTTACATTTAAGGGGAGAGGTTTTCTCCCAGGAGGCATGGATTGTGGGTACCACCTTATAGTCTGTCCATTACAATGGCCAAGTTTGAAAGCCACAACACGGAGTTCAACATGACGTGTTAAATTATTTACTAAGACCCAAAGAGAAAAGGAAGTAGAGATACTTCACGTTACTCCCAAAGCCTTTCTTGAATTATGTTCTTCTTGGTCTTCTGCTGGAGTCTTCCCTGGCCAGGTGGTCAGGTGAGGACCATCCAAAAATGCTTTGCTAACACCTAACCCCACCATTTTAGGATATGGTATCCTTTCTATATTATTATTTTTTATTATTTCTCGGCCATGTCAGAGAGATAGTCCTTCCCATTGTTAAAAAGAAAGACTTCCTATCTTACCTAACTGCAGTTTTAGCCTCTCCCAAGAGAGAGGAATTTTAAACCCAACACTCCAGAATTTCCTGATCAGCGTGAGTGAGGAGTGAGATCATCTGCTTGATAAGACCCCTGCCCTTCCCCCTAAGGGAAGGTGAGCTCACCTGAAATAATCTTTTCTTCATTTGGCTCTTTATTTTCTTGTCCTCATTTCTGCCTATAAAAGCCTTCCAGTTTGAACTCCTCAGAGCAGCCTTCTGTTTGTTAGGTGGGAGGCTGCTGGGTTCAGGAATGGTTGAATTAAGCCAACTAGACCTTTAAATTTACTCACATCTTTAATGCCCTCTTTCCTGTCACCTCAGGGTTTAACCTTAGCTAAGGCTTCTCCCAGTTTCACTCCCCTTTCTCCAGGCTGTTGGAGACCTTTGCCAGCTTCTTGCCCCACCCTCCAAGTAGCCTTCCCACCCCTTGACCCTGTCTGTGTATCAACCAGGTCTCAAACGAGTTGAAAACCAAACTCAGCTGCACATTAGATGCAACACTTTTCAGGCAGAAGATGTTGGCTTTCCTCAGGTTCTCAAAGGTCCCCCTCTACCCTGGAAGGTAGAGAACGTGGTGTTCGGGGATCCTCACCTGTACATTTGGAAGAAAATTCAGACAGCTCATGTTTAGGGGCACGTACGGCTGTCTTCTCCCACCCTCTGGTCGGGGCCTCAGGCCTAGGCCGGACGATCCTCCACAGCCCCAGCTGTTGGCCAGAGAAGAGCAAGGTGGTGGGTCGTGTGCCTGTGCCTGGAGTGGTTCCCAAGCCCCACTTAGCTTATCAGCAACTCTGCCCTTGCCTTGAGGCTCAGACCTTGAGAGCTGATAGCATCCTCCCCTACTGCCAGAGTCAACACGGCTGGGGGCCTGTGAAGCTGGTGGCAGCTCCTGGAGAGGGGGGTTGAAGGCCCCGGTGTTGCTAAGGCAGCAGGTGTGTTTGGCCTTCATCTCGGCAGGGCCGTTGGCTTCTCTCCTCATTTTTGATCCTCCAGACCCTACAGCAGATCCAAGGGCAGCATCTCTTTCCTGCCTCGGGCTCTCTTGGGTCTGTTGTCAAGGAAGATCACCGTTCTTCTAATCTTGGCCCCATGGACATTTCTCCTCCCTGGCAGGAACCCTGGCAGGGCCCTGTGCTTCCAGACACCTGAGCCACATGCGGGAATGCGACCTCGGCACCCGGGCAGGAAGCTTTGAACCCATGGTCAGCAAATGTCCCTGGACTGTGACAGGGGCAGGCTGCAGATGGAGAAGAGACGGACATCAGCTGAGCATTGGCAGACTCAGGGGTTCTCTGCGGTGTCAGCGCTGCAGAGGCCTTCAGCTGCGTGCGCATCCCACGGCACACGACGGATGGTTGCCAGGAGTCCACACCAGAGACCCTACCCCACGCCGCCAGAAGGAAGAAGCAAGTTCTGACCGCAAAGGCATCTGAGGGGAATGTAGGCTACACGCCAGCACCGATGGGCGAGTTATTGTGGGAGTGATTTGTGGCAAAATCATAGCTCCGGAACTTAGAGATCTGAGAGGGCCCTGACTTCTCATTCTTTGTGAAACTCAGTTCATAAGGGGGAGAGAGGGAGGCCGCACTGGTTGTTGCTGGGAAATGAGACCAAACGACCCATTGGGAATGGATGGTTCCAGCTCAGGCTGGGTGGGGGCAGGTGCAGTGGAAGATACTCAGCTTCCTGGAGTAGGACTGAATGGGCAGCCTAAGGGAGCGAGGACCAGCAGGTCCCCACCTCTGGTCTGAAAGCAACCCTCCGAAGCCTGAGCCTGTCTGCTGCTTTGGTCGATGACATTGATGACTGTGCCTGCAAATGTGCCTGTGGGCAGACTCTCCCACTGACGCTGGGCAGGCCCTGGAGGGGCAGGGTTAGAAATAGGGGCCGCCCGGGATCCAGAGAAGAAGCTCCTGCCCATTGCTGTGTGGCATCTCGTAGCAGGTTGCACAGATGTGGAGAACCGGGGCCTCAGGCCAGGGTACAAGAGAGGGGACAGAGTGATGAACAATTCTGGTGGGGGTGGTGAGAGAGAGCTCACCATTCTAGCTCACTATTCTCTGTCCCCCCGAGGGGGGACAAGAGCAGGCAGGGCTCCCTCTCTGTGGTACGGGGTGGGCTTGCGTTCTGTGGACCGAGCTTGGAACTCAGATCCACCTCCAGGTCACCATAAAGCCCTAAGAATGTGGGCTTTCACCAGTTACCACTAGGACAGATGGCATCAGTAGAATGTGTGGGAAATCAGTGTCCTCAAAGGGAGGGCAAGAATCTCCACCCAGGGCTTCTCAGCTGAGTTGTTGTAAATGCGACACAAATGGGCAGAGATACGGATACCCATGGCCCTCAGGGACCCTTGGGGACCCTCGGGGCAAGCACACCTCAGCTGCGGTGGGTGCATCCATGTGGCACGCATATTCTCGTCTCCTTTGTGTGCCACAAGGTGGAAACAGTGGGGCGACACTGATCCTAGACTAAGCCGGGAAGCCACAATGCAAAAGGTGCTTCATAGAAGGGCCCCATGGAATCCTTAGGAATGGGACAAGGAGTTGGAGAAAGCCTGGAAGAGACAAGTAAGGATCGTGTTTGGTCCCTTTCTGTGGCATGTAGGGAGAGAATTTACATTAAAAACAACAAGGACAAACATTTGCAAAGGGCTGTCAATATTTTTCTTAGTGGAAGAGGTAACCAAGAGCATTTATTCCCCAGGACGTCAGAGACCTAGTCAGGGCAGATGCTCCCTGAGAGAGAAACTTCCGGGAGCAGGGACTTGACCACGCCTCCCAGGGGACTACAGGTCCCAAGTGTGGCCTTCCAGAAAGGCAGCAGAGCTGAAGGAGACGCTGGCATGTGGCCTGAGACAAGCTTGCTCCCTGTCGCCTCTCACATCTATAGTGAAGTTCCCAAGGTCTCAAGTTCTCAGGGAAAGTGGGGAGAGGGCTGGGCTTTGTGTCTGATTGAACTGGCACAACAGAAGCAGCATGGTGAGGGCACCACCAGGCTGAGGGGGATCATCTAGTTACCCTGCCCTTATGTGTTCGTCTGATCCGGCTGTATAACAGAATACCATGGGCTGGGTGGCTTAAACAACACATACTTGTTTTTCACAGTTCTGGAAGCTGAAAGTCCAAGATCAAGGCAAATTCCCTGTCTGGTGAGAGCCCTCTTCCTGGTTCACGGGTGGCATCTTCTTTCTGTGTCCTCACACAGCAGATGGGGAGAGGGAGCTCTCTGGGATCTCTTTATAGGGACACCAATCCCATTCATGAGGGCTTCACTCCCATGACCTAATTACTTCTGAGAGGCGCCACCTCTTAATACTGTCATATTGTGAGACAGGTTTTTAACATATGCATTTTGGCGGGGACACATTCAGTCTATAGCACCTTAGCTTACCCGCCCTTAAAATGGAAACTCCAGTGATTGCCTGGGTCCCAGTAATGTGCACTTTTGCCTCTTCTCCTGTGTTACTACTCACAGCAAGGTGCACCGACCACGACCGCCTGGGATCTTGTTATAAATGCAGACTCTCAGGCCTCACCCCACACCCACCAAGTCAGAATTAGCAAGCTCCCAGGCAAATCAAGGGCATGCGAATGTTTTTGAGAAACGCTGCTTTTAAGTTAGTGATATGGAAAAGCATGGTTTCATGGGGGAAACATTCTCAGGGAATTTTTCCCAGGGGGAAAAATGGCCCAGGGAGCCACACGGTCGTGGTTTCAAATCCTGACTCCACTGTTCCCGCCCATGTGACCCAGTGCAAATTACTCACCTTCTCTGAGCCTCAGTTTCCTCACCTGCAGAATGAGGACAATCATGGCACCAGCTTCATGGAACTAGAGGAAGAATTAAATAGGCTGATGTATGGAAGTACCTGGTACCATAGTAGGTGTCTGGTGGATGAGAATTTTCTTTTTGGGGTTTCTTCTTGGCATGTCCCTCCCTGGTGGGCCTTGAGGAATCAGTGTCTTTAAAAGCACCCAGGTAGGGGCACTTGGGTGGCTCAGTCAGTTAAGCGACCAACTCTTGATTTCTGCTCAGGTCATAGTCTCACACTTTGTGAGTTCGAGGCCCACGTTGGGCTCCATGCTAACAGTGTGGAATCTGCTTGGGAACTTCTCCCTCTCTCCCTCTCCTTCTGCGCCTCCCCTGAATGTGCTGTCTCTCTCTCTCAAAAATTAATAAATCAAAAAAAGAAGAAAAAAGAAAAAAAAAGAGGGTTTTTTGGTTTGTCTCTCTCTCTCTCTCAGAAAAAAAAAGCACCCAGGTAATACTGATGCAAGGGCAGGTGATACTGCTTCATATCACTTACAGAGCCTAACCCCTGGAATTGTGCCCGAGAATACCCTTGTACATTTGGATGAGGCTGACTAGCATTGGGAAAGAGACACTCTCCTGACAGCCATGGCCGAGAGCAATGTGGTGGGGAATCAGATGCGTCAAGGCATGGCCTGCCGCCCATGATTGGCTCATCAAGAAGACAGGGGAGAGACAAGTGTCGGTGGCAGGTTTGGATTAGCCATCTGAGGAGGGTGGCTGGGAAAAAGAAGAGACTTGCAATAGTGGAGAATCAAAGGGATTTAAGAAGGACGAGAACTGAGTTGGTATGGAGCCCGGGGGGGGGGGGGAGGGTGACTAAACTGGCATTCATTCAACACTTAGCATTTTCTTCTGTAGGTCCGCCTTTCTTGAATCACTTTTTTGGGGAAACTGTACAACAGAACGCACATATTAGAAACGTGCGTAAAACAAAAATGTAGTTTAATAATTATAAAGAAAAGTCCTGCAAGGCCACCAACTAGCTCAAGAAGAACCGTGCCATTACCCAGAAACTCTCCTTCCAGGAGAGTGCACATATTCATGGTACTTTATTATGATTTTACACAGGGGGGACCCCAGGCACGAGTAGGGTAATACCTCCCTCAGGGTCACACACGGCTGGTAAGCAGAATTCAAACCCATGTGCGAGCTCCTGACTGCAGGACGGTGCTAACCGGGCAGGGCTCCAGTGTGGGAGGTGGAGGGCAAGACTGGAGGTCCAGGTCCCAGAAGAGGTGGGCGGCGTGGAATACGACTTGGGGCCTTGGGTTCTCTCCCTGAGCAGGGAAAGATGAGGGGAGAGGTAAAAAGCAGCTACTTCAGAGCGAAGGGAGCACGCCCCCGAGCGTGTCCGTTCTCAGCACGGCTTCTCATTGCTTCCTGACCACAGGTGTGGTCAAACTTCAGTAAAACTCGAGACAGGGCTCCCTGGAACCTTCCTAGTAGTCCAAGAGGAGCTTGGCAAGCAAGGCCGGGAACTGGCCAGCACAGGATCCCCGAATACAAGATGTCCATGGAGATGACAGAAAGGCAAGGAGAAAGATGGAACTACCCCCAGAGAGAAGGTTCCCGGCTGAGCTAGCTCAGTGCCCCCTGGCCCCACGCCTCTCAAGGGAGCGGGACTCTTTCCAGAGAAAAGTGCTCTGCTGGGTTGGCTTGAAGGCTCGTTCTGGTTTTCAAGTGAGATAAGATAGAAAACAAGGCACTGGGCAATGACAGGTCAAGGTAAACTCCTGCCAGAAAGTGTTAGCATTCTGAGACCATGTGATCATTATATAACCCTCGAGTTAGGGTATTTCGGCTTTTCCATAAGCAGCTGGGAATTTCTGAGACCTGTTTATATAGAACTAGGACTTCTCAGAAAGGATACTGTGACAAGTGTCATATCTGCCCTGGTCCTCCAGCTGCCCAGTTCCCACACCTCCCTAGGTAAACTTTATTCTTAGTTTCGTAGGCATCTTTCCAGAGGTTTAAAAATGCAAGTCCAGGGGTGCCTGGGTGGCTCAGTTGGTTGAGCATCTGACTCTTGATGTCAGTTCAGGTCATGATCCCAGGGTCATGGGATGGAGCCCTGCGTCAGGCTCTGAACTGTCAGTGCTGAGCCTGCTTCGGATCCTCTCTCTCCCCCATTGGCCTTCACTCCACTTGTGTTCTCTCACTCTCTCTCTCAAAAAAAAACAAAAAAACAAAAAACATTCTCTCTCTCTCCCTCTGCCCCTCTCCCCTACTTACACACACACTCTCTCTAAAATGAAAAAAAAAAAATCAAAAAAATGCAAATCCAAGCAAATCAAATACTAAATTCTTACCCCTCCCTGACACACTTTTTTTAAACCTAAAAGTAATCCATTAACATATACTGGTTTGCACCTTTCATTTATTCCTCAATTTTAAAAAAAGTGCAAAAATACACATAACATAAAATTTATCATCTCAGCCATGTCGATCTTAACAATAAAATAGCCAGTTATTTTACCAGTGAAATGAGCTTATGTAGGAATAGTAGAGGAATTACACTCTGGGACAAGCCAACTCTGGAGAACCATAGGGAGGCCTGAAGAGGCAAAGGAAAGGTCAGATTTATCAGGTTTTAGGAAGACATTAGGGGAAGGTTGCTTTAATCACAAGTTCATAGGGGAAGAACCAGAGTTCAAGGTTGTAGCAGTTTCCGTGGACTGCCGGCAGTGGTGAGTGCCCTGTTGCTGGAGCAGGGGGTGGTGGATTTTCCTTTATTTCCCCCCTTAAAATCAGGAGATAAAATTCCTATGTAAAAATGTCTTCCTTAATCAAGACAGTTACCTTCCTTCTTCCTGCTGGTTGTACAGAATGCAGGAGTGGTATACGCATGACAGTGCCCAGGTCAGGGCTTCCGGAGTCATTTCAAATGAGATCTCCTGTATTTTCACGACCGTGTTGCGACGTACAGTTCAGTGGTATTAGGTACATTCATATGGTTTGCCACCATCACCACCATCCATCTCCTAGCTCTCTCCATCGTGCAAAACCGAAGCTCGATGCACTAAACGACAGCTCCCCATTCTTCCCTCCCCTCCTCAGCCCATGGCCACCGCCGTTCCACTTTCTGTCTGTACGAATTTGACTGCTCTCGGGGCCTCATGTAAGTGGAATCGAACAATATTTGCCCTTCTGTGACTGGCTCATGTCACTTAGCATAATATCCTCAGAGTTCATCCATGCTGTTGCTTGTGTCAGTCTTTCCTTCCCTTTTAAGGCTGGATAATACTCATTTGTATGTATTTTGCTTATCCATTCACCCGTGATGGGCACTTGGGTCGCGTCCACTCAAGTGGGTGACTTGTGCATAATGCTGCTGTGAACACGGGTGTACGGATATCTGCTTGAGTCCCTGCTTTCAATTCCTTTTGTAGATATGCACCTTGCTTTTTTTTATCCAACGGCATCTTCGAGATACTTCCTGAACAGCATAAGGCCCGTGTTATACACGAAAAGTCTGAGTCCTGGAGAAAGAAATGTTGTTGACACTGGAGCTGGGTCTCCAGACAGGCCTCCTACCCCCAGACCAGTGTTTTTTCTAGTATGCTGTTTTTTTTCCAGGCATTCTCTTATTTATATTAAAATTAATACTGGTTCACAAGCTCAGGACCTAAAAGATACCAATCTCTGAATAAGTGAAAACGAGGAAGTTGGAAATGTTTCCACCTCAGAGCTCTACTCTACTTTGCTGTCCCCACCCCCCCCACCCCCCACCCCCCCCCCCCCCCACACACACACAATAGTGACGCTGGGTAAAAGCGGCTATGAATCCAAACATGACGGACGGGACAGGCACCTCATAATTTATGTGCATTTTATTTCACATTGTAACATAGAGTCAAAGCATAAAATCTCCTCAACTCAATGTAAAGGGAAGATTTGCTCAATAAACTTTACTGTTGAATGTACTGGCCAATGTTTTTATTATCTTCACGATGTTCCTTCTTTGGGGGAAGAAGGGAGAATCCGAATAGTACCTCACCTCTTGCCATGGGGATGCTGTGTGATCCATTTTAGTGTCCTTGTCTCTTTGGCAACAGTGGTGTCCAATGATATCTGTTATAGGTTGAATTGGGTCCCCCCTAAAAAATTTTATGTTGAGGTCCTAGTGTACATTACCTTAGAATGTGACCTTATTTTGAGGTAGGGTCTTTAGATAATCAAATTAAAATACAATCGTAAAGGTGGGCTCGAATCCAATATGAGTGATATCCTTATAAGAAGGGGAAAACTGGACAGAGACAGACATGTATCGAAGGAAGATGATGTGGAGACACAGGGAGAAGACGGTCATCTACAAGCCAAGGAGAGGGGCCTGACACAGACCCTTCCCTCACAGCCCTCGGAGGGAACCATCCCCATTGATATCTTTTTTTTTTTAATGTTCATTTATTTTTGAGAGACAGAGAGAGACAGAGTGTGAGCGGGGGAGGGGCAGAGAGCGAGAGAAGGAGACACAGAATCTGAAGCAGGCTGCAGGTTCTGAGCTGTCAGCACAGAGCCTGATGTGGGGCTCGAACTCAAAAGCCGTGAGATCATGACCTGAGCCGGAGTCGATGCTTAACCAACTGAGCAACCCAGGCACCCGTCCATGGATATCTTGATCTTGGACTTCTGGTCTCCAGGACTGGGAGACCGTATATTTCTGTTATTCAAGGTCCTTGTTTTGCAGTGCTTTTGCTTTTATTTTCTTTTGAATTTATTATTGGCTGTTCTTGTTTATTTAATTATTTATTCATTTATTTATTTTTAATTTATATCCAAGTTAGTTAGCATAGAGTGCAATAATGATTTCAGGAGTAGATTCCAGTGATTCATCCCCTAGGTATAACACCCAGTGCTCATCCCAACAAGTGTCTTCCTTAATGTCCCTCACCCATTTGGCCCATCCCCCCACCTACAGCCCCTCCAGCAACCCTCAGTTAGATCTCTGTATTTAAAAGTCTCTTATGTTTTGTCCCCCTCCCTGTTTTTATATTATTTTTGCTTCCCTTCCCTTATGTTCATCTGTTTTGTACCCTAAATTCCACACATGAGTGAAGTCATAGGATATTTGTCTTTCTCTGACTGACTTATTTCGCTTAGCATAATACCCTCTAGTTCCACCCACATGGTTGCAAATGGCAAGATTTCATTCTTTCTGTTTGCCGAGTAATACTCCATGGTATGTGTGTGGGTATATATATATATATATAATACTCCACATACCATGGAGTATTACTGATTACATACCATGGAGTATTATATCTGAGATATATATATATATATATATATATATATACCACATCTTCTTTATCCATTCACTTGTCAATGGACATTTGGGCTCTTTCCATGGTTTGCAGTGCTTTTTTAAGGCAGCCTGAGCAAACTAATAATTCCTTTTTTGAAGAAGGCAAGTGGACAATGGAAAGAGAATATTCTTTGTTTGTTAAACTTGCTAAGCTGGAGGAATGTGAACCAGGGTGTTGGAGGTTTCTTTCCCAGATGTGGGAAGAAAAGCTGTCTTCAGAACTGAGCCAGGTAGACAGAGGTAAGAGATGGATGGAGAGGGAAAGGCCTGGAAGCTCCAAGGCCTTTCCTGTCCCTGAGGCCCTGTCCCTGAGCCCTTCCTTCAATCCTACATGCTCTCCAGCACCTTTCCCAGCCCTCTTGGAGTGGCTTGAGGCTGAGAGAAAGTCCTGACCACACTGTATGGCCAGCATGCTTGCTCTCTGAAGACCACTTTTCTGCTGCCATTTGTAATGGGCCACTTCCCATGGGCCCATTCTTTCCTTGGTGCCTTATATCTTGCCTCAAAGATTTCTCCATGGCTAGTCCATCACTCAGCATTCCAAATCCATAGTCAGCCACACTCTGCCTCCCCGCCCCCACCCCAAACCAGGTCCTCCTCTCCAGCTGCTGGAATCAGGGGCAAAATGTTACCAGCAGCCATGGCCACGCTCATGTAGAGGAGAGGTGTCATTCTACTACCAAGAAAACCAGAAAATTGTTTCCACTTGCCTGACATATGTTCAAGAGCAGGCCTGGGACTGGGGTGAGGTCAATGAAGTACTCTTCTCGGGTGCAGAATTTAAGGAGGAGTCAAAAACCCCTTAAGTGCCAACGTGAATCATATTTTAATGCCGTATTTAAAAAATTGTGGTAAAAAGTGTATAGTTCGATGGCTTCCAGTACATTTCACGTTGTTGTGCAATCATCACCACCACCCTCTGAAGAACATTTTCGTCTTCCTAAACTGAAACTTTTTACCCATTAAACCCGAACAGCCCACTCCCATCCCCTGGAGACCACCATTCTGATTTGTCTCTATGAATGTGACTACTCCAGGAACTTTCTATGAGTGGAATCAAACAGTATTTGTCTTTTTGTGACTGGTTTGTTTAACTTAGCATAACGTCCTCAAGGTTCATTCATGTTGCCGTGTGTGGCAGAGTGTCCTTCCTATTTAAGGCTGAATACTATTCCACTGTATGGACATACCACATTTTGTTTATTTCCACATCTGTCCATGGACACTTGGTTGCTTCCAGCTTTTGGCCATCGTCAATAACGCTGCCGTGAACATGGGGGTACAGATATCTGTTTGAGTCCCTGCTTTCCACTCTTTTGGCTATAGACCCAGAAGCAGAGGTGCTGGATCATCTGGTAGTTCTAGTTTTAATTTTTTGAGGAACTGCCACACTGCTTCCCACAGCAGCTGTACCGTATTGCCATCAGCGATGCATGTATTCCAATTTCTCTACCTCTCCAAAACTTGTTTTTTTCTTTTCTTTTCTTTAATTTTTTTTAACGTTTATTTATTTTTGAGACAGAGAGAGACAGAGCATGAGTGGGGGAGGGGCAGAGAGAGAGAGGGAGACACAGAACCCAAAGCAGGCTCTAGGCTCTGAGCCATCAGCACAGAGCCCGACATGGGGCTCGAACTCACAGACTGTGAGATCGTGACCTGAGTTGAAGTCGGACGCTCAACCGACTGAGCCACCCAGGCGCCCCGTTTTTTTCTTTTTTAAAATCGCTTTATTAATACTGGTCATCTCAATCAATGGGTGTGAGGTGGTATCTCATTTTCAGTTTGATTTGCATTTCCCTGATGATTGGTGATGCTGAGTATCTTTTCATGTGTTTATTTGGCCATTTGTATAGCCTCTTTGGAGAAAAGTCTATTCAAGTCTTTTGCTCCTTTTTTAAAATTGGGTTGATTGTTGTTGAGTTTTAGGAGCTCTTTATATATTGTAGTTATTAATTCCTTATTAGATATGTAATTTGCAAATATTTTCTCCCATTTTGCATGTTTTTTTTTTTGTTTTAACGTTTATTTATTTTTGAGAGAGAGAGACAGAGTGTGAGCGGCGGAGGAGCAGAGAGAGAGAGGGAGACACAGAACCCGAAGCAGGCTCCAGGCTCTGAGCTGTCAGCACAGAGCCCAACGCGGGGCTCGGACCCACAAACCGTGAAATCATGACCTGAGCCGAAGTCGGATGCTTACTGACTGAGCCACCCAGCTGCCCCTTTGCATGTCTTTTTAATCTCATTAATGATATACTTGGATGTACAAAACTTTTTTTATTTTGATGAGCCCTAATTTATCTATTCTATTTGTTGTCTGTGCTGTTGATGTCATAGCCAAGAAATCATTGCTAATGCAACTAGGAAATCAAAATTAATGCAAAAAACCCTGTATGAATCAACTATCGAAATCTAACCAACACAAAAATCTACCTAGACTCAGCATCACTCACCCTACTCACCTCACCCAATGTCAGACCTGTCCAATCCCATTCTTACCTAAAATTGTTTTACTTTGTTTATCATGGGCTTGGGGATATTCATTTTGACCTTTGAAAAATATTGCATTAAAATACCAGTCATCTTGGTTACCGAGTTTTGGGATGCCTCCTAAAATTTTGTGCCTGAAGCAAATTCCTGCCTCATCTCACCATAGTGCCAACCCTGCTCCAGAGACAGCACTTAGCCAAGGCTTCCCAGGGCCATACAGTTGTGTTCCTACTGGGCCAGTTCTCTTTTAAGACTAGGTGGGGTGGGGCGCCTGGGTGGCTCAGTCGGTTGGTCGTCCGACTTTGGCTCAGGTTGTGATCTCGTGGTCCGTAAGTTCGAGACCCGCGTCCGGCTCTGTGCTGACAGCTGGGAGCCTGGAGCCTGCTTTGGATTCTGTGTCTCCCTCTCTCTCTGCCCCTCCCCCGTTCATGCTCTGTCTGTCTCAAAAATAAATAAACGTTAAAAAAAAAAAATTAAGATGAGGTGGGGCAAGCTGGAAACCTACCTCCACAGAGAAGCCCTGTCCCTAGTTAAATGGCCAAGTGTCCATTATGCTACTCATCAAGCACTCCACTAGCGGTGTGCTGGTAAATGTTCAACAACTGGCTCGGGGTGGAATGGGGTGGGCGGCGTGGGCCGGGTTCATAGCGCTTGCAGATTTCCATGGTGTGACTGCTCTCTTCACAGGTGGCTTCAAACCACAAACATGATGTTGCTGAAGGCAGAGTTGGAAAGAAATGGTAAATGGGCAGACTCAAGCTGTGGGAGATGTGGAAGGGAGAGCATGAGGCCAATAGGGGAGAGAGGCAGAGCCTCCTCCTGGAATGTTATTATTTGGCTCTGAAATGGCCACACATCAGTCAAAGATTAACCAGGAAAACGCATGTATTGTAAAGGAGATTTAATGCAGATTTAAAAATTGGTTATCCAGGTGATGGAGCGGCTCAAAATGAAGCAGGGCAGTACAAGAACAGGAACGGCAGAAAGGCATTCCATCCCTAGCTGAAGGGACAGAAGGAAGAGGTGATGAGGGTCCTCAGAGCCAGGGGCTCAGGTCCCCTGGCAGAATCTGAGCCCCAGAGGGACTAGAACAGCTGATGAGAATGCAGGTGCTTCTAGAGATGCCCCAGAGGCAGAGATGGAGGGAAAGAAATACTCTGGCTTCTCTCTTCTCCCACCTTTCTGTCCCTACTAGTGCCTCCCATTGGGGTAAACCCAGCTGACAGTGGAGAAGGAGGCTTGCAGGCTTCAGGATGCCCCCTTAATACACAACAGAGCAGGGAGAGGGTGAAGAAGGAATATGAGGGCAATCAGGCACATCCAGACGCTGGGTACCTAGCATCGGTCCATTGGCACAGTGCCTATTGCAAGGGCAGTGGATACAAATGGCCTGGCCCTGTGCTTTTGAGTACTGCTTGGTGATGAGACAATTTATGGAGGAAAAGGTTCTTTGGCTTTAACAGCTGAGGACTCTGGAGCTAAATGTGAAACTTACACTGTTCCTACAGAGCAGAAATCTTTTCCAATGCATGGACCGACAGATAATGTGCTTAAATTTCCTAACAAGCAGAGGGGATATTTGAAATGTTTAATAACCTTAAGGGATAATCTGACTTGTTAGTGTTGCAGAGCAGGCTGGAAATCACATTTAGATGTACAAATAGTCACTTATGTAGAAACTGTGAAATAGGAGTGGTTACAAGTTTTTTAAGTTTATTTATTTTGAGAGAGAGACAGAGACAGAGACAGAGACAGAGAGACAGAGAGAGCTCATGTGCACGAGCAGGGGAGGGGCAGATAGAGAATCCCAGGCAGTCAGCCCTGTCAGCAGCATGGAGCCTGACACAGGGCTCGATCTCATGAATGGCAAGATCATGACCTGAGCCAAAATCAAGAGTCGGACACTTAACTGACTGAGCCACTCACAGGTGCCCTGGAAAAAAAATTTTTTATAATCAGTGATTTGACTTAAGTAAATAATATTGTACCAAAACTCAAAACTTTGTTCAGCTATATAAGGAAAATATTTCCAGTATTAAAGCTGATAGACTATTTTGATGAATGATAAAATAATTAACCTGTCAATCTAAATAGAGATAATAAGCAAAGCAGAAAATATAACAAATGAGGAAACAGTGAAGAGGTATGTCATTTTAAGATAAAAGAAGATATCAATTATAAGAAAAATATTATTAATCTTGAATTATATGTAAATGCATTTTTGATGACAAAAGTAAAAGTCGTAATGAATTTAAACTCTCTCAGTGTGGCTGATTAATGTTCACAAAGCCCTGTGAATCGCTGATGAACACGGTTGACAAAATTAAACCAAATCTTTAATATGACAATTCAATAAACATTTTTATGAGCTGTTTGATAATAGAAATATTGAATAAATAGGAATATCAAATAGTATTACATGTGCTAAGAAGCTCTTTAATGAAGTTGCCATTAGTTTGGTAGAAGCCAAGAGAACAGTCAGCACCAAAAACTAAATTGTTTATGCTAAGAGAAATGTACTTTTTTTTTGAGAGAGAGAGAGAGAGCACAGAAGTAGGGGAGAGGGGCAGAGGGAGAGAGAGAGAGTTTTAAGCAGGCTCCACGCACAGTGTGGAGCTCCATGCAGACTTGATCCCATGACCCTGGGATCATGAACCTGAGCCGAAATCAAGAGTCGGACATTGACTGAGCCACCCAGGAGCCCCAAGAAATGTACTTTTTAAGACAAAAACCCACCACCAAATATCAATCTAATGTGGAAGTTGTTGAAAGAGTTTCATGTGATTCCCTAAGTTGAATTATAGCTCAGGCAAGAGTGTCATCTGGTAGCCATTAAAAAAAAAAAAAAAAGGAAATTACTGCAAAAACTTCTAAAAATGAAGACATGATTTGGAAACTACTAGAATGATTTGATGGTTTATTTTCATAATAAGTTATATCTCTTGATAAGCCATTGTGGTATCCATATAATTCAGTTTGTTTAGATGTGAAACAGAAAAGTATTTTTGCTGATTTGATTTGCATATGATTTACATGATCATTCTCTCTGTTAAGTACTTTCAGACTGCAGCTGCATGGGAAGCTCGTCTCATTGAGGAGAGGCTGGGGCTGAGTTTCAATTGACAAGTTAGGAGATGGGCTTCCGCTACACACTGCACATGAATACGAGCAAAAACATGAAAGAACTGGGGGTGCCTGGGTGGCTCAGTCGGTTAAGCGTCAGACTTCAGCTCAGGTCATGATCTCGCAGTTCGGGAGTTCGAGCCCCGCGTCGGGCTCTGTGCTGATGGCTTAGAGCTTGGAGCCTGTTTCAGATTCTGTGTCTCCCTCTCTCTCTGACCCTCCCCCGTTCATGCTGTCTCTCCCTGTCTCAAAAATAAATAAACGTTAAAAAAACAAAACGAAACACAAAAGAGCCTACTAGACAGCTTAGTGTGGGCAGGAGAACTTACTCATCGTTTCAGTTACTTGTTCAATGAATATTTATAGAACACCTACTGCGTGCCAGACACTGTTTTAACTGTAAGGGATACTTCAGGGAGCTAAGAAGGTAAAGATTATGTCTTTCATGGACCTTACATCAAGGCAGAGGACATAATCAAATACAGAGTGACTTAAAAAAGTGAACAGTTTTGGTGTTCGACAGTTATACAAATCTCTGCCCCCAGAGGGCACTCCAGCGTGGATCAGGTAGACCCAACTGGAAAAAGCATTTAATGGGTTGGTGTTTGCCGAACTTGGCTGTGAGAAGACAGGCAAAGGTAATTTTGTGTGTCATGAGCAAGGGGTCATTTATGTGGGGACCATGTGTGTCCGAGGAAGCCAAAACTCAGGTCTGTGTCATGCTGTCTGCTCCATATGTGTTTCACATGAAGAAAATGTACTGAAGGTTATTAATGTTACATGTTATGACAGGAAAAAAGTTAGGTGTAGTTCACTTTTTTAATTTTTCAAATGAATGTGTGTGATATGGCATCAGAGAATGAAAGATGGATGTGTAAAAATGTTAAAAAGGATCGAGGATCTCAAAAGCAAGGGGTGTCCATTCTGTCCTGATGGTACTACCTCTTGGTATGTGAGCTTCTCACCCTGGACAACAAGAATAACAACCTCTGCTCTCCTCCCCCTGCCTTCAGAAGCCTGGCCATAAATAAAGGGAATGGTTCTTATCACAAAGGTGTCTCTCTCTACACCACCTCCTTTCCCAGAGAAATGTTTGTGATTTGAAACGGGTGTTTTAAAATTTGTAGGGGAAGACATAAGGAGACCTATGGACTGTGTTTGCTTGATTTGGTGGTTATGTTAAAAAACAACCTCAGGGTGCCTGGGTGGCTCAGTAGATTGAGCATCAGACTTTGGCTCAGATCATGATCTTTCGATTCGTGAGTTTGAGCCTCGCATCTGGCTCAGAGCCAGCTTTGAAGCCTCTGTCTCCCTCTCTCTGCCCCTCCCCTGCTCATGCGCTCTCCTCTCAAAAATAAATAAACATTAAACAAAAACCACCCCAAACTGCGAAGTAACATTAGCTTGAGGATGTCAGACTTGAGGCTTACAGCCCTGTACAGGACAGCATTTTGTTCTGGATTCTGCACGCTAGGTCTGATTTAAATTACTCTGTCCTATGGTGGCCACCAGTGCTCTGGCACTTGTCAGATCCTGCCTGTGTTGTACTTCTTGGAAAACAGAAAATCCGGACGTGGACCCTTATCTTCCCCTTGTGTTCTGTGAGTCACTGGGAGTGACTCTGCGGGATTTCAGAAGCAAATAATAGTTGGTGTTAGGGCCACACCCAGGAGAAAACTGTCCTGAGCTGATCAGGAGAGTCTAGCACTGACTTTTGAGCTCTCAGAAGGCAAAGACCATGTCTCATTCATTGTTGACTGCCCAGCTTCTTTCTAATAATGCCTCACTCGCAGAATATTTGTTGAACTGAAATACTAAGTAAAGCATAGTTAAACACAACAAGCAGAGTCATAGCCACTCGGTTCTTTGGGAAATAATGGGATGAGCAAGAAAATGAACCTTACATCACAGCGCTACTTCCTAGATCTGTTATCACTCTGTTCTGTTAATGATACGTTGTTGCTTCTGATGATTCTAGTCAATTACATAACAACTGAGTTACTTTTCCCAGGGACAAAAGGATGGGCGGCGAAGCATGAGAGAAAATGGAAAACAAAGTTCCTTGGCACTCGGAATTGAATCCAGGGTCTGCCACGTTCTGTGTGATCTAGGGAAAGTCATTAATTTCTCCGAGCCTCAGTCTCCTTTCCTGTAGTAATGGAGACCACACAGCCTCTTAGCCAAGAGTGGACATGAGGGTTGAATAAGAAGCATCGGTGAAGATGTCTGGCCACAGACCATCCTGTCCAATGCAGCTATGAAAGGCTCATGGTGATGGTGATTGTAACTGTGCGTAGGCACACATTATCTCCTGATAATGGAGAAAAAGCAGAACCTACACAGATGACCACACACAGGATCCTGTCCCTTGTGCCATGGGTATAACTGAGGCCAAGAGAGGGGAAAGGAGTTTCACAGAACTTCACTTGCTTTACGTCTCCTTTCTTCTGGCCCCTGTCTCCAGGACTCCATAAAGTGGTGCTTTTCCTTTTCATGTTATTTGTTAGTGTTTCCTAAACCTTCTTTTTTTCCAGACTGCTTAGGGTTTGTTTTTTTTTTAAATTAACTTCATTGAGTTATAATTTACTGAGGTATAATTTATTATGCCACCAAACCCCATTTCAATGAGCTCAAACAAATTGATACATTCATACAACCACATCCAAGATACAGGATATTCCTATTACCTCCCAAATCCCCTGTGTCTCATCCCCACTCAACCCCTGCCTCTGCTCCAGGTAACCGCTGATCTGCTTTCTGTCTGCGAGTGATCTCGCAGGATTTCAGAAGGAAATAATAGTTGGTGTTAGGACCACACCCAGGAGAAAACTGTCCTGAGCTGATCAGGAGAGTCTAGCATGGACTTTTGAATTTGTCTTTTGTAAATTCAGTTCAAGTGAAGTCTTTTGTAAATTGAATTTGTCTTTTGTAAATGAAATTATGCAGCGTGTACTCTTTTCTGTTTCACTTCTTCTGTTCAGCATCACTTTTTTTTTTTTTAAATATAATTTATTGTCAAATTGGCTAACATACAGTGTGTAAAGTATGGTCTGGGTCAGCATCATCTTTTTGAGATTCATGTATGCTACTGTATCAGTATCTCATTCCTTTGATTGCTGAATACTGTTCGATTGTATAAATATACCACAATTTTTTATCCATTCATTTACTAAAGGGCATTTTAGGTTGTTTCTAGGTTTGTTTTTTGGGTTTTTTTGCTATTATGAACAAAGATGCTATGAGCATTGATGTACGAGTCTTTGTGTGGAAATCTGTTTTCCTATCTCTTGGGCATATACACTTAGGAGTAGAGTTGCTGGGTCACATGGTAAGTATATGCTCAACAATGTAAGAAATTCCCAAAATGTTTTTTTTTTCCTTAATGTTTATTCATTTTTGAGAGAGAGAGAGAGAGAGAGAGTGCAAGAGAGGGAGGGGCAGAGAGAGAGGCGGACAGAGGTTCCAAAGTGGGCTCTGTGCTGACAGCAGTGAGCTGGATGTGGGGCTTGAACTCATGAACCATGAGATCATGACCTGAGCTAAAGTTGAACGCTTCAGCAACTGAGTCACCCAGTCACCCCCCCACCCCCCACGAAAATGTTTTCTAAATGTTTATATTTTTATGTTTATATTTTCTGGATACCAATTCTTTATCAGACACATATATGAAGAATATGTTCTCCCAGCCCGTGGTTTACCTTTCCATTAACAATACCTTTCAAAGAGCAGAAGTTTTAAATTTTGATGAAGTCCAATTAGTTCTTTTTTTTTTTCTTTTTTTCGGTTTATGCCTTTTGTGTTGTTTTTCTAAATAATCTTTGCTTCCTTGAAGGTCATAGATATTTTCTCTTATGTTTTCTTTTAAAGATGCTATGCTTTTAGCCTTTGTATTAGGTCTATGCTTTACTTCAAGTTGATTTTAATGTATATGTGAAGGCTAGGGTTCACTTTTTTTCTGAATGAATAATAGGAGTATCCAGTTGTTCCAGTCCAATTTATTGAAAAGGCTACACTTTCCCCCACTGAATTGCTTTGGCAAGTTGTTGAAAATCAACTAATCATATATGTGGGGGTCAATTTTTGTACTCTCTCTTCTGTCCATTGATCTATATGCCTATCCTTACACTGGTACTACAATGTCTTAATTACTGTTACTGCATAATTTCTTGAAATCAGATAGTGAGGGCCTCTAACTTTGTACTTCTACGTTTATTTTGGTGCTTCTAAGTCCTTTGTATTTCCTTGTAAATTTCAGAATCAACTTGTCGATTTCTACAGGAAAGCCCTCCTGGAATTTTGTCTGGAGTTGTATCATATCTGTAGATACCTGTTAGGGAGATTGAGTCTTCTAGTCCATTAAAATGGTATGTGTCTCCATTTATTCTGGGCCTCTTTGGTTTCTCTTAACAATGTTTTATATTTCTCAGTTATAAATCTTATTTATATTTATATTTAATATATTTATATTTAAATTTATCCCTAATTATTCATGTTTTGGGATGCCTATTAAAACTTTTTCAAGTTCTGATTGTTAATATATAGAAATACAATTGACTTTTGTATATTGACTTTGTAACTTGAGACATTGTTAATCTCATTTATTAGTCCTAATAGCTTTTTGGTAGGTTTTTTGGGGGTTTCTGTATATATGATCATGTACTTTGAACTAAACAATTTTACTTTCCACTTTTTCTGCCTTTTATTTCTTTTTCTTTCCTGATTACATAGGCTAGAATTTCCAGTTTAGTGATGAAAAGAAGCTATGAGAGCATTTTTTACCTGTTTCCAAACTGAGGATGAAGGCACTCAGTCTTTTGCCATGAAGTATGAGGTCAGCTCTAGGTTTTTCATATTTCTTCATCCGTTTGAAGAAATCTTCTATTCTTTTTTTTTTTTAAGTTTTTTTTTTAACGTTTATTTATTTTTGAGATAGAGAGAGACAGAGCATGAACGGGGGAGGGTCAGAGAGAGGGAGACACAGAATCTGAAACAGGCTCCAGGCTCTGAGCCATCAGCACAGAGCCCGACACGGGGCTCAAACTCACGGACCGCGAGATCATGACCTGAGCCAAAGTCGGCCACTTAACCGACTGAGCCACCCAGGCTCCCCAGAAGTCTTCTATTCTTAATTTGCTAAGAGATTTTAGCATAGATGAAAATAGAATTTTTGGGGGCTTCTTCTGGGTGGCTCAGTCAGTTAGGTGTCCAAATCTTGATTACACTCAGGTCATGATCTCACAATGCGTGAGATCGAGCTCCCCTTTGGGCTCCATGCTGATGGCACGGAGCATGCTTGGGATTTTCTCTCTCCTCTCTCTCTGCCCCTCCCCCACCCCTCTCTCCATCACACATATGCACAAGCTCTCTCTCTCTCAAAAATAAGTAAACATTAAAAAGAAAGAAAATAGAAACTTTTCAATTTTTCTCCTATGTCTGTGAAGATGGTCTTTTTTTTAAAAAAATGTTTATTTATTTATTTTGACAGAAAGAGAGAGATAAAGTGTGAGCGGGGAAAGGGCAGAGAGAGAGAGGGAGACAGAGAATCCCAAGCAGGACAGCCTGACATGGGGCTCCAACCCATGAACCATGAGATCATGAACTGAGCCAAAATCAAGAGTGGGAGGCTTAACTGAGCCACACAGGTGCCCCAAAGAAGATCTTTTTTTTTTTTTTTAATTATCCTGTTATGGTGAACTATATGAATTAATTTTTTTAAATTTTATTTTAGAGAGAGTGTGTGTTGGGGAGAACAAAGGGGGAGAGACAGAGAGAGAGAGAGAGAGAGAGAGAGAGAGAATCTTAAGCAGGCTCCGTGCTCAGCATGGAGCCCAATGCAGGGCTCGATCCCACAACTCTGAGATCGTGACCTGAGCTGAAATCAAGAGTCAGGCTCTCAACTGACTAAGCCACCCAGGTGCCCCTGATTTTTGAATCTTAGTCAACCTTGAATAGCTGGGATAAATCTTATTTTCTGTATATTGCTACATTGAGTTTGCTAGTATTTTTTTAATGAGAGATATTAATCTATACTTTTCTATTTTCTTTTTGTAAGTCTTTGTCCAGTTTTGATTTCAGGATAATGAAGTTCTCATGAAATGAGTAGGAAAATATGTTCTCCTTTATCCTCTGAAAGACTGCATAAAACGGTCTTCTTTTTCTTTCTATTTGAAAGCATTCACTGATGAGACCAATGAGGCCTGGAGTTTTCTTTGTAGGAAGGCTTTTAATTAAGAATTCAATTTCTGTAGTACCTACAGTTACTTAGATTTTGTTTTTGTTTAGTCAGTTTCAAGGAACTTTTCCACTTCATCTAAATTGTCAAATTTAGATTTGAGTTTTTTCATAATGTTCCATTATTATCACTTCCGTAGGAATCTATAATGCTGCTCCCATTCAGTACTGTTATTTTTATTTTTTTTAGATTTTATTTATTTAAGTAATCCCTACCCCAACATGGGACTCAAATTTACAATCCAGAGATCAAGAGTCACATGTTCTACTGACTCACCCAGCCAGGCGCCCCTCCCATTCATTCCTGCTATTGGTAATTTGTGTGTAATCTCCCTCTTTCTCTTTAATTGATCATTTTAGCTAGAGGCTTATCAATCAATTTTACTGATCTTTCCAATTAACTTACTTTCAGTATCATTGATTTTCTCTATGGTTTTTGTTTCTATTTAATTGACTTTTGTGTTAATATTTATTATTTGCCTCCTTCTGCTTATATCGGGTATTTTGCTCTTTTTTCTTTCTTTTAAAAAAATATTTATTAATCTTGAGAGAGAGAGAGTGTGAGCAGAGGAGGGATAGAGAGAGAAGGAGAGAGAGAATCCCAAGCAGGCTCCATGCTGTCAGCACAGAGCCTGATGTGGACCTCGATCTCACGCACTGTGAGATCATGACCTGAGCTGAAATCAACAGTCACTTAATGGAGTGAGCCACCCAGGCGCCCCTCTTTTTTCTAAGTTCTTAACATAGAAGTTTATAAAATTTATTTTGGAATTTTAGTCCTTTCCAGTATAAATATTTAAAGCAAATTTCCCAAACTCTATATTGTATTAATTGGAATATCACAAATTTTGATATATCATCTATTTCTCTTGGCTTGAAATAATTTCTAATTTCCCCTTGATTTGTTTTTTGATTCATGAGACATTTAGTAAAATGCTGCTTAGTTTTCCAATTATTTGGAGATTTTTCAAATAGGTCTAGGGAAGGACAGATCTGCACAGGCTCATTTGATTTACCGCTCATGCCCTCTGGCTCCTCTAGGACGCGGGATGCTCAAGATGCTTCTTTTCAACAGCTATCTCTAATATGTTCTAAAATGTTTTCTGTCTGATTCCTAAGCCTGATTTTTTCAGAGATTCAGGTGTGAAGTCTTCATACCAAGGAAACTCTGAGGTTGGCCATGCCTAGAAGGCCAAGTCTTGATTTGCCTTATTCGTGGACAAGTGGAAAGAGCACCAGCAGAGGGAGCCAGAGACCCAGACCAGGGGAAGTGACCTCCCACCCTGAATGCCCACTTCCGGCTCAGCTCAATCATAACCGTGGGACAATGCTATTCTTTCTCAGGATCCAGACAGCCACTTTCTGTAAACACTTGAGGTAGATGAGACATAAAATAATTCTGAGGCTATTCATTTTGCTCACATTTATTGAGGGACCTGACCAGTCTGGGTACTGAGTTAGGTCCCAGGAGTTTATAAAGAGGAAAATTACACTCTTATTGTGAAGTCAGCATAAGCACAGGAAAAGAACATCAAATGTGTAAAGGGGCAGAGATAAAATCACACACACATATTAATATATATTAATCACTTATCTAGATAGTTGGTCAGAAATATTCTGATGTTAAGAGTTATTGTACAGTTTATTTGTGTAAAGTCAAGATATTCACGGTTAACAACTGGACATTTGGTGACAAACTGCAGGCTGGAACTTGAGCTCGTCCAGAAAGAGAATCACACGCCCAAACTCCTGAGGTTATAGAGGATGTTGATGTGGTTTTGATTGTTTATTCCTTCCTTTCAGTCATTTTTCCATTCAGGTTTTGAGAAAAAAGTTATAGGTATAGATTGCATTATTTCTTGAACTTAGGTTAATATTAAGCTTTAGAAAGCCCCTTCCCTACCCCATCCCCCTCTTTTAAACAAACTCTGTTAGTAATGTATCACATGGACTTTGCTGCGGTGCTAGTTTACATTTTGGTATGCTGCCAGGGGCAATGAAGGTGAAAAAATACTGTCTGCTAGAAAGGAAGGCGGCCATCTGGAGAGAGGGGTGCAAATCAGAGAGGCATCTTCCCCTGAAAGGTTAAAAAACACAACAACAAAAAAAAGCAAGCAAGACCATAAAATCAAAATGAATGGAGACATATCCAACTGAGAACAATCAGTCATGAGGAAACACACTATCAGGAAGGGAAAGGGCTTGTGAATGTAATCATTTTGTTTCTAACTCATGGGAAGAGCGAGAGCGAGAGCGAGAGTGAGAGAGAGAGAGAAAGACAGCAGACAGATTGAAGAGGCAAATTGAATTACTTGAGTCATGGTCTTAGAAAGTTCTCTCTCTGGGAGAGAAAGCCAGATTTTAGCTGCAGGCTGAGGAAGATGGCGGGAGCTTTGGAATCAAGCGAAAGGGGAAACCCTGGAGTAGTCCAGGAGTAGTTTTGAGAGAACAAGAGAGAACAACAAATGGAAAGATGCAATACTTCCTCGCTTCTCCATTATAATCGGGAAAATGGTCACAATAACTAGGAACTGGAGCTCGAAAAAGTGAGAAGGAAAAGCACCACATGAAACGAGATTTCAAAACTTGTAGTGTTTTCAGGTTAATGGCCATTTTATTTTCTTTAAAAAGGATTGCATTCCGGAACGGAGATAAAACATGAATTTCAGCTGAGATAGCGGAAGGAAACCAAAGTGTTGTATATACGCCATCAGTTTCTACCATCTTGCTTCCCTGGAGCTGGTGCGGTGCTTTAATATCCAGAATCCAACTGGATATTAAAATATATTAGCAGATTAATTAAATGGTGACAGAGTGCTCCAACTAGAGATTTGGGTTTCTGAGTGGTGGAAATAGCATCCGAACTTGGAATTTTTCAGCAAACATGGAAAGTGATGGCAATCGCAAACACCAAGAAAATAAGCAAATACCAAGGTGAAAATGATTGGTGTTGCTAAAACTTGGGGGTGGGGGTGGGGGGAGGGGGGAATCCCACATGTAAATAGATTCCTCAGTTTCTCCAGCAGAGGGCACTTTAAGATTTCTTTAACACAGTTGGGTCTGGATGCCAAAGGTCCAAAAAACCCGACTGTTTACAGAAGGAAGAATTTCACAGATTTGTTTTCTCAGACCTCTGGAAGGTTCTGGCAAGGGGACATAGAGATGGAGGGGCTGCAGGGAAGAGAAGGTGTTGGGAAGTCCCAGAGGAGGATGCATTCCCAGCTCTGCACCAGCTGGGCAGCGACCCTAGCTAGTCACTTCAGCTCCTGGACCTGCTTCTGCTTCTTCTTTGTCTTTTTTTAAAATATATATATTTTTAATGTTCATTTTTATTTTGGAAGGAGAGACAGAGTGTGAGCAGGGGAGGGGCAGAGAGAGAGGGAGACACAGATTCCAAAGTAGGCTCCAGGCTCTGAGCTGTCAGCACAGAGCTGGACGTGGAGCTCATGAACTGTGAGATCATAACCTGAGCTGAAGTCGGATGCTTAGCCAACTGAACCACCCAGGCGCCCCTGGACCCGCTTCTTTGTACGAGGAAAAGATCACTTTCTGATGGCTAAAGCTCTCTGACCTGACAGCATGTGATATACCCTGATGGGGTTCGTGAGCAAATGGCTAAGAAAGAATCCTTGAGATGTCTTTGGTGCAAAAAGGTGATTTTTATTAAAGTATGGGGACAAGACCCGTGGGCAGAAAGAGCTGCCCTGGGTTGTGAGGAGTGACTGATTATATACTCTTAAGTTAGTGGGGGTTAGGGATAGCGTAAGTCTCTAAGGAATTTGAAAGCAAGGCTTTGGAGGCCTTGAGGGGCTAGCTGCTGTTAACATAAGGTTACTTTTAGTCTTTAATAAAACAAAAACATTAAGTAAGGCAGCCATGAGTTGCCTGAGGAAGGTGTCTCTCAGTGGGATGCAAGCTGTAAGGAGAGTTAACGTAAGCTACATTTCTCTTGCCTTTGTCTCCCTCATCATATCCCACCTCAGCAGGGTGGGGTCAGTATAAGGCCATGGCTTCTTTTACATTTTGTATGATTTAATTCTGGTTGTGAGTTAATCATGAGTTCAAACATGGCAAGTCTGTGTCTCTCCTCTCCCTTCTCCCCTGAGACTCATCACTCCCCAAGGCTGCTCCTTGCCCTCTGCTTTGCCCCCTTGAAGGGGAGGCTGTCAACTCCTCTAAGGTCCGGGGTCCTAGTGTCACAGCCCCTGTGATGAGGCTCCTGGGTGTCCTGCAAGTTCAGCACATCTGTGATTGATGGCATCCAGCCTTCCCCACTGAAGGAGTCAGGCATTCGGTTTTAGAGACGCTTCAGAGATGCTTCCGTACTTCAGAATCTGTAAAGGAGTCAAGATCCCGTTCTTTGGAAGGCTTCTAGGCCCCGACCCAAATGGTCTACTCCTTCCTAGCAATCGCAGTGGGAGCTGGGGAGGACGGTCTTTGTCAGAGCCAAGACTCTTGGCTCACCCTCCCAGAGAGGAGTAGTTGCTGACTTGCCTTTCATCCACTTCCTGAAAGAGACCACTCAGGAGGCTTTTCTAAGGGAGACTCACTGTCTCCTCTGCTAGAAATAGAAGTGGCTGGAAACTTAGAAACTTGCTTTTAGAAAATCTAGTCCCGTCTCCTGGGGCCCCCTGGAACATTTTTATGATGGTTCATTCAGTCTTGTCTTTCCTTAGAGTTAGCAGAGCTCAGGGAGCAGCCCCCACCCCAACTTCAGGTTGGAGGGGGGAAAAGGGGGTGGAGGACTCAGCAGATGACATTTTGTGTTCCTTTGTCTCCAGCAGGAAGCAGCAGTAGAGAACTCCTTCCTCCCTGTGTCTGGCCCCCAGGCTCCCCAGGGTTTCCAGGTGCCTCGCCCTCTGTGGGCTGAGCTCTGGTCATTTCAGCAGGGCCCCTGAGGAGCTGCACGGGAGGTGGCCTGTCAAAGGTGGGACAGACAGTCCGAGCAGGAACTGAGATCAGCGGTTTTGCTCAACCTGGGGTGTGGACTCAAATAGGCTGTGGCGTGCCTGGCAATTCCTCTGGCTGCTAGGCCTTGGATCCACGCCTGCTCCCTGAGAGGCAACTTGGAAACTGTGATTTCTGGGCCCTGTTCTAAGGACCTTATGAAAAAGGGGGAGGGGTGGCTCCCCGCTGGGTGGCTCAGTGGGTTAAACATCTTGGTTTTGGCTCAGGTCATGATCTCACAGGTTCGTGATTTTGTGAGTTCGAGCCTCGTGTCAGCTCTGGGCTCTGCACTGACAGTGCAGAGATGCTTGGGATTCTCTCTCTCTCCCTCTCTCCCCTTCTCTCTTCCGCACCCCCCCCACACCCCGCTCTCTCTCACTCTCAAAATAAATAAATAAACTTTAAAGTAAAAAAAGGCAGGGGATTCAGTGCAGGAAGAGAAGGTTATTTCATGTTTTCTGACTTGATGTCAACTCTGTGCTTTAGAAAATCCTCCCTTCGTTTGCTTTTTCCTTTGCCTTCTTTCTTTCTTGGCCTCCTCTCCCTTTCCTCTCTCCCTTCCTCTTCCGCCCTCTGTTTTCTGCTCTGTGGTCAAGGGGAGCAGAGCCCAGAGCCAACTGGAAGGAATGTTGTACCTTTTACCAAAGGACTAAAGTTGCTGGTGCCCACAGAGGGACATTTGCCATAGGACCTACCTGTGTGACCTCTCAGAAGAAAAGCATCCATCCCTGAGTCCCATCTGCCCCAGCTCAGGGTCCGGCAGCAGAATAAAGCCAGTACCTGTCTCTGCAGGCTAAGGCCGGGTCTCACGCTTGTTTGATGTGCCCCATCGGTAAAAAGTTTTGTGCCTACCCTACCCCCCCCCCCCCGCCGACAGGTTCACACTTCATACAATACATCACTGTACAAATGCATTGTGCACATTTCAAGCATATTAAAAACAGAAAGAGACTAAAAATATGGCTGAAGTTGTCCTGTCTTCTCACCCCCTCCTGCGTGTCTTATGCACTCCTTGGGGTCTGCTGGCCCAGGTGTCTGCAGCACTGCAGGCCGATGGGCTTTTGCAGGTCACTCGGGGTGAGGTGGGGAAGAATGGTGGGGTGCTCACTAATAGCTTGTTCCAAAACATTCCGGCTCGCCTTGGCACTGGGCACACGGTAATCTTGCACTTCCTCCTCCACTGGAGGCTTGGCTTGGCCACATGATTTGTTCTGGCCAAAGAAATATGAGCAAAGAAATAAGGGCAGAATCACTTCCGGGGGGGGGGGGGGTCGGTAAGCTGTAAGAACCAGGGATGTAGCAAGAGGGAGGGATGGAGGAAGAGCAAGGGTCTTTGCTCCAGCCACACAAAGGCCCACAGCCTTGTGGCTTCAACAGCAGGCAGGTATGGTCTCTCAGCGCTGCAGGCTGGAAGTCTGGGATCAAGGTGTCCACACGGTTGGTTTCTCCTGAGGCCTCTCTCCTTGACTTGCAGATGGCCACCTTCTGTGTCCTCACATGGGGGGACATGTCCCTTTGTGTGTGTGTCCTGATGTCCCTTTCCGGTAAGGACACCAGTCCTATGGGATTGGGGCCTATGCTAGTGACCTCATTTTACCTTAATTACCTCTTTAAAGGCCCTATCTCTACATAAATCACATGGGACACAACACAGACTATGACAGCATTCGAAGCCGTTACTTTCCAGAGGAGGCGCCAGCAGAAGAGACGGGCTCTAGAAAAGTCACCACGCAGGCCCTGCAGGAAGCCCCGGAAGGCGCCTGCCGAGCTTGCGGAAATCCGGCGCAGTTTCAAGATGGCCTCCGTGAGCCACCTCGCCCAGCGGCGCCTTCCTGACTCTTCCAATCGTTCTGTAGCCCCCAATTCCCAAATCAGGTCCTTCCCTTCCTGGAATGCTGACACTTGCACTTTCCCACCCAAAGCCTGACTGGTAGAGATAGGACAGGGCAGAGAGCGTTCCTTCTGCCCTCCAGCCCCGTGCTACCCATGCTACCTGAACCCAGCCATGGCACCTCCTCCGGGGAGGCTCACAGTGTAGTGGGCGGAGGCCTCCCCTTCGGTGCCTAGGAAGGCGAGTGTCCAGGAGGGAGATGAGGGGGGCGGCTTGTCATTTCCTAACTCAGGTTTCCCTTGGGACTCGGGATGTTCTTCAGCAAGTTAGCCTTTCTCAGTGCTTTAGCCGTCCCAGCATGGAGAAACGGGTGAGAAGACGAGCGATCGATGAAATGGTTTAGGAAATACACTACATGAAGCCGAACTGGGCCTTGCTGGATTATTTCCCAGGGAAATTCCACACAGTCCCGGTGCCTGTCCCTGTCAGTCAGGGACATGTCCACAGTGAACTTATCACCTCGCAGTGAGTGGTGGAGGACTGCTTTCCAGAGCCCTCAAACATTTGAGGTTTCCTTTCCTGAATCAATTTCCTTCAGCGACCGCCTCGCTGTCTCCATCACTGTTTGCTTTGAGCCTGTGAACAGGGTATTTAAAAATAGCTGAGTCTGAAAGCATCAGTGTGCCTGAGTGGTTCCCATCCAAGAGGGCTTGAAGTGGTGATCGCCCTGACTGGGCTGGCAGGGCCGTCTTTGGCCCCACTGCCTTCTTCCTCCAAGGCTCCCACCACAGCCTTCTTCCCTTAGCTGGCAAGAGCACAGGCTGCGTGGCTTTGATATAGAATCAGGACCAGGGAGATGCTTCTGCTCCTGCTGAGAAGCCAAAGGGAATGTCGTCAACACAGTTCAAAACCCCCTTTCCGAACAAGATAGTTAAGATCGGCAGGAGGCTCTGGAAGCCTCTGTTTTGACTGTCGTCACCAGTCCTTGAGACATACACTCAGCTGGGGCCACAGGGCAGCTAATGTAGCATCAGGCTGTGTCCCTGGAGAAGCTGAAGAATACCTGAAATATCACTTCTGCTCTCCCCATACTCTGGTCATCACCTTCCATTCAGTCTCCAGACCTCTAGATGTTGGGGTCCCAGGGTGCTGTACTTAATCCCTTTCTTTTATGTCCTCTCTCTCTTCCTTGAAGAATTTATCCAGCTATGGTGCTCTAAAAATCACCCACATACCCAGATCCAGAACCCCCAATTTATGTCTCCAACATTGGCCTTTTCCTGAAGTCCAGGTCCCTTTATCCAACCACCTACTCACTCCCCACTTGGATGTCTAATAGGCGTTTAAATGTACCATGGCTGAGACCTAACTACCGGGGCCGCCCCTCTGCCCCAATCATGCGCCTCTCAAAGTGTACTACATCTCAGTAAATGGCACCCCCTCCATCCAGCTGCCAGCCAGAGAGCTGTTCTTAATTCCTCTGTTTCTTTCACTCGCCGCATCCAAGCTATCAGTGTGTCTGGTTGGCTTTACCTCCAAAGTAAATCCCAAAGTCTGTACCAAAGTAAATCCCAAATCCATCCACCCACCCACCCTTCCTTCCTCCCTTCCTTCCTTCCTTCCTTCCTTCCTTCCTCTCCTCCCACCCTACTACCCTCTCTCCCTCTGTCCCTTCCCTTTCTCTCTTTCTCTTTCTTTGTGTGTCTGCTATAATAGGAACAAGGTAAAAGAAAGAAAATTTCTTCTCCTTACATAGTATCCTCTTTTGAAATATTTTTATTTCACTTCTTCTAACAGCAATATAGAAACAAATAATCATAAAAAATAAGATTATAAATTGTCCATTGATTATGTAATAGCACTTGGTATTGCTACAGGGAGGAGGTCTGGGGCTGGATCAGGCCAGCTCAAGCCTACCCAGGCTCTCCAGGCCTCTGTGATCTCTGCTGAGTCCATGAAGGCATCACACAGTGCCGTGCACAGTAGTGTCAATGGAAACCGCACGTTTTACACC
Source organism: Prionailurus bengalensis (assembly GCF_016509475.1). Classification (NCBI taxonomy): domain Eukaryota; kingdom Metazoa; phylum Chordata; class Mammalia; order Carnivora; family Felidae; genus Prionailurus; species Prionailurus bengalensis. The sequence goes on from NC_057344.1 coordinate 52,579,760, forward strand.
CAGGGTCCTCGGGGACGACAGAGAGATGGGCAGATAATGAATGAAACTGCAAACAGTATTGTATACACACGGTAAGCCAGAGCATTGTCCTAGGGTGCTGGCGACACAGGACCTGCAGCTGATTCACAGACATCTCTTGGCCCCCCACAAGGCAGGCTTTTCACAAAACTGAACTGACTTGTTGAGTTATTTGTGTTCCCTGTGAAAATAAGGGAGCTAACAGACATTGGATGATGAATAAGGAAATGTACCTGGTCTCTCCCCCTCCACTCTTCCTCTCTCGTCCCCTCCTCTTTCTTGTCCGTCCTTATTCCAAAATAAAATTCTCTTGGGGTGAACTAAGCGAAAGAGCTGAGACCTATTCAAAAAAGTATGCCTTGATCTCGGTTTCCTCTCAGAGAACAAAGCAAGGAAGGGACCATTAGGTTAACCGAACAACTAAATTGCCCAGTTGACGCCAATTCAATCGGGTTGACAAAATCAACAAAATCACTCAGCTTTAGTTGAGTCCAATTTTTTTCAATTACTGTAATGACGGATTTCTAGAAAGAAAAAAGCAATTTGGCATTATTTGCTGAATATGGAATGGGCTTTCCTGCGTAGTTCGAGTATGTGTACCTGTGTGCCCTTCCAGAGTGAGTGGTGAGTGGGTGTGGGTCAGCCCACTATCCCACCATCCCCAGGACTCATCTCAGAGAAGCTTGGAAGGAATGCCTCTGGAGGGCTTGGCAGTGCTGGTACATAATCCCTGAGGAGAGACAGTGTGGGGTAGAGAAAATCTCCCTCCTTTCCTGCCTGAGGGGAGCTGGTCTAAAGGGCCAGGCATTCCACTGAGGTCTTTTCTGTGGACCAATCCTCTGGGCCTCTGACTTCCCTCACTGCTTAGAGAGTCAGGCTGAAAACAAATCTTAGCTATGTTGATATACCTTCTTCGAAGGAAGTGTAAATCCTCTGGCTCTTTGAAATCACAAGAAAGTGACCATGTTCTTTCCTAATTAGGGAACATTCATTTACATACTCTCACTGCCTGTCCGCAAAAGAAAAACAACCTTCTTCATGTGGGCCAGGGTGTGTATGTGTGTGTGTGTGTGCACGCGCATGTGTATAAGTGTGCATGGACCCTGATGAGACCATACAAGAAGATGAAACATGAAAGAACACTTTACTTCGACTACGGAATTGTGATTGGTAATATGTGTTCTGTGGGTCCACTTTCCAGCCATTGCTCTGAGTTCGACCCAAATATTCTGAATGGCAAAGTGAGAGCTACATATGGGGGCTGAAGGAGGTGGAGAGTAGAGGGGTTGGCAGTTTGTGGGTTTGGCAAAGCATTAGGACCATCTTTGGGGTTCAAGTTCATTAATAAATGATCTGTCTAGGCATTATTAATAATGATTAAACCTGTCTATATTCTATAGCCACTAAAGAGCTGTGTAACCTAAGGGAAGTCATCTTCCTTTCCTGGCTTCACTGTACTCCTTTATGAACAAGAAGGCGTGACCAGATGATGTCAGAAGCCAACCCTGCCCTCCCCCCACCCCGCTGGTGGGAGAACACATGCCACGTGGCATTCTACCAGGTTCGCTTTCCTACCCTGTTGAGGTCTTAGTCCTCACCTTCCTGATCGTCATGCTTGTTGTTAGGGAGAACCTTTTAAAGTCAAATCCTTAACTTCTGGACTTGACCTACCCAAATGGCATCACCATTTGGACAAAAATCAAACAGTTATTAACAAGTTAGCAACAGATTAGTAACAGTCTGATTCAATTAAAATTAGTTATTTAAATCAGGCACAGAATCTCAGAGGAGGCTCAGGGCAAGCTTCTGAGGTCCCTCCAGTCTTTCTGGGGAGGGCAAGAAGGACATAGAGGTGACACCACCAGGAGAATTCGGGTTGTGGGAAATCTGCTGACAGACTTGCCTAGTCCATTTAGCCACGTCCCTGGAGGAGCAGGGTGGCGGCAACAGGGCTCTTTGGAGACTGGGATTGGTGTGTGTGGCCAGGGCAGGCAACAGAGGGCATCTGTGCTTGCCCCCCTCAAGCTGCACGGGCGTGTCCTGGTACACGCTAGAAACAAGTTACATGGCACTGGTAGGGCCAAGGTCTAAGACCGACAGCAGCCTGGCCCAGCCACTCACCGGAGGCACTGGCTGCAGCTGTGGGGCCTGGGTTCCCAAGCTCTACTTCATCACTCCTTCTGGTTTTCCCTTCCTGGTGGGTCCCTGTCAGGGCTGCTGAGTCACCTATTTAGGGTGAATTTGAGCCAGTACTTAGAAGATGGCAACAGGAGATGGGCTCATCTGACATACCTACTCATCTCCTCCCTGGATGCCCAGTGCTCTTGGTGAAGCTTTGGCAAGAATCACAGCTTTTGGGGGTCCCCTCTGGGATCCCAGATCATAGCACCAGTGATTCTGGGAGACAAGAATGTAGGTCAGTGAGGGGAGGATGGAGACATATTATCCTGGGAGCCAGGTCTCACTGAACATCTGGATGGAGATGAACACCGGGGTCACAGACAGTCAAGGGTTGTTGGGTTCCACAGCAAGCTGGGACCCCTGAGAGAGCACCTGCCAGGAGTTTGGGGGTCCACGGTTCACCAGTCACAGGGAAGCCCTTTCTCTGGGGAGACCCACTCAGGGTGACTCAGCCTCAACTCCTTTCCCTTGTCCCCTCCCCACCTCCCGAACACTCTCTCCTAGCTCCTCTGCCCCCTTCTAGGGCTTCTCAGCACAGAGAGAACCTCCGGGAGTTGATGTTCATCTTGGTGACTCCAATGAGCTTGAGTGGTGTGGAGAGACTGAAGGAGGAGGCGAGCGGGGAGTCACAGAAGAGATCAGACAGCTCGTCTCGTTCCTCCAGCTCATAGGTGGCATCGTTGAGCATCCTCCTGTGCAGGTCACAGGTCTGCTCGATCTTCAGCTTGTTGATGTCACTGCGCAGGCGCATGAGCTGTCTGGCCAGCTGCTGGTCCTGCAGCCGCATCTCCATCTGGAAGGGAGGAAGGGAGCATTAGCAGAGAGCTGGGCTGGGGGTTACAGCTCCACAGTCTCTGACAAACACAGACCCACTGATAGGAGACCTAATTAATAGCTTGCATCATCAGTTGGTCTACCTGGAGATATTAGCACGTTCCCTGCTCCGGGAGGTGAAAAGACATACATAGCAAGGTGACAAATGGGGACAGATGGGTTTCCCAAACAGTACTTTGTGTTAGGCTAGATTCAATGTCTAAATCCTGGAATAGATGCATGTCAGTCCTGGCTTAAAGTGCAGTCTCATTGTTTACAGGTACGTACGGATGGAGTAAGAGTATAATGGAATGCATAGGAGTGACAAATACCAAATTCAGGAGCATGGTTACCTCTGGGTGGGAAGGAAGGAATGTGATGGGGAAAGGCAGATGGGGGCTTCAGCTGTGTTGGTAATGTTCTATACCTTATGTCCAGTGGTGGGTATACGGTTATATTATTCTGCAAACCTGTAAACAATTTACAATGCCTGCAGTGTTTCTTTTTTTTTTTTTTTTATTAAAAAAATTTTTTTTCAACGTTTATTTATTTTTGGGACAGAGAGAGAGCATGAACGGGGGAGGGGCAGAGAGAGAGGGAGACACAGAATCGGAAACAGGCTCCAGGCTCTGAGCCATCAGCCCAGAGCCCGACGCGGGGCTCGAACTCACGGACCGCGAGATCGTGACCTGGCTGAAGTCGGATGCTTAACCGACTGCACCACCCAGGCGCCCCGCCTGCAGTGTTTCTTAACAAAGTTTCAAAAAAAGCCAAACAAAAACATGCTAATGTTTGTTGAATGTCTTACTATGAACCGCATTGTTCTAAGCTCTTCAGGTATGGATTAGTCTGCTCAGGCTGCTCTACAAATTACCATCGCCTGGAAGGCTTAACCAATAGATGTTTATTTTTCATAGTTCTGGAGGTCTGGAAGTCCAAGATGAAGGGGTGGGCTGATTCCGTTATTACTGAGGGCCTCCCGCACAGCTTGCAGACGGTCACCTTCTTGCAATATGCTCACATGATGGAGATAGAAGGCTCTGCTCTCTCTCTTTTTTTAATGTTTATCTATTTTTCAAGGAGAGAGACAGAGTGTGAGTGGGGAACGGGCAGAGAGAGAGGGAGACACAGAATCTGAAGCAGACTCCAGGCTGTGAGCTGTCAGCACAGAGCCTGGGGTGGGGCTTGAACCCACAAACTGTGAGATCATGACCTGAGCCGAAGTCAGGCGCTCAACCGACTGAGCCACCCAGGTGCCCCTCTGCTCTCTCTTTTTATAAGGACATTAATCTCATGATAGGGGGCCCTACTTTTATGCCCTCAAATCTAACCATCTCCTAAAGGCCCACCTCCAAATACCATCACACTGCGGGTAAGGGTTTCAACATATGAATCTGGGGGGGGTGGGCCCAAAGATTCAGTCTATAAAAAGATATTAACACGCTACAGTTAATCTTGACTACAACTCTGCTAAGCAATATCACCATCATCATCCACAATTTAGAAATGAAGAGGCAGAAGCTCACAGAGTCAGTTATTATGTGATCACAAAGGTCATAAATGGCAGAGCTGAGATGAGAAACCCAGACAATCAGACTCCAGAACCCAAACTAATGACAAGGAAGTTCTGCCTTTTCAGGTATTGTTGATATGGAGCTAGTTCTGTGCTCAGTGAACTAATAAAAGGCTCATGATATCTGGTCTAACACCCTTACGGTTTCCAAAATCCATTCACGTGCTGACTTTGTCAGGACAGTACAGCCAGCCCTGAGGGATCAGCCTGGCAGTTTGGATGAGCATTTTACAAGTCTGGAAGGGTGTCAGTGAGTTGCTCAGTCACAGTTATGCCATGGCAGAGATGGGGGCTGGAGCTCACAGGACATCCTCAGGCTCCCAGCACAGAGCACTTTCCATTAACAACCCTGGGACAGGTTATCAGCTGTTCCCACATGACATGATAGTTGATTCCTTCTCACTGTTTACTCTGCCTATAATTGCAAGTGGTTCTTGTTTTAGTATTTTTGTGTCTTCAAGCTCAGCTATGCCTTTTGCCTGGTGCTTGGAACCAAACTGATTTGGAGAAATCAACCATGAGATCCCAGAGGGAACCTTTCCGTTGTTATGCAAGTGAACACAACTGTTTGCACTTGTCCCCTGTTAAGGTTTGGAACCCAGTGTCCTCCCTGGTAGAAAAGTAAGTGACTTCGCCAGTAAGCATTTTATTGTTCTTCTTTTTTTTTTTTTTTGGCTCTCTTTCATTTTTAATGTACTTCTATGGATCCCCTTTCTCTCCATTTCGTAGATGAGAAAAATCAGGATAAAAAGTCTTGCATGGGGATCAGCAAAGTTTTTAATGGCGAAATTGGTATTAAAGTTCATAGCCCCCAGTCTACTAGCTAACCTCTCAATCCTTGGACATAAAAACTCAAATTTATTGCCAACCAGAAATTCTATTGATTTAGAAGAGCACCAAACTAATGATGGCCGGCTCATCACAGGGCAGTTGGTCATTCATTCATTTGTTATGCAGCCCTTAGTCATGCCTGGAACGGGGCCAGGTGTTGTCTAAAACCCTTCTGAAGCAGATGGTGGTCAAGTTTGTCTGAAAGATAGTGTCAGCTCACTCTCATTGCTTCTGGGGTCTTGATTGAACCCCTCCCCCCCGCCCCCCGCCATTTCTCCTTGGGGGTATTCTGTAATTTGGAGATAGAGCTCTTTGAAAAGATAGGAACTTCATGGTTTAGGTTTGAACTTTGTCACCAGGAGTTGGATCTTAGGTCTGAAAAGATCCTTTAAAGTTGGAGAATTTCAGGCTTGAGCAGGTGTCCGGGAGTATCTGTGAGATGCAGCCCGCAGGGGTGCCTGGTAGAGGAAAAGGTCTATTTTTCTATGGCCAACTGATCCAGTCAAAGGTCAGAGAACAATTTAGGACTGAAATCCCATCAGAGTCAGCTGGAAAAAAGGAGTGACAGGAAGGCACATGTCCCATTCCCTTTGACTGGACAAAGTCCACCTTGGTGGAGTCACTTCACAGACTTATTTAGCTTGGATTCATTCAACTCTGCATAAAGTAAAGAAGAGAAATAAAATCACGCTTTCAACAGGGCTGAGGATTCTGGCCATCGTTGTGCCCAAAGGAACACGAGGGGGACTGGGAACCTGCTGTTTCCCCAGCGGTCCCTGGTTCTGAGGGTGCCTTAGTGTGAGTACCTGCTTTAGGAGTCGCTCAGAGTATATGTTTTGTTATGACCCCTGCATGTAAATCAGCTACTGCATCTGAGGCACAGAGAACCAGTGTTTGTTCCAACACCACAGGGAAAACCGGCGGTGTTGGCCCTATTCGCACTAAGGGATTTTCCAAGGGTGACTCTGTGCCTTAAACATCAATTTGAGACCCCACTGAAGAGGGAACTCCATTGGGAATCAGACCAAATCCATACAGAAACGAGCTCCCATGGCTGAAAAAAAAAACCTAAGCAAAATGTGCAGGGCTAAAAGGATTTTTGCCCCCCGAAATTTTTTTCATTGTAATAAAATACGCATAACAAAATGTTCACCATCTTAATCACTTTGAAGTGTGCATCTCAGTAGCAGCAGGCACATTCCCATTGACCTGTGGCCATCACCACCATCTTGAGGCCTCTTCATCTTGTAAAACTGAAACTCTGTCCCCATTAAACACTAACATCCCACACCACTCCCCACCCCCACTCTACTTTCTGTCTCTATGAATTTGACCGCTTGATGTACCTTATGTAAGTGGAATCATACAGAATTTGTCCTCTTGTGACTGGCTTATTTCACTTAGCATAATGTCCTCAAGGTTCACATGGCTAAGAGGCTTTCTAATAAATGAAACTTTCTCAGAAATGTTTAGGGAACGTCAGGAGAATGGCATATCCTGAGGAGGGTGCCAAACAAGAACTGTGACATGGTTACAGAGCAGGGTCTGGGCTGGGGATGAAGGCCCTCCTTCCTTTTTCTTTCCTGTGTGCCACAGATGCATGTGGGCAGCAGTGACATCATCCCCCATCTCCTGCCACATACTGTCAGGTGCAGGTCATATAGATTATTTCGCTGCATATGCTCACAGCTCTAGATGATAGGTATTTCGATCTGTTTCACGGATGAGGAAACCCAACTCAGGGAAGTTAAGGGACTGTTCAGGATCAGCCAGGCTGGGCAAGGTGCACTCGGATCACCCGGCGGCCCATCAGAGCCCAGAGCTGGTGACCTCCCCATGGTTCCCATTTACCTGGAGGTGGTCTGGGTCCCAGAGGCAGTAGAAGGGTTAGAATCTGGGGTTCGAATCTGGATTCCAGTGGAACCCCCTCCTGACTAGTTGTGTGGGTTTGGGTGAATCACTAACTCTCCTTGAACTTCTGTCTCTTCATCTAGAGAAAAGCAATAATGCCTATTTCAAGGACTATGAGAAGCATATTAGATAATAAGGGATATGCCAAGTACGCTGAATAGTGCCAGTCAAACAAAGGTAAGAGGTTCACCGTTTAAGCTCTTTCTCTCCAGGCCAAGGTGTAGAATGTGGAAACTGGCCAGAACTTCCCACTTTTAAGACTTTATTAAGGAGACTGAGACACTGGCCCTAAAACCTGGTCCTTGTGACTCAACTATCAGTGTGAGTTTAATGCTGTCCCTGGCAAAGACTCAACTGTAGGACGTGCTGATTTCCAATCCCCCTTCCCAGGGTGGCCTGTTGTTCCTGCAGAATAAAGGCATTTGCTGGATTTTCAGAGGAGCGCCTACAATTCCAGTAATCCTGTAATTAGGGCATAGTACTTGGTGAAAGGGGGAGAAATGTCAGCACATTGTGGTAAAGGTTGTGTCCCTACCGGGTGAGGAAGCTCACGAAGGAGCTGGTGGACAATCAGTGGCCCTGCTGCAATAGCCAATGAATGTAGGATGGCCAGCCGAGGAAATTCACAGAAATACCCAATGTGAGAGGGCTCTGCTGTGAGGTCTCTGTAGCCAAGTCTCAGGGGAGTTGGAAGAGGGGCTGACTCCTGCCTCTGGGAGGGGTGGAATAAAAACAAAGGCTGCAGTAAACTCATGTGGAGAACAATATGGCAGTTCCTCCAAAAAGTAAGCATAGAGTTATCACATGATCCAGTAATGCCTCTTGTGGGTATATCCCTACACGGATTGAAAGCAGGGACTTGAACAGATACTCGTACACTCGTGTCTATAGCAGCATTATTCACAGTAGGGGAAGCAACCCGTGTGTCCGTCGACGGGAGGACAGATAAACAAAATATGGTCTGTCCATACGACAGCCTATTATTCAGCCATAGCAAGAGATGAAATCTGGACACGTGCTACAGCATGAATGAACCTTGAGGATGATATATAAGTGAAAGAAGCCAGACACAAAAGGACAAGTACTTTACAATTCCACTCACATGACAGACCTAAGTAGTCAGACTCACAGAGATAGAAAGCAGAATGGGGTTGCCAGGGGCTGGGTGGAGGGGCGGATACAAGAATGAGGAGTTAATGTTTAATGGGGACAAAGTTTCAGTTGGGGGAGAAGGAAGCACTTCTGGAGATGGACGGTGCTGATGACCGCATAACAATGTGAATGTCCCTAATGAGTTGTACACTTAAAAGTGGTTAAAAGGGGGGCGCCTGGGTGGCTCAGTCAGTTGGGTGTCTGACTTTCGCACAGGTCATGATCTCATGGTTCCAGAGTTCAAGCCCCATGTCAGACTCTGAGCTGACAGCTTGGGGCTTGCTTGCAATTCTCTCTCCCTCTCTCTCTGCCCCTTCCCCCGCCTGCTCTCTCTCTCAGAGATAAATAAACATTAATTTTTTTAATCTTTAAAAAATAAAGCAATGGTTAAAATGGTAATTGTATGTTATATGTTATATTTTACCACAATTAAAGAAACAGAAAAAACTACAGATTTGGGGTGATGATTCTGACTTGATTTGCCCAGGGCCTTCCCGGTTTTTGTCCCCAGGGTCCCATGTCCCAGAAGCCTCCCTGTTCCCCGGCAAACAGAGATGGCTCATCACTCTCCCTTCAGTAAGTAGGGTGTTTCAGGCATTGGTGATGAGGACCTATCCTGGTGGTCAGAGGCTCATCTGTGTGATGGGTTCTTTTTTTTTTTAATTGTTTTTTAACATTTATTTATTTTTGAGAGACAGAGAGAGACAGAGCATGAGCAGGGGATGGGAGACACAAGATCAGAAGCAGGCTCCAGGCTCTGAGCTGTCACCACAGAGCTTGACGTGGGGCTTGAACTCACAAACCGTGAGATCATGACCTGAGCCGAAGTCGGATGCCCAACCGACTGAGCCACCCAGGCACCCCGCGTTCTTTTTTTTTTTAAGTTTATTTTGAGAGAAGAGAGCCCATGCGGGGGAGGGGCAAAGAGAGAGGGAGAGAGAGAAGCCATGCAGGCTCCATGATGTCAGGGTGGAGTGGGGCCCAACACAGGGCTCGATGCCACGAACCGTGAGATCATGACCTGAGCTGAAATCAAGAGTTGGACGCTTAACTGAATGAGCCACCCAGGCGCCCCTGTGCAATACATTCTGTAACTTGAGTGGCACTGGGAACCGAGCAGATCCTGAAGGAAGTGGAGTGGTCTGGGAGGTTAAAGGCCTTTCTGGGGTAGGTTGGAGGAACAGTGGCCACAGAAAGAGGGGCTCAGACCACCTCTGGGAGGTGGAGAGAGTACAGTATAACCTTGGTTTGCGAGCATGATTCGTTCCGGAAATGCTTGTAATCTAAAGCATTTGTATATCAAAGCGAATTTCAAGAACCATTGGCTCCATTGTGATCGTGTGACCTGCAGCGTCACATATGACTAGCGTTGGAAGACATCCCACATTTATCAAGTTAAAATGTATTAGAAATGTTTGCCCGTCTTGCAGAGCACTTGTAGAAAAATTTACCTGCAAACCAAGGTTTTACTGTATTTTGTTCTTTGGCAATGGCCCTTGCAGCCTTTGGGAGAAGTGTCAGTTTTGTGGCGATCTGGAGAATTTGCTTCCTTCCTCAGCACACCTTGCCCACTGGCTTTGTGTTCACTTGCTCAGTCTAGAACACTCCTTGATGCTTTGGCATTCCAGGAAAGCGAATGCCTTCATTCCCAGTTGCCATTGGGATGTGCTCAAATGCTTTCTTGGGCCTGCTATCCACGGGTCTAAAATGTCCTGAAGATTTAAGGAGTTTGAAAAAATACAAAAGGCATGTAACTATCAGACTATTGGGAGCACAGGAAGCAATTCTTCGGAACATACCGCCTTAACCCACAGCAGCCTCTGCTTCCTAACACGAGTGGTCACGCCTGGCGGGTCAGACACAGCCTCCTCCGTCCACACAAGTCGTCCCAGCAGCCCTATCTGTGATCTGTTTCATTTATATTCTCTAGTCCTTCATTTTCTGGAGGATCCTGCACCTTTGCCCCTGAAAGTTTCTGTTCCCTTAGTTTGGAGAAAACAACAAGACAGGGCAGTGGCATGAGACAAGGCCCTATGCACACTTGTAAGCATATTTGGGGCAGAGGTTTGCAATCTATCTCTAAAGCTCACCCCGAAGAAACCCAAGCACCAAGGGCAAACCAGAGGGGATATGACTGAGCTGGATTGAGGACCATTGGGATTAGCACAAATCCAGGAAGACAGAAAGTATCCCAAGGTGATCAAGGGCATTTTGTTTAATCCCCATTTCTGAGGTTCGTATCTAAGCCACCCCAACCCAACAGTTACAATTAGTCTCTGAATGATGTTGAAGAGAGGCAGAGTATAAAATCCAGGCTATTTTCTCAGCCGTGCATGAAAGGACAGCATGCGCTCTATTCTCCACAAGTCTTAATTCTTGAACCTTAGAAATAGTTTTTGTAAGCTGTCTGGTGATTTTTATATAACTTAGCTGAAAGGTCCAGATTATTGTTTTAATCAGCACTGTGTAGGAACACACTTAGAAGCCTGGAGAAAATATTATGCATTATTTGATCTTGGATTTGGCCTCTGAGAAAGAGCCAGAATAACGTTGTTAGGAAAGAAAGCAAGTGGTGTCGTTGAAATGTGCTGCTGGAGGCAACTTCAGGGTCTGGGAAATTTTTTTTCATTTTTTTTCAAACACCCTTAGAAACCAAACTGTGCATGGACTGATTTTCAGGCAGAGCTGTTGACTCAAGTGTTTCTCAAAGGTCCCTACTCTGGCGGCAGTGGGCCACCGTTCCCGGCAAGTGGAGGCTGCATTCACAGGCCGCCACACACTCCCCGCGGCTGCTGCCTTTGGGAAGATGCCAAGCTGGACATGAGTTCTCTTGGATGCCGCTGGCCTGGGGTGTGGGTGGCCTGAAGGGCACCATGGCTCGCATCCCCTGGGGGAGAATATGACATGTCTGTCTGGGCTCCTCTGAGGGGCTCTTGTGCTCTCCTTGGAGCCATTGTTTGCTGGGAAGGAATGTTCTAGCAGACCTCAGAGCCAGCCCAGAGAGCAGGGGGCGCTTCAGGCCCTGCCAGGGACTGTCCATCCTCTGTGGTAAGAGTCAAGCTCTATGTATATGATAAGGTCTTGGGTTTTCAAACTTGAAAGGTCCTAGGCCAGACTGCATCTTTACTCATGAGGCCGGGCTTTGGGAAGGACAGAGTGATGCACTCTGAACAATTCCCAGATCTGTCCCAAGAGGCTCTGGGTTCTAGCTGGCTTTGGTCTCAATGCTTGCATGACATCAAAATTCACATGTTGAAATCCTCATGCCCAATGGGATGGTATTTGGAGGCGGGGCCTTTGGGATATGCTTAAGTCATGAGGGGTGAGCCCTCCTGAATGGGATTGATGATCTTATGAGAGAGTCCAGAGAGATCCCTCACCTCTTCCACCACGTGAGGACTCGGTGAGAAGTCTGTGACCCAGAAGAGGGCCGTCTCTTGACCCTGCTGGCTCCCTGATCCTCGACTTGCAGCCTCCAGACTGTGAGAATTAGAGGTCTGTTGTTTATAAGCTACCCAGTCTGTGGTATTTTGTTGCAGTGGCACCAAGGGACTATGACACCGTCTTAGATCAGCCCTAAGGAGATGAGTGGCTCTGGGCAGGTGATACGACCCCTATATGGAAAGGGGATGCTGATTACCTTCCCCTACCTGATAAGATTGCATCCTGGACACGAGGTAGGCCTGGGAACTGTACATCTGAGAAAGGAATGTTGGGAAGGACAAGCCCAGACTCGCATACTCACTACTCACAGTCACCCCGGCTCCTTCCTGCCTCCTCTCCCACTGTCTGTGCTGGGCCCTACACTCAAGAGGCTGATGGACAAGTCTCTCCCCTTCTTCAAACCTTTCAAAGGTACAACCAGCCTTCCTGGCTCCCTTGCTTTCTCCAGCCTCATCTCTCCCATTCTGAGCCTCTTCCCCTCCACGGCAGCCATGCTAGGTCCTTATTCCCTCTCCTAAAACCACTCTTTCCCCTCCCATCATCCTTCAGGCCCAGTGTTTGCCCCTAAACCCTGCAGGCCTGGTGATATTCCTCACCATGAGTGCCTCCTACCACAGCACCTACACAAGGCATCGATTGTGTTTGTTTACTCATCTGTCTCCCCACCAGCTGGTAAAACAGCAAGGAAAAATGAAGACTGTGTTCATCAGGCCCATCCCAGTGCCTGGTGCATAACTCTGGCACTCAAAAGCCATTTGTTGAATGAATGAATGAATGAATGAATCAATCAATCAATCAATCAATCAATGGGTGATACCTCCTCAGAGCCAGGTTTTGATTTTCTACAGCTGGGATAATCCTAGGGCAACGATTCTTGACTTTCTCACCCGTGCTACCCTCCAGGCCTTGGAGAGGCAGTGAGTAGAATGAACAGAGTCTTGGCTCGTGGGTTCCAAGTCCTTCACTACTACTCACTAGTGGTGCAACTCTGGCCACATTGCTCAAGCTGTCTGAGCTTCAATTTCCTTATCTGTGAAATGGGCATAGTAATAATATCCGCTCTGAGAATTCAATGAATAACACATATAGAAGGCACTTTGTATAGGACATGAGGTTCCAGAGGTTTTAAGTTCCACTTTATCCCTTCTTTACGGTCAGAGCTGCAGGGCTCAGCATTTTGTTATTTCCCATATGACACTCATCACTCCTACTGTTATAGGAATCCTTGAGTGCCGAGGCCCTGTATTATTCTTCTTTGCTCCCCAACAGGGCCTGGAGCAGAGCTAGTCACCAACTCATGCCTCCCACACACGTTGCAGGTGATTACTTGCACCTGACGCCTGTGCTGTTTTTCACATGTAAGCACAGCCCGGTGGGGCTGGTAGGGGAGTCTTAACATCTCCTTCATCACATGGCTTGTCTGGGTTCCTGGAGCTGGTAATGTCAAAGCACTTCAGGGTTTGAAACAGAGGCCGGGGATCCTTCCAGGCAGGGTGTCCTTAGCCTGGCCAGTGTGGGGCCTTCCCCAGCTTCCCAGCCACTGCCGTGGACGGCCAGCGGGGGCCTCGCTGGGCCAACAGCCAGTCCTAGAACTGTGCCACTCACTCTGGGCTGCAGCGGGGCCTCCAGCCAGACTCCAGGAGGGCTGGCTTCCTCCAACACACCCTGCTGGGGTGTCTCTGGGTGAGGGAGCTGACAGAGAGGAGACATGCCTGAGGGGACTGTGTTCCTGCTCTTCCACGAGCTCCTTGCATTACCTTCAGAACTTGCACCTACAGGAAGCACTAACTGTTCCAGGCAGGGATGTCTTCCTGAAGAGATTGCCTGGAGACCAGCTTCAGCCGGGACGGTTGTCAATTGAACGAAGGGTGCTGCTGAGGCACCCTGGCATCCATAGAGAGTCCCGAGGAGACCTATAGATTGCCAGTGTTGGGACTTCTAGACTTTTCCTGGGTTCTGGGCCTCCCGGCTTGAAAACTGATAGAGTGGGAGTTTCACGCCTGATGCCAAGCAAGCCCACGAACCAGCCAGAAGCACTGGCTGACCAGGAGTGACGGAGAGCTGCTGTGGGGACAAGAGCCCTGCGGAACTGGGGCTTGTGTGTGTAACCAAGTCTCCCAAGCACCTGTAGTTTCTATCTATAGAATCTCACTGTGCCTTCAAGAGGAAGCGAAGCCACTCTATTCTCTGCCCCACCTTCCAGGCACGATTGAGGCCATTTTGCTCTCCAAAGTCATTTCACACTCCATTACCCTGGAGCCTGCCTCCTTAGGAAGAACAGATGGTTTGGGCCTCATCTGCCTGGGGACCTCACAGCAGCCTGTGGCACTGGGGTGAACTCAGAACCCACCTCAGGAGAGTATTTGCTGTGCCTGGGGAGCGTCTGGAACCCACCTCCCCCGTCACAGTCCAGAGTTAGGGCATGAGGCGGGGGTGCCCCCTCCCCCACATGCCCCAGCGGCTTAGGAAGGTCAAAAACTGGTGAGTACGGTGCACTGTGGCCAGCAGTGGCTACGGGAGCTGCCAGCAGAGTGTGAGCTGAGGAGCGGGTAGGTTGGAGAGGGCCGGGCGGGGGCCTGTGAGAGCTGACTGATGGGCACACTCTCTACATATGTCCCTCCCTCACTGAAAGACGAGGGTGATCCGCCCTTTGGCTCCCTCCTGCTGTAGCATTCTGCGGTCCTGTTCTAGCTAGCACTATTAGAACGAGCACTGGTAGAGGAGTTCGCTCCTCCTCGGGCCCTCATGCTCGTGGGCACGCCTGCCCTGGGCGGGGAGCCGTGCGGGAGGCAGAGAAGCCAGAACTTCCAACTGGCTTTGGACTCTCCTTCTCCCCTGGCTCCTGAGCTGTCTGCGGGCTCCGGCTGGCCCAGCAGCTGTGGGCCATGGCTCCTGAGTGCCAGGCCCTTGGTGCAGACCTAGAAACTGTTTCTGCTGCCAAAAGCTCAGCCTCCTTGAGGGAGCCTCTCTGTCACCTTTCCCTGGCTTTTGCCTGCTCACTGGCTGTGTCTGGCTCAGGCTTGTGCCCCAGGACGTGACCAACAACAGCCTTTGGGCAGTGCTCTTTTTTCTTTTTTCTTTTTTTTTGACCTGGTGGCAGCTTGGGGACAGGGGTGGTTCCAGAAGCTTGTAAAATAATACATCCCTCAGAAAGGGGCTGTTCAGCCTGGGCTTGAACAGCCTCTTCTGATCCTATGTGGCCTTTGTATTAGAATAATGAAGACTTCTGGGTGGGGGGGAATTCTTGGAAAGAGTGCAAGATCAAGTAAGCTTTGCAGGATAATTGGCCAGGGTTTCGGGAGTTGAGAGAATATGTTGAACGAGCATAACACTTCATGAAACACAAAGTGCGTTCATGCTCATTTGATCACAGGAGGAAATCTGTATTTCCCCTTCAAGGCAGAGGTTCTGAGGTCAGGCAGATCTGGGTTCAAACCCCTGCCCTGCCAGTTGATCTTGGCCAAACTACTTTACCTCAGTTTTCCCATCTGCAAAATGGGGCTGGTGCCTACCTTAAAAGAGCACTGTGCATATGACATGGTGTGATGGATATAAATGTACACATTTAGTACATAGTACCTGACTACTTTAGGAACTCAGTAAGTGCTCACTGCCCTCCCACCCCTGTCCTCCTCGTGTTCCCTTTATAACACTCGGCCAGGTAGGTATGTATTATCTCCATTTCACAATGACAAAACCTAGGGCTAGGTTAATTCGTTTTCCTAAAGTCACGCACCTAGGATATAGTAGAACCTGACTGGAAGTCTAGTTTAGTTACACATTTGATGCTCTTCCCACTTCACCTGTGACTGGTTAGGGACCCAGTTGCATTAGAACTCCCCTCAGGCACTTGTCACGCTCCTGACACCACCCTAGCTTTATGGAATCTGAATTTCCACGGAGGGCTGGGAGGGATCTGTAGTTTTAACAAATACCCCGGGGGCCTCTTCCAACAGTTACTACACAGTAATGTGTTGTAACTGGGAGGGTGCCCATCAGAGGAATTGGGTTTTAATTACTATAGGAAGAATGTGAATGGGGACTCAGGAGAAGCCTGATGTCAGTCATGCTTAAAGCCAGGCATTCACTCGGGTGCTGACGAAGCTAGGGATCTGTGTATGTCCCTTTGGTTAATTTCACCGTCCAGCTTGCCTGGAACACAGTGACCACTCCGCGTGCACCTGAGCTCCCTAAAGCCTGTTGAAACTGTATTTTCTATACCTCTAGTATAGCTCTTGCCACACCGTGTCACTGTGTTTTGGGTCTGTCTCCTCCACAAAGGGGGGCACCTGATAGAGAACCCTGGCCCATTCCCCCTGACCCCCACCCGCACACAGCCTCTAAGCGCAGGCATTCAGTGGACTCTGGCTATCCTGGATGAAGAGAGGACTGGATGAAAGGAACCCTGCCTGTCCCTTACAGCTGCTATTCTGGATGGGTGCCACCATCAGGCCCCTGCTTCTGGCTCCTGTCTCCCTTTCCTCTCTACTGCAAGACAGTCAAGGGAAGGAAAGAGACAGGACCTGATTCTTGGGCTTCATCTCACTGGTCAACCCCCGTCCAACCCCACCCCATCAGCTCTCACCTTGAGAGGGGAATTTCTGGGGATCCAGACCTTACTTTTCTTACCTCAGTCTAGGAGATTCTATGCCTTTTTAGAAAAATCTGTAGATTACCAAGTGAGGAATGTGTACCGATTACACTGGCAAGACAGGAGCTTGGAGCTTTTCTTTCTTTTGCCTTTTATGTTTAAATCATTTTTCTTCCCAATTATACGTAATATATTCCTTTTTTGGTAACTTCAGAAGCTACAGAAAAGTCCAAAGAATAATATTGGCGCCCAGAAGGAAAGATCGTTGATGTTTTGTCCTATTTCCTTTGCTGGTGCCTTTGTTTACAAATACTTTAATAACCACCAAAGGGCCAGTATGTGGCCAGATTAACAGAACAGAATCTTCTCTTGCAGGCTGTTCGTGCCGGACGGGCTGAAAGCCCCCAGCTACATGGAGAAGACTTAGAATTGGGCAAAGGAACCCTCGGACTAGAAACTTCTTGTGACTCATACCCCAGCTCAGCCAGCACCTCCCTGGATGGCTGTGAGCAAACGATTATCCTTATCACGGAATGGCCACAGCTGCCCCAGTCCCGGATAAGGGTGATTATGAGGCATTGCTAATAACTCTCTGTAACCCTTTACATGTGTCCTGTTTACACATGTAATAAGCAGGGTTTGAAATACAGGCTTTCTGACAACTCCTGGTCCCACTGACTAGAGCACTGAACGTGAGTACCTATATCTGGTACAAGGTGAGTGATCTGGATCCAGATCCAGGAGATGTGGGTCTGTGTCTTCATTTGGCCATGCCCTTGCATTATATGACTTTGGGGTTAAGTCCCTTAACCTCTCTGATCTCAGGCTTATCATCTTTCTGAGCCTCCGTCTTCTCCTTTGTAAAATGGGAATAGCAAATACCTCAAGCCTTCTCACAGGATACTGTACATAAAAGTGCTTTGGGGACCATAACATGCTCCCTGGATTTTCCCTAGAAGCATTATCGTGGCTTCACTTTCACATTTCTCACTTTGTGTCACCAGAAGATGCTTCGTGAGTTTGAACTGCCATTCGGCTGTCTGGCTCAGCAGAAATGGATAACCCTGGCCTTGTCAGCTGTGCCTGGGACACACCAGTCATGTGCTTGCCAAGCAGGCAGCACAGGCAAGAAAGGGTTAGTCAGGAGAGGCTGAAATCAAGCTGTGGCCACAGAGGGCCCAGCTGAGTTCAGGTCCATGACCTCCTGCCACCTGCCACGGCAGGCCCTAGAATTATTAAAACTTGTCAGGTTCCTCTTCCCTTTTTCTAACAACCATAAACACCTTTCTGGGGGGCTTTCTGCAGGGATCAAATACCTGCATGAAGCTGAAAAAAAGATCTGCCAGCGCTCAAGGATTCTTGCCACGAAGACAACCCTTTAGGAAGCTGGAATGTTTTGTTTTGTTTTTAGTTTGGGCACCACACAGGCCAAGAGAGGATTCCTCCCTTTTCTTTCTCTTTCAGGTTGGCAAGGGGAACATTTTAGCAGGGTTGACGAGAACATTTTAGCAGGGTTGACGAGAGAAGGCAGAAGGGAAGGTCCCCTTTCCGCTTGTGCTACAAGCTCTGGGACTAAGCACAGTCGGAGAGGTTTGTGAAATGTTCTGAATTCCAGACTCAGCTAGAGAGCTGAGTCCCACAGCGTCAGGCTCAGGCTCGTCCCAGCTCACCCTTTCCTGAAGGAATGCCCCCATACTAGGCCACTTGGCCACCTCGCGAGGCCTCCCCAAAGGCAAGACGCCAGAAGCTGGGACTTGCTAGCAACACGAACAGTCTGGAACCAGCAGAGATGCACCACGGCCACTTGACTGGTGTCTGAGTCAGTCTCCTGCAAACAGAGCCTGCCATAGTCAGAAGGCCACAGGGTCCCTGGATACTTGGAAAGCCAAGGGCCAGGCCTTTCTAGCTGGGAGGGGTAACACCAATGGGGTTTGAGAATCTCCACCTTCCTTGTATCCTCCAACACAGGAACCTGAAGGAAACGTGTGCCCTGCCTCTAGATCCCCGGAGCATGTCAAGAATGACTTGTCATTTTCCCTGTGGTGAAATTGGAGAGGAAGAGTGTACTCCCAAAGGAGCTCTTCGGATCCTTTCTTGCCCTGAAAATAAGATTCAGGCAGTCACTCTCTGCCTTTGAGCTGGCCTCATAGGAGGCTGGGGGTGGACTAGTCTGTCCATCCAGACCCAGCACGGTCTGCCTCTAGAAGAGTCAACATTGACAACAAAGCCTCACTGAGTTTATTAACTGCTCCCGGGACAGCCCTGCGGTGATAGGGCTGTTCAGGCCTGCCCTCTCCTGGGCACAAACCCACTACTGAGCCAAAACTTCCATCAAATTGAGGGTCTGGCATCATGTAGGGAAATCAGCGGCCTGATTGACTGAATTACAGATTTTTAGTCTGTTACCTTGGCCACATCGGGAGAAAAGACAAATTTGCATAGAAGCCTGACAAACTGGCAGACAGAGCCTGCCCAGGTATAGAGAAAACTTAATTCCGGGCTTAAAATAAAACAAAGGTTATTTGAAACCACTTTCACTGGGTTCAGAAAACAGGTTAACTTTTTTTTTTTTTAATTTTTTTTTTTCCAACGTTTTTATTTATTTTTGGGACAGAGAGAGACAGAGCACGAACGGGGGAGGGGCAGAGAGAGAGGGAGACACAGAATCAGAAACAGGCTCCAGGCTCTGAGCCATCAGCCCAGAGCCCGACGCGGGGCTTGAACTCCCGGACCGCGAGATCGTGACCTGGCTGAAGTCGGACGCTTAACCGACTGCGCCACCCAGGCGCCCCAGGTTAACTTTTAATGACATCTTCAATGACTTAACAGATGACGAATTAGGAAAACAAATGGCATGGAGTTTACTGTTTTGACTAAAATTTTAAAAATGTGAGAATGGGTTTGTTGTTCAGACGCTGAACTCTGCTCAACAGTCCAAGGATTTTACAAGTGGCCTTTGTTACTATTTAATCCCCGAAGATAAGTGGGCAGAAGTGCACGTTCAAGCTGGCTTGCCAGTCTGCATTCGAGCTGCTTTTGACCTCAGACATACAATCTGATGGAATCTGGTTCTCGGACAGCTCAGTGTGGGATGCTGGGACTTCCTTCTCAGAGGCCCTTTTACTGGCTGAGCCCCAAGCTATAAAGGTGGTTATGGCAGCAGCACGGCTCGGGGTGCAGGCCTGGGGATCCCTGGGGCTTCCCTCTGAAGTCCCTTCTTGGTCCCCTGGCCTCAGTCTTGCATGCCTCTCAGTCTTTGGATCTCAAAGTGTGGTCCATGGATCAACAGTGTAGCATTTCCTGGGAACTTGTTGGAAATTTGAAATCATGGACCCACATCCCAGACCAATAGGATCAGAATCTTCAGTTTAACAAGAGAGCCAGGCAATCTGCGTGTACATTAGTTTGGGAGTCACTGCTCCAAGAGGTGCTCCAGGGTGATTTCTGGAACACAAATGCACCCCTGTCATTGCTGATTCAGCATGCCCAATGGGGCCCTTTGCGGGAGGGCTGCCTCTCCTGCCTCACCTCCTGCCTCTCTCCCCATAGCCCTCTACTCTCAGTGGTAAAGGCTGAGTTCACGCTCTGGCTCTGCCACTTACGAGTCATATCATCCTAGGCAGGGCATCTGACTTCTATGAGCCTCACTTTACTCATCTGTAAAATGGAGACAATAACGGCCATCACACAGGTCTGATTTAATAATGGCAGGAGGACCGGACTCTCATTCAATCTCGTTTCTTCCCCCACCCTCCCCTTCCCATGCATTCTGTTGACTGCTAGCATCTTTGTGAACACACATTTTTAGGAATCACAAAGCAAAATCAATTGCCTTTGGAAGATCCTATGTAGTACGGTGGCTAAGAAAAGCATGGACAATGCAACCAGTCGGGCCACGGTTCAAATTTCTACTCGCTCGCTTATTGCCACATTTCTCTTTGAGCCTCAGTCGTCTCCTCTGTAACACGGAGTTAACAGGAAAGTGATGTGACAATCCAAAGAGGTAAGTAATGCATGTGAAGTGTCTGACACACAATAAACACTCAGCTGGTGACAAATCTCAGAATTGTTATTATTATGACTACTGTTACCCACCCCCATTAGCACAGAGAAACAGTGGGGAGGGTGGAAAATACCATGCAAATAAACTGTGCGGCCACTCTTGAAAAAAATATGGAGTTTCCTCAAAGAGTTAAAAATAGAACTACTTACGACCTAGGATTGAGTACTATCTACTCAAAGGATACAAAAATACAGATTTGAAGGGGTACATGCACCCCCATGTTTATAGCAGCACTATCCACAATAGCCAAATTGTGGAAACAGTCCAAGTGTCCACTGACTGATGAATGGATAAAGAACAGACGGTATATACATAGACAATGGAATGTTACTAAGCTGTCAAAAAGAATGAAATTTTGCCATTTGCAATGATGTGAATGGAGCTAGAGAGTATCATGCTAAGCGAAATAAGTCAGTCAGAGGAAGACAAATATCATATGATTTCACTCATGTGTGGAATTTAAGAAACAAAACAAACAAGAAAAGGGAAAGAAGAAGAGAGAAGGCAAACCAAGAAACAGACTCTTAACCTTAGAGAACAAACTGATGGTTACCAGAGAGAAGGGGTTAAATAGGTGATGGGGGTTAAGTAATGCACTTGCTGTGTGTGAGTACCGGGAGTTGTATGGAAGTGTTGAATCACTAGATTCTACACCTGAAACTACTATTGTACTGCATGTTAATTAGCTGGAATTTAAATAAAAACTAAAACAAGAAAATGGGGTGCCTGGGTGGCTCAGTCAGTTAAGCATCCGACTTCGGCTCAGGTCATGATCTCGCAGTTCGTGAGTTCAAGCCCCACGTCGGGCTCTGTGCTGACAGCTCGGGGCCTGGAGCCTGGTTCGGATTCTATATCTCCCTCTCTTTCTCTATCCCTCCCCCGTTCATACTCTCTCTCTGTCTTTCAAAAATAAACAAACATTAAAAAAAAAAAAAGCCTACCACACTGTATATAAAAAAAAAGGAAAAAGAAAATACCACAAATACAAAGCACTATTTAATGCTGATATTCCCTGTACTTCTTTAAGACAGCCTTAAGCAGCCAAGTTAGTCCTGACAATTAGCGCGTCTCTCTCTGCCTACAGAGCATTGCTCTCTACGTTACCCGTGGTTGTCCTTCACCTGGCCCACCTGCCGTCTCTCAGCACAGGCTGGCGAGGGCACTCATGCTACTTGGTCTGCAATGGCTGGGCAAGAAACAGGAGCACAGCCTGCTCATTTGTAGCAATGCTTTTCGATCAAGGCTGCAGTTTGGAAGCACCCGGGGAGCTTTAAAATCTACTGATGCCTGGGTCCCGCCCCACTGACATTCATTTGATTGATCTGAGGCCTGTCTAGGCTCTGGGACGTTTTGAGCCTTCCTAGGTGATTCTAATATGCAGCTGGGGTTGAGATACACCTCTCTCATCTAGAGGACAAGGAGGACAAGTTCTAGAGAACTCCCTACTGGTTTACACACAGGGAATTCCTTCTCTAATCTCCGCCCCAAAGGGGGGCCCACAAAGAATGCTAAATTTATTTAGAAAGCAAAAGCCTCCACTCCCAGAAGCCATGAAACCTCAAATGGACCCAAAGCCAAGTAATTGAATCCTTGATTGATGGGGATATTTTTGTTCTCTTTATGAAAACAAATTAAAGCAGTTCAGCCTCAGGAATTTAAAGACTAGCTTCCATGGGCCATTTTGGCCACTGCGTGTCCCTCTTTCCTCACCTGTTAACCGCCCCCCATGCCCCCGTGGGTACCCAGAGGCAGTGGAGTGCCCAGAGACAGAGTGTGAATCCACAGGTGGCCTGCCTCCTACACAAGCCAGCTCACACTCCAGTTACTAAGGACAGGCACAGCAGAATGGTGTGTTTGAGAAGCAGTTTCATCATTAAAGATTAAAACCAAAAAAAGATTTCCAATTAATCAGACACCTGAGTCCCTGATCCTCGCTTCCCCCTACCCCAATTATTTACTTCACCCCATGAGGAATTCCAGGCCCCAGTGGGGATTTATTTTTCAGGACTTTGCAGAACAAACCAGGCAGGCCTCTGCCTACCCTGTTGACGCAGGAGTTATGAGTGGCTCTGGAAGTCAGTTGGCCCTTGGGTGGCTGGCTCACCTGTGTCCAGAGTGGCCTGACGGGACAGGTGTGACCTGGGCCACAGGTGATGAGGAGGCAGAGGAGTTGAGATTACGGGGACAATTAGCATCATGCCTGGACCAGTGATTCTCCCCTGGGCTATGGGTGCAAAGCTGTGAACACCATCCCCTTTCTCACCTGCTCAGAGGTGCCACTGATGGGAGCCTGCTGTGCCCGTGGGCAGAGAAAAGGTCAAGCTGTGAACGCCCCAAACATACCTGTTGCTCATGCGCATTTCCCCCAGCCCCACCCTCATCCTGACTTCTGGGCAGATTCCCACTCATCCTGGTGGGGGGGAGATGGGGGCAGCCCAGAGTTTTCACTGCAGGCCTGATCAGCCACGCCACCCCCTGGGCAGTTCTTCACACACTGCTCAGTAGGAATGGAGCACCTTGGGCTGAACCTGAGCCACTCACAGCAGCCCCCCAGCATGCAGCCCTGCACTCCAGCACAGCGCCCTCAGGAGCCGCCAGCCCCAGGCTGGATGGAGGGTGGGAGGGTTTCAGAGAGGAGGGGCATCACACTCCAGGAACACCCTTAGCGGTCCAGGGACGAAAGTATGGGACTCTCCTCCAGGGAGCAATGGAGAAGGTGGGGGTCGCAGGGCACACTTGCTTCCTCCATAAGTACCTGTGAGGAGGGGCTGACTGGCACGCGGACCTCATGTAACTGCACAGTAATGAGGTCTACCCTTGGTAATAGGAAAATGGACAGATATGCAATTGGGAGGGATAGAGATAGGGGGAGAGACAGAGAGAGAGGGAGAGAGACACAGAGGAGAGACAGAGAGACAGAGAGAGATGAAGAGAGACACAGAGGAGAGAGAGAGAGAGAGAGAGAGAGAGAGAGGCATCTCTTCTGGGGATTCTTGGAGGGCACCCACTTACCAGTTCCTTCCTGAGCCAGGCTATCGCTTCGTCGATACTTTCAAAGCCTTCCAGCTTCCCGGCGGGCTGCGGCCCAGCAGCCCGGCTGGCACCCCCGTTACGTGGGGCATGCTGCCTGGGCTCTCTCTGGGGGGACGAGGGCTCCTCCTCTCCACACTCCCCCTGCTCAGCAGCTGGCCTTGGGAAGGGCCACGTCTGCTCCTCCAGCCTGGCCTGCCATTCCAAGTAGGAGGGCCTTCGGGTCTCCAGCCTCAGTTTCTCCGTGAGGGCCTTCAGGCTCCTGAGGTGGTCATCGGGAGGCAGGGCGGCTCCAGGCTCTTCTTCCCCACCTACCATTTCTTCTACTTGGATCTGGGGCACGGACATTCTAGAGTCTGCTGGGGGAGCCAGACATGGGAGGTGGTGGGGGGCGCTGCGGAAATCTTGGTGGGTGGCAAGGCTGGGTCCAGCTCTGGAATGATCTCATCCAGCTGGGGTGAAGGCGCCTGAGGGCATCGCTAGGATGTGAGCAGCTCCCGGAGCCGAGAGGGACTGTGGATGAGCCACGCAGAGTTCCCTCCAGAGCGGCTGTGGAGGTTCAGGATTTAAGATTCTTCCCGGAGTCCCGTGGCTGCCATGCTTCACAAAAGGCAGGAATAGACAAGCGGTAGCAGGAATCTTTGGGGGGCAGATTTGCCAAGAAGATCTGTCAGTTCTGGAGGCACAGGAGGATCAGAGACTGGCAGGGAAGCGGGACTGGGCTCCCTCCACAGGGGAAGGGCAGGCGGTGAGCAGCTGCTGCTGGTGGGAGGCCCTGCAGGAAGGATGAAACGATGTCAGGACGGGTCCCTCCCCTGGCAGGAGGCCTGCCTCATTCCTGAGCTCCTCAGGAGGGGAAACTGAGGCTCAGAGAGGCTAGGTGACAAGGCTGCTGATTACTGGCTCGGGACTAGAAGCGAGGCAACTTCAAAGCCTTAACTCAATGCAGAGAAGTTAATAAGGAATCAAAGCTCTGTACAGTGTTTCACCATTTATGAAACGATTCCACCTCCATTATCTCCTGTAATCCTCACCACAAGTCTGTGGTTACTTCTTTTTGTCCCCATCGTACACGCAAGGAACCTGAGTCTCTGAGAGGTTTATGACTCACCAGAGATCTCCTGGGGATTAGCAAGGACGAGGCTGGGTGGTCGGATTTTGAAGGCTCAGGTCTCTCCTCTGAGCAACGGCTACCTGTGGGTCCCCAGGCAGACCCAGTTGTGCCGCCTCCGGGACCGCTGACCCTGCCTCACCCTGCCCACCACAGCCCCCGTCCACTGGCTTTTTCAGGTCTTACTACACACTCTCAGCTTCTTCCTCCAAGAACAACACCTTACCTCACCTCTTCAGAGGAGGAAGCAAATAAACCTGCAGCAGATGAGGGAAGACCGACCTCACTCAAGGAGGATTACTAAACCGAGCCAAGCTTGTGACTCACCGTTCTAGAAAGATGGGTCTAATATTCACCTGAAATGCCCACACGGCAGAGCCTTATGGCACAGAGACAAGGCTGTGGCTCTCTGATCTGCTTTGGCCTTCCCAACTCTGGAGAGGTGGTCTGAGCTGAGGCTCTTGCCTCCTGTCAGAGCGCACGGTAGGGAAGCAACCAGGCGTCAGAGTCTCCCAGCCATGTCCCTGTGCCCACAAGGTCCAAGCAAGTGGCGATGGGCTCATCAGAGCAGGGCATTTGACTCGGACTGGGGAGAGAAATCTTTGGCTCTTAGGGGAGTTTTAAAATTGTGTGCAGAGGGCATGCAGAGAAAGAATGAACTGGCACGGAACGATGTCCAAGACAAAGCTTACATGAAAAAAACACAACGGGACACTCATAGTCTGGAGAGCACACTGTTGGTGTGGAAGAGGAAGGGAAGGGACAGATTTTTTATTGACTTGTGTGTGCCTAAAAAGATCTCTGCAAGGAGAAAAACTAAAACAAAGAGTTCTGATTACTTGTCTGGATGATGGGAACTGGGCAGGGGTTTGTGGGTGGGCAGGCACAGGAGGAGGCAGAGAATTGGGGAGGGGGAAATCAAAACACAGGCTCAGTCCCCCAGGGGGGACGTGGGGCTTCTTTCCCACCTGGCGATGGAGACACTCGAGGCGCTTGGGCGCCTGGGTGGCTCAGTCAGTTAAGTGTCCGACTTCGGCACAGGTCATGATCTCACGGTTCGTGAGTTCGAGCCCCGCGTTGGGCTCTCCACTCTCAGCGCGGATCCTGCTTTGGATCCTCTGTCCCCGTCTCTCTCTGCCCCTTCCCCACTCATTTCCCACCCCCCAAGTAAACTTTAAAAAGAAGAAGAGAGATTGCTGTCTTTCTGGACTGTTTCTACAATCCCCACCTGCAACGTGATGTGACTTAAGGAAATCTAGCGGCTCTCCCCTTGCTCGGAGCCTGGCCCCCGTTTTGGGACATCCCTGAGGAATGAGGAGAAATATTCTACCCCAACTAATGGCAGAGAAACCTAGTTCTCACCTCTAACCACACTGTTGGGAACCCCCGAGGAACTTCCACCAAAATGGATTCCCCAGGCCCCACTCTTAGGGGCTCTGGGGTGGGACTCAGGCATCACATATTTGTAAAGCTCCCTAGGTGATGTGAGTGAGTGGCCAGGGTCGAGAACCACTGGTCTTGAGATAGAAACACTAGGCTAAGGATCAGATGGCCTAGCTGTAGGTGCTGTCAGGCTTGCTGAGCCTCAGTTTCCCCGCCTATAAAACGGGGGTGCTAATAGCCACCTCCGAGGTTTGGGGGATTGATGGGACTAAGGTTTTCTGCAGGTTTAGCTGCTCTGCAAATATGGGGTGTTCTCTAAGGGTGTTTCTGGGCAGCCTCAAGGTCACACAGACTTGTTTAGAATCTCTCTCCAAATCTAAAGACCCATTGGCAGCCCCTCCCAGACACCTCTGCCTCTTTGCAGAGGTACCAGGATCTGTTTTGAGCGGGCCTCTGAGCGGCGCTACCTTATAGGACTTCTCTCCACTGACAGGGAAGCTCTGATTATTTCCAGTGAAGATTTTTGGAGAGGATCTAATTGCAGGCAAACCATGAGCAGCGCTCCCCACACCGCAGCTGTGTTAGGAGACCATGTGGATTCCAAGTCCCCCTTTTCTCTCCCCGAGCTGCACACTCACCGCAGAGGGCAGGGGCATCCGTGGCCAGAGGGAGAACCTGTAAGGGAAGGGTCTTCCCTTTGGGGTGGGAAACAGCTAGGACTCGATGACTTTGTGTGGCCGCCTCTAAGGGCAGGGGGAGTTTCTCTTAACTCACAGGGAAGGCCGGTGAAGACGGTGTCAGAATGACTTGGAGGAGGCATCAACAGGAACGCCAATGCGCTGTGAGTCAGCTAGTGATGATCCTTTGATCCTCTGAGCTTACTCGTGTGCGTGTGCATCCTCTCCCTCAAGCCTCATGATGGCCCCGAGGATCAGAGGGGATCATCCCATTTCACAAATGAGAAAATCGAGGCTGGGAGGGATGGAGTGAGTCACCCATGACCACAGAGAGTCCCAAGCAGTGGGACTTGAGCACAGACTTCTGACTCTGGTCGGCCTCTCCACTCCAGACGGTGTGGGTGTTGGGGTTAGACGCCCCCACCCCCACCCCAGGGGCCCAGTTCTGTGATCTTGGACCCGTCCCTTCACAACCACTCTGTGCTTCTGTGTCCTCTTCTAAGAAGCGGGGGTAACCAGGACTGTCTACGTAATTTGCTGAGCTTGGCGCAAAATGAAAATGCAGAGCTCCTTGTTAAAAAAGTACTGAGAATTTGAAGATGGCAACAGGAGAGCATTAACAAGCCTGGGCCCAGTGGGGCTGCCTGGGTTCCTCGCTCATGAAACTGGCCCTGAGGGTAATAATGTCCACTTCCTGAGTCATTTCAAGGACTAAAGTAACAAATACTGAGCCCTTCATGGTACCTGCTATACAGTAAGCTACAGTAAGCCCTAGACAAAGTTATACTTTAAAAAATATTCTTCTTTTTTTTTTTTTAATGCTTATTCATTTTTGAGAGAGAGAGACAGAACGGACACGGGGGAGGGGCAGAGAGAGCAGGACACAGAATCCGAAGCAGGCTCCAGGCTCCGAGCTGTCAGCACAGAGCCCTACACGGGGCTCCAGCCCATGAACCGTGGTATCATGACCTGAGCTGAAGTCGGACACCTAACCGACTGAGTCACCCAGGTGCCCCCCCCAAAATATTATACCTAAGATGATGAGAGCTATCAGTGCTACATCAGTCAGATTACCACATAAACCCCTCTGTGCTGCACTGAGCAGTCACCCTGTTGGTCCCTGACCTGCACCCTACATCCTTCCCTGGAAGCCAACTGAGATGAAGTCAGCCGGCCCCACCTCCCCCCAGAGGTTCAGGGCTCCTGCTCAGATTCTCCCCATGCGGCGGTGACTAGCAGGCCTGAGACAGGAAGAAAAACAGCCCAGCTTAGGAAAACACCACTCTGTATCCCCACTCCCTTCCCTCCCTGCTCATATTTTAAACACCCCTGTCCACAGTTCAGGATCCCCGGGGGGTGATCCAGCCTTGACAGTGTGTTATCCACTTGGTAAGAGCAAGGGCAGGGGGCCGAATACCTCAGCCCTGGTCCCAGATCTGCTACCCATAAACCCAGTGCATGGGCTCAGCTCTCTCCTCTCAGCCTCAGTTTCCTACTCTGTACAAGGGTGCTTCCTACCCCAACCGGCCTTATGAGGATGGTGGGAGGATCAGTTGGATTGTACATGAAAGCTCTCTGCAACCTTTGAAGAGCTGTACCCACCTGAGGATTATTATTATCATTGAGGCATGTGTGGGGTGTGGAGAGGTCTGAGTCAAGGACTCATCCTGGGATCACTACATCCCTGTTGCATATAGCAGGCAGGGACAGAGCCCTAGCCTGCTTCCTGTGCCCTCAGCACATCCAGGTGGTGAGGATTTGCTGAAAAAGGATCTGTTCTCCGGTCTCCTGGTCATCAGACGTTGTCCCAGGGAGCGTACCCTCTGGATGCCCCGGTGCCTGAGAGCCCCATATGGAGCTGTCCCTCCCCTCCAGCTGGGCTGCCGCGAGCTGAGCCGGAAGGTCACCCACTCAAGTCACTCCAGGGATGTGGGCACTTAGTGGGTGCTGAGCTGGTGGAGAGGTGCCAGCCGAGTGCAGGGGAGCAGAGGCCAGCACTGGACAGCTTTCTGGTCTGAAAGGGCAGTAGGGACAAACCAGGGACTCTGGAGTCTAGGCCCTGGGAGGAAGAAGCCTCTGACACCTGGGCAAACAGGCTTTCTTTACATCTAACATAAGTTCTTCCTGCTCCGAGGAACACATTTTCTCTCACTCTGAGCTTTGCAAAGGCAGACAGCCCAAGGAGGAGGGAAGCCAGAGGATGCACCCAGAAGAACAAGGCCAGACCCTAACCCCACCAGGCCCAGGCGTGCCCTGCCAGGCGGGCCACCCGGCTGCAGGGGAACATGAAGCTCCCCGCAGCAGAGGACAGGCCTCAGGGGCGCATCAGCCTTTTTGGGCGGTGACATGCCAGCGCCTGGGGACGTACACGGCACAGGAGGACCGCTGCTCAAACACGCTCCTGGCTCACTCTGGCCCATCGTGGTTGCCACGAAGGAGGCTGTGCCCGCCTTAAGCTAATTCCTGAGCCGCTGGAGGAGCCAGGTGGGTGCAGCTCAGTCATTCAGCCAATTATGACCTGGTCTCGTTATGACCTAATCTGTTTACTTGGACGACTTTCAAACCCACTTCCTAGATGGACTCCGTGGGCAGGGAAGGGTACAGGGACTGCTAACCCACTCTCTCTGTCTCTGTCTCTCTCAAGGGTGAAGGTAGTATGAGCCTGGGTAGTTTGGTGGCTCCCACTCCTTACTGCTCTCCGTTCTGAAAAACTCAGAAGCCGCCCTCTCCCTGTCTGGATCCCCAGACTCGTGCCTGGCCCTTCCAGTCCGGGGTTCTTTGCCAGAACTGTTCCGTTTCTTCTCCAACGCCCCTGTCCCAGTGAGTACCACGTTCTCTGGCACCCTCGTGGCTTTGTACAAGCCGGTCCCTCAGCCTGGAACACCCTCCCCTCCCTTCTACCCCTCATTGCTCAGGGGTTTTCTTTTTCCGGAAGTCTTCCTTGACTTGCCCAAGCTGCGTGTGCCTGGGATGCAAGGAGAGCATGTCGGAGAAACAATTATGTCATCACAACATTAGCTGACACTTACTCAGAGCGGACCACACCAGGCATTGTTCTAGGAGCTGTACATGTACTAACACATTTAATCATCACAGCAACCCTATAAGGCAAGGATTAGCATGGTCTCCATTCCACAGATGAGGAGACTGAGGCACAGAGAGGTTGAGTAGCTTGCCTGAAGTCACAGGACTAACGAAGGGGAAAGCTGGGATTTAACCGCTGCAGCACAGCTCCGGGCTGGCTCACAACCCAGCCACAGAACTTCTACAGGACACTTTCCTGATGGTTCCTCTACTGGACTCTGAGCTTCATGAGGGTGAGAACCAGGCTTCGTATCCTGGGACACGTAGCACTTAACACCATGCTGCTCTCTCTAAATGTTTATGGAATGGGGACGCCTGGGTGGCTCAGTCAGTTAAGCATCTGACTTCAGCTCAGGTCATGATCTCACAGTTCGTGGGTTCAAGCCCTGCATCAGGCTCTGTGCTGACAGCTCAGAGGCTGGAGCCTGCTTCGGATTCTGTGTATCCCTCTCTCTGCCCCTCCCTAACTAGCGCTCTGTCTCTGTCTCTCAAAAAAAAAAAAATAAATAAAAATAAAAATGTTAAAAATAAGTAAATAAATAAATAAAAATAAATGTTTATGGAATGAACCAGCCAAAAGAACAGATTCCTCCCGGCCCCCACCCGGTGCACTGTGGCCTATACTTGCTCAAGTCTGAGCCAGTCTGGATGGGCTCAGAGAAGCAGAGGGGACCTGGTCCTGGTACCCTCACCACCCATCCTATGAGACCTGCCCTGACCTCAGAATCCCAGACGCAAGCTGCCAGGCCCTAGGAAGACAGGAATAGCTTTGTCTTGCATCAAGCACCAGGACTGGGAGATGGCACGAAAGGCATTCCAGCATCACAGGTGTAACTGGAAGACCTCTCCTGTGTCCAGCATCACAAGGTGATTTCTACCCAGGGTCCTTTCCCTCTTCTGGAAAGAGCATTTCTTTGTGTGTTTCCTACGGGATGGGCATGCCCTCTGTCCTGAGTAGGTGGTCACCTGACTCAATCTGGGCTAATCAGAACTCTCCTAGGTTTCTGTACCCGAATTATCCAGAAACCAGCTGTGTTCCATGCTGACCTGGGGTTGCTGGGGGCCATCTTGCTCACCACAGGGAGAAACTGTGTTTCTGACATTTGTAACCAACATAAGCATGCGTTGGACAAAGAATATAAAACAACACAGTGGATATTTGTTGGTATTTGTCTTGTTTGTTTGACTTATCCTGTTTTCAGGGAGTGCCTCCTTTTGTGCTGGACAGCAGGCAGGTTGGGTACCTCTGCTTCACTGGAAGGGGAGGATCAGATCCTCCCTCCTTCCTGTCCCGTGCCCTGACAGCCAGGTGTGAGCCTGTGACTTGAGCCTGGCCAGTCAGATGCCCAGACCCAGGCCTCAGGATCTGGTGTGTGTGAGGCCCAGATGGAAAAATGGTTAGGATTCATTTGTGGCCACATGAGCCTTGGAGGCAGCTGTGCAGTGCAGATGAGGTAGCATCCTCTTAGCCAGACCATCCCTGCTAAAGGATTGTTGGAGGGTGTGACATATAATAAGAAATATATACAGTGTTTGGTTTCCATCCCCAGTTTCTGATACAGAGCTCCTAAAACCCTTGGAATTTCCTAAGTGATAAGAGCATAAGAATATTTCTTGTTGACATATCTGGGTTTTGTTCTTAGTTCTTGAAGTAGCTCTAGAGCCACAGAGGTGAAAGGAGTGTCTAATTATTCATGACAAGCCCACTTTCAAACCTACCCGAGTTTATGTTAATGAGGCAACTCTTGGAAAGCTCCTCCCCCCCACCCCCACCCTCAGCATGGGGCTGCTTGTCACTCTGTGATGAGAAGGTTGGAAATTTTAGGCCCACCCCTGCCCTGGGCAGGGGAGGGATTGGAGATTGAGCCAATCACAAGCAGCTAGTGATTTAATCAATCATGCATACCTAATGAACCTCCATAAAAACCCTAACTGAAGGAGTTCAAAGAGGGGTTGGTGCGCATATGGGAATTCGGGAGGGGCACACCTGGAGGGGTTCTACACCCCATCCTCACACCTTGCCCTATGTACCTCTCCCTTTGGCAGGTAAATGTAAGCAAATGCTTCCCTGAGTTTTTTGCTAAGCCATTCTAGCAAACTTAGTGAATCAGAGGTGGGGGTTGGGGACAATTCCCAACTTAGAGCCAGTAGGTCAGAAGTACAGGCGACAGTCTGGGACTTGGAGTTGGCATGTGAAGTGGCTGCCGTTGGTGGGACCGAGCCCTCGCCTGGCAGGATCTGACACCAACTTCAGCTAGATGGTGTCGAAACGGAGCTAAATCCGACAACACCCAGTTGGTGCCTGCAGAGAGCCGGAGGGTTGTTTGGTGCGGAAAACTCACACATCTGGAGTCAGAAGTGTTTTGGGGATATATTGTGAGTAAAAACCTAGCACCCCACTGAGTTTGTCTCAGGCAAATAATTTAATTCACAGAGCTGTGCCTGCCACTCTTTGTGTTTTGGAGCTGTCTTGGCTCTTCCTGTTTTCTCCCTTGGGTCTTTGCCTCCTGCCAGTTCTGGAAGGGCTGTAGGTGACACTGTTTTCTGTCGCTCACAACCAAGAGCCCTGACTGCAATGAGGGGGAATGCAGAATTCATTTGGGGAGACAAAGTACATAACTGAGGGCTAAGCAGTGTCATAAAACAGCGTGACAACCACAAAAAAATCTCCCCTCCCCACATTTCCATGTGTCCCTCAGAGCAGGGTGGTCCCTTCTCTAGTTGAGAGTCACAAGGGCCCCTGTTTGGAAAGTGAGGCTCTTGCAGTGTCCTCCTTACTGCAGAGCTGTGGTGAGGCTGAGAAGAGGAAGAGTGAGGGAAAGGGCTTGGTAGACCATGGCATGTTCAATAAACTTAAATTAAGGGTGGCCCAGGCCACAACTCACACCTGAATTTATCTCTTTCCTTTTCTAAAGCAGCTAATTCTTCACCCGCGCCCCCCCACCCTCCTCCACCCCCCCCCCCCCAGGTGGGTGAGGGGTCAAGAGGTCTGGGACGTGGAGGCGGAGCTTTGACGAGGCAGGCTTTTCCGGCTAGGTTTAACCATAAAACCCTGATGCTTATCTTAATCAGAGAGCCCAGGGCCCCCACTCAGGCCTGACCTCCGGGTGGTGGTGGCCCAGTAAGGCAGTGAAATTCTAGTCCGTGTTCTGCAGACTTGCAGGAGTGCTAACACCCAGGCTGAGAGGCCCGGAGGGGGTGGGGGGTACACAGATCTGCGCCCTACAGAGCTGCCCAAAGGAGCCAGGGAGCTCCAAGGAGCTGCCAGAAAGCCCGTGTTTTCTCTCCTGTCAGAGGTTGCCATGGTGACTGAAGCAGGAGGGGACACCCGCTGGTCTGGCCCTACATAGCTCATCTTTATTCCATGTCTTGGTCTGAGTCGGTGTCTGGAAGGGAGCGCCTGAGATGGGGGAATGACATCTTGCACAGACTGGATGGTGGGTAGGGGGTGAAATGTGCTAGGACATTGTGTGGGGTGTGTGTGCGTGCGTGTGTGTGTGTGTGTGTGTGTGTGTGTGATGGGTTATATTGTCGCATGTGTGTTCTGGGCATGTGGTCGGGGATGACGGTAAGGAAGGGGGATGTATCCTGGGTGTGCACATCAGTGGGGTCTTCCTCAATGCCCCCATGATCTACGGACAGCTCACTTGTAGGGGGAGAACCTGGAAGAACCCTTCATTTTCTATTTCCTGGAAGTCATCTGTCTGCTGCCTGGATGACTCCTCCCGGCAGCAAGCAAGCCACTGTGACAATCCAGCCATGTCTTCTAAGAGTCTGGGACTGTACTCCCTGCCCTGCAGCCTCGGTTCCATCAATTGACTTCTGCCTGATCTCATGCACCCACTTCACTCATGTCTGCTCTGATGCTAGACAGAGACCGCACAGAGACCGGCTCTGACCATCCTATGGAGATATCCTCCCTTCATTTTAATTTGTAGCTGCTATCACTCTCCATATAACTCTGATGTTATATGTTGATTTGTTTACTTGTTCAGTATGTTTCCCCCACTAGAATGTAAGCTCCGTGAAGGCAGTGATGTTATCTTGTTCACTACTGTGCCCCTAGCACTCAGAACGTAGTAGGTGCTCAATAAACTTATTGAATGAATGAATGGCCTGCCTGGGACCTCCCTGCTCCTCACAAAGACTAAAGCTCTGCTTTAAAGCTCAGCTGAGGGGTTGCTCCCTCTCAAAAGTTCTCTAGGACACCTCACCTGCCGGGTCGTTTTTTCTCTGAATTCTCCCGGCACTGGTTTCTGTCATGCTTGCTCACAATGGCCTGTTCAACCTTGAACTGTGGGAGTGTCCCATCTCCCTGACCAGATGTCTAGCTCCTCAATAAGAAGAGTGTTACTTTCTCTTTTGTGTCCTGAACACAGGCTCTGCAAACAGTAGGTGCTCCATAAATGCTGAGGATGACGATGTTGTGAATTGGTGAACACATTCTAGCTGGAGTAGTTCTACCTCCACACCTGTCCAGTAGAAGACCTTCTGCAAGATCATAGGTAAGACTTTCAAGGTCAGAATGTGTCTGAATTGGTGAGCAAGTAGCTTGGGGAGCTGGCCTCAACTTTATGTTTTATCCTTCCCCCATGACCTCATGTATGACTATGACTAAGTCTTTAAGCCTATTTCAAACACCACCTCATTCTACATGTTCTTTCTGAATGGAACTGATTGCTTCTTCCCCTAACAAAATTTTTTTGAACTTTTCTGCACCAACTAGGTTTTAGGTAATGACCATTTATCTCCTTGGACCACATTACTTTGTTACATTTATGATGTACCTGTGAGATGGACAAAAATGTCTTCAGCATCCCTTCTGTGGGGACTATTCCTGTGTCATTTCAGTGTTCAGAAGGGACGGTGAGTCATAGATCCCTGCCCATCACCCCCATCCCCAGGGGTGCTCATGTGACCCAGACTTAGACATTCATTTGAGCCCTTACTCTAGCAAGAGTGACTGGTCCAATGGATGTGTGCATGGCCAACCAGTGCTATTCTGAATATTTTCATGGGATTTAAATATAGGCATATGAAGAAATAGGGTGGCTTTTCAGCCTGGAGTTTCCAAGGTGCATCTTCTTAGCCTCATGGAGAAAACTCATTTGCATTGAGAAGGAATAAGCCTTTAGGAAGGAGAACCAAAGGAGAGACAGAGAGAGAGACATGACATCTTCAGAGCCATTGACCCAACAGTGCCCAAAGACGTAAACCTCCAATTCTATGCACTAATAAATCCTCTCCTTTACTTGAGCTAATTTAAGCTGGACTTCTGTCCCCTGCCACCAAAAGGGGACTAAGTCACCTCCCTACACTAACTGGGATCTGTCTAGGCACAATCTGATTCCAATTCTTCCCCATGCTTCTTATAGCTACTTGCTTGGTATCATCAGTTCAATTTTATTGCGTATTTTCTGTATAAATAAAAGAAATATATAAGAGGCCATTTTCTCTCTATCTGAATGCAGGAATAAAAATATAAATTCCTAGGGGTGCCTAAGTGGCTCAGTCGGTTAAGCGTCCGACTTCAGCTCAGGTCATGATCTCACTGTTGGTGGGTTCAAGCCCCTTGTCAGGCTCTGTGCTGACAGCTCAGAGCCTGGAGCCTGCTTCCCGTTCTGTATCTCCTTCTCTCTCTGCCCCTTCCCTACTCACACTCTGTCTCTCTGTGTCTCTTGAAAATAAATAAATGTTATATATATATTTATATGTATTTATATATATATTTATATATATAAATATATATTTATATATATATTTGTGTGTGTGTGTATATATATATATATATATATATATATATATATATATATATAAATTCCTAGAATCAAGAGGAAGAGGGGGAAGAGAACCATTTTCCAGTGGCTACCATGTACCAGGCACTGTGCAAACATCTAGCTGAAGCCTTGAAATGGCCTGAGATAGGAATAATATTATCTCTACCTGACAGATCATACACAGGTAAGTGAAGAAACCACCATTTCAGCCCAAGTTTTTCCTACTCCACCATTGTGACCATGTCCCCAAAGTAGCTTCATATGTAGAAAAGTAATAGGAACACACACATTATATAGTTTCAATGTTTCAAAGCCCAGGTTCTTAGGAATCCCAGGGGCAAATAACAACATTTAAATATTCTTATGGGGGTGCCTGGGTGGCTCAGTCAGTTAAGCGTCAGACTTCAGCTCAGGTCATGATCTCGTGGTTCGTGAGTTCGAGCCTCACATCAGGCTCTCTGCTCTCAGTGCAGAGCCTGCTTCAGATCCTCTGTCCCCCTCTCTCTGCCCTTCCCCTGCTCATGCTCTCTCTCACTCTCTCAAAATAAATAAACATTAAAAAAAGATAAAGTGGATATTACTATGGCAATGCCTTATTTGCCTAGAAAATTGATCTGGGCAGTTGAGGGGGACGAGACCCGAGCACCTAGACTGCAGTCCCTCTCTGTTGACGCCGGTGAGCAAAACTGCTGCGGCATGGGGGCTCTCTCCTGGGCTAGAGCCCCCCTCTGAGGGCAGGGCCTGGCAGTGAGAGGACCTGAGCCTCAGGAAAGTTCTGCCGCGCGTGACTGTGAAACCCTCCTGGACAAGTTACCTGACTTCTTGGAACCTGAGTGAAGTGCCTGGCATGGGAGCATGAGAGACAGAACTCCTTTCTTTCGCCTGTGGTGTTTCTGTTGGGGGGCACCGTGGCTCCCAGGCCAGTCCCAGGGGCAGCTGGGATGCCTGGACCCGAGGCTTCTGGCAAGGGAGGGTGGGCCGATGGGTGTGGATCCCAGTCTGGGACCCCAGCAGGTGCAGGGAGGCTCAGTAGCCTGTGTTCCTCACTCCCCTCCACCTTCCTGCTCCCATCCAGGGTCACAGCGCTGCTGCTGGCAGACGGAATGAGACAACCATTTTGGACAGACCCAGCCCAGGGTGGGAGAGAAAAGAGTTCCTGGCCTGAGAGTCAGCTCTGGGGACCCTGTCCCCATCCCGAGCGACTGCGGCAACTCACCTCCCCCGCCTCCGGGCTTCTGCTTCCCCCCTGCAAAATTTGCAGTTTGGGTGCTGTGGCCTCTACGCTTCCTTCCCCCTTGACATGCACAGAGTCTAGACCACAGCAGCTCATGGGTTGTCACCATGTCACCGAACTGCACCCATGAGGGTAGGGGGCAAAGCCACCCACTTACCCACGCTCCTCTGGGAGTGTCTCTCAGTGAAACTCGGTTTCTCAGGTCCAGTGCTAATGGCTGCACCTCGATTTATCATTCAAAGCTTCTGTTTCCATACCTGAAACCACAAGAACAATCACAAACATTTTTGAAGTCACTCTCTTAAAAAAAAGTTTACAATTTTTCCCCCACACATTATGGTCTGGGCTTGAGAGACCTTCCTGAGAGTTCCACACAGACAAACCGCAAACCAGAGACACTACGAAACTTGTCTGGGGTCACACAGCTTCGTGAGTGGGGTTGGCTGGGCCTGGATTCTTCCTCTGATTCAAATTGAGCTTCTATTGTCTAGAAGACGAGGAAACCTTGTTTCATGTCGTTGGGATATAGTGAGGCAAGAAGCTATAAAAAAAACTCTTGTTAAGACCTTTGCACATTCAAAGTGCTCAGTCCATGCTGAATAATTGATGGGCTCTGCTCCCGGCTGCTCAGAGCAGACGCACAGGCCTCCTGCTACACATAAGGCTGGGAACGTGGAAACCTTGCCTATCATTCTGCCCAGTGCAAGAAGTTGCCGAGAAAATCACCAAGAAAGAGTTGTGCTTTCCTGTTGCTGTGGGGAGAGGCTGCGGCTCCAGGGACCTGCAGATCTAATTTACTGTCTCACTGAAAGCAGAGAGCTGCTGCAGGGAGGGGGCTGCGGGGCCACCCAGAGTCGACGCCACAGTGTCCTTTCCAAGGCTGTGAGGCCCTGGGAAAGGGCTGCTGTGCTCTGACAGGCAGGGAGAAAGGTGCCTGAGAATCCTGGGGTCCCATGGGGAGCGGGGGAGAGGGCAGAGCGGGAAAGGGGGGACAGAATTAGCCATGGGAAATTCAGGAGTCTAAAGCAAAGGTCCTCCTCCGTGAAAACGCCTGACAAGGCAGAGATGCCCAGGCGGGGGCCAAGGCGGCCTGTTGTCCCCCCAGCCGAATGCCACATGTGACCACAGCACTCTTCTGGCCAAAGGCCATGGTGTTGGGGATTAGGGGGCAGAAAGCAGACACAGAGTTGCCTTTAATGCAATTTGCAGAGATCAAAGCAGAACACGGTTCAAGTGGGTGTTCTGGCTATAAAAGTAGGGAACAGTTCACAGTTGACTGAAACTCAGGGTGCCATTTCACAGCTAAAGGCCCTGGGGATGTGCACCTTCTCCCTGTGGGGTGCGGCCCACCGAAATGTCCCCCGACTGGGATTTGTCTCAGCCCTTAAACAAGGCAGATTTAGGATTCTCCAAATCCACAGGATAATTGGCTTCAACTTCAAATAAAACAAACTCCAGCTCAAATGGGAATTTGTTTGGAGGATGGGCTTTCTATTTCACTCTGTGCTACAAGTTCCAAAGCCTAATGATTTAGCAAGGACTTCCTAAGAAATTTCATGATATGCTCTGTGCTTATGCAAGTCAGTTCACTTCATGCTCTGTCTGGGAGTGCTTACCCCTCCAGGGATTGAAGGGTCCTTAGAGTTTCCCTGTGTTTGGGCAGGGCCTGTCCTAAGGGGCTGGGTCTGGGGTGGGGGATGGGGTGCCTCCAGCATGGATTCAGCCTGCTGAGCAAATGTCCACGCTGTCTGGTGGACAGGGGTTGATAGCCCAGCTCTAACACCTACTCATTCTATGACCTTGGGTAACCCTCCAGGTCTTAAGTTCCTCATCCATGAAATGGGGTTGGTTCATAATGGAACCTACCTCAAAGCTCTGAAGGATCCAGTGAGATAGGGTATATGTGGATTCTTAGTTATGCCTCTGTCTAATAGGACTGTCCCCTCCCGTCCATATCAACACTTGGCTGGGCCTCTCCTTGGCCTGTCAAAGTGGTAAATGGCTACCAAACCATTAAAGTTAGTTCATGTACATCTGTGTGCTCCAGAATGTTCAGAACATGACTTTATTGTCAGCTCAGTACTCTAGGCTGCACCAAGTATCTTTTCTAATGTGCAACTCTGATCAGAAGCCACATTCCTTGAGGGCAAGACTATTGTCTTATCTGTGATGCAATGACCATTATTGATCTTAAAACCCTTTGTAGATGGAGTGAGATGTTATGTGGTTTCACTAGGCTAGCTGCAACAAAGGTGCATTTAACAAGGGTGCATTCAAATCAGGACTCCCCGCTCCTGGCCAGCAGCCCCAAGCACAGGGTCGGCGTTCCACAGGGGGCTGTGGCAGGTGCTTTGGGTGTCTTTCTTGCTCTCTACTCAACACTGGGCTTGATAATTAACAGAGGAAATGTTAGAAATGCATTCTCCTTAGTGAAAACAGAAGTATTCAAGATATGTGGGTTGGTCAAAATTATTTGAGGCACTCTTGACCTTGAAAGGCAGGGTGAAAGAATCTCAGGAGCTCTCGGGGAAGGTGTGGCCAGGGCACCTAGAGAGACAGATGGCTGTGACCTCACTGAGACCACAGAACGAGCTTTATGAATTCTGCGGGACTTGTCTGCAAATAAATAGTTGTTCAAAAAATGTGTACATGTGTGGCAGAGTCTGGTCTGAGGCTTGCTTCCATCCAACCTGTTAATGAGATTTGCCTTCACCTTCACCATAGTTTTTAGTGGTTTCTTTCAAACAAGTAAACAAACAAACAACACAGCAAAACCTGAAATTTATGACCAAATGGGCTTAAGGACCAGACGGGCCTCAGTGTCCCCAAGGCACAGCACACGTAAATGCTCACAGGACTAAGGAGGTACTGTCACTTTTAACTCTCTGGGGAGTGAGGGTAGGGGCACAGTGAGGGCTCTAAGTGGCTTCTCAGTCAAGGATCCCCATCCAGGATCTTCCTGGGTCCTTATCGCCCTGAGAGTTCCCCAGCTTGCCTTGCAGGGCTGAAGTGCCCAGCTCATGTTCAGAGGCTCTGTTGGCTTCCTGGAATGAGGAAACGCTGCTCAGCCTTCAATAAGCCCTGAAACTGTGGCCACAGTGGAGGTTCCTGTCTGGGCCCCTTAGGTACCCGGAAAACCAGCTCCTTGCTGGACCTTCCCTTGGAGGTCTCACGGGACAAGCCCTATGAGGAAATCTTTTGGGACCTACTACCATCTCCCACAGTTAGATCAGATACTGGGGAGGGGGATTTCTGGCCGTACTGGAGAGATTGCCTTGAAGAAATAGGGCTCAGTCTGTACCTCTGGATAAGCCGAACCCCTGTCCCTTCCTGGGGCTCTGCAAAGGCTGCTGGGCAGGGGCCCTGGGGTGAGAAGTCCCCTGTTGCTGGAGTGCTTGCTACTCCTCTACCCCTAGGGATGAGAGCCTTTCCTTGGACGGCAGTGCCCACAGGGAACCAGGCTGCTGCTTCATGCAATCTCGTCTCTAAGAGGTTTTTCTGGGTTGAGCATTGTTGCAGGGTTGGGGTAGGGGTCGGGTAGCATTCAGGAAGAAAGCAGATGGTGTGGGGAGTGCAAGCCCCTCACTTCTCCTCTTGCCCACTTCTTTCTCCTTTCCTTTCTCTCCCTAGCTTCTCCAGACAGACATGGGGGGAGGGGTGGGGAAGCTCTAGGCGTTCACGCACCAGGGCAACTGTCCTAAAAGCTGACATTTGCAGCTTTCCAAACTCCTATGGGCAACTGGACCCTCTAGGGCAACCCAAACTCTACAGGCTGATTGCCAAGTGCTTGCTAAAGCCCTCTCCCTCCTCCAGGCTCACCCTTCCTGCTCATACCCTCTCTTTAGACCCTCCCCACGCCTTCCAGTTGTGGCTGAGGACGGCATCAGAATTTGCCTTGAAGCCTTCCTCTCTTCTCACCCCAATCCAAATCCCAGTGTACATTTGCGTATTGAGAGCCATCCTGGCTAGTCCTCAGACATTTCCAATCAGGAAGCACTCCCTCACTCCTATTCTGTAAAACGGGGAGCCACGCATTCAGAGTATCATTCATCTTTCAGCTTTGCGAGTAGTTCAACATCCCAGTCAAGCAAAGAGGCATTGCCAGTTAAAGCACAGCTCCCAGAGGAGTCTGAAAATTCCAGATGCTCTTGTGGGGCCACGGGAGTTTTCCACTAGCAAAATTTACCTAGAGGAAACCACCCGAGTGTGTGAGAAGCCTAACAAGCGGTTTCTTCCCCGTGGGCCTGAGGCTCTGTGGGTCTCTCTCAGCAAACAGTTAGGCACCGACTTGATTTACTTCTCCGCCAGAGTCCCTTTTTTGGAGGAAGGCCAAGCTGGTAGGCACAGAAGCGCGACTACTAATTTTGTGGAAATCTATGCGTGTATTTGGGAGGACAAAACAGGAACAAGTGTATGAAAAGTTGGAGGACTTCGGGCGGGCAAAGAGGAAAAGGGGGTGAGGCAGGATCCGTCTCTCCACTTGGGGCAAGTGGGGTTGAAGCGAGCCAGGCCTCACTGCAGGGACTTTCAGGCTACTGATGCAAGAAATGGGTTTCCTGGCTCCACAGGATGGCAGGGGACATTCCCAGGACACAGGATGAGCCCTGCCAGCCAGCTCTCGTTTTCTCTGGG
Source organism: Prionailurus bengalensis (assembly GCF_016509475.1). Classification (NCBI taxonomy): domain Eukaryota; kingdom Metazoa; phylum Chordata; class Mammalia; order Carnivora; family Felidae; genus Prionailurus; species Prionailurus bengalensis. Next base: position 52,621,265 of record NC_057344.1, read on the forward strand.
TGCCACCGGTTTCTTCCCCTCTCTGGGCCTCTCCCTCCCGATCTCCTAAAGCAGCCTTCCTGTGAGAGCACTGTCTTAGGAGTCAGGCACGTGAGGCTGACCCTCCCTGCTCTTTCACCAGGCACCTGAGCTGCACAGAGTTAGTGAATCTCTTGGGGTCCCATCAGCAAAATGGGGATGCGATGTCCTCTCCAAGGGCGATTGTGAGGATAAAATGTCCAATGGATGCGAAGCGTTCTCAAGCGGTGCCTGACTGGTAAGTGCACTCAGGAAAGAGCTGTCGTCTTTATCCACTCTAAGTACAGCTCGTGGTTGCTTTGCCAAACCTCTGAAAAACATGCTAGCAGAAACTAGCGGACGTGGTCAGGCTAGAGACGCCATGGTCACCTCTGCTGTCCCAGGACTTTGCCCAGCACTCGCCATCCCTTGCCTGGTGGGTGGCAGGACCATCTCTGGGGCATAAGGAGGAAAGCTGCTTCCCGGCCATGTCTCCCTTGGGCACTTTGGAGATTTCCCTATTGATGGGGACCTGGGCTCACCCCATCTGGGATTCACCAGGAATGGCTGGGAGTGGATGGAAACTTGATCTGCGGGAACATGCCTGTGGGCTAAGATGAGGTCACGGCCCACCAGCCTGGAACCTATCTGCCTTCCGGACCTTCTCCGGAGGAACCATACGCCACAGGGAATGAAGACCAGATATAGGCAATAAGGGATTATTTTAAAAGCAGAATATCCAACCTGACTTGGTGGAAGGAGACACCTGCCTACTAGCCAAGGACCAAAGACCTTCCTGCCTTCTCTCAGTGAGGGGGTGGGGTGGGGGGTGCAGTCTCAAGGCTGAGCTGCTCATTTCTCTGGGGCCCTTTGGGCTGCGCAGTCCCCTCTGATCACACTGGCCTCAGCCCTTCAGAACACCCAGGGCCCAAGTGCCCTGGGCCACTTCTTCTGAGTTAGGGAGGGCAGGAACTTCATGTCACGGAGCCTGAAGTAGGACAGAAGGGACAGGGTGGGCTCAGAGATGATAAGCAGTCTGGGAGTAGATCTGGAGAGACTGAGTGGGGCTCCTCCCTCTCAGACCGTGTACCCCAAATCTCCATCCAGATCTTAACCGCGGAACGGGCCAGCAAGGAGAAGGGAGATAGAATCCGACAGGCTGTCCCATTCCATACGAGGGAACTGAGCCCCCAGGGGCCGGCAGGATCGGTGCTCCCCAGCCCCCGGCCAGGCTGGTCTCTGCCAGCGCCTACTGTAGGGACCTGCGGCCCCGAGCCCCCGGCCCATCCCCAGCCCGACGCCCAGCCGCGACTCCAGCCTGGACCCCAGCCCTGGGAACGTTCCCGCCCCTGTTGCGAACCTACCTTGCGAGGCGCTCCGAGGCCCTTTCCAAGGGTGTCACCTAGATCCCCGCCTCTTTCTCCGGACGCGGGCTACCCTCGCCACAGCCTCCTGGCCCCAGCCTGCGGGGCTGAGCCGGCTCCTGCCTCCCTTTCTCTCTGCTCCCGTGAATTCTCGGCACTATTCTTTTTTTAAGGGACTTTTTTTTTTTTTTTTCTTTTGCGTTGCGTCAGGGCGGTTGCCTGGCGACGGCGGAGCTATTTCACCGCGAGCGGTTTCAGCCCGATCCCCTCTAGCCTCTCATTCTAGCCTCTCCGCGCGCCGCTCCCGGGACCGGGACGCGCGGGGTCCCGCAGACGCGCAGCCGGGTCCTAAAGCCCTTCCAGTTGCTCGGTCCCCGCCGGGACCTGAACCAGAGCCGCCGCCCAGCCGCAAGTAGAAACAAACCACAGGCGTTTGCCAAAGCCTAGACGAAACCAAACCCAAATATCCATTTTATTATTATTATTATTATTAAAGCCGAAACCAAAGCAGTTTTTCCCCTAAGCATGGCAACGTGGCTTTGCCAGTGTCAGCAGTTTGCGTGCGTGGAGGGGGCAAGAGAACGACCTCCCAGCGGGCCTGAGCGAGCCTAGAGCCTACACCCCATCCACAGGCGGCTTGAGTTCAGACTACCAGCAGCAAATCCCGTTACTGAGGACCTAACCTACGCCACACCGTCACAGCGACTCTGCAGGACAGATGTGGGCATTTCCAGCTTACGGATGAGGAAACTGAGGCTCAGAGAGGCTAAGTACAAACCAGAGGTTAAGTAGAAACAGACGTCTTCCAGGTCTGTCTCCCAGACCTGCTCCAGAGCATGTGTTTTCCCCACAAACCACAGGGTGCCTGATGACACGTACTAACTACTATGTGCCCTGTCAACCACTGGAGAGAGTTATGGTCTAAGAACCAGTCTGTGCTCCACCAGAGTCTACAGGTCCAGGCACCTACAACACATACAGGACAGCAGCTCGGCTGCCCCATCCTGGCCTTTGGGGTCAGTCCTGACTGGAGACACAGGGCTCCAGTCCAGAGCGGAAGGGCTCCACTTCCTTCTGGAACCCCTGACCTCAGGGCTGATTACTGGAAGTTGGCTTCATTCTTAGGGCAGTCTGGGACATGGCCAAGTTCTTTTCCTAAGACACTTGAGGTTGGCAGGATCCTCCAAAGTGATCTAATCTGCCATCACACTCATACTGGGGGTGCAAGGCGGGTGTTGTTTCCTCCATGGACAGATGTGCCCACGCACAGAGGTGTGGGGCTGCACAGTGACTTGCCCCAGGTCCCATGGGCTGGGCTGCTTGGGACGACTCAGTCCCCACAGATGCCCAGCCCCTGGTGCTGCCCCCTGGTGCTCTGTCCTTCATTGCGGTTCCCCATCTGGGCTCCATCCCACTTCTTCTTTCTGCCTTCGCTAGGACGTCTGCAGAGGGACTTTGTCCACAGAGACGTCCTGCTAATGCGAGCACCATGCTCACAGGTTCATGCTTCTAAGCTAGCAAGTGTATTTGAATGGGCATTTTTTAGGAGAGTTCTGTCATCGACCCAACCTCTTGATCCTAGAGATATCAATCCGGTCCTTCCCTTTCTTCCCATCCCCTTGGCCATTACCCTGGTGCAGGTCGCCATCAGCTTGCCCCAGCTCCTGCAGCAGGCCTCTTAACCGGTTGTGCTGCGTCCACTCTTGCCCCCACCCCTTGGCCAGTTACTCGTCCACAGCCGGAGCAAACTCTTCCAAAGGGAAATCCAAGCCCCGCTCCTCCCTGCTTACAGCCCTCCAACAACCCCCATTCCTCCCAAGATTAAAGCCCAGCATGGCCCACCGGGCCTGGCTCTGCCCACCCCTTGGGGTCCATCCTGTGTTGCTGCTCTGCTCTCCAGACACTCTTCCAGGTCCTTCTCCACACCTGCTCTTTCCACATGGGGCTGGCCACACTTCTGCCTCCCGAGGGAGCCCCAGGTTACATGTCCTCTAGCCCTACCTACCTCTCCCTTGTGGACCAGTTGTAATGTGATCTTTATTTGTGAAGTTATTTGATTAATATCTCTCTCCTTCTGAGGCTGTAGGCTCGAAGGGGCAGGAACCATGTTTGCAGGGAGACGGCTTGGTCCAGACTCAGCATTCTCTTGGACTGGCCGGACCTGACCACACGGCCCTGTGCTGGATACTGATCATCTGCCCTGTTGGCCGCCAGTGTATTCTGGCCCCGGCATGTGATAAGTGCTCCGATGTCTTCTTGGTGGAGCCGTCCCATCCCATCTGGAAATGCTTTCAACTTTCTTCACCCTATCAACCCGTCATTCGGCGTGGGGCTCCTGTTCTGCTTTTTTGTGAGTGCACTGTTTCTGTCTTCACGTACACAGGCAGCCTGTCTGGGGCAGGGATGGGGTCTTCCCCTGTGCCTCCCACTCTGCCTGGCACATGCCTGGGCAGGAGGGTGGTCAGTCAGTGCTGAAGACCAGGACAGTCAGTGAGTGGGGAGAGAGGAGAAGGAGAAGGAACCAGGTCTCTGTTGGAACAGTCTTAACCCTAATGTCTAACCATATGTGGTGGTCAAATGAGTTTATGTGTAGAGCTCCAGCATAGGGTAGTAAGTAGGCATACAAAAATATTTTCAAAAAATATACTGATGTGGGAAAATGCTGCGGATTTCACGCCAAGTAAATACGATAGGAGTACCAAATGTCTAAGTAAATGAGACATTATGAAAGCTTTAATTCTAATATCTAATGTCTAGTTTTTTTATATGTGTAGAAAAAAAAAAGACTGGGAGGATATATGCATATACTGGCTGTGGTTATCTCTGGGTGGTAGAAAAAACAGGCTTTCAAATATCTTCTATACACTTGCATTAATTTTCTTTGTTGGCTGCAGTGCATAGTTTTTGTGAATGGCACCATCAGGAAATATTACTACAGACTAAAAATGGTCCTGTGTTCGGGGTACCCGGTGTCTCCTGCTCTGCATGGCCTTTCATGCCTTTTATGTGGGGTCCTGTGAGGCTGGGCTGGAGTCCAGTGATGGGCGGGGGATCCCCATGGCCCAGAGCAGCAGGGCCATCTGGGGGCTCTTCCCCTCCAGTTGGCCATGCGGACCAGGGAACACTGGACCAAGCCTGGGAGGACAAGTCCGGACTCTGAGACAGCACGCTGGGTCTAGGGCTGCCTTGTGGGTCGGTCCAGGTATCCAATTTGACCTTCAAGGGGCAAGGCGTAATGATGTGTGGGAAGTCTGCATCGCCTTGGCGAGTGTGTGTGTTGGTGGACAGCAGCCTCGCTGACATTAGCACAGCACTTTACAGGTTATCGAGCAGCTTCCTTTCCAGCAGTCCCAGAATGGGTGAGACGACATCTCTCCTGTTTTTACAGAAAACCTGTGCAATAAGGGGGTCAAGAAATAGTCTCCCTCTTACCTGCGAGGGTGCCAAGCTTGGAAAGGTTAGGGGACTTACTCAAAGTCACACAGCAGGTAGTGGCAGGGCTCCCAGAATGGTCTGACCCCAGCCTAGGGCACTTCATGCCACTGCACCAGTCCCTGGACGCAAACGGCAAGGCCGCCTCAGTGACCACAGTCGATCGCAGCACGCAGGGATGACTTCATTAATAAGGTAACTTGATTTATTTTTTTTTTCTGATGTTTACTTATTTATTTTGAGAGAGAGAAAGCACGAGCTGGGGAGGGGCAGAGAGAGAAAGGGAGAGAATCTCAAGCAGGCTCCATACCACCAGCACAGAGCCCAATGCGGGGCCCAACTCATTGAGTCACGAGATCATGACCTGAGCTGAAGTCAAGAGCTGGACGCTTAACTGACTGAGACACCCAGGTGCCCAAATAAGGTAACTTTAGAAGAAAGATTTGAAGGAGATGAGGGGGTTGGTCATGAGGTATCTGGGGAACTAACAGAGGGAACAGCCAGGGCAAAGGTGCCTGCTGAGCAAACATGTCTGACACAGTCAAGGAAGAGCAAGGGGGCTTCACACTGGAGTGCAGTGATGGGGGAGGGTCACAAGGGCTGTGGGAGACAACACCAGGGAGGTGACAGGGTGGAGGTGCTGGGCCAGATCCGGACCATCGCCAGGCCTCGCCTTTCCCCCAAGGGACTGTACAGATTGCACAGCTGGGCAGGGCCTCTGCCTTCTTGGCCCTCCCACATCACAAAGCTTTATCTAAATTAGTCTCACCAGTTCCCACTGGAGTTTCTAAGCTACTCCAGGGCAAACTCCATTGTCTGAGGCTCCTATGTATCCCTCTTGGTGATTGAAATTTGGTGCCCGTTCACTGAATGAGAGCAGGAAGGAAGGAAGAAATTTGTTTGGCCGAGGTGCACGGAGGACACTCTCCTGCTCCAGGGAGCGATTAGGATTTGTAGGCGTGGGCCAGAGTCCACTAGGCTCCACCACTGGCCTTTAGGAGAGACTTTTCCAGCCAGGGGCCCAGTGTTTCAAGAGGATCCAGGAAGTGTTGGTCATTTGGCATTGGTGCTACAACAATAATGGCTTCTTCCTGCCCGTATCCCTCAGGAGGGGATCATTCAGGCTGAAGCACGGGAGGGAGATGGAGACCAGCTTCCTCTCTTGTGGGGAACTCATTAGTTCAATGAGCATATGTGGGCAGCTCACCGTGTCACCTGGTGCTAGGCACTGGGGTACAGCACCTGCAGCTCATTAGTGTAGGCCGGTAATTAGCAAAGCATTGACCTGAGAACTGGAGTCAGGGAGCTGATGGCTGTCATCTAAGCCCAGATGAGCAAGATGAGTGGGAGCTGGGTGGGAGAGGTTTGGGGGAGGCTGGAGGTGGAGTGAGGCAAGAGAGGGAATAGTGTGGACCGGACAGGAATGCACTTGAGCAGACTACAAAAGGGCATGATGGGCCAGATAAGGCCTTTGGATGTGATCCTGAAGGCAAGAGGTTAAGAAGGGAGCATGTCATGGCTTTTATATCTCAGAGAGACTGGATGGATGTGGGGACAAGGCAGGAGGCAAGGATACCAATAAAGAGGTTGTTTCCATTTTACTGGTGGTAAGAGGCCATGAAAGTCTAGACCCATGGCAGGGAGTGGCTCACTGCCTTTCCCGGGTGAGGATGGGTGGTGGGGAAAGGAGTGTGGTGAAGGGGAACAGCGGGTGTCTGGAAGCAGGCAGAGTCAGGTTCAAGCCCTGGATTTTCTGGTTGCTGATGTGTGCCTGTAAAAAGTCACTCAAGTTTTCTGAGCGGCACTTCCTTCACCTACAATATTGAAATATTTTTTTTAATGTTTATTTATTTATTTTTGAGAGACAGAGACAGAGAGAGGGTGAGTGGGGAAGGGCAGAGAGAGGGAGACAGAGAATCCCAAGCAGGCTCTGTGCTATCAGTGCAGAGCCCGATGTGGGGTCGAACTCATGAACCACAAAATCATGACCTGAGTCAAAACTAAGAGTCAGACCCTTAACTGACTGAGCCACCCAGGTGCCCCTAAAATGGAAATAATTTTAATAGTCCTCTCCTTATAATGGGCAAGAGGGCCTGCCTTGGATCATGTGCTTTAGAGAACCCTGCTCTGGGCCTGCTCCAAGTAAGGTGGCCATGGGGCCAGGGACATGCCCTCTCAAGGTCCACACCTTCCCTTCTACTCAGAGCTCTAAGTTTCCAGGACCCAGGAATTTCCTGCCCAAATTTGAGTCTGTGCAGGCCTCTTTCCTGGTCTATGGAATGTGGGAGAGGGTTGCGGTGTCCTCTGCTTAAGCATAAGGGCCCTCATGTAGGAAAAGAAAGAGGGAGGGCCATGGGTGGGCAGCCCCCAGCCCCCAGCCCACCTTGTTCCAGGAATCCAAGGGTGTAGAATTAGAACCTGCCTTTGAGGTTGTTATAAAGGTACATTTGTCAAGGCAAGAGGAAAGAACAAATATTATCTAACAGTTTGTTAGCCTGGTTTATAACTCTCAAATATTTAGACACATGGCATGTGGGCCTCCATTTATACATTTGCTTTGGACCTCTCAAATGTTAGCAGTGGGCCTGATTACAGGGCTACCTCTCTGGTTTGTTTAAGATGCAAAGAAAATTGCATCCTGCACTCAAACAGGAGCCACTGCTGTTGGGAGCACTCTCTCCCCCATCGTGGAATCATGGTATCTCCTGCAGAGTTTGTCCCTTTATCTTTGGACACTTGTAAGAATCATCATCTAGAAGATGCTGCAGAGAGTATTTCCAGGTGCAGAACCAGCACATTCTAGTGACAATGGAAGAAGGCATCCCTGGGCATGGGCAGCATTTGATGGAAACCAGAAATGATTCCACTAATGATGGCAGTGAAACAGCCCTGATGGGTAGGGGAGAGCTTTCTAGATTCTTCGAAGCATTACCTCACCCAACGAGCCTGGTTCCTTTGAACGATCAAAAGAGCCCTGGAAAAGAACCAGGAGAGCCAGGTTCTCATCCTGGCTCTGTGGCAAATTAGACCTGTGTCAAATCACTTTCCCTCTTGGTTGGTTTCCTTCTCACCAAAATGAGGGGTTCAAGCTCTGGCATCTTCTGACCCATGATTCCATGATACTTCCTACCCATCTGTCATGCTGGGCAGTGGCAGGGAGCAGGACCAGAAACTGCGAAGTGGGAGGGTCTGGCAGATACCGGGCCAGTAAGAGGTCAAAGCCAGCTAGACAGAGGCTGGGATGAGAGCTAGCAGGTAAGACATACATGAACAGCTGTACCCCCATATCCTGGAGGAGAGCCTGCTTATTCTCTGCCCTGCTTTAAACCAGTTGGGGGTGGGGTGGGTAATGAGGTGGTCACAGAGCCACAGGCAGGATGAAGAAGTCCCTAGAGCCTGCCATAGAACTCTCCCTCTAAGGAAGAGAGCACAGAGATGCCCAATTGCTTCACAAACTGAACAGCGCTCCTAGAGGCCAATCCAACAGCTACTGCTAATTGAGTTTATTCTTCTCATTTCCATCAGCCAACATCTGATGATACCAGAGGTCAGGGGTGGGTGTCAGGAAGAGATGTTGTCACACACAGGCATGAAGTCCAACTTAATCATTCTATCACTAAGAAAACCTAGGCCATAAGCATGGGTTTTACAGACAGATCAAGACCTGGTCACAAAAGATAACAGAGTCCTGGTCATCTGTCACAGAGCACTGGGGAGGGATTCTGGGAGAAGCCTGTCTGTGGATCTTCATATTCAGCCCCTTTTCCAGGAATCCTAGCCAGAAGACAGAACTCCCTACTTGGGGACAGAATCCCCTTTATACTTCACTGCTTTCCTAACATCAGTTCAAACCAGCTGTCCCCATAGATGCTAAAGCAAGTGGGATACACACTTTTTCTTGCACCCCATCCTGACCAGTGAGGTTGGAAGGAAGTATATTGTAGTGCACACTTCAGGCTTCGGGGACCTTGGGTCTAGTCCTGACTCTGTCACTTGTGGTTGGGCTTCCGTGCCTCAGTTTCTCACTTACACATTGGGGGTAACAGTATCTTCCACAGTGGGTTAGTATGAAGATTAGAATTAACGCCTATAAAATGCCTGACATAACATTTGGCACAGAGTAGGCACCTAATAAATGATGTTTCTTCTGTTGTCTGTGTGCCAACTGATTCTTCGATTGTGTACCATCTGAAACGAGGTGTGCCTGTTGCTCTTTGTAGTCTAACGCACAGCGTGAGCAAATGTTAAACAACCAGGCTGGCAGTACTCCCGAATATCTTAGCTGCCTTGTTTGTCTTTGCACATGAGGTACCTCTGTTTGGAATCTGACACCAGGAAAATAGGACGGAGCATGGGGCAGACAAATATGCCTCGTGGTTGGGCCACGGGTTTTAGGCACAGACTCAGAGCACTTTCTGGTGGGGAATGTAGGTAGCAAGCCTGAGCTCGGCATGGTCGGCTGCCATTCTGCTAACATCTCATGACTAGGACTGCTCCTGATTCACAGAGAGAACTGGCAGTGGAGACAGAATAGCACACAAAGATGGGCTTATACTGCACTCAGGGATGGGAGAAGGCCAAGGTGCAACTGACAGATGGATGAACACAGAGAACTCATCTCTGCAGGATCCCCTGATAAATCACTTTCAGGTTAATGTTTCATGATCGGCTCAAAATGTTTTGCAAACAGAATCAGCCCTCCTTGACTATGGTTGGTTGTGATGATGTCATAAGCTGTAAGAAGGAAAGACAGAATAAGAGAGAGACAGAGAAACAGGAGGAGGGGGGAAGGAAGGAGGGAGGGGGAAGAGAGAGAGGGGGAGGGAGAGAAGGAGAAGGAGAGAGGAGGTAAAGAAAAGGAAGATGTTCAGAATGATACTACGGTCTGCATGTGTCCCCGCAAAATTCATTATGTTGCAACTGTGATGGTATGAGGAGGTGGGGCCTTGGGAAGTAATTAGGTCATGAGGGTGGAGCCCTCACGAATGGGATTAGTGTCCTTATAGAGACCCCAGAGAGCTCCCTCTCTGCACCTGCCATGTAGGGACACAGTGGGAAGACGACCAGCTATGAACCAAGAAGTGGGCTCTCATCAGATACCCAATCTGTTACTGCCTTGATCTTAGACTCCCAGCCTCCAGAACTGTAAGAAATAAATTTCTGTTGTTTATAAGCCACCCAGTCGGGTATTTTGTTAGAGCAGCCCAAAAAACTAAGACAGTGGGACACTTTCTTCCTCAGTGGCCTGGTCTTCTGGAGTCAGGAGCCTGTGTAAGTGAACATGACACAGCCAGAATGAACTAATGAACTAATGAACTTCCTCCTGATTTTCCCCCTTGCCCCTCCGATGAAGGTCTTGGTCCATGCAGGCCCAGGTAGTCTAACTGTTGTAGGAAGGGCCGGGTCAGCCTGGGGCCAAGAGTTGTGCAGCTAAGCCTTACCCATGGTGAACCCCACCTCAAGACAGCCTCAACATACCTTCTCTCTGTAGGACCCACTCTGTTCTCCTTGAACCTGACCTCCATTTCCAGAGCCAGTTCCCTACATAGGCATTTCTGCATCCTTGCAAGTCAGGGCTTATGGTGCTGAAGAGTTGGATTCTCTTTGAATTTTACCAAGGGGGAAAAATGACCTGTTGGCAGTAGAGAGAGAAGAGCAGCTTAGAGCGACTGCACAGAATCCTCTCAACCCCATCCCACCCCTCACTGGCCCTTCTTACCCTGAAGTCCAGCTGTGCAAAGGACTCAGGCCTGTGCAATCTCAGAGTCTCAAGTTTAAAATAAGAACCAAACTTTAAACGTCATAGTACTTCTGAACTATGTCTTTACAAAAGATTTCTTGCCATCAGATTTTAAAATTTTTTCAACGTTTATTTATTTTTGAGAGACAGAGAGAGACAGAGTGCAAGTAGGGGAGGGGCGGAGAGAGAGGTAGACACAGAATCTGAAGCAGGCTCCAGGCTCTGCACTGACAAGTTGACAGCAGTGAGCCCGATGTGGGGCTCGAACTCGTGAACCGTGAGATTATGACCTGAGCCAAAGTTGGATGTTCAACTGACTGAGCCACTCAGGCGCCCCAGAACCAAGATTTTTAAAGCCCACTCACATATAAACATGTCTATGCAAATATATCCTGTACCTGCAAAATATGAGGTTCTGGCTATTTATACTTGTGTGATCTACCTTAAGTGTTAGAAGGGAGTAGAGATGTTTAATAAATCTGTTCAGATGTACCTATTTGCGGATCCTAGAATACATAGGTTTTCCAATCTTTCCCCAAGGGTATTAATCCTGTCTCTCTCTTCCCTTCTCCCAGTAGCCACTCCTCTAACTGGAATTGGTGCCCCTCATCTATGCTTCCTTGTCCCCCGAGGCAAACAGCTACTTAACACTTCACTGGGAGGTCACTGGTCTCTTGTCTGTCTCTCCTACTAGATTCCAAACCCTGTGAGGTGAAGGATGGTGTCCTACTTCTGTTCCCAGTGCCTGGGACAGGGCTGAAATTTGATGGGCCCCTAATCAGTGATGCTTGTCTAAGTGAACAAATGAATGAATGAACAAGCATATATTCTTATAGGAGGGAAATGAGCTAAATCAGGGATGCCAGGAATGTTCTGGATGGGCAGCTGGCTATGGGGTGGGCGGTTTGAAAGCTAGGACATTTGTCCTCTCCCACCTGGAAATGAGCTTGGTGGGACTCCCTTAGTTCACTTCAGGTGTGGCCTGGCCATCACCTGCCTCACCCACTCTGACTTACAGAAAGACAGGGAAGGATCTCTTCCCTGTTATTTTAAAAAAAAATTTTAATGTTTATTTATTATTGAGAGACAGAGAAACACAGAGCATGAGCAGGGGAGGAGCAGAGAGAGGGGGAGACACAGAATCTGAAATAGGCTCTAGGCTCTGAGCTGTCAGCACAGAGCCTGATGTGGGGCTAGAACTCACAAACCGCCGAGATCATGACCTGAGCCAAAGTCGGATGCCCAACCGACTGAGCCACCCAGGCACCCCACGTTCTTTTTTCTTTTAAGTTTATTTATTTTGAGAGAAGAGAGCCCACGCAGGGGAGGAGCAAAGAGAGAGGGAGAGAGAGAAGCCATGCAGGCTGCATGATGTCAGTGTGGAGTGGGACCCAACACAGGGCTCGATGCCACGAATCGTGAGATCATGACCTGAGCTGAAATCAAGAGTTGTATGCTTAACTGACTGAGCCACCCAGGCGCCCCTGTGCGATGCATTCTGTAACTTGAGTGGCACCGGGAACCGAGCAGATCCTGAAGGAAGCGGAGTGGTCTGGGAGGTTAAAGGCCTTTTTGAGTAGGTTGGAGGAGCAGTGGCCACAGAAAGAGGGGCTCAGACCTCTGGGAGGTGGAGAGAGTACAGTAAAACCTTGGTTTGTGAGCATGATTCATTCCAGAAATGCTTATAACCTAAAGCACTTGTATATCAAAGCGAATTTCAAGAGCCCCTGACTCCATTTACCTTTTACCTCCCCAATAGGATTTGACGCTAATATAGATTGATCTGAGCCACTTGGATCCACTCCCTTCCTGATAGATATATTTCCATTGTTCCCAGTCACAGGAGGGCAGTATCATCCTCATCTACCTGTGCTTCTCCAACATAGGTTCTTGGGGGTGAAATTGTGGGGGACTAAGCCTTTTTCCTTTTTGCTATATACTAACAGATTCCCCTCTATATGGAGATGTAGTCCTTTGCATCCCAACTGGTAGGACCCATTTACCCATTAACCAAGCCAGCTCCTGATATTGTCTGATATTTTCAATGATATGGAAGAATGGTATCTTGCTTTTACTTTTTGTTTCTGTGGTTGCCTCTGAGGTTGAGCATATATATTTTTTTCCTATATGGATGCCCAAATACTCCATAATTTATTGAATCATTTATCCTCTTCCCACTGGTTTAAATGCCAACATTTTAATATATTTTATGTTCACATATGCACAGATCATCCTACTCCGTTCTACTGATCAAGTTGTCTATTCCTGAATCAGTCAATACTGCACTATTTTAATTATTATAGCTTTATTATATATCGGTATCTGTCTGTCATTCTGGGATGCTATAACAGAATACCATAGATTGGATGGCTTAACAACAAACATTTATTTCTCACAGCTCTAGATGCTGTGAAGTCCAAGGACAAAGTGGTGTAGATCTGGTGTCTATTGAGAGCTTTCTTCCTGGTTTGTAGGTGACCACCTTCTTTTTATGTCCTCATTTGATGGAGACAGAAATGATCTCTCTCTTGTTTCTTATTATAAGAGCACTAATCCCATTCATGAGAGCTCCACCCTCTTGCCTAATCATCTCCCAAAGCTTCCATATCCAAACACCATCTCTTTGGAGGTTAGGATTTCAACATATGAATTTGTGTGTGGGGGGGTGGGGGTGGGGAACAAACATTTAGCCCATTACAGGGCCAATATAAGTTTGCTAATCCTCATAGAAATTCTGTGAAGGTAATTATTATTCTCTTTTTAAAGATGAGGAAGTTGATGCCCAAAGAGTTAAAATGATTTGTCCATGCCCTGTCTCACCCAGTACCGAAGGCTGAAAGGGGCTTCAGATGGGATTCTGTTGATTACTCTGCCTGTTTTGTTTTCCTCGGCCTTGCCACTCTTTGATGTGACCTGAACTGACCATGGTGCACTGCAGAAAACACCCTCATCCCTGAGATTTTGTGAGGAGCACTGAGGAGTTATGTCCTACATGACATAGTGTCCCATCGCCCCCTCCTTCCCCAAGGGGACCCGCTGGATAACTCCATAGCATGAATGGACTATTTGTAACCTCAGCCTCAGAAGAACTGAGGTTCTTTGAGCAACTGATTTGGTTTTCTTTTTTGGACATTGTGATTCTTGAGCTGTGGTGCTCTTTATTCTGGGCCCTCTTCACTCTGGGTTCTAGAAAACTCAGAGCCAGATGTGTGGCCCTCCTTAGCAAGTAGAGAGGACTTCATAGCAGGCTTTGGGCCTACTGTCTTCATTCTTAGCTCTGTCTTACTTTTCTACTCATTCTATCCTTTGACTCATTCTTCCCTCATCTACTTTTAAAATGTTTTATTTTAGTATATTGTTGATGTGTATCTTTTTACTTAGACTTCAGACCTTTTTTTTTTTTTTTTTTTTTTGTAATATAAATGAAAAGATTTTTGGTGATATAAGTGAAAAGTTAAAGCATTTCAGATAGTGGTAGGAGCTATTTGGGGCCTGATCCCAGTGAGTTAGAAGTTTCCCAAGTTGTGTGGGGGCCTCTCCCACCTCAATGGGGAGAATTCCCCAGATTCCATCCCCTATAGCCACTGTGTCTCCCAAGCCTCAGCCCCAGCAGTGGCCTGTTTCTCCATGCTTCTGGGGCTTGGTCTGTATTCCACGGAGTTGCCTGTCTCAGTCTCAGCTTCTGCTACTGCCCTGCGAGAGGCCAGGACCCTTCTGGGCACTCATCCCTGAAAGAGCTTCCACTGACTCAGCCATGACTCACCAGCAGTGGGCCCCCAGCAGGCCTGGCGGCCTCCGGGGGGTGGTCTGGGGAAGGCCTAGAGTTGCCAAGCTGGAGATGTTGCTGACCTCTCTAAACTATTGAGAAAGTTTGATTTGTGGCAGCTCAGCCTTCAGGGTTTGAAGCTCCCACAACATCTGCTCTCAACTCAAACCAGTAATTAGTGGGATTGTGGAATGGAAATCTGGGAAGAGTTTTCTAAGCAGTGAAATGTTGGAGAGAAAAGAGGACTGGACTGTGGGTCAGGAGACCTGGAATCCAGTCCTGCTGTTACTGCTTGCCAGCTTGCAGCCTTGAGCAGATCTCTTTCCTTCTCTGAACTCTGTAAAATGGGGATAAGACCCAGATGGGGATTCCTTCAATTATTCAGTAACAGTGACCTAGCACCTTCAATGTGCTAAGGACTGTTCAAGGGGCTGTGGATACAGTGATGGATGAGAAGATAAGCCCCCTTCTTGTGGGGCTTATCTGTACTCTAGTGTGAGCAAAGACTGTCAGTAGCAACCTAATAAACCAATGAACAAGGTAACTTGAGCTTTTGATAAATACCATCAAGCAAATAAAATGGTGACTCAAAGGAAAATACTAGGGAGAGGGGAGTTAAAAGTGCCAGAGAAGGCCACAGATGCCTTGTGCTGAAGTGACAGCCATGGGAGTGGAGATAATGAGCAGATTCTAGATCACATTGGAGATAGAGCCCAAAGGATTTGCTGATTGGGATCAAGAGGATGACTAGTGGGCATTTTAGATTGAGTAAGAGCCAATGGCAGTGTTGATTCATTGAATTGGGGAAGAAATAAGTCTGGGAGGGAAAATTGAGAGATTGGTCATGGACACGTCAAGTCTGAGATCCTAGGTTGACACTCAAGTGGGGATAAGATGAAGGCAGTTGGGACCCTGTTTCAAAGTGTGGCCTAGAACTATAGAGCAGACTCAAAGGGCTCACACATGGTGAAGAGGTAGCAGAAGTGTGGATGCAGCTTTCCAGGGCACTTTACACATGTTCCACCCACTCCATCCCCTTTCGAACGTCCTCTAACTGGCCCCCTCTCCCGGTGCCTCAAGTATCCCAGTGCTGGTCCCAAACTTCCTCCATGGGTGGCTCTGGGGCTGTTCCCACTTCTCAGCACAAAATCCACACCAGTTACATCCTGGGCCCTTGGGCACATTTCCCAGTTAGCTGACACGTAGGAAAGCAGCCACAGACTACCTTTCACTGAGGTATCAGTGACACTGGGCCTCTTTTTCTCTGGTGGTGTATTTTTCCTTCTCTTTTTTGGGGATAGGGAGAGGGTTCATGTAGGCACAAAGGAACAATGTCCCAATCCAAAGGTATTGGGAAGTTGTTGGGGTGTGTTAGGTTGGGGCCTGGCTTTGAGCAGTTCAGAACCCTCTGAGGCCTTAGGATCTCCATGTGAGGAGCTTTCTTGGACAGGGGAAAGCCTTTTGTCCTGAGAGAACTTTAGAAGACAAATAGGATGCTGGCTTCTGGTAAAGGGGTGCCCCAAAGACCCCACATGGCAGCTCTTATCCTTGCATCAGGCATGGAAATTATAGGTTTGTGTTCTGGTGACACAGCTAAGGTTAGTGCACTCTGGGATACAGAAACATCTTAGCAACTGTACAGATAAGCTCCATTTGCTCCAGGTTGATACTAAAGTGAACGGGGTCCTAATGAGCATCTGTTCCTTGCCCAGTATGAGATCCTTTTCCCTGTCAGTTCCTTTTAAAGCCCACAATCAGTCTATCTAATAGATACTGGCATCCCCATTTGCAATTGAGGGGCAGCATGGCTGATTAAGGAGGGACCTGGGACTGTCAGCCAAGTTGGGATCTTTACCGCATCTCCAGGACAAGGTCTGGGATCTTGGCAAGAGGGCAGATGAGCTCTGACTTACCCAAGGGTCCAGCAGAGAACAGTTCATGCTCGGGGACCTAGCTTCTTTGTGTTCTGCCTTGTGGGAAAAACACCCATCCAGTGGCTCTAGCCTAGTGTCCTCAGCAGAGAGATGGGTACTAAGGCCAGACTCTCTGGGTATTTATTCAGCTCAGCCTTTTACTAACCCAGTGACTTTGGGTAAGTCACTCAGTCTCTCAGGGAATAGTGAAAGAAACCATCTTGTAGAGTTATTTGAGAACTAAAGGGTGTAAAAAAGGTGGCTATAGTAAGGTGCAATCAAAGTCAGCTGTTATTACCGTTATCTATACAGCAATCAAGGAGCTCTTGTTGGCCATGCTGGGATCTAAAACCAATCCTTGTTGTCAGAGAGGTAAGGTATTATGGCTGGTCAGGCCCTGGGTTGTTGCCCTCCCCTGTGACTAGGGAACATGTCTCTTACCAGAGGTAGAGAGATGGGAAATTTTGAGAGGCAGTTAGAAAAAGTCAACAAAACAAAACGAAAACCAAAGCAAAAGTAAAAAAAACCAACTTCTACGTCATCCACAGGTTGCTCCAAACTGTTTTGTCTACTGTCTTAGACAATAGTAGTCAACTTAAATGGATATCTCAGGAGCACTTAGCCTGTGGCCATCTAGAGTTGAGTACCATGGAACTTTGTATTGGTTGGCTAGAGCTGTCATAACAAAATACCACACACTGGATGGTTTACATAACAGACATCTATTGTCTCATTGTTCTGGAAGCTGGAAGTCCAAGATGAAGGTCAGCAGGTTTAGTTCTGAGGCCTCTCTTTTTGGCTTGCAGATGGCTACCTTCACCCTGTGTCTTCACATGGCCTTTTCTTTGTTCATTTGCATGTCCTGAGTCTCTTTTGTGAGTTTAAATTTCTATTTCTAATAAAGATACTAGTCAGATTAGAGTAGGGCCCACCTCAATGGCCTCTTCTTAACTTAATCACCTCCTTAAAGGCCCTGTCTCCAAATACTGTCACATTCTGAGGTTCTGGATATTAGAGTTTCAACATATGTATTTTGAGGAGGATGCAGTTCAGCCCAGGACTAATTTCATGCACAGAATTCTGGAATGTACAGAATACAGACTTTAGGAGGTTTTCAGAAATCACCAACAGGATCTCAAGAGCAGTCAGATGGAGGAGATGCATAAGGCACAATAAGGTGAAAGGGGTTGGAGCTTCCATGCCCAAATCTCCATGTCTTCATCTACCTGGAAGCTCTCAGAAGCCTGTCCTTCTGTTTTTTTTAAGGAGGCTTCATTACGTAGGCATGATTAAGTAAATCATTGGCCATTGGTGATTGAACTCAATCTTCAGCTCTCCACACCCCAGAGTTTGGGGGGTGGGACTGAAAGTTCTAAAGCTGTAATCACAGGGTAAAATCACGTGTTGGTTTCCCCAGCAACCAGCCCCCATCCTTAGGCTACCTAGGGGTTTTCCAAAAGCCACCTCATTAGCATAACAAAAAACACCTTTGTCGTCTCACCACTTAAGAAATTCTAAGGATTTTAGGAGCCTGTGTTAGAAACTGGAACAAAGATCAAATATATATTTCACAATATCACATGAAGACTTGAACATTTGCCAGCCATCTTTATCCTGTGTCGACTTCTGCCCTGCCCCCTCCCCCACTCCCAGCAACCCCTGTTATGCTTGTTTTGTTTTTCAATCAAGACTTTCTGCTGCAAATAACTAAAAACTCAACTAGAGGGAATTTACAGTCTCGCAAAACTGGAAAGTCTTGAAGTAGGGAAGACTTCAGGCTTGGTTTAATCCAGCAAGCCAACAACATCAAAAAGGACTGATTTCTTTACACTTCTCTTCTCTTCCATCTGCACTGTTGGCTTTACTCTAATCCGACTCCTCTATGATCCTAAGGTAGCTACCATGAGCTCCCACATTGCACAGAGAGGGGGAATTAGTGAAAGTAGAAAGTTCAAGTCAAGCCCTCCTATCTTATAATTCCAAGCAAGAACTCTGTTTTTCACCCTGGTTGGATCCACTTAAAACAATTTCCACCATTTAACTGATAGCTATGGTCTCAGGGATGAAATATACTGATTGGTTCATGGGTAGTTTGGGGCCAGATTTCCTCAGATTACTTGGACTTGAAGGAGAGAAGAGTATTCCTGAACAAAAATGAGTTTTATTAGAAGGGGGAAGAAGAGTGGACATTAGCTAGGCAACTACAGATATTATGACATTTTCCAACCCTCTCAGCTGCCCGCTCCTGGTAGTTAGGCAATGATGGGGGTCCTCTCACCTCTGTCTTTTGGGCATGAGAAAGTTACCAGTGCAAACTTTGCTCCAAACCCTTCTCAATTTTCCCTATCAGACATCTTTGTTGACTTTCTTATATATACTCTACATCTGCCACTCATTTCTTGCCTGGTTCTGATGGATGAGTGGGCCAACTGCCCAAATCCATACTATAGTTCAGATCCTAGGACAATCCGAGTGCTTAGAAAATCCTAAACAACCATATCAAGGCTCTGCCCATCCTTGTTTTTGCATATTACTCCAAATTGGATGCTACTTCATGTTCAGCTTTCTCATCCCTGGCAGGGAGGGCAGTTTGAGGGGGTTGAGAGGCCTTTCTAAGCAAATAGGTACAAGTACAGTTTTTTTTTTTTTTTAGTTTATTTATTTATTTTGAGAGAGAGAAAGAGCACAAGCAGGGGAGACAGAAAGAGGGGGAGAGAGAAAATCCCAAGCAGGTTCTGCACTGTCCCAACATGGGACTTGAACTCATGAACTGTGAGATCATGACCTGAGCCAAGACCAAGAGTTGGACACTTAACTGACTGAGCCACCTAGGTATCCCTATAGTGCATTTCAAAAGATTTGACACCGACAAGTCAATATAGTGTCTGGCTGCAAACCATTAGTGCAGCTGTGCCATTGTGGACATTCCAAATAGTTTGTGCTCCCTGCCCTCCCTGGGGGACTTGGATTCCCCCTCGCTGTCACTTGTTTCATAAGCCCAGCCAACACAATTGTGGTGATGATGGTAAACTTCTGCACAACCTTCAAGTGTTGTTACTGTGGTGATGATAAATGTCTACATAGCATTCATGTGTCATTATAATGATGATAGTAAATATGTGCATGGTATTCATATGTCAGGAATCATTCTCAATGCTTTGTATATATTGGCTCATTGAATCCTCACAAAACCCTAAGAGATCCTAAGGCATTATTATTGTCCCCATTTTAAAGCAAGGAAACTAACCCCAGCTAGGTTAGACATTTGCCCAAGTTCTTGGGGCTGTTAAGTATCTAGGGCAGGGTCTGACCCAGGTAGTCTTGTTCCAGATTCCAAGGTCTTAACCCTTAAGCTATTTCAGGGATATGTGAGGACTTACTTGTAAGGACCCACATTCTTGGGGGCATTACGCTTTTGATTTAAAAGAGAAGATAATGGACATTTTCTGAGTGCCTATTGAGGGCTAGGCACTTTGCATATCTGCTGCTCAAGAACCCTCAGAGCTGGGTTTCTTTACGTTAGTTTTAGAGACGACAAAGTTGTAGCTGGGGGCAGTTAAGTGACACAGCCAGTAAGTTTATAAAACTGGGATTTCAGCTCCAAACTGTGTGGTAGTAAAGCCTGTGCTCTTCACTCCGGATCCAGCTGCTTCCCAGGCTAGCAAAAGTCCCTTCACGGTCCTTCATGCCAGTGTTTTTGGCTCCTTGGGACTCGATGACTGAATGGTAGTGAGAATCAATTTAGTATGTCAAAACCAGCCTTTTAAAAAATGAAATAGCTCGGAAAAGAATAAAGCACGCAGAAGAAAGAAGAGATAAAAATAGAATACAGTAGAATAAAATAAAATACATAAAAAGAAGTGTTTTTTGGTAAAACTTTGCATTTAGTTATTCCCATTTAGATACTGAGCTGTAATGTAAACTGAGTCACACTAAAAAAAAATTGGAAGCCACTGCTCTGTGCTCTTCTGACCATTTGGTTTCAGGCACCTTCTCTAGGACCCAGGAGTTATGATACTTACGATAGGCCCCGAACCCTCTCCAGTTTTGAATTGAGCTATTTCTGAAACAACAAGTTCATTTCCTGTTGGAATTCCCAAGGATTAGGGACAAGACTACCAATTTGGTCAACTTCAGGATAGCTGCTAAAAAACACATTCCCTTGCTGCCTTTTGCATCCAGTGCTCTGCAATTTTTCTCAGAGCCACAGTCCCAGATTCTCCCTTTGTGTCTGGGCACTAGTCCACCTGTGGGCAGAGAACATTTCCTCCCCATGTTCTGGGTCATCTCTCTTTTGATTCTTCTTTTAAAAAAATCTAGTTTTAGTGTCTATCAGGGTAATACATGTATGTGGTTTAAAGACTCAAGAGAGGCTTGCTATGAAAACAAAAGCCTTTTTTTTTTTTTTTTGCCTCTGCCAACTGCCTGCCATTTTCTGCTTCCTAGTCTTAGCATTTCCAACTGATATGTGTGACATTTACCTCCATTTTGCCAAAAAGCATGCTTAGACTGTTATTTCTTGATTTTTCAGTTTTGGACAAGACCTTTTTACTTCTTACTATGAAATAAATTTAGCTCTTAGTCTGTCTGAGACACCCTGTTTATAGCACCATCTTTCCAGTATAACTATATAATAATTTTTATTAGATAAATATTCATTATTTGTATTATGATTATATAAACCCTACTCACAGTTGAAAGATATAGTATACTATGCTTATTTTTTTAAAGCACAATATTAAGTTTTCCCTGGATATAACTGACTTGATTTTTCATTTGCTTAATTATCTATGTGCTTATCACCAATTTAGCCCCCTCCAAATTAATTGTCACTAGTTGTGTAAATCTCTTCTCAACACGTTCAAACATGACAAAGCAATATGGTAATATCGCCTTACTGGAGAAATCCCCCAGAGGCCTCTGACCTGCTCCAAAATGTATGGGTTTCTTCCTAAGCCTGTTTCACAGCTGTTTTCTTGAGATTTCCCTGCACCTCACCTGAGAATCAACATTTTAAGGTGTTGCATGCCCCCAAATGTCTTTATTCTACTCTCACCCTAATTAATAGTTTGGCTTAAGACAGAATTCTAAGTTGGAAATAGCTTTCCCTTAGAATTTTGAAGACATTATGGTACTTTCTAGCTTCTAGTTTTACTTTGAGGAGTCCGGAGGTATTTTGGC
The DNA here is from genome assembly GCF_016509475.1 of Prionailurus bengalensis. Classification (NCBI taxonomy): domain Eukaryota; kingdom Metazoa; phylum Chordata; class Mammalia; order Carnivora; family Felidae; genus Prionailurus; species Prionailurus bengalensis. The sequence continues at coordinate 52,642,658 of NC_057344.1, forward strand.
TATTGGTCCTCTGTTCACTGATTTTCTCTCTGGAAATGTGTGGATATTCCTTTTACTTCATTGTTCTGGGATTTTGTGATGCAGTGCCGGTGTAGGTTTATCTTTATCCACTGAGCTGAACATTCAATGGGCCTTTTCAATCTGGAAATTTACGTCTTTCAACTCAGACATTTTCTTTAACTAGTTCTTTGATAATTTCCACGTTTCTGTTTTATTTTTCTATCTTTGTGGAGTTTTTGTTCTTGTTATTTGAAAGTTGGACCTCCTTTATTGTTCTTTAATTTTCACTTTTCTCTATCTTCTTTCTCTGAGATTTCTTCAGCTTTATCTTTCAGCCCTTCCATTTCTTTGTTGATTCCTAAGACTCTTTTTATTTTTAAAGTCTCTGTTTCTCCTTTTTTTAAACATCCTGTTTTTTCTGGTTTCATGGTTCAGTATTATCTGCTAACTCTCTAAGAATATCAGTAATAGTCTTTTCAAAGTTGCCCCTTCCTGCATAGGCTCTGTTTCCTCCAAGTTGTTTTCTTTCCCCTCCTGTTTGCTTTGTTTTTGTCTGATGTAGTGAGTAGATGCTTTTTTTCACATACTTATTCTTGATTGGTTGCTCATATTTCAGAGTGGTATACCCAAAAACCTCTTTGGAAGCACTGAGCCCATGGGTGGGGACAGGGGGATTGTTCTCAATATAGAATGATAGGACTTGGGATGTTTCCATGAAAACTCTTCATGATAGCATCTTTAGACTCTGGGCTGGTCAGAGTACCCAAAGAAGACCTTTCTGCTCTCCAGCTTGGAAGCACAGGTCTGGATGCCTGTGCTCTGCATACAGAGTTGGGAAGAAAGCTGAGGTTGGCAGTTCTCAATCTTCAGTAAGCAAATTTTCACTTAATCCCTCTAAGATCAGTATATAAGTTGTGTCTTCAGTTGTGCCTGGAGTTTCCCAGTACAGAGTCTCTTTGTTGTAACCTCAACAGAGAATAAACTTCCAGTCTTTTGCTGGGATGAGGAGAGGCAAAGGCCAAGGTGTGCTGAGTAGGACAGAAAAAGCAAGAGGGTGGAGTCTAACTGCTTTTTAAGTAAACTTTCATTAATTATTTTTTCTTTAGTATACTTTTACCCTCATTTTCAATTTCTGAATCTTCTGGAGATTCTGTATTGAAAATGGGGTCTTTTCTTTACTGATTGCTCTAGCTAAAGGCTTATCAAAACTACCTTTTGGTTTCATTGATTTTCTCTTTTTGTTAGTTTGCCTTCTATTTCACTGATTCCTACTCTGATGTTTATTATTTCCTATTTTCTGCTTACATCAGATTTGACTTACTCTTCTTTTTCATTGATTTTAGATATTTCTTTTCTTCTCTTATGTTGACATTTAAAGCTATAAATTTTTGTTGTGGCCATAAAGTTCGATGTGCATTTTTAAAATTTTGATTCAGGTCAAGATATTTCCTAATTTCCCTTCTAGTTTCTCTTTTTTTTGAAGTTATTTAGAAATGTGTTGTTCAATTTCCACATATTTGGAGATTTGCCAGATTTATTTCTATTATTGATTTCTAATGTAATACCTCTTGTGGTTGGAGAATGTACTTTGTATAATTTTAATCTTTTCACAGTCACTGCAGGCTTGTTTTATGGCCTAGCATAGAGTCTCCTGATAAATGCCTCATGCTGACTTAAAAAGAATAGGTATTCTGATGTTGCTGGGTGGAGTGTTTATACACATCAGTTAAATTGAGTTAGTTGATAGCATTTCTCAGATCTTAACCTTACTGATATTCTTTCTACTTATTCTATCAATTCCTGAAAGAACACTATCAAAATTTTCACTATAATTTTTGTATTATAAACTACATTAAATTTTTTTAAATGTTTATTTAGTTTTGAGAGAGAGAGAAAGAGAGAGAGAGAGAGTGAGTGGGGAAGGGACAGAGAGCAAGGGAGGCACAGAATCTGAGACAGGCTCCAGGCTCTGAGCTGTGAGCACAGAGTCCAATGCAGGATTCAAACCCATGAACCATGAAATTGTGACCTGAGCTGAAGTTGGACACTTAACCTACTGAGCCACCTAGGCACCCCTACACTACATTTTTTCCTTCTGTCAGTTTTTACTTCATACGCTTCAGGGTGTTGTTGTTGTTGTATAAGTGCATACACGTTTATAATTTTGTACATCTTCTAGCTTTACTGACATTTTGTTACTATAAACTAAACCTCTTTTGTCAGTGATAGCCCCTGCCTTAAAGTGTATTTTGTCTGATATTAACATAGACATTCCAGTTATATTTATTGTTTGCTCATATACATTTTTATATCTTTTAATTTACTTGTTGGTCTATCTTTAATGTTGGTCTGAATTTAAAGTGCATGTTTTGTAGCTAGCTTGCTATTTTTTTTCAGTCTTAAATGACCGTTGCCTTTTGATTGAAGTGTTTAATCCATTTATATTTGATGCAATTATTTGTATTTAGAGCTATGACTTTACTGTTTGTTTTCTACTTGTGTCATCTCCATTTTGTTCTTTTGTTCATCCTTTATTGCCTGCTTTTGTATGAAAAAATATTTTTGGTATACCATTTTAATACCTCTTTACTTTTTCCCTCAGCTTTATTTAGCTGTTCATTTATTTATTACCATGTTGTTACAAATGGCAGGATTTCCTTCTTTTTAATATATATTAAACTTTTCTTTATCCACTCATCGATTCAACAAACACATTGTTTCCATATCCTGGCTATTGTGATTTTTTAATGCTGAAATCAACATGGGAATGAAGATCTCTTTGAAATACTGATTTAATTTTCTTTGGATATACACTCAGAAATGGGATCGTAATGTAATTTAATTTTTTTTAATTTTTTAAGGAAACTCCACAATGTTTTACATAATGCCTGTACCAATTTACTGTCTCACCAACAGTGTACAAAGATTCCTTTTTCACCACATCCTTGCCAACTTGTTATCTTTAGTCCCTCTGATAATAACCATTTTAAAAAATGTGAAGTGATACTTCATTGTGGTTTTGATTTGCATTTTTGTGATGACTAGTGAAGTTGAGCACCTTTGCATGTACCTGTTGGCCATTTGTGTGTCTTCTTTTGTGAAATGTCTATTCAGTTCTTTGCCCATTTGTTTTTTGTTTTGTTTTATTTTGTTATTGAGTTGTATGAGTTCCTTATATATTTTGGATATTATTCCTTATCAGACATGGCTTGTGAATATTTTCATCCATCCCATAGACTGTCTTTTCACTTCATTGATTTTTTCCTTTGCTGTGCAGAAGCTTTTTTCATTTGATACAATCCTCTTTAGCATGTTTTGTTTCAATCTGAAGAACCTGAGCATTATTGTTAAGTCATGTCTAGTGATGATGAACTCTCTCAGTTTTTGTTTCTCTGGGAAAAACTTTATCTCTCCTTCACTTTTAATGGATACTATACTGGTTATAGTATTCTTGGTTGGCATATTTTTCTTTCAGTACTTCAAATGTGTTATCCAGGTCTCTCTGGGAATGCAAGATTTCTGCTAAGAAATCCACTGATAGTCTTATGGGGATTTCCTTATGTGAGATGAGTCTCTTTTCTCTTGCTGCTTTCAAAGTTCTTTTTGTCCTTGACTTTAGACAATTTGATTGTAATATTTCTTGATGTAGTCCTTTTTAGGTTAATCTTACTTAGGGACTTTTGAGCTTCATGAATCTGGATGTCCTTTCTCCTCCCAATATTTGAGAATTTTTCAGCCACTATATTTAAAAATAAGTTTTCTCTCTCCTCCTTCCAGAAATCCCATAATGCATAAATTGATTTATTTGCTAGTTTACTGTAAACTGCATAAGTTTCCTTCACTTTTGTATTCCTTTTTCTTCTCTAACTAGATAATGTCAAACTATCAAGTCTTTGAGTTTGCAGATTATTCTTGCTTGATCAAGTCTGTGGTTGACACTGTCTATTGAATTTTTCATTTTGTTAATTATATTCTTCAGCTGCTGAGTTCTTTTTAATGATTTCTATCTCTTTGTTAAACTTCTCATTTTATTTATGTGTTGTTTTCCTGATTTCACTGAGTTATGTGTCTGTATTCTCTCATAGCTTCTAAGCTTCCTTAAAACAGTTATTTTGTTATCATAGATTCATAGATTTCCATTTCTTTGAGGTCAGTTATTAAGAAGTTTTTGTGTTCCTTTCATCGTGCCATGTTTCCTTGATATTTCATTTTCCTTAGAGCCTTATGTTGATGTCTGCACATTTAAGGAAGCCATAACCTCTTCCACACTTTACAAACTGGCTTTAGTGGGGAAAGAACTTCACCTCTGGGTGGGTTCTAGGGAACTGGCTGGGTGAGGTGCTATGGCTCCAGCTCTGGGGGCATAGTTTTAGCTCCAGATCTGGGGAAGACACAGTGGTGTAGTCTCTGTGCAGCTCTGGAAGCTGAGGTCAACATCACCAAAGACTGTGGAGGTTCTTAGCAGCCAAGGTGGCAGGTGTTCACAGTGATAGTGATAGGTCTTTATGTATCGGGGTCCATCTTGGCAAAGGTTGTTGGGGTCCTCCTGTTCTTTTTATTCCCCACAGGTCAATGTTGTGGCCCAGAAGATCTTTCTTGGTGCTGGATTTGACGTGCAGTCATGCTCTCTACAGTGATGGTACCAGTGTCTGATGCACATTGAAGTGATCATAGTGCCAGGTGTGGTGTGTGAGCATGTGCAGGGCCACTGTAGCTCCAGGGTCTGGGATGCAGACATGCTTGTTGAAGCAGGAGTACTGGTGTCTAAGATGTAAGCACATGTCAACTGACCATGGCTCTGGGATCAAGGACACAGGTACAGTTGTTGTAGTGGTCATGCCATTGTCTGAGGCACAACTATACATGGAGCAGCTGCTGAGCTAAGGTCTGAGGCATGTGTGTTACTGTTGGGTAGGGGGAGTGGGGGATACAGCAGTAGCACCTTCTCAGGGAAGGGAGCATGGCAGTGGTTCTCTTGGTGGGGAGGGGCATAGCAGTGGCTTCTTCTCTGGGTGGGGGGCACAGCAGTATCAACAGTATCAACTCCAGGCATCTTCATCATCTGAAGGCAGCACCAATAAATACTGTGGGAGTCTTTGATGGTGAAAGCTTTGAGTGTCTGCAGCAGTGGTAAAGGGTGCTGGAATCCTCTTGATCTCTTTTCCCCCAATGTGGGGAGGTCACGTTGAGGGAACCTCTCTTGGTACTGAGTTATGTCAGACTGGAGCATAGAGTAGTCTAGATAAGATACTTTCTATGCTTTTCTATGCAACCATTTTTGGATTTGTGCTCCACCAAGTTGCTGCAAATTCTTCATTGTATTCCAGACTTCTCCCAGTGCTATTTTCATCTGTTTGTAATTCTTTACTCTATACTTTTGTGGATGTTGTCTTTTACGGGAAGGACACACACTGAGATGTCCTAGTGTGCTAACTTGCTAAGATCACTTCTTGATTTACTTTTAACTAAGTTTCTTTGAATTTTTTTCCTTTGGTCGCTGCCCTGGGGATTACAATATGCGTCTTCAATTTATCACAATCTACTTTAAATTAAAACTGATTTTTTTTTTTTTTGGTGAAAAAAGAAACTTGGCATTAGTCTAGCTCCATTTCTCATTCCCCCCATGTTATTATTGTCATATTCATGTATAGGTGTTATAAACCCCCAGTGATGTTATCATTCCTGCTTTGAAAAATCCTATGTGTTTTTAAAAATTTAAGAGAAGAAAACATAATATGTATTTATATTATTGTATATGTATTTTTTATTTACCTTCATGCTTGCCATTCCCAGTAACTTTCATTTCCTTTTTGTGAACTGGTTACCATCTGGTTTCTTTCAGCTAGAAGAATTTCTTTTAGGTTTTTTTTTTTTTGTAGTTTAAGTTAGATAAAAACAAATTCTCTCTGTTTTCTTCATCTGGAAAAGGATTTATTTCACCTCCATTTTTAGAGATAGTTTTATTAGATAATAAATTCTTAGGTGGCAACTTTTTTTTTTAGCGTTTATTTATTTTTTATTATAGAGAGAGTGACAGAGAGCACATGAGTGAGGGAGAGGGGCAGAGGGAAAGAGAGAGAGAGTCTTAAGCAGTCTCCATGTTCAGCATGGAGCCCAATGTAGGGTTCGATTCCACAACTCTGGGATTGTGACCTGAGCTGAAATCAACAGTTGGACACTGAACTGACTGAACCACCCAGGCGCCCCTCCTTTAGCATTTTAAATATGTCATTCCACTGCCTTCCAGCCTCCATTATTTCCAATAAGAAGTAAACCATGAGTTGTATTATTGTTGACATATATGTGATGCATTATTTTTCCTCTTCTTTCTTGAAAGACTATCTTTTTTCTTTGGTTTTCTGTATTTTAACCATGATGTTTGGGTGTGGTTCTCTTTGTGTTTATGTTATATTAGGTTCACTCAGTTTCTTTCTTTTCTTTTTTTTTTAATGTTTATTTTTGAGAGAGAAAGAGACAGAGCACGAGTGGAGGAGGGGCAGAGAGAGGGAAACACAGAATCTAAAGCAGACTCCAGGCTCTGAGCTATCAGCACAGAGCCCAGTGCAGGTCATGACCTGAGCCAAAGTCAGATGCTTAACTGACTGAGCCACCCAGGAGCCCCTAGTTCACTCAGTTTCTTGCTTGTCCTTGTCTGTTTGGGCTGTTGTAACAAAATACCATAGACTAGGTGGCTTATAAGCAACATAAACTTATTTCCCACTGTTCTACAGGCTAGGAGGTCCAAGATCAAGGTGCCAGTAGATTTGGTGTCTAGTGAGGGCCTACTTCATAAGTGGTTATGTTTTCTCTGTAACCTCACATGGTGGAAGGGAGGAAGGAGCTCTCCTGGGGTATAATGGCATTAATTTTCATTCTTTTCCAGGTAAATACTACTGAGGGAATTTGATTCTATCCAACTTACATGAGGCCCCACTTTCATGACCTGATTATTTCCCAAACGACCCATCTTTGAATACCACCGCACTGGGCATTAGGTTTCAACATATGAATTTTGGAGAGACACAAGCATTCAGATGATAGCATTAACTCTTTAAGTTAATGTTATTTATTAACACTGAGGTATTTTCATCTATGTTTTCTTCAAATAATTTTTCTGGGTCTTTTTCTTTTTCCTCTCCTTTAGAGCTTCTGTTAAATTTATATTTGAACCCTTTACATTGTCTGGCAGATCTCTAAAACTCTGTTCATTTGTTTTAATTTTTCATTTTTTGTCTTTCTTTTTGCGATTGTTATTTGGATTGGATAAGTTGTATTGCTCTGTCATCAAATTCACAGCTTCTTCTGCTATCTCAGATCTGCTAGTGAACCTATCTAGTGAATTTTCAATTAGTTTTTGTAATTTTCAGCTCTAGAAAATCCATTTGATTCTGTTTTTATAAGTTCCGTTTCTCTGTTGTGAATCCCTTTTTCTTGGCTCTTTAACATAAATTATTTTCACTTTTTGAGCACATTGTCCTTTTGAAATTTATTTATTTATTTATTTATTTATTTATTTATTTATTTATTTTAGTTTTATTTCTTTAGAGAGAGAGAGAGAGAGAGGGAGAAAGTTCAAGCAGGGGAGAGGGGCAGAGGAAGAAAGAATCTTAAGGAGGCTCCATGACATGGATGGAGCCTGACATGGGACTCAAGCTCATGATTGTAAGATCATGACCTAAGGTGAAATCAAAAGTCTGATTCTAATCAACTGAGCCACCCAGGCACCCCAAGAATATTGCTCTTTAATTCCCTGAACATAAATATAATATTTGCTCTGAAGTCTGCTTGCTAAATCCAACATCTGGGCCCATTTGGAATCAGACTGATTTTTTTTTTCTGGTCACAATTTCCTATTTCTTTGCATGTATGGTAATTTTTAGTTGGAAAATTGGAAAATTGTAGTGACTCTGAATTCTATTTTATTTTCCTGAAAGCTGTTGATTTTTTTGTTTTGTTTTGTTTTACTAAGTTAACTACACCTAAATTGTGAAGTTTTTTTCCCTCCATGGTGTGCAGCCACTGGCACCACTGTGCATTTTTATTTTTAGTGTTTTATTTTGTTTTTTAGTCTAGCTTTCTAAGGGTAACCCCTGCTTCTGCATTGTTTAATGGTCAGGCAATTATTTGGACAGAAGTTATTCTCAGACACCTTGAATATGTAAACCTTCCACCTTCTGCTGCCCCAGCTGTGTGTGGTTGGAGGAAAAAATTCAAATCTACAGAAAGTCCTTAGGTTTCCCTTGACTTTCACTTTTTGCTTCACTCTCTCAGTTCTCCCCAACTCATGCATATTATAGCAGTCAGTCAAATATGTATGGGGTGTTTATTAGCTCAGCCCTTTCATGGCTCTCTCACTTCCAGAACCTCCCCCTTACATTTCTGGGTGATTTTCTGCCCACTCTGAACAGAGGATACAAACTCAAGCAAGTAAAGCTGCACATTTTCATTTCCTGTCTAGAACTGATTCCATGACCTTTAACCCATAAAACTACCAATTTTCATCCCCCCATCACAGACCGCATCTGTCACCACTAGCTGGTAAAGCCACTGGTATCACTAACTAACAGCCCTCAAACCAAGCCCACCATTCATTCCCACTAGAAAAGCAGTAGAACACATAAGCAAGAAGACCACAGACTCACGGTCATTCTAATGTAGTAGCAGTTTTTCAAGTTTCTTGAGTTTCTTTTCTTCAAGTTCTTCAAGTTTCTTTTCAAGTTTCTTCTCTTTTTTTAATGTTTATTTATTTTGAGAGAGAAAGAGAGAGCACACATGTGCACAGGGAAGGGACAGAGAGGACAGAGAGAATCCGAAGCAGGCTCCACACTGTCAATGCAGAGCCCTACGTGGCGCTCGATGTCATGAACTGTGAGACCATGACCTGAACGGCAATCAAGAGTCAGACGCTTAACCAACTGAGCTACCCAGACACCCCAAGGTTAAACCTTCTTTTTTTTTTTAAAAAATTTTTTTTTCAACATTTATTTATTTTTGGGACAGAGAGAGACAGAGCATGAACGGGGGAGGGGCAGAGAGAGAGGGAGACACAGAATTGGAAACAGGCTCCAGGCTCTGAGCCATCAGCCCAGAGCCTGACGCGGGGCTCGAACTCACGGGCCGCGAGATCGTGACCTGGCTGAAGTCGGACGCTTAACCGACTGCGCCACCCAGGCGCCCCAAGGTTAAACCTTCTTAATTTGTTATCTGCCTCTGTTCATTTTCCAGTGCTCTGAGATGGTTGGTTTCAACAACTGTGTCTAGTTTTATACTTGTTTTCTTCAAAGGGAGATCGCCCAGCTTCTCCCACCACTATTCCTGCAGTGAATCGTGGACTGGATTATTTTAATGTTTCTTCTACTCAAATATTTTATTGCACACAGCTTTTGATTTTGATCAGAAATGTACTGGTGTCAGGAGACTGGTATAGATCCATGGAAGGAGAGGAAATTTTGCATGAGTCATCTCAAAAGTGCAAAAATAAATGGGGGAGGCAGTGAGGCTGAACACTAAATGGGGGTTTCAGAGTCTAGTCTCAGTGCAGCCATAAAAGCCCTCTCTGAGGTTCTCTAACAAACATGTCTAATAAGGACACTCTTAGTCTCACCTGACACGTTTCACTGCTTCCTATCTTCTCCCCTGGGTCCTGCCCCTGCCTCCCCTCTGCCTTTCTGGTGGATTCTATGACTCTGTGAGGGTGAAAATGGCTGAAATTAATTTTCACTTCTGCTCAGACATGTGAAACCCAAGAGCAAGGTCATTTCCTCGTTCTTTTCTGAGTGGCTGCTAGAATCCATTTTTGGTTTTTTTGAACCCCTGTCTCCTGGAGGTGGATAGAAAGGTGACAATTTTTTTTCCAGACCACAAAAACATCAGCTTATCCTCCCTTCCCTGCAAACACTCACATCCCCTTGCACTCCAATCTTGAATGGATGACCCAGAGTCAGAGGAACATAGATTTTTTTTTTTCCTTAGGAAGATGCATCTCCTATTCCCCACTATGCTCTCAATATAAAATTTTGTCCCCAAATCACTTATTTAGTCATTTCTTTAATTATACATAATTGGACATACCTTGGCATCACTGAGTCCTTGCTCAGTAGAAGACTCCACCTAGGTATCTGCCTCTGAGAGTTTGAAGGATTCTTAGTCACAAATCATGTTCAAAACCATCTCCTTGGTAACTCCCCCCAATAATCCCTGATGCTCCTATAGCTCCTGCCTCTGTTCTACTATAGCCACACTGCCCTGTTGGGCTTCTATAGCCACACTTATCATACCCCATTATAATGTCTGTCTACCAGACACCCTTCCCAGGTTCCCTAGGCTGACTCCCTCAGAGGAAGGTCATGTTTATTTATATCTCTACCCCTAGCCTCTGGTGTGTGCTTATCACAGAGCAAACATTCACAAAATTTGTTGTGTTAATTGAATTGAAATAAAAAGACTAAATAACCTCATCTCAAGTCAGCAATTTTTTAAATCATATGCTTAAGGAGTTTGGGATCCTTTCAACTTGCATTTAACGCTTAGATCCAACTCTCAGGTGTCAGGAGATGAATAAGTAATAAATTAATAAGAGCTATGATGCACTGAGCACAAGTGGTTCTGGACACTGTTTGGGGCTCTTCACTACCAAGAATAGAAGACAAAGCAGTGATAAGGATTAGATTTGGAACTTAGATTAGGTGTATTCACATCAGCTACTGGTTATTTGGAGTTTACTATTGCTAAATACTGTAACAGATATAATGTTTTATGCATTAATCCACTTACTGTCACAAAAACTTTTTGGAGAAATTAAGAAGATTGTTTCCAAGGAGGCTTAGAACCCAAAAACTCTGTGTTGCTGCTGCTGTTGCTATGAATATCTGTCAAAAAGCTCTTTCTTACTGAAAACTCACAGCAACTTATTGTCTTAGTCTTAAAATCTATGAGGAAACTGAGATCTGGACTGTGGTCCCAGGCCAGGAGTAAAGCAAGCCTATCTGAATTCCATCCCTGCGAAGGTTCCCAGACATAAAGGCAGGAAAGGAGCTTGCCCATGGACTCCCTTCTGTCCCTGGATCACAAAGCAGGTGACCAGTGGCTTACCATGTCTGGCTGGACCCGCAAGCCTCCTGAGGTTGTCTCAGCAACTTGGTCCTGTTGGTCCCTTAGCTGGTATAGTACAGGACAGGCACCACCTCACCATTCCAGATTGTTAGGCCCATCATTCTCTGCTCCCCTGAGTGTTCCGAGTCAAGTGAAGTGGCACTACTGAAAGGATTCTGCAATCAGAACCAATGACTGGCTAGAGGGCCACTTGTTTTAGAAATGAGAATTCACATTTATTGAGAGCCCATTCTGTGCCCGTCACTCCCACCCATTCTATCATTTGTGCCCATAGTATCTCTGGGCTGGGTATCATCGACACTATTTGGAAGACAAAACAAAATGAACAAGGCTAGAGAACAGCTGCCCAGGCTCATACAGATGGCACAAGGCATCAGAGACCAAGCTCTTTCTTGTCTTGCGGATAAATACTGCTAGGCAGAGCTAAATACCCTGTAGAGTTAGCTTGGAGGTTTACTAACTCTGCCCAGTTTGGTGTAGGAAGGCACCACCCATGTCACTAAACCAAAACCCCATGAGAAAACTTTAGTGGCAGAGAGTCATCGGGACCAGTGGAGCCCAGGGCCTGAGAAAGACCAGCTGCTTGCGCTCCTTCCTCACAGGTTTTTCTGGGTCAGCAGTGCCCACTGGACCTAGTGAACCCACAGAAGCCTTCAAAGAGCTCAGCGAGAGGGGCGGGGCTCCTTGGGGGAAGCTGGTGAAGCTCTGACCACAAACCCAGGAGCCGGCCACCTCTGCCTGGTGCTCGCTGCCAGCAGGAAGCCACAAGCTACGTGAACTGATTGAGACAACAGGCATGGGTTTTTTCTTTGGGATTGCATCAAGAGTTGCTGGTTATAGCTAGAAAGCTGTTGCATCACAAGGGTGCAGGGATTTAAAAAGCCATGGTGAAAAGCTACTGAGCATTTGTCAAGGTAAGACTGCATCTTCTACCTTTTTGACCATCTTATTCTTTTAAACTGTGCAAACAGTGTTCTGAGGCCTGTGGTTAGGAGAGTGGTCAGGAACATCACTTTGGATGTTATAGAGAGAGAAGACATTAACATGATCTGAGCCATAGCTATGAATAGATTGTCCGATCATTTGTTGGTTTCTACTTTGGAGAGTTTTTTAGTTGTGTGTGTTTATGTGTTTCTTTATCTTTCTTTCTTTTCTTCCCCATATTTTTCTGTTTATTTATTTTTGAGAGAGAGAGCACACAAGTATGGAAGGGGCAGAGAGAGAGAGAGAGAGAGACAGAATGCGAAGCAGGCTCCAAGCTATGTACTATCTGCTCAGAGCCCAACGCTGAGCTTGAACTTATGAACTGTGAGATCATGACCTGGGCTGAAGTCAGATGTTTAACCGACTGAGCCACCCAGGAGCTCCTCATTTTCTTTTTCTTTTTCTCTTCTTTTTTTTTTTTTTTTTTTTTTTAATAAAAGCTTATCCATCCAGGTAGATTCTGCTTCTTGGGTTTTCTAAGCTGGAAAAGTCAGTGAATGTGCCACACGAAAGGTAGAAGACTGAGGGGTGGGAATATGGGTGGGCACACACATACCAGCTGTGGGGCTCCAAGCAAGTTACTCGGCCTCTCTATAAACCAGGGTAATTGTACCTAAGAGGCAGACATGATAGAGATTAGCAGTGATGGAAGGGGAGTGTCAGTTTGGCTCAACATAAATGATTGGTTGTTGCCCTTTCTAAATGTTGTTTTTAAATAAGTTTATCCATTTCTCAGACATCAGGGGTTGGGTGATGAAATAGGTTTAATGATGACTTTTTTGGCTAAGAGAGCCATTTCTGAGAAGGAAAGAACAGTTGCTAACATATTTTGAGAGGATTTTTAAAATTCTAAGTTGTTGGGTTTTTTGGGGTCTGTTTTTGCTTTTATGTATTCAAGTTAGTTAACATACAGTGTAGTCTTGGTTTTAGGAGTAGAACCCAGTGATTCATCTCTTACATGTGACACCCAGTGCTCATCCCAAAAAATGCCCTCCTTAATGCCCATCACCCATTTAACCCACACCCCCAATTCTTAGGTTTTGACAACTGTTCTAGTCATTTCATAATTGACCACTGCTTTCAACTATCCACATTACCAAGAAACTAAATAATTTTTATAATTGGGGCGCCTGGGTGGCTCAGTCCATTAAGTGTCCAACTCTTGATTTTGGCTTAGGTCACAATCTCATGGTTTGTGAGTTTGAGCCCTGTGTGGGGCTCTGGGCTGTCAGCACTGAGTATGCTTGGGACTCTCTCTCTCTCTCTCTCTCTCTCAAAAATAAGTAAATAAACATTAAAAAAATTATTGCCATTGTGCTTCCATTGTTATAGAGAAAAATTCCACATGATATGTGTAGATGCCTCTCCTCTCTAGATGGAGCTTGACTCTGCTCACCTTGAGTGCGGAAGAGACTTAGAATGAAGTATGGAAAGGGAAAAACAGTAACTCTGTAGTGGAGAACATCAGCAGACGCCACCTTAAGCAGGTGGTCAAGGTTAACGTTTCAAGGGATGTCGTGTTATATTGTGTAACTTTGGCTGCGGTGAAAGGAGAAAAGTACTTCCCCTCTGCGCTGTTCTTCCCCCAAACCTTTAACCCCGGTCTCATCATGAGACAAATCCAAAGGGAGGGACAATCTGCAGAACATTTAACCTTCACAATTGTCAAGGTCATGGAAAATGAGGAAAGATGGGGAAACTGTCACACATCAGAGGAGAGTAAGGAGACCTGACAACTAAATCTGGAATTAACATCTGGGATGGGATTGGATGCTTCCTGGCGGTGTGACCTTGGACAAGTCACCAAATGTCTTTGTGAAAAGTCCTTAATGAAAATAGGTGAAATCTAAATAAAGCCTGGAGTTTAATTAATACCATTGTGCCAATGTGATTTTCTTAGTTCTGCCAAGTATACCATGGTTAAGTAAGATGATAACATTAGGGGAAGCTGAGTGCAGGGTATATGGGAAGTCTCTACACTATCTTTGCAACTTTTCTATAAACCTAAAATTATTCCAAAATAAAAAGCTAAAAAAATTATGCTCCTGCCCTAAAGCAGACATGGTCAAAATGTGAACATGCTTGGGGAAACCAAGCATGGTCCAGTAGTCCCTACCCTCTCTTTGAAGTTTCTGGAACATAGCAGGCCTTTTGCTTTTTTTTTTTTTTTTTAACCATTGTCTCTCCCAACCTTAGTCCTAGAAATTTCTATATTTCTCTTTGTGGCATTCCTTATCACTCACTTATTCTTTCATTCAGCACACATGTGTTGAGCCCTCACTCTATGTCAGGGGCTTCAGGGTTAAGTACCCCATCCTCTGTTTGCCCAGCAGAGCTCACTGTGCTAGGTCAGGCTCTCAGGCCTCCAAGTGCATGCCCAGAGACCCAAACCTGACCTCTCCTCAGTGAGGAAGGAGAAGGCCAGAATGGAGGCAGGTGAGAGCCCCAACCCTGTGTGGAATACCAGGATGGGAACTGCCATCCTCTGGTCCCAACCATCCCCACAGAATCTGTGGCCAGCCAAGCAGCCATGAGCTGTGCTGGAAAATAATTCCCTGAACTAAGCTGTGGCCTGAGGAACGTAGAACCAGCTCCTGATGGAGTGACGCCATGGCCTTGGGAGCTCACCGTGTTGCCCTAGAATCTGCAGCAGCTGGACAGAGCCATCAGGGGCCAGCATCCTTATTTGGAAAGTTCAGGTGTGTGGGGAGGTAACAGGGGAGACTGAGAAACCTTTATCCCACCCCACCCCCACACATGCCCCCCTCCACCAGGCCCAGTAGAGCAGGTGTGCCCTCGTTCTGGGGTGATGTCCCAGCCAGATTAGAGAAAGCAGGTGAGAAAGAAGAAAGAATCGTGAAGCTGTAGGAAGACAGCACCTAGATAAAAATCACAACACTCAGATGAAGATCGAAACCAAGAACAGTGATTACCACTGGGCCCAAAGTACCTTTCCTGTCATATCTCCTGCTGCCCCCACTGCTAACCTATATGCACTTTGACTGGGCCGGTCACTCGCTTCTCTGAAATGCATGGGGGCCCGGGGTGGGGGGACGGGGTGGGTGGCACCTGCTCCTGCTGCTCTCTTGGCCTGGGACCTCCTCCCCACTTTCTCATCTGGGCAAGGCCCACCTGTTCTAATTCTCTTGACCGATCCCACCTCCTTCTCTTCTGTCACCAGTGTCCAAATCCATTCCTTGTCCCCGTGAACCTCCAACAACATGCTTAGGGCTACTTGTTTGTAAGAGTTCTGGATCTGAGCTCCTCCAGGACAGGGAGCTGTCCCCCTTTCATCCCTCTTTGGGTCCCAGCACTCAGGACAATGTCTGGCTCAGGGCAGTTACCCTGCAAAATGGTCCTTGAGTGAAAGAAACAAGGACAAGTTTTTGAATGCAAGTGAAGATTAAACTATGAGGAAGAAAGCTCAAAGGAGGAAAAACGTGTAAGATTTAATGATCGCCCTTAGCCCAATGAACTCCAGTGCCATGGTCATGCCGGGGTTTTAATAGGGGCCCCTGAAGAAGAAGATGCCTATCAGCAGGTGTCTGCAAGGCGGTGCTGGCCAGAGGAAGATGCTGGGCCTTGGGGCCAGCCAGTTCTGCACCAGGACCTGGCTCTGCCACTTCCAGCTGGGGGTGTGAGCAAATGGCCCAGTTCTCTGTAAAGGTGCACCCAGCTTCAAGCACAGATATGAGAATTAAATTGAACCAGATGATTGGAGCCAGAGACGGAGGCATAGAAGAGGCTATGCCATGGTCCCTGCTGACCCTGCATGACCTTCACTCACAACAGGCCACTGTGTACACCAAAGGGCTGATGTTTCCCAAGCCATGTGGTAGAAGGAGGCTCCTTTGGGTGCCTTGTCATCACCACTTTCTTCTGGCTTCTTTGTATACCTTGATACCTGGGCTGCTGGGCTAGGACAAGGGTGAGGCAAGCAAGGCACCTGGGAGGCAGAATTTAAGGAGGCCCTCACCCTCAGGGGTGCTCAAGTGCAGGAAATGTTTGTGCATATTTGTGTAGTGCCTACAAAGATATGAGATGATTTGTGCTTAATGGGTCAGGAATTCTGACCTCCAAGATCATGGAAACTTGATGAGTTCCATGGGGTCTATGAGCGCTGTGAAGTTGTCTGCAAGTTTTTGTGGACATTCACACTCTTCACTCTTCTCCACAGAGTGCTCCTGGCTTCTATCACAGTCCTGAAAGCATCTGCCAACCCAAAATATTTGGAATCACCAAGTCAAATATTTAGTAATGATAATTTAATTTTATCTCTCAATGTGTTGTGGATCCCAGAATTAGAAAGAACTTGGGCATAGGAGTATGACAAAGCAGGTGTGGCTGAGAGGTTTTCTTGCATAGAGAGTGGATGGCCAGCCTGTGAGCCAGAAGGCTTGGTTCAATGTTTAGCCCTGCTGTGACCTTGGACAAGTCACTGAATGTCTTTCTGAAATAATAGTTTGACCTCACTCTCTACTGGCATAACTCAGGTAGGTTACTTTTGCCCTGGAGTCTTAGCTCTTTACTTGTTGGTAGCAGCCCATCATAGGGTTATAAGAATAAACTCTCAATGCCCTCTTAGGTGAGTTGAAACTGAAGAGTTTCCACCTAGATTCTATTCAGTTCTCTGTGTGAGAACCACCAGAGGAGTCCTTGTAATTTGAAAAAGCTCATTTCAGGGGCGCCTGGGTGGCTCAGTCGGTTGAGTGTCCGGCTTCGGCTCAGGTCATGGTCTTGCGGTTCGTGAGTTCGGGCCCCACGTCGGGCTCTGTGCTAACAAACAGCTCAGAGCCTGGAGCCTCCTTCGGATTCTGTGCGTGTGTGTCTCTCTCTCCCCCTCCCCTGCTCATGCTCTGCCTCTCTCTGTCTCTCAAAAATAAATAAATGTTTTTAAAAAAATTAAAAAAAAAAGAAAAAGCACAGTTCACATCGTAACTTTTAACATTTATTTTTATGCATGATATTTATCTTGAAATATGCCAAAGGGAGACCATGGCTTTGTTATGTTTCTCAAAGAGGCCATGAAGTCAATATGATTGAGAAACATAAATCTAGATATTTGGGGTGTTCCTCACCCCTCTCCCCCTACCATGAAGCTAGTCAGTCTGAGAGCTGTGTGTCTGGATCTCAATGCTTGGAGTGTTCAGGGAATTGCATTCCAGAATCAGGCTTGGCACCCTTTCCTGGTGAGGCTATACCATCCTAGGCTCCAGCTGAAGGCTGCTATAAGACACAAGGTAGGGACCTCACTGTGTCATCATTGCTGGGATGCCACTGAGACTGCTGTCCACCATGACACTCAGGATCACCCTACGAACGGCTGCAGGATGATTACTCTCAGGCTCCAAACCTGGAAAATCCACGCTTCTCTGGAGCAAAGGATGTCTCAAAGACACTGACTCTTCAAACCGATGATTTCCCACTCTGTGCTTTGGACTCCAGGACACTGACAGCCTAATTTGCATCCAACCACTAGCAATTGGGCAGTGCATCTCATGGTCTGTATTCCTGCGTACAAGCTTGACGCTCAGATTTGTTTTCCTGCCTGAATTTGTCCTTTGGTCTTGATTTCTTCATTTGTTTTCCTCTGCTATCATTTCATACATATTTTTATAAGTAGCTTCAAATCTTTTTGGAAGCACCAGAAAATGAATAAGTCAATAAACAAAAACAGAACAGCATTTTTGAAAGCGCTTGATGCATGGTATGGGTGCTCGATAAGAATTAGTTTCCTTTCTGTGTACAAAACATAGACCAATTCTTTGTGTTTTTTGTTTGTCTTGTTTTGTTTCTACAAGGGTGCCACCTATGGTGAGATATTCAGCTGTGGGTCTGTTAGACATACACAAGCAGCTTGTCTCACTGCCTATTCTTACAGATATTCCTCTTGGTACTGCTACAAAGATTAGATGTAGTTATTCCATGGGAAGAGTCCGTTAATTCCTACCATTTCTATAGTAGAATCAGATTTTTAAAAAGATGTTTATTTTTTAAAAAAACTATTTCATTTGAGGGGTGCCTGGGTGGCTCAGTCGGTTGAGCGACGTCTCACTCTTGATTTTGGCTCAGGTCATGATCTCACGGTCCATGAGTTTGAGCCCTGCAACAAGCTCTGTGATGGTGGTGCAGAGCCTGTTTGGGATTCTCTCTCTCTCTCTCTCTGCCCCTCCCTTGTTCTCACTCTCTCTTTCTCAAAGTAAACAAACAAACAAACAAACAAAACCTATTTCATTTGAAGATGGGATCAAAAACAATAACCCATTTCATGGTTTTATTTGGGTAGCTTTATGGCAAAGGCTCAAATCCCTTTTTCCCATGTGTTGACGTGGAAAGGAATCATTTCCCCCTTGTGGTGTCTGATGGACATCCTGCCATCTGCCAGTACAGCAGGGGGAGATTAGGTTAAGATAGCTATCTCCTAGACTGAGAGCAGTCAGACGCTGGTAAATATTCAACAACCAGCTTTCCGGGAAACAAATGTACACACATATATACACACGTAAGTTCATTAAACATTGTACTGGTATAAAGAATATGTAACACATAATTTACAAATAAAATATGTAACGTTCTTGGGGCCCTGGGTGGTTCAGTCGGTTAAGCTTCTGACTTCGGCTCAGATCATGATCTCCCGGTTTGTGAGTTCAAGCTTCATGTCGGGCTCTGTGCTGACAGCTCAGAGCCTGGAGCCTGTTTCGAATTCTGTGTCTCCCTCTCCCTCTGCCCCTTCCCTGCTTGTACTCTGTCTCTTTCTCTCTCTCTCTCAAAAATAAATAAACATGAAAACAATTTTAAGAAAATATTCATTATAAATACCATAGAGCGATCGATTCTCCACAGAATGTTTTTGTTGACTTTTGCCAAATTCTCATATCCATGGGCTGCAACTGATGCACAAACATAGTGTTGGCATGAACATCCATTGGTATTTTCATTTATGTTAAGTAGACCAATGTGACAAAGACATGTTGGAATTGCACTCATGAGGCAGTGATGTCACTGGCTTCTTTGTTACATTGGCTAATAGTTTTTAATTACTCAAAACACTTTTCTCAAGTCCTTTGTGCTATTAACAGATATAAATAGGACACATTTTAAAGGATTACCTGCATTATTTTAACATTTTATCCATCACGGTATTAAGTCTGAAAAATCAACAAAAAAGCAAATCAACCCCAGAAGCCCTTTCCTATTCCTGTGGTGTAAACACTCCTATATTGCCAATTTCAAGCTGCCAACGTGACCTGGCTGGACATGGGGCCGGGAAGAGATGTGCAACAGCGCACCATTATACAGCATTTCCACTGCACACACAACTGATGTAAATGACCTCAGTGAGAATAGTGAAATGTAGTGAAATAACTGGGAAATGATGACATTTGGGTGTTTACTACCTTCGTTTTTAATATAACTCATTTAATTGTATTTTATATAATTTAATTTTGATTTTAGACCATTTTCATTTTATATGGTTTGGTGTTGAATAATGAGGTGCTTAACAAATGGCTCGTAAAGTTCCCCCGAATTTAACAACTGGCTCTTACAAACCTGCACGAGTTGGCCCCAGCACATTGCTGATGAGAAGCAGGATACCTCAGTTTCAAACCACAGATCAGCGTCCTGTCTGCATCTGGCTTTGCGAAGCAGGGGCCAGTGGAGAATAGCTTGCCACCTGGGTTTTCCTGAGTCCTGAGCCTTGCAAAAGAGGCCCAGGTACCCAGAGGGTCCTGCTGTCTGCTTGGTGGCAGGGAAAGAGGGGGAAGTGTATGGCCCTGGATAGAGACTTTCTTCCCACAATGGTCATGCCCCTGCACCAGTTGCTGGTGCTGGTGACCTAACTTTGGGAGACCATAGCCCCTTGAGGCGTTTCACGGAGCTTATAAGCTTCTTTAACTTGCATGTAAACTTTTGTGGACACAGGCAACCCTCTACAAAGAGCATTTCTGGCTTTCATCAGATTTCATCCATCCAGGAGGGTTTGGGACTTGCTGGTACAGAAAGAATTGACTTCTGGTTAATTCCTGGGGGGAAACGTGGCTTTCCCATATGCTCTTGAGTCAACACGGGATTCTCTTCCTGCTCCAAGAATCACTCCTGGGAGGCCTTTGCCACCAGCGTCAGTTAGACGTAGAAAGCAGAGACATTTCCTCAAGTGGAAACAGGGCTCTGTGAGGTACAGAGTGCTTGTTGTTGGCAACTGTCTGAGGCTGAGATTGGCAAGAGATACCTGCTCATATCGGCCTTAACAACCAGACCTGGTGGCTCTGTCACAGGTGTGGAGGAGGTAAGGGTGGGGTGTCACTTGTACCCATGTTTCTGCTGGGATCTTACTTCAGCTGAAGCTGCTAGCCTCTTGGGCTGTCAGACAAAGGAGCCAGCTCCCAAACTCTCCTCCTGGTCAAATAAATCTTCCGAGGCTTCTTTGCTCCATGTTGTCACTCAGACAAGCGGCCTCTGAGAACGAGCAAATGGGAAGTGAAAGTGACACCCCCAGAGAGGCTTCTGGCTCAGAGACGAAGGACAGGCCCAGTGACTGATGTCTTCCTCAGAGCTGGGACTCTGGCCTTTAGAGAGATCTCATTTGCTTGCACAATAGTTTCCTCACAGAAAGGTCATACTCCTTTGTGGCATAGGAAAAAGGGTTTAAAATCTTTCTCCATGAGGCCCTTGATTAGGGTGCACATGGCTTGCAATGCAACGTTCATTGGATTCCTGCAAAATGACTCTGCGACATTCATCCCAGTGGGTCTGGAGCCTTCTGTTTTCAAATCAGGTTCCTCTAATTGCTGCCTGCACATAAAGCCACTCTCTGATGACGTGTGCTCCACCTTCCTGCCAACTCCCCCCTCCTATTTATTTGTGTGCTGTCCAAACCGCCATGGAGAGACAGCCTGTATGTAAGAAAGTTGACATCTCCATGTTTGGTCCTTCCTTTCCTGTCGAACTGGAAAGCCTGTTGGAAATTGAATGAAGAAAAGGCATGAAAAAGAATAGGGAAGAACTGTGGGCTCTGGGGAGCTGACTCTGTCCCTATAGAATGTTGTCATAAGTTTGATATTTAAGATCAATGAATCTTAAATGGACTTCTGTGAATCTTCATGGTTCCATGTCTTTAGTTCCTTGCACGTGGGAATGGCCGCCAGCCAGCCTCCACTGAGCACGTGTTCAAAAATGTCTCCAGTGTGGTGGTTTGCTGTTGGAGATTACCCGAGTGACTGAAGGTGTCCCCCACCTCCCACCTGCCCCACCTGAGATTCAGTCTGAGAAGGGAGCGCTTCTACTTCCAGCCTGGGATGTCCTGGAGCTCTCTGGCATGTGGTGTTTAGGGGAAGTCGTCCATTTTGGGCCCTGTTTTAAAGATGTTATAACTAGAAAAACAAAAAAGAAAATCTCTCCAGGGGAAGAGGTTATTGATGTAGGATATGCTCTCTCTCCATCTCACACACGCACGAACACACACAGCCACACAGGCACATGCACACACAAGCACATGCACAGATACACGGAGGCCCACACACAGAGGTGACACACATACCTACCAACAACAACAAAACATGCCCAAACCCACTGTTGCCAAGGCCATTGTGACAGAGTAAGGAATAAAGTCTGCCCCATAAAGAGGTTTCCAAGCTTCATCCATTTTGTAGCAATCCTTTGCTAAAGCACTTTCTTCCCTAAAGTTCTTCTCGCTTGTTTTCTCATCAAAGTTCTCTGCTGTCAAATGGCAAGAAGTGCCTGTCTTCTAGTCTGAGTGGGTCTTGAGAAGGGAGGGAGCATTCTCCTCCTCCTCCCCTCAGCTCAGAGCCCAGAATGGTGTGTTGGCGGCCAGCAGCTCCATGGGGATGCTGGGATGGGGGTCACAGCAGGGGCCCCATCTCCTTCTTTCTCTGGGGCTGGCCTTCCTTCACCCGACTCCACACTGAAGAGGCAGGGTCTGAAATCCTCAGGATATTTGCCTCATCTTCCACTGCCCTGCTAAGGGTGACTGAGTCCCCCCTGCCCCCCCCCCATCCCAACCTTTACCCCAGCATCTTCTGGAGGAGGCTCTGTTCCCTGTGGAAGAAACCTAAAGTGCGGGGAAAGTGGGAGCCTTAGCAAAGGCCAGAGGGTGGGCTAGAACACTCACTGGTTTCCCTGACTGAGGGCAATACTGTGATAACATCTGTGATAATATCTGTCTCCTCCTTTCTCAAATTTATCCCTGGATCTCCACTGCTTTAACTCAGGCCCTTCCTGCCTCTAGACTAGATGACTGCCACATCCATAGAGCTCCTGTCTTCTCTGCAGTGATTTGCACTGCAGTCCATCCTCTCTGTAGCTGGCAAGGTCTCTCTGAAGCTCAAATGTGGCCCTGGAACCCCCAGAGGAACATCTCTGTTGACTCCTCAGTGCCTGAGAACAAAACCCAGGCCTCCTGGGACCAGATGTCTTAGTCTCCTGTTCCAGCTTCTCTCCTGGTGTTGTTCTTTAGGCACATTGGGCCCAGCAGTCCTGTCCCCAGTGACTCCCTGTTGCCCGTCACACCTCAGAGCTTGTGCTGAGCCCTCTTCTCCACTTGACATGCCCATCTCCATGAAGAAAGCTCCTGTGCATCCTTGAAGTTCCAATCCCAAGGTCTCAGCCTCCACAAGTCTTCCTATAACTGTGCCACCCTGGCCCAGGCACCAGCAGGCATGGCTGATGGCTTCTTCTAATGAGCGCAGCAGGGGGCTAGGGTAGCAAGGGCCTCATGCCAGGCACATGCACACACAAGGACACACCCTCATTCCCTGTTTGCACAACCCCACTGTATCACGAGTTCCCAGTGGCACACCCGGAGAGCAGAGTTCCTTTTTGAGGTCACACAGATAATCAGTGACCAGCCTGACCCTCAGGCTGGACCTCCTAGCTCCTCACTCTGTCTGGTCACACCATAGGGTGTCTCTAACACAGCCTTCAAACCACCCTTAAACTCTCCCATGACCCCTTTGCAAATCTAAGGGGTAGACAATGCATGGCCGAATTAGTCCCTTTGCTTTATTCCCTTTTACCTTCCAAAGGTCAACACTCAGAAATATGTATTTTGCTCATTTGTCATTCATTTAAAAAGAAGAAGAAGAAGAAGAAGAAGAACGTGCTGATTGCGAGAACAATGAGGCTAAGGGGGAATCTTTGGAATTGTTGATAAGGACACCGACTTCAGAGAAAGTGGAAGAGTAGGTTGAGTGAGTCTGTTACGAAGGTGGTCCTGGCCTCTGGAAGAACATCTGGAGGGTTCAGTGAAGTCATGACAGAGTAAATTCATGTGGGGTGAGTGTAGACTTGAGTCCACACTTGGTGAGCAAAAATAGAATATCTAGTCTGAACATCTTGATTTCTGCTGGTAGTGGAAAATAGCCCCAGTGAGCTCAGTGCTCTCTCCCTTTCTCCAGGGCTGGGCCCCAGTTCTGGGGGGGGGGGGCGCTAATGGGTCTTAGGACTTTGGGGCAGTGCAACACATCTGGTCTTCATCATCAATCCACACAGGCCACTTCTAGGATGTCTAGTTCCGGCCTCTGACCTGGGTCAAGCCCTCCTCCAGGACTTCTGTGCCACATCATGGGTCCAGCAGTCATCACGCTGCTCCCCTCCAACTTTGGACCAAGGGACTCTGGTGAGACCACCTGGGTCCCCATATTGCCCAGACCAACTCACCACATTTCTCTCAGTCTGAGCCAGGAGCGTTCTCTTGTTTCTCCTTTCTGTTTCCCTGTGGCAGTGGCCTAAACGTGGGCGAGGAGGAAAATAATAAATGAATAGAAGAAGAAAAAAATCCATTCACATCTCACAAAAACGTTCTGCTGACAGAAACCCTGGGTAAGCAACACTGGACTTGTTGCTTTGATTTTTTTTTCCAACATAGAGTACAAATGTAAATCGTGTTTCCAAACTGTGTCCACAAACTTAGGGAACTGTGAGAGTGCCCATGGATCAGGACGAATAGGGGAAGGGGACTGAGGCAGACGAGGGAGGATGGATGGTTTGCCAACCAGCTCCAGCTGTGGGAGGAATGGACATGAGAACTTGGAAAGAAAGCAGAGCACCCTAGCTTCCTACCTGTGGTAGACCATCCCACCCCCAGGAGTGATCCTCGATCCAGTGAGTCCAGCCTGGACCACCAGGAGGATATCAAGATGCAGGTGGGCACTGATGGCTCCTGCTGGGGTGGGGGCCTGTCGCTGCCTCTGAGGAGGACAGATTGCCCTGATTGGAAGGGAAGATACCACCGACCTCAGCTTCTGGGAGCCATCAGAGGAAGGGAAACAATACTCTAAAGGAACTTTAAAGAGACAGGAGCCTAGTGATCCCAGTGGAGATAAAGGATCCAGCTCAGGAAGCCAGATAGTACTCAGAATCTAGAAGGGGCCAGAGGATTCCAGTGGGCAGACTTGAGAGTTTGGGGAGGGGGAGATCCGAGGGTTCGTGTGGAGGTAAAGCAGAATGGGTGCCAAAGATCAACCAGGCATTAGGGGTACAAATGACTTTAGTAAGACAGGATAGTGACCTCAAGTTAGGACTGGAGGAGGAGCCTGAAACCAGTGGGGGAAGAAATTGGGAGAGCTGAGATGAGGATGCCCAAGAATGCCAGCCTGTGCCAAGCGGGTTCTGTCCCTGAGGCTGCGTTTCTACAGCTGGGCACTGGTCTTGCCATCTCAGCTGGGGGACTTCCTATCTCTGGTCTTCAGGTTCCGACCCTGCTAATGAGGGGGTAGGCTAAGTGGGCTCTGGGCATTCCATCCAGTCAACCCTTTGCTGGGTCTACTGGGCACATAATGCATATCGATCAAATGTGGAATAGCTGCCAGTACTTGAGCGCCAAGAAATGTGCCAGGTGCTTTGTGCAATGAACTCCTTTAATTCCTGCAACAGTCCCGTGTTGTCATCAGGAACCCACCGAGGGCCCCGGGGCCAGAAGGCCAGAGCCCAGATGCAGACTCAGGTCTGTGTGACTCCAAAACCGGTGCTCTTTGCTTTCAATTATTCAGTCTATCAACCGCCCACTGTGTGCAGAGCACTGACCCAGGCCAACAGTAAGGGCAAGAGAAGCCTATCGCCCGTATGGAGGCAGAGGCCAAACCCTGCTGTGAAATTGCAGCTGGCCCAGCCACACACAGCAACTGAGCAGAAATGGGCCGCCAAGCATGGAGGAGCGCAGCGTCACGCTCACTTGGCATCTGGGAAACCTCTACCCGAGGGGGCATGCAGCACAAGCTTGCTGTCCAGAGAATGCCTCTCTTGTCCTGTGGGCTAGGTCAGCACCTGTCAACTTGCCTTTTCCCTTGCTGGCTGAGCATCGCTCCTGTCTACCCAGGAGCTCCAGCCTCCGTGACATCACCTTTCATTTCTCTGTTTCTCCCCACATCTGCCCACCCTTAGGGATCAGTCATCGCCTGAAATTCCTCCTGCCCCATTGTCTCCCTGCCCTGGAACTGTCAGTTGTCCATTGTTACTTATTGTGACACACGCTAAGCCAGATACATGCTAGGCCCCGAGGACACAGAAATGAGAGTCGCTAAGTCAGACGTGAATAGCCATCCTCCCCACCCCCATCCGTCTGTGACGGGGCTGTCGCAGAGGTCCTGCCACACGCTTTGAGGACATCAGATGAGGAAGCCACTCATTTATCCAGGGGCCAGAAGAACTATGATAGAGGAGCTGCAGGAAGAGGGGTTTCGCAGGGCCCAATACCCCTGCGTGCAGCTCTGGGGCGGGGACTACCGCCCCCTACTGTTCACATTCCCCAGCGGTAAGTGCCCAGAGGAGAGGGAGGCAGTTTGGGGCTCAGCCCCTAGGGAAGTGAGCCAGAGCGCAGACCGCTTTTACGTGGGAGGCTCTGTGCTAATGACTAGTATGCTGACCACGACCTTTAAGAAGGTCAAGTGGCCTCCTGACGCCCGAAGCTGCTGCCCCTCCAGCAAGTTGCACTGCAGGAAGCTTTTCTGTAATTTTCTCTTCGTGTCTGTTTGAGAGCAGCCAACCTCCCAGCGCCCACTGGGACCCCTTGGGGACTCCATGCCTGTTTACAGCATCAGCAAACATCAGACAAGTCATTTACCTCTGACTCTGTGGGTCAGTCCACTTGTGCATGGCATGAATCTGAACACCAGAGAGGCTCACATGGATTTAGACACGGATGTCCTCAGGCTGCTTGTATGAACCAGTCTCCCCATTGGCTGGACTCAGATGCCAAGGACCTAACGTCCGCCAGGGTGGGTGATGGAAGGTGGGAACAATGAATGTGCTCTCACTGCTCTTTCAGTCCCTCGCTTGGTTTTGTGTGTAGGGGGGTCTGGCGGAGCTCTGACGGGGTCTGCCCACCCTGCCTGCCTCCTCAGCCAGCTGAGAAGGGAAGCCACAGAAAGAGCCGGGTGCTTGGAGGCGGGACAGTGCCACAACCATTTGGAAGAACAGGCTGATTTTGTACAGATTTATCATTTATCTCCTTACCTCACAACTGTAAACTTTATGTAACACCAAAAAAGAAAATTGAAAGCAGCTACAAACCATCAATAATTCTACTAACCTCACATTTTTACCCAAGAGCTACTTGTCTTGGTTCACATGATACAGTTTTTAACGGCCGGAATCACAAGGGACGTGGCAGTTTGGATTCTTGGATTCTTTGGAAACGCATCTTTTCCGTGGCTGTATGTCTTCACAATGATCATTTCTATGGCTGCATAATTTCATTTCACTGTGTTAACTCTAATTTCACCATTTCAACTGGACATTGGCTTGCTTTTTTTTTTTTTTAACATCATAGAGGGCTTTGATTAAAAACAAAATAACATGTAGTTTGCAAAGCCATGCTGAACCCCATGACACAGCTGAAGGCTATTCTTTCCTAATCCCTCCAAGGACGGACAGACAATTACACAGGGAGCCCAAATGCTCATTTTGAGGGTGGAGTCGGGTGGATTTGGGATTGCATTTTACGTCATGGTGATAGTGGCCTGAGTTCATCCTCTGCCATCAATTCCTTGTTGTCAGCAACCATATTTGCTGGCCAGGGTGACCAATGTGGTCTTTGGCCAGAGAACAGACTTTTCTCTCTATGAAATGAAATGACTCATGAAGAAAGAAAACCCAAGGCTTTGGCCTCATCTGTCCCAAGGTTCTTAATCAGAGGTCTGTGAAGTGCTGTGGGAGTTTTAGGGGGAAGGGTGCTGAAATTGGGCACAAAATATAATATGTATGTACGAAAGTATATTTTCTGGGGAAAATCTGTACTTTCACCAGATTCTCAAAGAAGGCTGCGACCCCAAAAATGTTTTATTTATTTAGGTGAGAGAGAGAGAGAATGGGGGAAGGGAAAGGGGCAGAGAGAGAAAGAGAGAGAATCCCAAGCAACCTCCACCCTCAGTGCAGAGCCTGACACAGGGCTCGATCCCACGATTTTGAGATCATGACCTGAGCTGAAATCAACCAACTGAGCCACCCAGGCAACCCGATGCCAAAAATGCTTTAAAAGACAACTGATCTTTCTCTCTCTCCCCACCTCCTACCCCAACTACTGCTCCTTTTGGGAGTCTGGGATTGAAATGAAAGAACCCTAATGATCTATGTCTATATACAGAGGTCCAGTCATGGTATGGAGAACCTATTATCCCCATTTTAAGGATGAGGAAATTGAGGCTCAGAAACACTTCTAGGGGCAGGGTGCCTGGGTGGTTCAGTCGGTTAAGTGTCTGACTTGGGCTCTGGTCAAGATCTCACAGTTCGTGAGTTTGAGCCCGGCTTTGAGCTCTGTGCTGATAGCTCAGAGCTTGGAGCCTGTTTCAGATTCGGTCTCTGTCTCTGTCTGCCCCTTCCCCACTCACACTCTGTCTCTCTCTCTCAAAAATAAATAAACATTAAAAAAAGTTTTTACAAAAAAATAAAATTCTTCAAGGGCCTAGAGCTAGCATGCAGGGAGCCTTGGTTCTGAACCCAAGTCTGTTTCACTAGCAAGTCTGTATGTGAGTACCCATTTTACTAAAGTGCCCTATGGTTAAAAGAGTTGTTTCTGTTTTTATTTCTTTAACCAAAGCTAATTGCTAATGCGTTAAAGTGAGAGACTCTGCTATGATTATGGCCATCCATGGTGCTTAACTAAAGGAAATGTTTTGGCATTTTTGAAAGCCTGGCATTTTTTCTCCAGGGAGGCAGGCGGGTACAGAAATATTTGTGGCTGGCTAATTGTTCTTTCCTGCTACAAGCATTAACCATAGGAGGTGAGCTGTTGTTTATCAAACTGAAATGTCACTCAAGGCTTAAGGAGCCAAAGAAACTTTGAAATTCAAGAGACCAAAGCCAACGGTGGGAGGTTTCAGCTCGTGATTCCCTGAATGTCACTGGGCCTTTTTGAACAAACGTTTTTATTAACAACAAAGCATTTGGCACCAGTGAGTTTGGCTTCCTAAATGTGTTGATTTCTTCTCTCTTGGTATTCTTGGGCTACATCTTCTTAAACTCCAGCACATACCTGGGTATGTGTAGATGGGGCATAATTCAACTTTGCTCTCCTTGCTTCCTCTGGGAATCTCTGCTAAATGAGCCACTCGTTACTACTGCAATGACAGTCCTTAAAGGGGAAAGGCTTCCTTAATGGTTTGTGTGGTGACAGACGGTAGCTCCACCTGTGGTAAGCAAAGGGGACCGTATAGATTTGTCAAATCACTATGTGCTACACCTGAAAGTAGTGTAATATGTGTGTCAACTACACCTCAATTTAAAAAAAAAGTGAGGGGCGCCTGGGTGGCTCAGTCGGTTAAGTGGCCGACTTCGGCTCAGGGCATGATCTGTCAGTCCGTGAGTTCGAGCCCTGCGTCAGGCTCTGTGCTGACAGCTCAGAGCCTGGAGCCTGTTTCAGATTCTGTGTCTCCCTCTCTCTGACCCTCTCCTGTTCATGTTCTGTCTCTCCCTGTCTCAAAAATCAATTTAAAAAAAAGTTAAAAAAAGTTAAAAAAAATTAAAAAAAAAAAAGGTGAGCAGAAGACTTCCTGAAATATGGGAAATAATTATGCGATAAAAGAAAGGAAATTATAATTTAATTTTGGGCATCTTAGATGTAATACAACATTAAACATTAAATCAATGTGCTTTCTTGGCCCCAAAATATTGGCTAATGATCAATAATCGGTATTTAGAATAATACTGGCTTTAGTGTAAATGACACCTTTCTGTCATTGTCCAGGTAAATTAAACTATGTTTTATGACAATGGAGTACTGGGGGGAGATGGATAAAAAGGCATTTTTTTCTTTCTTTTCTTTTTTTTGATGTTTATTTATTTTTGAGAGCGGGGGAGGGGCAGAGAGAGAGGAGAGAGAGAATCCCAAGCAGGATCCGCACTGTCAGCACAGACAGACACTTAACCGACTGAGCCACGTAAGCTCCCCAAAAGGCATTGTCTTATGTCTGGGCTTCTCTGATTAATTAATTCATCCATTTATTCAAAACAAGAGAAAGAATCACTGCATATCTAATATGTTCTAAATCCTGTCAATGGCCCCGAAGATACAAAGGTTAAAAAAAAAAAATACCCCCTTCCCTTGAGACACTCACAGGAGTGTAAGTTAGGAGACAGGCATTAAATCAAGGGCCTAATATACTGTGGTTGGTGGTGTAAGAAGTTCTGTGGGCACAGGGGAGGGGTGACTAGATACAGAGTGCCAGGAAAGCCTCCCCAGAGCTGCTGATATCTGGACTAAGTCTTAAGACTAGTTCTTCAGGGGCCCGTGGGTGGCTCAGTCGGTTAAGTGTCTGACTTCGGCTCAAGTCATGGTCTCACGGTTTGTGAGTTCGAGCCTCGTGTCGGGTTCTGTGCTGACAGCTCGGAGCCTGGAGCCTGCTTGGGATTCTGTCTCCCTCTCTCTCTGCCCCTCCCCTGCTCATGCTCTGTCTCTGTGTCTCTCTCAAAAATAAATAAGTACTTTAAAAAACTTTAAAAAAAAAAAAGACTATTGTTCAATCAGACCCAGGGAACGACACCCAAGAAAATCATGTTAGGTGTTCTTTAGCTCTTTTCCAGAACCTATTATCATTTCTTAACGTGGTCTAATTAAGATTGGTAGCATGCAAAAATCCTCACTGAAATCAACCTGATAACATGTCAGTTACCCGACAGAAATGTGGATAGTCTGGAAGACTGATGGTTCTAAACTTTTGGGCTTTTTAACTGTGGTCTCAACAGAGATTTTTTAGATAGTACTTTATAGTTTACAAGTTGCCTTAATGATTTCATTTGATCCTTTAAGGCAATTGGGAAACCTAGTGTTAGCCCCATTTTATAGACAAAGCAACAGAGGCTCAGAGCGATTTAAAAATCTTGTCCCAAATCACACAGGCTTCCAAATAAATAAATATGATTTCTTGATGATTTGGGGTCACCACTATAATATATTGTTGTGCCATGCTATAATAACAATAACTGACATTTATTTAATACTTACTATGTGGTAAAGCACTATTCTAAGTACTTTACGTATTTCATCTTATTTAATATAAAATCATTGAGGAACTTCCCTTCATAAAAGCATTTTTGGCTTTTCAGTCCTTGCCCCATCTTACAGATGAATCCAGATTATTCCCTTTCAAGGTTTTCTGGGCAACATAACATGACTGCCTTTCTAAAAAATTGGTTATTTCTTCAAGGAAGGCTGAAGTGAGTTTCTCTCAAAATTTTTTGGCCCTTGATAGAATATTTATTTTCATGTTTTGTCATAATTTACCTCCATACCCTCCGCCTGGATTTGCCTTGGAGTCGAACCCTTCCAGTGCACGTCCACATCCTGGGTCTGGCTAACACTGCTGATGTCACTCTGTGGCTGGTTCGGGTACCAGGACCCTGGATCTTAAAGTGAATGTCACAGCAGGTTGGGAGATAGAGATGCCAAAGGCAGGGGAACAGCCTGAGGGTGGCAGAAATAAAGATGGAGTGATTCACAGACCGACATGATGAGAGCAGAGAGGGGATTGAAAAGGGAAGAGAAACCAGAGAACCATTCTGTGGGACCTCGGAGTCACCACCTTGGGCTCCTTTGGGCAATGAGAATGTGGGGGCTAGACCATCTCTGTATTCCATTGTCATTCTAGGGAGCCCTCAGCAGAACCCAGGTTACCCCCTAGACCCCACTGTTCCTCTGCACCTCCAGAAATCTGCAAAGGAATTATGGGCCCACCATATTACGGCTGGGGGCCACGTGGTGATCATCCTTCCAGAGCCCTCGTCATACAGACAAAGAGGGGGAAGCAAGGAGGTGCAGTGACTGGCCAGAGATACACCATGGGCTACTAAGTTGATACTGAATGACCCAGTGAGGCCCTGAAGGCATTACAAGATGCAAAATTGCCTTTTGCACACTCAGAAAGAGGTCGGACATGCTTGGAACAAGTTGGGAGCATTTATTAAATGCCAAGTTATTTGAGCTTGGTCAGTTGGCTGGCCACATACCCTGTGTTGTATATGGAGGCGTTGCATGAACAAGACTTTGGGTAACCAGAACAAGCCACCACCCAGCCAAGGTGAATTTTAGAGTTTACCAAAGTGGTCATTCCAGCTTGGCCGAAAAACACAATTAGGTAATGGGGCCACGGTCTATCCATGAGGTTCTCCCATCACAGCTCGGTGATAAGAAAGCCCAGTTGTCCCTTTGTGAAGGAGGCATTCATGTCTCAGTTCCGCTCTGAAGTCATAGTCATAAGCAGAACTAAATGTGGGGACAAGTGTGTCTGGGTGCCTTAGGGAAGAGACCTGTAAGGGTGTTTTGAGGGTGTCTGAGGCCCAGCAGGCCCCTTAAGTTCTGCCAAGACTTGAAGAGCAGAGTGAAGGCCTTTTCTGAATGCTGAGCTCTGAGGGGTGGGAGGTGGAGAGGGGAGAAGTGTGTCGGGGGAGAAGTGGGGTGGGAAGCAAGCCTGTGCGGAGACACTCCTGGCTGCCCTGCCCCTGTGGGCCTTCTCTGCCCACCCAACCCCCTGCGACCTTCCCATCTGCCACCTCTGAGCTAGGGTAACCCCTAGACCGCCGCCTCCTTGCGGCTTCGCTGGTGAATGTGCCTGTGGAGCTGGCCACACATAGGGTTGGGGGAGCCGGGAGGGCTTTTAAAATACAGATTCTCGGCCCCACCTCAGACTTTCTGCATCGTGTGAGGAGCGCAGGAATCTGTTACAGTCCCGGATGGTACCTAACACAAGCAGCCAGGGTGCTCTCTCTGCACAGGAATAGGGACCCACTGGCCTCACCTCTGCCCCCTCCTGGCCACCTCCTGTTCAAGGGTCAGTCACACATGGCCTCAGCCTTCTTTGGAATCCTCCCACCGCTCCCTGATCAGGTGTCGTTTCTGGGAATCCTTCCCCTGCTTCCCCCATATGGGCCCAGCAGTCACCACAAACACCCACAGTCCTATGCACACGTCTTCAGGGTTTTGCTGTCTTGCCAGTAGGCAACATGAGGATGGGATTCCTCCCTGGTTGGGCAGTGGAGGTGGCCATAGCAGAGGAATGATGGTGGACAAGTCCTGGTTTGCGGCCCTGCTCGACTCCACATCTGGCTGAGGGATCCCAAGCAAATTTTGCCTCTGTCATCCTCAGTTTTTAATTTGTAAAGTAGGGTAATCGATGCCTGCCTCCTGGATAGGGGGTGGTGGTGAGGATTAAATGGGAGCTAGAACACAGTGCCGAAAGGCCAGGGAGCATGTCTGTGACTTCACTCTATGCCCCCAGGGTCTGGTGGAGTGCCCAGAACAAGTGGGCACCTGGTACCCATTGGTTCTTCCCTTGCTGCTTTTAATTTGGCATATTTCTCACAACACTACTTTCCTCTCCTTTCTTTGTTTGCTGTTGCCCTAATATGTGCACTTTGTTTTCACCTCCCCTCCATTTTCTTTGACTTCATTCTTCTCAGTCAGCCCATTCATGTTCAGGTTCTTGCCTTTTCTAATAGTAGTATATGCATTTAAAATAAAACTTTTCTGGGGTGCCTGGGTCAGTCGGTTCAGCATCCGGCTTCAGCTAAGATCATGATCTCATGGTTCATGAGTTCAAGCCCCACATTGGTCTCTGTGTTGACAACTCAGGGCCTGGAGCCTGCTTCAGATTCTGTGTCTCCCTCTCTCTCTGCCCCCCACCTGCTCTCTCTCTCTCTCTCTCTCTCTCAAAAATACATAAACATTAAAAAAATATAAAATGTAACTTTTCTCAGAAGTACAATTTTAGCCCTTGGCACTCCTTTCTACCTCGTATTCTACATAGTCATGTTGAAAGAGGCAGGGAGCTTGCGGGGGACATCAAGTCCCTGAGCTGCTTCATTTACCTCTGTTTTCTTCAGAGCAGTGGTTTTAAATGGGGAATCATGGACCTTTAGTTATTCATAAAATCAACTTAGTGGATTGTCATGAGCTTTTCAACAATGACATAAACAGAGTGAAAAGACAGCCTACAGAAGAGGAGAAAGTATTTGCAAATCATATATCTCATAAGGGATTAATACCCAGAATATATAAAGAACTCCTATAATTCAAAACTAAAAAACAAATAACCTGATTAAAAAATGGACAGGGGCACCTGAGTGGCTCAGTCGGTTAAGCGTCTGGCTTTTGATTTCAGCTCAGGTCACGATCTCACAGTCATGCTGAGCATGGAGCTCTTGAGATTCTCTCTCCCACTCTCTCTGCTCCTCCCCTGCTTGCTTTTGCTCTCAAAGTAAATAAATAAACATTTTTTTCAAAAATGAGCAAAGGACTTAAATAGACATGTTCCCATAGAAGAAATACAAATGTCCAACAAGCATATGAAAGATGTTCAACATCACTACTTGTTGTGGGAAATGCAAATTAACAGCACAATGAGATATCACCTCCCACTCTATAGGATGGCTACTAATGAAAGAAAGAAAGAAGAAAGAAAGAAAGAAAGAAAGAAAGAAAGAAAGAAAGAAAGAAAGAAAACAAGTTTTGGCAAGGGTGTGGAAAAATTGGAACCCCCATGCGCTGCTGTTGGGAATGCAAACTGGTGTGGCCACTATGGAAAACAGTATGGCGGTTCCTCAAAAACTTAAAAATAGAACCACCTTATGATGCAATAATTCCACTTCTAAGTATATGCCCCTAAGAATTGAAAGCGGGTCTCAAAGAAAATTTGCATATTCATTTTCATAGTGGCATTGTTCACAGTAGCCATGGTTGGATAAACCACATGGGATAAACAATGGACAGGTAAATTCTTGCATATCCACACAATGGAATGTTTTTCGGCCTTAAAAGGAAGGAAATTCTGGGGCGCCTGGGTGGCTCAGTCGGTTAAGTGTCCGACTTCAGCTCAGATCACAATCTTGCGGTCCGTGAGTTCGAGCCCTGCGTCAGGCTCTGGGCGGATGGCTCAGAGCCTGGAGCCTGCTTCAGATTCTGTGTCTCCCTCTCTCTCTGCCCCTCCCCCATTCATGCTCTGTCTCTCTCTGTCTCAAAAATAAATAAAACGTTAAAAAAAAATTAAAAAAAAAAAGGAAGGAAATTCAAACACGTGCCACAACCTGAGATGAACCTTGAGAACATTATGCCAAATGAAATGAGCCAGTCACAAAAGGACAAATTCTGAATGATTCCACTTACCTGAGGTATCTGCAATTGTCAAATTCATAAAGACAGATAATAGAGTGGTGGTTGCTGGGGGCTGATGGAACGGGAGGGGGAGGGGAAGTTATTATTTAATGGACATGGAGTTTCAATTCTGCAAGATGAAAAAGTTCTGGAATTGGTTACACAACAACGTGAATATACTTAACATCATTGAACTGTCACACTTAAAAATTAAGATAGTAGGGGCACCTGGGTGGCGCAGTCGGTTAAGCGTCCGACTTCAGCCAGGTCACGATCTCGCAGTCCGTGAGTTCGAGCCCCGCATCAGGCTCTGGGCTGATGGCTCAGAGCCTGGAGCCTGTTTCCGATTCTGTGTCTCCCTCTCTGCCCCTCCCCCGTTCATGCTCTGTCTCTCTCTGTCCCAAAAATAAATAAATGTTGAAAAAAAAATTAAAAAAAAATTAAGATAGTAAATTTTCTGTTCTGTGTATTTTACCACAATTAAAAAAAAGAAAAGAAGTAGAATAGGGGCCCGTGGGTGGCTCAGTAGGTTCAGTGTCTGATTCTTGATTTCGGCTTAGGTCATGATCTCATGGTTCGTGGGTTCAAACCTCGTGTCAGGCTCTGCACTAAGAGTGGGGAACCTCCAAGGGATTCTCTCTCTCTCCCTCTCTCTCTGCCCCTCCCTGCTCCTTACGTACACATGCATGCACTCTCTCTCTCTCTCTCAAAATAAATGAATATTTTTAAGTAGAATAGAATATATCCAAGTGCATTGCTTGATGCAAGGGTAAAAAAAAAATCATGAACCTTTGTTTCATGGCAGGGGTGAGGGTGTGTATATGTGTACCTGGGTATGTGCTGTCTTACAGATGTACAGTATTTCTTATTGAGGGTCACTGTGAAAAAGGCAAAGAATTTTGATAAACACTGCAGTGGTCAACCTCACAGCACACAGCGCAGGGAGGACACCTGCAATCTGTGTAGGGAGACCTCCCTTCCTGGTGTGGTGCGGGCACAGAGCCTTCAGCAGAGTGGCTGCTGGTGACCTATTACTTCCCAGGGGTCTTCCTGATCTCAAGAAACACTTACTGGTGTCTATTGAGAAAGAGATGATCTAGTAGGATTTATACATCCTCAACCTTCTTCCATTTTTCCCAAGAACTAAAGCCTGAAAACTCAACGGATGTGGAAGGGAAAAGAAATGACAAGTAT
This sequence comes from Prionailurus bengalensis, assembly GCF_016509475.1. Taxonomy (NCBI): domain Eukaryota; kingdom Metazoa; phylum Chordata; class Mammalia; order Carnivora; family Felidae; genus Prionailurus; species Prionailurus bengalensis. Next base: position 52,678,542 of record NC_057344.1, read on the forward strand.
CTAGCACACTCAGTAACTGTGGACGGAGGGAGGGAAGGAAGGAAGGAAAGGATGGAGGAATGGAGGGGGGAATCGCAGAAGGAAGGAGATAGATGGGAATAAAGATGGACTGGTCCAGATCTCTCAGGTATGCAGATTTTACATAAACCCTCTGTAACCTCAGGAAGCTAAGAGGCTCATTGGAAGCCGTCCCGAGGCTTGAACAGGGGTCCGGAAATCTCAGGCTTGGTCTGTAGGAGCAACGAGGAGAAGCACCCCATTCTGCTGGGTGTTCAGGGAGTACCCCCTAGCTCTCCTTTTGGGGAAGGAGAAGTGGCTGAGAACTGCCCTACAGGCATGCCCAAAGGGAAGCATTCTCTCTCTCTAGCAATTATGGAGGGGGACCGATTGAAAGTGAAAGTGTCTGGCGTGTTTAATAAAAGAGCTACCATTAGCACGGCTTTATAACTCCCGGAAAGTGCTGTGCACAGAAGATGCCAAGAGCTCCCCCACCCCCACCCCCAGAGTGGCCCAGGTGAGGAGAGTGCAGTTCCGCGAGGAAGGGGCAGAGCTGGGACTTCAACGCTTTCACCATGATTTAAATCCCTACTCCTCCTGCTACCCCCTGGAAAGTGACAACAGTGGCTCTGGGCCACGAGGAGAAGCGAAAAGGCAATGGCAATGGACCCAGTGAAGGGATGAGATTCCCATCCTCACACATGGGACCCACCCCCCAAGCCCCCCAAGGCTGTTGCAAAGACCACGTTTCATGACACACTCACTTGCCAGCCACATAGAGGACGGAGGCCATGTTAGAAGAGGGGCCATCCATTCAGTGACTCAAAGATATCTGTGTGCTTTTACTACGTGGTGCGGGCACTGCAGTTATACCCAATGAGGTCTAGCCTCACGGGGCTCACCCTCTACTGGGGGAAGACAGAAACTGAACGAATTAGTAAATGCAAAGTGTCAGGTGGTGATCTGGACTATGGAGTAAAATAAATCAGAGTGAAGTGCCTGGGATGGGGGTAGATGGGGCTTGTGTCATCTTCAGAGGTCAGGGAAGGTCCCTCTGCTACTCAGGTGACATTTGAGCAGAGGCCTGAAGGAGGTGAAGGGGCTGGCAATATCTGGGGAAGAATGTTCCAGGCAGAGGAAGAACAAGAGCAAATACCCTAAGGTGGGAGCGTGTTTGCTTGTTGAACGGCCAGTAAGGAAGCCAGTGGGCTGAGAACAGAGTGGGCAACAGGGAGAGTGGAAGGAGACAAGGAGGGAGAAGAGAAGGGTGTGGCTCCTAACGACTCTGGAGCATGTGTGTGTGTGTGTATGTGTGTGTCTGTGAGTGGTAAGATATACATAACATAACATTGACCATTTTAAGTGCACAGTTCAGTGACACTAAGCACATTCACACTGTTGTGTGATCCATGACTGCCATGGACCTCCCAGCTTCCAGGCACACATGGACCTTCCAGACACCTCTAGACTTCGGACAGCCTCCTGCCGTTGCATCTTACACCTTGCTCCTCTGTGCCTCACCTGCTTTTGGAGTCATATTTTAGAGAGAGCTTCTTTTGGGCATGTGGGGGTGAATGGCACCGTGTGGGGGCAGAAGCTAGCTGCCCAGCTCCTCAAGACCATGCTCCTAGCCCAGCCGAGGGCTTGCAGCCCGAGTTCTGCAGTCTGGGCTCTTGGCCCTGTGACACGGTGGCATCCTATACCCCAAGAATTGGGCCCTGAGTCAAGGGCCCCTTCTCAGAGCTGAGAGGGGCTTCTGGAAAGCCAGAGAAATACCCTTTCCCTGCGCTGAGAGTAGCCCAGCTCTGTGCCCACAATGGGGGGAGCTCCAGGAAGAGTCATCAGAAAGATGTGGGAGCCAGCATCCTCAGATGGCTGGCTGTCAGTGAGCGCCATGGACGCCAGGCTCTCAAAACTCACTTTACAGAAGAGGAAACTGAGGCCAGCAGAGGGCAAAGGAATGTGCAGGATCCACAGCAGGTCGAAGGTGGGATCAGGCCTAGAACCCGGTTTTCCTGGTTGCCCCCACTGAGCAGCCCTGTGGCTTCACACAGATCTTGGGGGCCCTTCATCCATTAGGTACAGAACAACTTTCAAATTTGGGCTCCAGCTAAGGCTTTAGATGGTGGGTGCTCCCGGCAGAGCTTGGCTTCCCAGATCAAATACCCACTTGCGTGTGTATTTATGCAGCGTGTTCAATTTTCACAAATGGATCTGTCAAATCCCTGCTGGATGCTGGTTTCTGAATTCTGAATGCAGAGGCCCCGCAGCAGGGGGCTGGGAGTGCAGCGGAAGGTTCTAATTCTTCTGGAGGATTGAGGGTTATCTCTTTCCTCTCCCCTCCCCTCCACATGTGAAGGTCAGCCCCACCTTGTCATTAGCACCTCAGGCTTTCTATGCATTTCCTCCATTTCCACTGACAATACCCTGTCCCACCACTCCTCACTGGGCCTCCTGCCAAGTTCTCCTGCCTAGCGACCCTCCTTCTGGCTCACGCCCCACAGCCTCATCCACACAACAGCCACAGTGATCTTTCTAAAAGGTAAGTCAGCCTTGCTTACAATAGTTAAATGGGGCATTTCAAAAGAAAGCCCAACTCCTCGCCTGCCTCCCTCCTTTGCCTTCACCTCCCCTGGCCTTCCTGACCTTGCAAGAGCTGCCACCTCAGTTTAAGGCCACCACCCCCTGGGAGAGGTCTTTCCTGATCCTCTGAATAACCCCGTGCCTCTGCGGTGATTCTATCACACTGTCCTCTACTCTCTGCACAGCGCTTACCTCTTTTGGAAAGTGATTGGCCATTTACTTTTGCTTATTTGCTCTACTGGCCATCTGTCAACTAGAAAGCGAGCTCTGGAGCAGGAGCAGGAACCTGGTCTGTCTTGTTCTCACTCGTGTCTGATGCTCACCCCAGAGTGCCCTGGGGTCTGTGCTCAAAAGTATTTGCTGGAGCAGGGGTGGGGGGAGAATGAGGTGCTCTTAGGGAGGAATGAGATAGTTCTAGCTTGTGCTGGGTGCCAGAGGACCGTGCTCATTCTCACACGCGGCTGCTGGGAGTCCACAGTCTTTCTGGAAAGCAATTTGATAGTTTGGATCAGGAATCCTGAAACAGTTCCATACAGTATTTGTCCCAACCAGTTTTCCTTCTGAGAGCCAAAACCAGGGTTGGGGGCGGGAATCTGAAATGTAGGCAGCAATTTTATACACAAATATTAGATAAAGCTCTATGTGTATGTGTGTGTACGTGTGTGCACACACATACAGGAAGAGGACAATTTTAAATTGTGTTTATTGTCAGTTTGAATGATATGAACAAAAGCCTATGATGTAGTGTTTGGTGATAAGAGGAAGACAAAAGTGTACATACCGCCCGATAAGAACTAATATGTATTTAGAGGCTATTTGTACCAGACGTCATGCCAAGGACTTTACTTATATTTTTCTGCTTCTCTCAACAACGTTTGTGAGGCAGTTATTATTATTTTACTGGCTGGGAAAGTGAGATTTCAAATGATCAGGGATATTGATGAGTGTGGTGTAGTTTATAAATCATAAAGTCAGGATTTAAGTCCATTTCAAAAATTCCACATTCAACCATGGTCCCCACTGATGTCAGCTTTGGAAAAGCTCCCTCCCCCATACCCCAAAAAAGACTAAGAAGAAACACACCAAAATATTCACAGAGGTTGCCTCTGAGTGTTGGGATTATAGGAAATGATCTTCTTTGTAACTACTTACATTTAATTTTTTTTTCTATCATGAGTACATGTTATTTTTATACAAAGTTTTGAGTTTTATTTTAAAATAAATTGTCACACACATATCTATAGGTAAATTCGGTTTATCAATACAGAAGCAAAAGTATTTTTTTTAAATCAGTTTGAGTCAAATATAATATTTAATATATTGTGACTAAGTAGAATTCATCCCATCGTGAAAGGAGAATTCAACATTAAGAAAAGTATTAGTGTAATTTGTCACACCAGCAAGTCAAAATAGAAAGGTAATTGTTGACAATTGTCCTGATAGGTATTTTAAGAGACATTCAACAGAATTCAGTGACATTCTTATAAAAGCTTCTTGTAACCCAGCGAAAAGGAAAACTTTCCAGATTATCTACTGAAAGCCAACAGACAAATTCAAGATAAATGAGATGTGCCTAACACTGATATTATTTAACTTTGTTTTGGAAATTTAGCCTGTGTAATATAACAAGAAAAAGCAGTAAAACTACATATATAACGAAAAGACGTAACAGATGATATCTCTTCTTCCTGAGAAATCTAAGACAAGTAACTCAAAAACTATCAGAACTAATAAAAATAACTCAAATATACAAAAACCAATAGGTTTCTTTTTCTAATATTAACATTAGCAAACCAATTTTTTGAAAATAAAACATGGACTTAAATGTAATACCAACAAAAACTAGCACAGTCATTTTTAAGTTGTCAAAAATTATTCTTTTTTAAAAATTTTCTTTAATGTTTATTTATTTTGAGGGAGAGAGTGACAGAGTGTAAGGGAGGGAAGGGCAGAGAGACAGGGAGACACAGAATCCAAAACAGGCTCCAGGCTCTGAGCTATCAGCCCAGAGCCCATTGCAGGGCGCAAACTAACCAACCATGAGATCATGACCTGAGCCGAAGTCAGACACTTAAACAACTGAGCCCCCAGGCATCCCAACTTGTCAAAATTATTCTTAAATTATATTAGAAAAATTAGCAAGAAAGAATAATAAAGTCTTTTTTTTTAGAAGTCTTCTTTTAAATTTATTTATTTATTTAGAAAGAGAGAGAGGGAGGGAGAGAGAGAATCCCAAGCAGTCTCCACACTGTCAGCGCAGAGCCCTATGCAGGGCTCGATCCCACGAACTATAAGATCATGACCTGAGCCAAAATCAAGAGTGAGATGCTTCACCAACTGAACCACCCAGGCACCCCAATAAAGAAAGCCTTAAAGGAAGAAATTGAACTGTATTATTAAACTGGAGTAATTAATATTTAGGAACAAACAGAGTCCAGCAATAGGCCCATGAATATGTGGAAATTTAATATGTGATAAGGGAAGCCTTTCAAATCATTGAGAAAGATGGACTTAAAAAAGTTATTATATAATACTTGATTTGTCAACCAAAAATTTCTCTTTATTCTTGAGATATTCTATACATTTTTTAAAAAGTTTTAATTCTTGCTTTTGATATTTAATTCTTCCATCAGTTTGGATAGGACAGTTGAGAGTGATTATAAAGTAAGGATACAGTTTCATGTTTTTCTACATAGAAAACCAGTTGTCCCAGCATCATTCATTGAATGGCTCATTATTTTCCTGGTGATCTTCCATGTCTCTTCCGGAATGTACTATTGCCCATGTGGGTGAGGGTCTAGTTTCCCTGTATTACCTGTGTATCTCCACTCTTAATTGCTACAGTTTTTAATAACTGTTGGTATCTCATAGGGGTCTCCTATCTTATTCTTTTTCCTCAGGAATATATTTTCCATTCTTGGGCCTTTGCTCTTGGGTAAAATTTTAGAACCAGTTTATAAAGTTCTTCAAAAACAACAGGTGGAATATTGGTTGAAAATAAATTCAATTTTTGAGTGATTTGGGGAGAATGTACATCTTTAAGATAGGAGTCTTCCTAATCTTGATCAACGTATATCTCTCCTTTTCCTTAGGATACTTCTTTAATGTATTTCAATTAAATTTATATCATCATGTAAACTTGCACATTTTTGTTACATATATTTCTAAGCAATTCTATTTTTAGTTGATATTAGAAATGAGCTCTTTTTTAAAAAAAAAATTGAACTTTCCTAAATGGTCAAAGGATATGAAGGTCATACACAGAGGGAAAACCCATATAATCAAAAAACATCTCAAAAGTAATTAGGGGAAAAGAAATGAAAACAAAAAAATTCCATTTATCACCCATCCAATTAGTTAAAAGTAAAAAAAAAAACCCTGGTCTGATAACACCAGGTTTGGTGGGAATATGGAGGAAATGAGAATTCTTAGGTATTGCTGGTGGGAGCATAAACTGGCACTTTGGAGACCATTTTGGGAATTCACAGTAGCGCTGAAAGAGCTCTCCCTACTGCCCTTAAGTCTGCAAAGTAAATTAAAGCCACATTGGTGAGAGAAACTCTCATAGATGTGCACAAGAGGACATGCTCATCACACGGCAATTTGTAAAAAATGAATGAATGGATAAATAAAATGAGGTTTATCCACTTATTGGAATCAAATCACACAAAAATAGAAGAACCAGAGATCTATGTAGTAAGATGAACAAATCTTAAAAACACCATTTTTTTAAAGCAAGTTGCAAAAAGGTTACATGCATTATGAAGCCATTTTTGCAAAACCATACTGAGCAAGAGTATATATATATTGTTTGTGGCTGTTTATACAGATGTCACTAATGTACAAACCCGTACATGGTAATAGCACTCACTAACTTCAAGGTAATGATTACTTTTGGATACAAAGGGGAGAAAATAATGATCAAGCCTTAGTTCTGTCTGTGACATAAAGACACAGGAACACAGATCCCCCTGAGATCAGGAACATGACAGGGATGTCCACTCTGACCACTGTTGTTTAATATAGTATTGGAAGTCCTAGCCTCAGCAATCAGAAAACAAAATGAAATCAAAGGCATCAAACTTGGCAAAGATGAAGTCAAACTTTCACTTTTCACAGACGACATGATACTCTATGTGGAAAACCTGACAGACTCCACCAAAAGTCTGCTAGAACTGATACATGAATTCAGCAAAGTTGCAGGACACAAAATTAATGTACAGAAACCAGTTGCATTTTTATACACCAATAATGAAGCAACAGAAAGAGAAATAAAGAAACTGATCCCATTCACAATTGCACCAAGAACCATAAAATACCTAGGAATAAACCTAACCAAAGCACACAGCTAACATCATCCTCAATGGGGAAAAACCGAGAGCTTTCCCCCTGAGATCAGGAACACGACAGGGATGTCCACTCTCACCGCTGTTGTTTAACATAGTGTTGGAAGTTCTAGCATCAGTAATCAGACAACAAAAGGAAATCAAAGGCATCAAAATTGGCAAAGATGAAGTTAAGCTTTCACTTTTTGCAGATGACATGATATTATACATGGAAAATCCGACAGACTCCACCAAAAGTCTGCTAGGTCTGATACATGAATTTAGCAAAGTCGCAGGATACAAAATCAATGTACAGAAATCAGTTGCATTCTTATACACTAATACTGAAGCAACAGAAAGACAAATAAAGAAACTGATTCCATTCAAAATTCCACCAAGAAGCATAAAATACCTAGGGATAAATCTAACCAAAGATGTAAAATATCTGTATGCTGAAAACTATAGAAAGTTTATGAAGGAAATTGAAGAAGATACAATGAAATGGAAAAACATTCCATGTTCATGGATTGGAAGAATAAATATTGTTAAAATGTCAATACTACCCAAAGCAATCTACACATTCAATGCAATACCAATCAAAATTGCATCAGCATTCTTCTCAAAGCTAGAACAAACAATCCTAAAATTTGTATGGAACCACAAAAGACTCTGAATAGCCAAAGTAACATTGAAGAAGAAAACCCAAATGGGAGACATCACAATCCCAGACTTTAGCCTCTACTACAAAGCTGTCATCATCAAGACAGCATGGTATTGGCACAAAAACAGACACATAGACCAATGGAATAGAATAGAAACCCTAGAACTAGACCCATAAAAGTATGGCCAACTAATCTTTGACAAAGCAGGAAAAAACATCCAATGGAAAAAAGACAGTCTCTTTAACAAATGATGCTGGGAGAACTGGACAGCAACATGCAGAAGAATGAAACTAGACCACTTTCTTACACCATACACAAAAATAAACTCAAAATGGATGAAGGACCCGAATGTGAGACAGGAAACCATCAAAACCCTAGAGGAGAAAACAGGAAAAAACTTTTTTGACCTCAGCCACAGCAATTTCTTACTCAAGACATCTCCAAAGGCAAGGGAATTAAAAGCAAAAATGAACTATTGGGACCTCATGAAGATAAAAAGCTTCTGCACTGCAAAGGAAACAATCAACAAAACTAAAAAGCAACCGATGGAATGGGAAAAGATATTTGCAAATGACATATCGGATAAATGGCTAGTATCTAAAATCTATAAAGAACTCACCAAACTCCACACCTGAAAAACAAATAATCCAGTGAAGAAATGGGCAGAAGACATGAATAGACACTTTTCCAAAGAAGACATCTAGATGGCCAACAGTCACATGAAAAGATACTCAATGTCACTCCTCATCAGGGAAATACAAATCAAAACTACAATGAGATATCACCTCACACCGGTCAGAGTGGCTAAAATGAACAAATCAGGAGATTATAGATGTTGGCGAGGATGTAGAGAAATGGGAATGCTCTTGCACTGCTGGTGGGAATGCAAACTGGTGCAGCTGCCCTGGAAAACAGTGTGGAGGTTCCTCAAAAAATTAAAAATAGAAATACCCTATGACCCAGCAATAGCACTGCTAGGGATTTACCCAAGGGATACAGGAGTGCTGATGCTAGGGGCACATGTACCCCAATGTTTATAGCAGCACTTTTAACAATAGCCAAATTATGGAAAGAGCCTACATATCCATCATCTGACAAGTGGATAAAGAAGATGTGGTTTATATATACAGTGGAATACTACTTGGCAATGAGAAACAATGAAATCTGGCCATTTGCAGCAATGTGGATGGAACTAGAGGGTATTATGCTAAGTGAAATAACTCAGGCAGAGAAAGACAGATACCATATGTTTTCTTTCATATGGGGATCTTGAGAAACTTAACAGAAGACCATGGGGGAGGGGAACAGGGGGGGAGTTACAGAGAGGGAGGGAGGCAAACCACAAGAAACTCTTAAGGACTGAGAACAAACTAAGTGTTGATGGGGAGTGGGGGAGAGGGGAAAGTGGGTGATGGGCATTGAGGAGGGCACTTGTTGGGATGAGCACTGGGTGTTGTACGGAAACCAATTTGGCAATAAATTATGTTTTAAAAAAAAAGAGAGGGGAAGAAGAAAAAGGGAATTGAAGTAAATGTACAAAATATAAATATCTGTTTGACATTAGTGCTGTTACATTAGCTTCTGTTCTTTTCATACATATAAAATATTCATAATTAATAGTGAAAAAATTTTAGACTGCTTGTATATTCCTGTCATATTGGGATGGGGAAGATATTCCTAAGTGTGAACAGCAGAGGCAAAACTTGGTAAGTTTTGTGAACAACAAATACCATAAAATTAAGAAGCGAAAGATAAGTTGAGAAAAATATTTACAATATATGTGACAAATTAATGTAGGAATTAAATATATTTATCGTCTAAAGAGGCCCTGTACATCATCAAGAAAATGATAAACACCGCAACGTAAAAATGAGTCAAGGATACGGACAGCCAGTTCATCACCTGAGAAATACAAGTGGTTGACAAATACAGCATAAATATTATTAGAAAATGAAATTACAACTATGTTACCATTTTAGTTGAGCAGATTGACAAAGATTTCTTGAAAACTTGATAAAAGCCACTGACGAAGGGCCAGATAAATGAGCTTCTTTCCTCACTGTGAGAATGTAAATCAGCATTACTTTTGTAGAAATCAACCCACCATCAGAGATGAAGATCCTTATGTATGTGCATCTTCTTTGACTTAGTAATTCCACTTATAGAAATACAGCTTTAAAAATGTTAGAGCAACAACTAAATATATATTTTATAAGGATGTTTATTACAGGTTTATTTGTAATAGTTGAAGGGTGCAAATAACTTATTTGACCAATAGTGGTTAAATAAATTAATGTTGAGTCTATACAGTGGCATACAGTTAATAATATTGGCTTCAAAATTGTATTTATTTATATATAGTTTACTATACTGCTTACTGAAATTTGGCCCCGTTTTTTGAAAAGTGTATATGCATCTGTAAAAACTCTGGAAATTCATCACCAAAGCGTTCATAGTGGTTCTCTACACGTGGTAGGATTACAGATGATTTTTATTTTGTTCTTTGCATGGATCTGAATTTTTCTGACTTTCAACATGCATGTATTACTTGCTTATGAAAAACTAGGTTAAAAAGTAAAAGACAGAGGCACCTGGGTGGTTCAGTTGGTTGAGCATCCAACTCTTGATTTCGGCTCAAGTAATGATCCCAGGGTCGTGGGATCAAGCCTTGCATCAGGCTCCGTGCTGAGCATGGACCCTGTTTAGGATTCCCTCTCCATCTCTCTCTCTGCCCCTTTCTCCTGCTCATTCGTGCTCACTCTCTCTCTCTCTCAAATAAAATGAATAAACAAAAACTTTTTAAAAAAGTAAAAGACAACTTCTTAAAAATAAATTAACTTTGTGAGTATAAACAGAATAATAACCTTTATCGGAGAAAGTACAGGGAAGGACATACTCACATCCTGTGATATGAAATACCTGAAGGCTGATTTGGCAAAATCTGTCAGAAAATTAACATGTTATGGTCTTGGGCCTACCAATTCCACTTTTAGGACTTTTCACCTCAACCAGGATTAATAGAGGACATGAGCAAAGGGCATCCTTGCAGCTCTATTTCTGATACTAAAAAGATGGAAACAGCTTGCGCATTTCCAAAAGGAATGGTACAAGAAGTACGGGTGCCACTTTCCAATAAGACGCCTTGCAGCCTTGCCTGCTATGTTACAGGAAAAATGGGTCCTGACATGAACAGATGGCCACGATACACTCTTTTAAAAGCAGGTCACAAAACAGGATGTAGATAATGATCCCAGCTTTGCTTTTTTAAAAAAACTGGCGATGGAAAATTACATACCAGAATGCTGATAGTGGTGATCTCTGGATGATGGTGTTGTAGGCAATTTTTACCTTCCTCTCTGCCTTCTGGATTTCCTGTAACAAAAGCAAATTATTTGTGTAGAGAGGAAAGCATATTTAACGTGATTCTTAGGAGGCTGAGTCCTCCAAGCAGAGGTGGAACACATAAAGGATAGAATTCTGTCCCCTCGTTCATCCTTTCTGACGTCACTCAAGGACACACGTCCCCATGTATTTTTAGGTAATTGGCTAGTTTCTTTGTTTCTTAACTTCACATTTTAAGATGATGTTTAATGGTATCACGTTTTTGAGTGTATTTAATACATACGTGTGTGTAACATGTATCCTGTGTTAAGTGTGTTTAAGCCAAACCGCACCGAGGTATGTAAAGCAAAAACATAAAGTCCTCCAGTCCTTTGGCTTGTGAATGTCATTCTCAAGAAGTGGCTCTGGTAGCAGTTTCATTTATACGAAGGGCTTCCAGACATTTTCATTTGCAAATATATTTATACACCTCCCTGCCAACCGCCCCCCACCCCCCGCCACGCCTCGTTTTTCTTTTCTTTTTTTTTTTAATTTTTTTTTTCAACGTTTATTTATTTTTGGGACAGAGAGAGACAGAGCATGAACGGGGGAGGGGCAGAGAGAGAGGGAGACACAGAATCGGAAACAGGCTCCAGGCTCTGAACCGTCAGCCCAGAGCCTGACGCCGGGCTCGAACTCCCGGACCGCGAGATCGTGACCTGGCTGAAGTCGGACGCTCAACCGACTGCGCCACCCAGGCGCCCGTCTTTTTTCTTTTACACAACAAGGATCGTACTATACAAAACATCCTGCAATCCTAGTCTTTCACGTCACAGTAATGTATTCTGGACATTTGCCTTGGCTCGTTAGATCTCTTCTTCTTCTACTAATTTATCTACCCACTCATTTACTGAGCTAGATTTTATTATTATATAAGTTATCCATGAGAATTGTTTTTCAAAATGGCAACAGCCCCAAAAGGTCTCAGTTGAAGAGTAGAAGTTTGCCTCCCCTGCCATCACCACAAAAATCAGCAACGAGGATAGTTCTTATGGTTGGGGCGCCTGGGTGGCTCAGTCAGCTCAGCGTCGGACTTTGGCTCAGGTCGTGATCTCACGGTTGGTGAGTTTGAGCCCCGGACCGGCTCTGTGCTGACATCTCAGAGCCTGGAGCCTATTTTCGGATTCTGTGTCTCCCTCTCTCCCTGCCCCTCCCTTGTTTGTCCTCTGTCCCCCTCTGTCTCAAGAGTAAACAAACATTCAAAAAAAGAGAGAGAGAATAGTTTTTGTGGCTGAATCTCTTTTTTCATTACCTTTAAAACTTTAAAGAATACTAACACTTTTAAATGTATCTCTGGGCTAATTATATTGATTTCCACCATGAAAGATGCAGAGGGCACTTCCTTACCTTCCTTCTGCCTGTATCCTCTCCTCTCCTACCCCTAAGCTTTTATCAGTTATGTTTCATCCTTCTCATGATTGACTTTATGATTTAAACTAATATATTTAAGTCTTTATACCTTGATTCATCAACTTTAAACTGTATCTACTGACCCCTCCCTCCCAACACATACACGTCCTCCTTTCAACTTCACATCCTACTTTTTGTTCTGTTCCTATTTTTACATAGGTTCCCAATGTGTATATTCTATTCTGTGCCTTTGTTAACTTTATAGTACCTTATTGACAGGTTAATACTCAAAATTTTAAAAATTGAAAACCAGGCATTATAATATTTTGATTACGTGAATCATTTCTGTAGAATCAAGCCCAATAATTGGAAACACAGAGAAGGACCTATGACACCCTGTTATTAAAATTTGTCATTTGAGGAGGAATTTTCCAAATATCAAGGTTTAATGAAGCCTCTTTTGTTTTCCTTTATGTATCTGGAGTCACACTCGGCTGCCGCTATTTCTTATATCTCACACGCCATCCTCTGTCTTCGAAACTTTTTTCCCCCATTTTTTCTAGAGTCATCTATTTCATATCATAGTGTCATTGGTTTTCCCCTGTGTATGTGTGGGCTTGTACATGTATGCGAGGGGAGATTTCATTGTTATCAAGGCTTCATTTAAGATGCCTGGACAGGAGTAAGTCTTTTCTGTCATGCTATGAACTCAACCCCACACCCCACCCCACCCCCCTGCCCAGAATACGCAATGCTCAATACCCTTCAATAGATTTTAAATGCTCTTTTTAAAAAAAAGTCAACTTTAATAAGGTATAGATCATGTTTCATAAAATTCACCCATTTTAAGTGTACAATTATGAGTTTTACAAATATGTTCACTTGGATCAACACCACAATCAAATGTGAAATATTTCCATCGCCCCTCCCAGTTTCCTTAAGCCTCTTTTGGTTCAATCCCCTTACCCCATCCCTTTGCCCCTGGGAACCACTGATCTGCTTCCCGTTACTATAGTTTGGCCTTATACAGAGTTTCATCTATATGGAGTCATACAATGTGTTTTCTTTTACATTTGATTTATTTCTCTTAGCACAATGCTCTTGAGATTCACCTATGTTGTTATAGTATCAGTAGTCTGTTACAGCCACAATTTTAAAAATATTTGGAGAGAGAGAAAATCGGGGAGAGGGGCAGGGAGAGAGAGAGAGAGAGAGAGAGAGAATCTCAAGCAGACTCCATGCTCAGTGTGAAACCTGACTGGGGGCTTGATCCTATGACCCTGGGATCATGACCTGATCCAAAACCAAGAGTCCCACACTCAACCGATTGAGCCACCCAGGTGCCCCCAGCCACAATTTTTTAAATTCATTCATCAATTTCACTTGGGAGCTAATATGAGTAAAACTCATAAACAGAGCCGTACAAGTCTCTCTGTGGTCATATGGTTTCATTTTTCTTTGATAAATACCAGAAATGAAATATCTAGGTCACAGCATGAGTTCTGAACCTGTTATCTAAAGTTTCTGTTCCATTTCACCTTTGCATCAACATTGTAAGAGAATGGTGGTTTCTTCGCAGCCTTGCTAGCACTTGGTATGATCAATCTTCAATTCTAGCCATTCAAGTGGGTGTGTTGGGATATCTCATTGTGATTTTAAAAGTCCTTTTCCTAAAAATCGATACCCTTGAGCATCTTTTCATGTGCTTGTTTGCCACTCATGTATCTGCTTTGCTCAAGTATTTGTTCAAATTGAATTTTTGTCTTCTTTTATGAAGTTATAAAATGTATTTATATATTTTTATATCAGATATATGTTTTTCAAATATTTTTTTTTTCCTATCTGGGGTTTCCATAGCAGTGTCTTTTAAAGGGCTGACATTTTTAGGACTCCTGGGTAGCTCAATTGGTTAATCCTCTGACTTTAACTCAGGTCATGATCTCATGGTTTGTGAGTTCTAGACACACATCGGGCTCTGTGCTGACAGCTCAGAGCCTGGAACCTGCTTCAGATTCCGTGTCTCCCTCTCTCTCTGCTCCTCTGCCACTCGCACTCTGTCTCTCTCTCAAAAATAAATAAACATTAAAATAAATAAATAAAATAAATAAAGGGCCAACATCTTCCATTTTGAAAAAGTCTATCGATTTTTCTTTTATAGTGCATGGTTTTATATTCTAAAATATTTTTTTACCTAAGCTAAAATCAAAAAGATTTTCTGCTATATTTTTTCTAGAAATACAATGTATATATTTTTTAGCACCTTTTAAGATTTTTTTTTCCTTTATGACTGGGTTTCAGCAATTTGATTATGATATAACTTAATATAGTTTTCTGCATACATGAGGTTGATTGACTATTTTGACTCTTTGGGTTTATAGTTTTCAACACATTTGGAATTTCCACCTTTCATTTCTTCAAATATTTCTTTTTCTCTTCCAGCCTCTTTCTGATAGTCCAATTACATGGGTTTTTTTGGCTATGTAATACTGTCTCACAGCTCACCAGTGCTGTTCCTTTTTCCCAGTATTGTTTTTTTCCTCTGTGCTTCACGGTGGATAATTTCTACTACCATACAAGCTCATTGACATTTCTTCTACGGGTCTAATGTGCTATTAATCCCCTCTAGAGGTGATTTTTGGTCTGTTTGTTTTACAGATCGTATTTTTAAAGGTCGATTTAGGTCTTTAGGTCTTTCTTTTCTCTTCTCATTATAATTCATTATTTTCAGTTATATTCTTGAGCCTATTTATATAATTTGTAATGACTGTCTTAAGGTTCTTGTCTACTAATTATACAGTCTGTAATTTCTAGTTCTGTTCCTGTTGATTCATGTTTCTGCTGGTTACATGTTATGTTTTTCTGCTTTTTTTTTTTGCATGACTAGTAATTTTTCTTCTCTTTTTAAAAAATTGTATAGTTAACCTACCATGTTATATTAGTTTCAGGTGTACACTATAGTGATACGACAATTCTATACATTACTCCGTGCTCATCAAGATAAGTGTACTCTTGATACCCATCACCTATTTCACCCATCCCCCACTCACCTCCCCTCTGGTAACCATCAGTTTGTTCTCTGTATTTAAGAGTCTGATTTGTTTGTTTGTTTGTTTCTCTTTTCCTTTGTTTGCTTGTTTTGTCTCTAAAATTCCACATATGATGGACATCACATGATATTTGTCTTTCCCTGATTGACTTATTTCACTTAGCATTATACCCTCTAGGTCCATCCATGTTGTTGCAAATGGCATGCCTACTAATTTTTATTGGATGCCAGGCACTGAATTTTATGAGTGTTGAATATTGGTGTTTCTTTAAAGAGTATTAGGCTTTATTATGGCACACTATTAAGTCTTTTGTGGACCAATTTGATCATTCCAAGGCTTGATTTTAAGCTCTATTAGAGCCTGTTCAGAGCCTTTATTTTACAGCCAATTTAGCCCCACTATTAATGCAAGACCTTTCAAATGACTTTACCCAATGCTGTATGTACTGTAAAGTCTCTCTACTCGGGATGGTGGGAAGTTGAACTATTTCCAGCCCTGTGTAAACTCTGAGAATTGATAAGACTACTATTTGCTAGTGGTTCTTTCTGGTGGTTTCATGCATGCATAAACTGATATTCAAGAGAAGGTCAAAGAGTGCACCCCTCTGTGATCTGTGGCTTGTGTGCTCTCTTTGTGAGCAGCTCTTTTTCCCCCTTCTGCTGGCAAATTCTAGACAACATGGCCTTTTCACACTCTGATCTCTGTTCCCTCAACTCAGTGAAACCCCTGGGTTCCTTAAATCTCTGGCTTAGGAACTGCTTTCTGGCAGTAATTGGGGCAATTATAGGACCTCATTTGTTCTCCCTTTCCCAGGGATCATAATTCCATGCTGCCTGTTGTTCAATATCGGAAAATAGTTTTCTGTCTAATTTTCTACTCATTTTGGGGGATACAGCAATTCCTGTAGAATTAACTACTCATGAGTGGAGGCAGAAATCTCTTGAGATATATACGATGTAGTCTTGATGATTTTTCTGAATTCCTGCATTTTCAAAACTGTCCTTATCTTCAAACTGGGTTGATCATTTTACTAGGTATGAAATTCTAGGCTTGAAATATTTCCCATGAGGAACCTTCAAAGCCTGACTCTATTTCTAGCATCAAATCTAATGATCATTTGACGTACATTCCCTTATAGGAAAACTCTTTTTCTAGAGAGAGAAATAGAAAATTGTAGGGCCTCATATGTATTCTTGGAGCTCTAACATTTTTATCAAATATGTTTATATATTTTAAAAATCTTTTCAGTTATCAGAGGGATCTTTCCATTTTAAGACATATTTTTTTTAATTCTTGTAAATTTCTTTTATTATTTTTACATTATTTATTTTCTATAGTTTTTAATTCCTGTTCTGATTCTCTCCTTGTATGAGTCGAACTCTTAGTGTTATTTTCCTAATGATTATTTCTTAATTTCTCTTATATGAATTGATCATATATTCATCTTTTTTTTTTAGTCAGTAGACTTTACCTTTTGTAGCTTTAGGTTTACCGAAAGAAGAATGGAAAGTAGGGAGAGTTATCATATACCTCCCTTGCTCTTTCTATTATCCTCCATTATTAATATCTTACATTCATGTGGTACATTTGTTACAGTTGATGGACAATATTGATACATTCTTATTATCTAAAGTCTATAGTTTATATTAGAGTTCACTTTTGGTGTTGTTCATTTGGTTTTGATAAATGCTTAACATGTATCTACTATTACACTATCATAAAGAATAATTTCACTGCCCTAAAAATCCCTTGTGCTCTATTTACCTCTCTCTTCCCCTCCTGAATCCCTGGCAATTACTGATCTTTTATTGTTTCTATCATTTTGCCTTTCTAAGAAAGTCATCAAGCTAGAATCATACAGTATGTAACCTTTCAGATTGGCTTCTTTCACTTAGCAATATACATGTAAGCTTCCTCTATGTCTTTTCATTGCTTGATGGCTCACTTTTTTTTAATGTTGAATAACTTTACATCATCTGTACCATAGTTTCATGTCATTGAGGGAAATCTTGGCTGCTTTCAAGTTTTGGCAACTATGAATAAACATGCTATCAACACGCACATCAACATGCACATCATGTTGCATGCACAACATGCACATCATGTGCATGCACAACATGCACATCAACATCAGCATGCTATCAACATGCACATGCAGGTGTTTGTACAGACCTAAGTTTTCAACTCCTTGGGTAAATTCTGAGAAGTATATTTGTTCAATCATATGTAAGAGTATGTTTAGCTTTGTAAAAACTGTCAAACTGTCTTCCAAAGTAGCTGTATCATTTTGCATTCTGACCGTTAATGAATGAGAGATCCTATGGCTCCACATCCTCACCAGCATTTGGTATTGTCAGTGTTTTGGATTTTAGCCATTTTATTAGTATCTTACTGTTGTTTTAATTTGCAGTCCTCTAACAACATATGATATTGAGTATCTTTTCATATTCTGTTTTGCCATCTGTGTATCTTTTTGTGGTGAGGTGTCTGTTCAGAACTTTTGCCCATTTTTAAGTTGGGTTGTTTTCTTACTGTTGAGTTTTAAGAGTTCTTTGCCTACTTTGAGTACCAGCTCTTTATCAAATATGTTTTGCAAATATTTTCTCACAGAATGTGGCTTGTCATTTCATTCTCTCAATAGGATCCTTCACAGAGCAGAAATTATTTATTTTAATGAAGTCCAATTTATCAATTTTTTTCTTTCATGGACAATCATGTCATCTGTGAACAGTTTATTTTCTTCCTTCCCAATCTGTATACCTTTTATTTCCTTTTCTTGTATTATTGCATTATCTCAGAACTCCAGTATGGTATTGAATAGGAATGGTGACAATGAACATTCTTGATTGTTCCTGATATTATACATTATCAGGCTACAAGTATTATAGTAAAGAAATCAGTGCCTCCTCAGATCTGAACCAATAGTTTCTTCATATGAATCATTTTCAAGTTTGGCAAAGAGGCACATCTGACTTTGCTAGCAATAACTGACCTTTAAATTACAGTTCTAAAGGAGCAAGGACTCAGCATAGAATTCGTTTTAAAAGGGAATGAAAGGGATACCTGCATGGCTCAGCTGGTTAAGTACCTGACTCTTGGTGTCAACTCAGGTCATAATCCCAGGGTCATGGGATTGAGCTCCACGTTGGGCTCTGCACTGAGCATGAAGCCTGCTTAAGATTCTCTCTCCCCCTCACTTCTGCCCCTCTCCCTTGCTCATGTTCTTTCTCTAAAATTAAAATAATAATGGGGTGCCTGGGTGGCTCAGTTGGTTGGGCGTCCGACTTCAGCTCAGGTCATGATCTCATGGTCTGTGGGTTCAAGCCCCGCGTCGGGCTCTGTGCTGACAGCTCAGAACCTGGAGCCTGTTTCCAATCCTGTGTCTCCCTCTCTCTCTGCCCCTCCCCCACTCTCACTTTGTCTCACTCTGTCTCTCAAAAATAAATAAATATATAAAAAATTAAAATTAAATTAAAATAATAATAATAATAAAAGGGAATGAAAAAGTGTCCCTCTTCTCTGAGTAAAAAGAAAAATTCATTCTGACTTTTTAACTTTTTGGCTCCATTCCCTGTTAGTTTGGAAAAAAAATAATGCTTTTCCACTTGGCATCAAGGAGGACAGAAGCATCTCAGTTTTCATTAGCATGATGTGTAGAGTGTCCATCCCCTAACTGGACCTCATTGCCATTGAGTTCCTTCTGAGCTTCATGGAAAGATTTTTTTGTTAATCAGACTTCAGGAGCCAAGGAGGCCATTTATCCAATTGACTAAAAAAATATAGTCACTTCCATTTCAAAGTCTGTTAAGTTTTATGCTTAAAGAAGTCTTCAGTAGTTGATCAAAAAAGTCGTATTACTTCATCCTGAGTTAAGTTGGGTGAAATGTGTGTTTAGTTTCTACTTATTTAGAAACTGCAAAATAGGACAAAGCTGCTATGGAAGAATCCCTTTCCCTTCTTTGGTATATGTAGTTCAAATATTTTTGTTGTTGTTACATTTAAACTATATCCATGTACATTAGTCTGTTTTGGACCCCTCTGCTTGCATTAAACATAGAAATAAAATCATTAATTTGAAACAAACAAAAAAAAGAGTCATCACCAAGCAAGGTCAACTAAGTTTTTTTCTCTATTATCTTTTAAGAGTTTATAACTTCATGTTTTACATTTAAGTCTATGATCCATCTTAGTTAATTTTAGTGAAAGGTATAAGGTCTGTGTGTGTGTGTGTGTGTGTGTGTGTGTGTGTGTATGTTCATATTCATATTCTGGCATGTGGATGTCCACTTGTTCTAGCACTGTCTATTGAAGAGAATATACTTTCTTCATTGAATTGCCTGTGCTCCTTTGTCAAAGACCAGTTAGCTATATTTGTGGGGAATCTATTTCTGTGCCTTCTGTTCTGTTCCATTGATCTGTGTATCTATTTGTTCATCAATACCACAGTGTCTTGATGACTCTAGCTTTATATTAAGTCTTAAAGTTGAGTCTTCTGACTTTGTTCCTCAATTTTGTATTGGTTATCCTGGATCTTTTGCCTCTCTAAATAAACTTTAGAACCAGTTTATTAATATTCACGAAATAACTTGCTGGGATCTTAATTGGGATTGCTTGAAAAGTATAGATCAAGTTGGAAAATCTGACATCTTAATAATTTTGAATCTTCCCATCAATGTACATGGAATAGTTTTTCTTTTATTTAGATCTTCTTTGATTTCTTTTATCAGAGTTTCATAGTTTTCTTCTTGTTCATATTTTGTTTAATTTATAGTTTACAATTTCATTTGTTTGGTGTAAATAGTATTGTGTTTTTAATTTTAAATTTCAATTATTTATTGCTGGCATATAAGAAAGCAATTGACTTTTGTATATTAACCTTTATTCTGCAACCTTCCTATAATCATTGATTAGCTCCAAGAGAGTTTGTTGTTGTTGTTGTTGTTGTTGTTGTTGTTGTTGATTCTCTGGGATTTTCTACATAGACAATTATGTCGTCTGTGAACAAACAGTTTTTTTTCTTCCTTCCCAATCTGTATACCTTTTATTTCCTTTTCTTGTGTTATTGCATTATCTCAGACCTCCAGTATGGTATTGAATAGGAATGGTGGCAATGAACATTCTTGATTGTTCCTGATATTATACATTGGTCTTTTTATGTTATTTTCTAGGATATTGCTTGACTTTATATTCTAGATCATTAACTTGGAACGTCCATTGTACCCATCTTAATATTTTTCAATCACATTTTTAGTTTACAATAATTCCTCTTTTCTAACAATAATTTTTGTTTTCTCACATCAACATATTCCTCTTAAATTTATACACTATCCTGTATAATCTCTCTAAGGACACTAATTAGAGGTTTTCTTAAAAGTCACTTTCTGCATTCTGTCTCTGCTTTCTCCTGAACTATTCTACTTGTTTATTTTTAACCCTATATTTAATATTGCTCATTTTCTTCTGATTCTTTTGACACTTGGGTTGCTGTTTATATTTATGGATAAAGCACTTTGTTCTGTATTGGTAGTTGATATGGATTTACTCTGCAGCTGTGCAAGACTAGTTCCCCACAGGCCCCTTCCCTGAATGGAATGACAGTCTGTATGCACCTTGCATAAATTGTATGGGACCTCCCGAAGGTGTGAGAAATAAGAAGGCAATAAGATTGTATTCTTAAAAAAGCCATACAAGGTTTGTAAAGCTAATCATAATGCTTGGCACCAATATTCATGTTAGTTACTATAACTGTCCATGGTCGTCATGACGGTGGTTGTACCCAGATTTGTAAACTTAATACCTGCTGGCACTTCTAAGTCCTTTCCAGTCAAAAAGTGCTACTTTTATGAAGCACAAACTACATGCCAGCCTCTTATGTATACGATCTTTATTCCTTGCAATAATTCCTCAAGGTTAGCATACTATTTCCATTATGCAGGCAAGGAAACAGAGGTTTGGATTAATAAATCACATCATTCTATCAAACGGCTATTAAGCAGCAAATCCAGGAGTCCACACAATTCTGTGAGTTTCCAAAGTCGGGAAGTACTCTCTGCATCACACCTGCCACATTGTCCCTCACACACTATTAAGGAGTCAGGCCTCTGTGCTATGACACCTCGCTGGCTGAATTTTTTGAGCTTAAATTGCATGCATTTTTACTCTTATTTTAATTCAACTTGTTAGCTTCAGGCAATAATTCCTGAGGGATTTTTTTTTTAATCTGGCTCTGTTAGTTTTTCCTCTCATTTTATGTCTTCCGAAGATCTAATGAACAGAATTTTTGAGTCTGCACACAAATTGCTAATAAAATATTAACTAAGAGAGGCTGAAGATAGAACTCTGAAGCATGCCACTATAGTCCTTCCTCAATGTGAGATCAATCTATCCTTTAGCACTACTCAGTAGGGTGGCTCACTCAGACACAATCGCCTGACCCTGGGATAACAAACCTGGCCCAAAATGAGACTTACAGCAGTAATTATAAATAAATGAATCTCTTGAAATTCTCCAAGATGCTCTTCCTTTAAAAATTTTTTTAATGTTTATTTACTTTTGAGAGAGAGAGAGGGAGAGGGAGAGAACACAAGCAGGGGAGGGGCAGAGAGAGAGAGGGAGACACAGAATCAGAAGCAGGCTCCAGGCGCTGAGTTGTCAGCACAGAGCCCGACACAGGGCTCAAACCCACGAACCATGAGACCATGACCTGAGCCGAAGTCAGATGCTTAACTGATTGAGCCACCCAGGCGCCCCACCAAGATGCCCTTCCTATCCTAAAATCCTACCAGAATCCACCTTCTCTTGTCTAGCACTCCTACATAACTTTCTAATCAGTTTCATGTTTTTCACAGATGTCATCATAAGTGTCTTATTTTCATTACTTCCCATACTTTGGAACAGAGTGGGTCAACCAGACTTTAAAGACAGATAGAATTGTTTTTTAAATATATGGCTCCCTGTGTGGTCTTGAGCAAGTCCTTACACCTCACTGAGCTTTGGTTTCTTTGCATGTAAAATGGGAGGGACTGCATCTGCTGTCAGGCATAGACGTACTGTACATAAAGAACACAGCACAGTGTCTAGCCTTGAGTAGGAAAGAGCACAAGGCACTGTGCTAGTCATCATTAGCATTCATATTTTCATGTATTGGCAAATCCTGCAACAAAGACTTTTATACATTAATTCTAAATCTCCGTATCTCTAGCTGGACACCTGTGTCTCTAGATCCATTCAATAATCACGATTAACCCCAGAGGCCTGAGACCCTTGTCGTCTTTTCTTTTTCTGTCTTTAACCTTTTCCAGGCTCATCTTTGAAAGTATAATAGAGTCAATGTTTCCAGTCCAAGTGTGCACATCCTACCCCCAAAACCTGGTAGATAGAAGTGTTTCTCTGCACAAGCCTGCCTTCTTTTTACAAATTCCGTCTCTGGGTTGTGCTTAATCAACGTGGGGGAGGTGGCTCGAAAAGCCTGAATAATGGATAGTGTCTTTTTAAAGAAGTTCAAATCGTGAACATATAGATCTGAAAAGATACCTGTGAGCTCAGTGGGAGAGAGCAAGGCTTTGAAGGCAGAGATGAGATTCAAATCCTTGTTCTGTTAGTTTCTGTACCTCTTTCTTCAGTCTTCTGTCTGAGGACGAGGAGGAGGATGGTGAGTCTGTTTAGCTCATACGCTCATTTTGAGGTTTCTGAGATACAGTGTGTGAAAGTCAATTGCAAATTGCCAAGTATCATAGAGATGCCAGCTAGTATTACAGAAAGGGAAGTTTATTTCCCCCTTGTCAAAATCTTGTAGAAATATATTAATATGTAAGGAATGTATATGTAAGGAGGATAGAAGAAATTCATTTCATTTAAAGACAAGAAGATCACTGGCAGGAGAACTGTAAGCATTATTTATGAGGCACTCATATGAAGAAATACCCAAGGTCGGCAATACTTCTAATCCTTTTTACAAGTAATACTCCAAAAGTGCAGCCAAATTAAGAAAAGGTCTTCGTGGGGCCCCTGAGTGGTTCAGTCAGTTAAGTGTACAACTCTTGATTTCAGCTCAGGCCATGATCTGACTTTCTGAGATTGAG
This sequence comes from Prionailurus bengalensis, assembly GCF_016509475.1. Taxonomy (NCBI): domain Eukaryota; kingdom Metazoa; phylum Chordata; class Mammalia; order Carnivora; family Felidae; genus Prionailurus; species Prionailurus bengalensis. The sequence goes on from NC_057344.1 coordinate 52,701,968, forward strand.
TCCTGCGTCAGGCTCTATGCTGACAGTGTGGAGCCTGCTTGGTATTCTTCATCTCCCCCTCTCTCTGACCCTCCTTTGCTCTCTCTCTCTCAATAAATAAATAAAATTAAAGAAAGAAAGAAAGAAAGAAAGAAAGAAAGAAAGAAAGGGTCTTCATGAAGCAGGGTTGGTGAGCCTGTCTGCATCAGCATCATTGGGGACACTTGTTAAAAATGGAGACCTTGGAACCCCACCTTGGCCCCAATATCAGAACTGGGCCTCAGGAATTTGCAAACTCCCAAATGTTTGTAATGCAAACTGAGATTTGAGAACAGTTAGGCTAAGGAAGCATAATGGACTCCATTAGACAGTAGTGAACTCATGATTTGCTTTTTTTGGTTAATTTTTTTTTAAAGGAAAACAATGCAAAGAAATTTAGAAATTACAAAGTAGAGTAAGGCTCATAGTGCCATGAATACAAAGCACAACAGTAGTTGTATTTATGTTTTGCCATATTGGTGGCATGTTTTAATTATCACTACTGTGAGTGTTTTGAAAATATAAATTTGCATGGTGCCTCCAAAAAAAATAGTTTTATTCACAGGTTAGTAATTATAACAAGAACTTAGACATCAACACAGTGCCATTTTTCCTCATAATTGCCTACCAAATTTCAAGCTTCTCTGTCAGCAGAATCAAATGTCAGTGACCCAGTAAACATGTGTCTGTAGTTTACTTAACACAGCTTCACAAGAGTGCTATCTTCCTTCCTGAAGCTTTGCTCAGCACCCTCAAACTTTTTACCACTTGAAAATCTTCTTTATGAATTTTACCATGGTGCGGAGCAAATTTCCACAGTGGAAAAATTTTCACTCTACAAAACTGAAATAGCCGCATGTGTGTCTCCTCCTCACTGTGCCTAAATTGGCAGCCACTTTGACCAAGAGCACAACCACGTCGTAAGGTGTCACTGCTAGCTTGCCCCCTGGCAGGGGTTTGTATGTGCCCAGGTGCTCCACCTACTCAGCCAGGAGTTACAGCTCTGTATCAGGTCCTATACCAGTGGTGGGCAAATATGCTACTGGTATTTAAAAGTATCACACAAGGTGTTGACTGAGGTTTCTTGAATAATTCTGTCATACACTCTACAATCCAGCCAATGGAAAAACTCTGTTTCCTGAATTAGGTTCCTATCACCATGTCTCTGGGAAAGCACTGTTTCTCTATATCCAAAAACTATTCAACCCTGGTGGAATTACGCATGGCATTTTTTCTTTCTGATCTTTTACTTTCTCAACTAACAAACGTGGAAAGAATGATGGAATGAGAACATCAGTATTTAGTAATATTTAGTAACCCTTAATGGAAACATTAATTGAAGTGCTGATGAGAAGCTTGTCAATGGAGACGTCAGACCAGCATCACTTGAACCCAGACCTGTCTTAGCATCACTAAAGTGGTGCAGCCAGACAGTGTGAGCCTCCTGATAGTATGTGATATTGAGCACGTGCTCCCTCCATAAGACATCCCCATGAGAAAAAGATGAATCTAGGTCTATGGAGCCCATAGAGTTAATTCTATGTACTACGAGTAGGGAGATAGAGAAACAAGTCAACACAAGGAAGCGAAATCTAGAATGTAGAACCTTCTATAGGACCACCAACGTGTTTTTTTCAAATTGATGGCACGAAACTAACCCAAGTAGAGGGTGCAGGCTACTCCAGTTGAGGGAGAGACATAACAATCATATGTGATGTAGGAAGCTTGTTTGAATCCCGAATTGGACAAACCAACAAGAAACCACTTGTGAGACAATTGGGGGAATCTGAATATACACTGGACGTTAGATAATGCCATGGAATTATTACTAGCTTTTTTAGGTGTGATAACAACATTGTGGTTATGTAAGAAACCGTCTCCACATTTTAGAGACACGTGCAAAATATGTGGAGGTAACATGGCATGTTTCAAGCCATTCATTTCATTTCGTTTCAAAAAGCTCCAATCCTTTTTTTAGAAAATTATTTGTCCTCAAATATTTCAAACAAGAAAATAATTTTTAAAGATAATTATTGAATACGGGTGATGAGTATGCAGGTGTTCGTTATACTCTTTATTTTTTATATTTTGAAATTTTTCGTTGAAAATAGTTTTCACCCAAAAAACTGTATCTGAATTGTCCTTTATGGTCTAGCTAGTGTTTCCTCCCAGGTGGAAGTGATTTCTTCTTGCTGAGTTCACAAAACCTCTCTTCTTTATATAATCCTGCTTACCTTGAATTGCTGTGAGTTGCGTATACGTCTCACCTCTTTATCCTACCACGAGGGCAGATTCCTTCCTTGTTTCCTCTCTCTGTCTTTGCCTGACACAGTACATAGTTGGCAGCGACTGAATGAACACAGCGATATAGAGTTTTAAGAGCCAGCACTACTACTGTTTTATGTTCGCATGTGGAGCGATCCATATTATTCAACTTGAGCTATCCTGAACTTGAGACTCAAGAAATGGGTTTCAATTCAAGTTCTTTGGCTTCTTCTTTGATTAAGAGTTGCAGGGCCATTACTATAGTTTTCTCATCTAGGAGGTGGGCAGGACTTGGAATGCTGAGACGTTGGCAAACACTCCGTGAGGACTCCACGAGAGAACTCACTGAAGGGAAGACACTATCTCAGCATGGCAGCCAGCACCCCGGGTGAGACCTGGCTTTGCTAATAGGCTCAATGCTGTTCCACCTCAATGCCTCCCTTCCATGTCTGACAGGTCAAGTCAGAAAGATAAAGCTTTCAGCTAATAACAAGGCAAGGTGTTTCCAGATTGCAGACTTAGGAGCTAGTCAAAACTGGAGGTAAGGCCATCCGCACAAATTACTAGCTGTTTGACCTGGACAGACACTTCATGTCCCAAGTTCATCTCATCTGTAGAAAGAAGGTAGTAACACCTATCTCACACAGTTACTGAAGAAATCATTACTGATAATTTGTAAATGTGGAATAATAGTTAAACCTTTATTAAATACTTACTGTGGTCCAGGCACCATTCCAAGATGTCCTAATAGCCTGTAGTAACTAATTTAACCTTTACAACACTCTGTTGTAAACTGTTATCTCAAGACTAAGAGACAGAAGTTAGCAAGTTAAGCAACTCGCCCGAGGGTACCCAAGTAGATAATAGCAGAACCAGGATCCAGAGCTCAGCATCCTTATCTAGTGTGCCATGTGGTGTCTCTCCAACATGACAGTGTATGTAGCATGTCTGGCTTTGGGTGTGGCACATGGGGAACACTCAACACGTTACAGCACCTGCTATTGAAAAAAGAAAACTAGAGGGGCACCTGGATGGCTCACTCAGTTGAGCGTCCGACTCTTGGTTTCACGTAGGTCACGATCTCATGGTTCTTGAGTTTGAGCCCCACCTCAGCCCAGAGCCTGCTTGGGATTCTCTCTCTCTGCCCCTCCGCCACTAGCCCTGTCTCTGTCTTTCTCAAAATGAATAAATAAACTTTGAAATAAAAGGTAAACCAGAGTTTACCTGAGCTTTCTGTCGTAAAATTATATGCACTTCACAGCTAACTTCATGCATGAGACTTTTTTTCCAACCAAATCATCCCCCTGCCTCTAAAATAACATGCCTGGAACAGCCAATGTGGATAAAGGGACTCAGAGCCATCAATACTCTTCTGGGCCACACGGCACCCACCATCCACATTGGCCTTTGTCCCCCTGCCCATCTCCACCACCAAATACCCTGACTTCCAACACCAGGCTCTCGGCACCCTCCTCCTAAAAAAAAGGTAGGAAATCCCAATGGATCCCAGGGCCACCTTTGGGCACCATGAAGCCCTGGGAAGGGAAAATGTCACCCAAGTTGCTCTGAGTGGCCTCTAGTTAAAGTTTATTTACCACTCTCTATGCTCTGTTCCTTTCTCTCCCTCATCTTGCTAGTTTGCATGACAACCGTGAGAATTATGTACAGGCTGTCGGTCTTGACCTTTATAAAACATACATCTTTGTGTGTCAATATCCCAAAATATTTTCCGTATGCTGCATTTGAACCTGAGCACGTCAGCTGGTGAATGAACATTCCCAGCCTCACGGGGGCCTGCAACTGCCTGCCTGCAGCTCGCTCTTGGCAGGACAACCATTTTCGCCTGGGTAGTAGTGTTTGCACAACTGTTTTAATGTTTTGGTGCATTTTTCTCTAATTTTACACAAATTAGTCAAATAGTCATTGAACTGATGCCCACGATAATGGGTGAGTGCATCATTAAAAAAACATCTGCAAAAGACTGAAAATAGATTGTGAAGATTTGCCAAATGGGCAAGACGTAACTGAGAATTTCGTAACGTGGTTTAATTCTGTAGAAAACTGCTCCCTCCCCACAAAACAGCAAAGTCGATCGTTTTGCTGTTTTTGGCATTCACCTTTGAGTATGCTTTTGTGGGAAGGCTTTATGTACAAAAATGAGGAACATTTCATACCTCCCTATTTTTGTAGAGGAGACTGAGACTCAGAGACATTAAGGGACTTGCCCAAGTTCACACGGCCAATGCCTAGCTTGCTTTTGAGTCCAGGTTCCTTGAACCGCTGTCTTCCCCCCACTGCACCAGGGAAGGGAGAAATGTGCTTGAGTGTGCCTGAACTCCAGAGCGGCCCACAGGCCTCCTGGCTCCAGCAGCAACCCCCGAGGTCTCTCCTCCCAGTCTCTCCTCCGGATGGAGGGCTTCTGAGGCAGGTGGCAGCCCCCACAGAGGAGAGGACTGGGTATCTGAACCTGAACCTGAACTGTGGGTCAAGGGGGATGGAACCCTAGGCAGGGATACCTGTGCACCTGCTTCGAGCAGCAAGTTCCAGGCAGCACTGGGGCAGAGAACACCCTCCGGCTCCTGGTTCTGCCACCCTCAGTGTGACCTTAGCAAGCCACCTCGCCGCTTTTATCTTCAGCCATAAAATGAGGATAATCGTAATCAAACTATGGATGCCTTCCTGAATATCACATAAATCGTATATGCCAAGTGTTTTTCTACCTGTGAACTGCTGGGCAACTGCTGGGTAAATAAAGGGTTTCTAGTTTCTCTATTTTTAGTTGCTGTTCCACCACATCCTCTGTCAGGCCGGGGCTGTGTGTCGGGCTTTGAGCATCTCCCCTGGGGCAAACACTGATCTCCCCGCTCTGGTCAAAGTCTGCACAGCGGGGATGAATCCACGCCAAATAAACAAATAGAAGCCTCCTTCTCTCATCTTCCTCTCCTCTTGCCACCCCCCCCCACCCCACTACACACACACCCACAAGCACACACACATGGGTACGTCCCCATGCTTGCTCTGTCATGCACACACACAGGTGCACAAGTGCGCGCTCTCCCCCCCCCCACCCCTCTCCTTTTCCCTCCTTCTCCCCCTTCCCTCTCTCTTTCTCTTTCTCCCTCTCTCTCTCTCTCTCTCACACACACACACACACACACACACGAACTCACACCCTTCTCTCCTCTGTCTTTCACCACTGGAAAGACCAGTGCCTTCTCAGTGCAGCAAAGCCATCTGGAACCACTGAGGACCTGCACATGTCACACTTCAGTTTTGCAAGGACTTCTGCATTTGCTGGCTCCACCCAGCCTGAAACTGCTAAAATATCACAGCAGGGTGGCAGCCCAGCACCCAGACGCGGCTCTGGTGATCAAATGGCCTTCTGAGTAACTCTAGTCTCCAGTCAGAACCACTGGGGTGGAGGGACCCATAGCGAACCTATGTATTTATAAAAACCACGGAAAAGCATCCGTATATATACTGCTAAGGAGTCAAAGGACAAAGAAGTGTAAGTAGTGGGTGATTTCATTTTAGGAATTTTACTGCATGTCAAGTTATTTAGATGATCAGTTGTGTTGTTTAAATGGACATAAATGTTTGCTCAGGAAGTTTAAAATTGGTGGCAATATGGAGTCCAAGCTGGGAAAGTTCTAGAAGCTGTTGCCTGCTAACACTTCATTAGGCCAGGAGGCTGGGAGAGGTCGGAAAAGGCGTGAGTCTCAGGCAGCCCTGGGGGCTGCTCAGTGGCCATTCTTGAGAACAGGGGCTGGCCCTGCCTCCAGGCCTCATGACTTTCTGTAGCTGGGCAAGTCGTCCACATTGTCTTGATTTTTCTGCTTGTAACGACAATATATGCTTACTATTAAAAAATTCATGGAACATATGAAATTATAAGAAAGAAGGTAAAAGTTGCATGAAGTCCTGTCACCTGATAAACAACATTAATATTTTCGGAAAGATCTTTTGGGGGCACTGCTTTGCATCGACACCTACAACATGCATACACACACACACACACACACACACACACAGAGTTTTTGTAATTCACTTTTGTTTTTTTACCCTTCCACCTCCCTTGTCTGTTTCTACCTCCCCCATCAATAACGAAAGTAAACAAGTTTGTGTTTATCCCCCAAATGTCTCTCCACATAACATAAAAACATATGCATATGCCTACCTATAGAGGTTTCTTTTCTCATTCTTTGGTATTTCCAAATATGGGATAACTTCATGCACTTTTTTGAATCTTGCTTTTCTCATGTAACAGCATGTTGTAGAAATTCCTCTTAAAAATTTTTTTAATGTTTATTTACTTTTGAGAGAGAGAGAGAGAGAGTATAAGCAGGGGAGGGGCAGAGAGAGAGACATACACAGAATCCGAAGCAAGCTCCAGGCTCTGAGCTGTCAGCACAGAGCCCAACACGAGGCTCAAATCACGAACCACGAGACCTAAACTGACCTAAACTGAAGTCTGACGGTTAACCAACTGAGTCACCCAGGCACCCCAGAAATTCCTTTTAGCTTTACCTGTAAAGATCTAGCATATTCTTTTTAAGAATTGCATAATATTTAGTCACTTTTAGAATGCAGATTTATTCAAATGGTGAGCAGTTACAAAATTTTGTTTTGTTTTGTTTTTTGCAGCTATAAATATTGCTGCAATAAGCATTTTTATATCTCATACATTCGTATATAATGATGTTTTGATACTCTGTGAGATTCCCAGAAGTGGGATTGTAAACTGAAAGGTATATGCATTTTTTAAGTTTTTTAAGTTTATTTATTTTGAGAGAGACTGAGAGAGTGAGAGAGCAAGCACAAGTGGGGGAGGGACAGAGAGAGAGGGGGAGAGAGAATCCTAAGCAGACTCCGCGCTGACGGCACAGAGCCCAACTTGGGGCTTGATCCCACAAATCATGAGACCATGACCTGAGCCAAAATCAAGAGTCAGATGCTCAACCGACTGAGCCACCCAGGTGCTCCTGTATTTTTAAGTTTTAATAGAATTTTAAAAATTTCTACATGGTTGGTAGCATTTCATATTTTATTTTTCTAATAACTATTTATTATGGCCTTACCCCTATTTGGATTCAACAATGAGTAAGACAAAGATCCCAGCCCTCATGGAAGGCTCATCTGAGAAATACAGTGGAGAAGAAGAAATGAAATAACCATAACTATAATAAATACTTTAATTACAGAAATGTATGAAAACACAATTCTCCTTTGATTTACCATCAACAACTGATATTATCACTCCTTTTCTTTTTTCCCCAAACTTATTGATAGAATGTGATATTTTATTATCTTAATTTGCATTTTCCAACTGGTAAGTAATTTTAACATTTTCACATGTTTATTTAGCTATATGGATTTGTGTTGGATAAACTGCCTATTTATATAAACTTTACTCATTTTTCTATCAAGTAGATTGTATGCTAGACCCATACTTCTTGTTAATTTTCATGAGCTCTGTGTATATTATAAATAGACATTTATCTATGGTATGGTTTGCAAATCTTTTCCCCAATCTGTTGCTTATGCACTGATTTCATAACGTTGTTGTTTTTTGTTTTTTGTTTTTTTACCATAAAATACCTTTTGTGTTTATAAATTTGTCTTTATGTTATCAACATGTCTTTTTGTCCTCTCTTAGCTTCTGGCTATTCTGTCTTTGTTAATTGCTATCTCTGAACTCTGGATCATATGTATAGTCTCCTAAATTTTCTTTCAATTAAATTTTAAAAAAATTAATATTTTTTTTAGTACACATGGAGTTTATTTTTTAATATGGTGTGATGTAGGGGTCTGATTATATTTTCTTCTAGGTAGACAACCATTTTCCTAGTACCATTTATTAAAAATAAACTATCATCTCTCCATTGAAGTAAAATGCTACCTTTTTCATATATGCAGTTCCAAATGTACTAGAATCTGTTATATCTCTATTCTTATTCCAACTGTATGCTATTTTGATTACAGTGTTCTTTTTCATAGTTTTAAAGCTAGATTAAAATTGCATTTGGTCATAGAAAACTTCAGATGATTTTATCCAATTAAAAATTGTAATTATTATTGAAAGTACATTTACTTTATCTTAGGAATGAGGAAGAGGACATAATCAAGAAAGAGAAGAGATTAAAATAATTCAAGACAATACTACCTAAAACTTTATGGCAACAAATTAGAAAATGTAGAGGAAATCAAAGGTCTCCTAATAAATCATATAATCATCAAAATGGTGCAAAGAGGAGGAAAAATAGGAACCAACAAATTCCTGTAGAAGAATTGGAAATGAACTTGAAGATCTACTTTTTGGTTTTCTTTAACTTTTTAAATTTATTTTACATTTTTTTCTTTTTGAAGATTTTACTTATTTATTTTTTAATTTAAATTCAAGTTAGTCAACATACGGTGTAGTATTGGTTTCAGGAGTAGAACTGAGTCATTCATCTCTTACATGCAACACCCAGTGTTCATCCCAACAAGTGCCCTCCTCAATGCCCATCACCCTGCCTCCATCAACCCTCAGTTTGTCCTCTCTATTTAAGAGTCTTTTACGGTTTGCCTCTCTCTAGGTTTTTATCTTACTTTATTTTTCCTGCCTTTCTATGTTCATCTGTTTTGTTTCTTAAAGATCTACTTTTTAAAAAGACTTCAGAGCAGGGGCACCTGGGTGGTTCAGTCGGTTAAGCATCTGACTTCATGTTGTGATCTCACAGCTCGTGAGTTTGAGCCCCATGTTGGGCTCTGTGCTGACGGCTCAGAGCATGGAGCTTGCTTTGGATTCTGTATCTCCCTCTCTCTCTGTCCCTCCCCTGCTCATTCTCTGTGTCTCTCTGTCTCAAAACTGAATAAACATTTAAAAAAAAAAAAAAGGACCCCAAAACAGATGACTTACTGGCTGAGTTCTATCCAGCCTTTAAAGAACAGAGAGTCTCAGTGTTATTCAGTGATTCAAAGCCATAGGAAGAAAGATGGAGAACCCCCTAATATTACAAAGTCAGCATCATCTTAATGTTAACTCCTCATAGACAGACCCCACTTGTGAATATTGATTCTCATTTGAAATAAAACATTAGCAAATAGGATCTATCCATGTATCTAAAAGACTAATGAACTGTAAACAAATAGCTTTTATTTTAGAACACAAGGATTTCAGTAGCAGAAAATTTATCAACATAATTTATTACATCAACAAATTAAAGAAAAGGATCATATTAAAAGACACTAAATAGGGTACCTGATAAGATTCAGTATCAATTCTTAATAGAAATCCATAATCCCTTTTCCAAAATTCTGATAACAAGAAATCTCTGAAAAGTAAAATGTTGGCCTGTAACTTTGGCATTTCATTTGCTGCTAAGGTTTATGCAAACTGAATAAAGAAACTACTTGAATACAGAGAAGTGCTGTTCTTTACAAATGTGAAGTATTACATGTTCTGTACACGAAGCACGCTCAAAAAACAAATTATGGATTATTTGTTATTGGGGATCTCTCTCCTATATTTAGAATTACTCCAGTCTTTCTTTTTTTCAAGATGAGTTTGAGGAGAATTAATATGAGACATGTGCTTTCAACTTTCTAGAAGAAAACATCATTGCATTTTAGTAAATATAAGACACCGCTATTTGGAAGACTAACATTTATTCTATGTATCACTAAAAGAGAGGGAAAAAGGATGCTGCTATTTATGAATCATCGTCGGGTGTAAAACACATCGCAATTTCAAGAGATGTTGAGTGAAAAAAGGTGCATCCCGGAATCGATGAAATATGAACACATGTGAAAGCAGTCAGGAACTCTCCATCAACCACACGGCCCTTCCGACAAGAACAGGGACTCAAGGTCCTTTCCTCTATAAATGTCTGTGTCTTGGGGATGGGCCGGGTGTGAGGTGGAGTGCAGTGGTCTGGGGTCAGCCAGGGCTCCACAGTTCGCTCTTCGTTGGTTACTGGTTTGACCAGGAACCAGCTATTTAACATCTCAAAGCTCAGTCCTCGGACAGGGATGATGCCTACTTACACTTACTTTAGAGTTAAAAGGATGACATGAGATAGGCTTTGTGAAGTTCAAGAGTAAGTCCTTCCTAATAGCTGCCCCTGGAATAAGGGCGGTGCTGATGTGGTGGTGTCGGCTGTGGTCTCTGGCATCTTTCCCACTTCTATAACTCTATGATCCTTTACCCAAGAAAAAGCTTGGCCGATCTCTCTCACTTATGGAAGACTCTGATATTACTGAGAAGACGCTGTTGGCCTCACACGCCTATACCATCAGTGTGCCCTGAATTTATAGCATCTCATCTGAAAATCTGAGTGGGAAAGAACCTCAGACATGTCCTAACATGGACCAAGAGAGGAACTTGACCTTCCCAAGTAATACAGCCAGTGGCAAAATGAAGGCTAAACCCGGACCACCAGGCACGTTGGTCAGACTCTTTCTACATGGTTCCTATCCCCAAGGCACTAGGGCTCACCCCAGAAGTTTCTGGCAGTTCGCTCAGACCTGGATGATCTCTGTCCTAAACCCAGTCATTTGTCCTGTCTGGTCTACTTCTTCCTGCTCTGGGAAAAAGAGATGGATGCAAACTTAGCTTGCCCAACCGCTTACTGGCTTCATGTTCTGATTTTGGCCTTCACTGCCCCTCCCACTTCCGCCCCACCTTTCTAATTGGCCACCTGGAAGGAGTTGGGGGAGCTCTTCTGTACTGAGGCTCTGAAGACCTACTCACATCACCAATCTGCTGTGTGCTCTCCGACAGGATGGGAGTGGTGAGCAGCAAAAAGCAGGTGAAGGAGAAAGGTAAGGGCCTCTGGAGCCCTGTGAAGGTCAGCACCCAGAGCCAAGATCCCCCACCACTGCCTCCCCTGGTGAGTGATGGCTGTTCCCAGCTGGGGAGGGAGGGGAAGGAAGAAGAGCAGGGAGCAAGGACGGCTCCCTGGGGGCTGCTGCTTGTTTCCAGCCAGCCCAGAGCCACCTCTAGAGAATTCAGGGCTCTGACAAATCGGCCCCCTGTCACTGCCACCAAAACATGGCACCAACCTCATGTTGGTGTGGCAGGATAGTGGAACATTTAGCAGCCAGATTGCCAGTGTTTACATGGATTTGCTGTGTACTTTGAAGCAGGTTACTTAACTCCCCCATGCCTCAGTTTCTGCATCTGTAAAATGGGTATAATGAAAGTGCCTTTCTGACAGGGATGCAACAGTACATGTATTATACAACTGTGCAATCCCATTATATATTACCTTTACACAGGATCGGGTTAGTTTCCAATAATTCTTACCCAGTTTTCATTTTGCAAGGGGAGCCTTGAAGAGAAAAATAAATCAAAAAGGTCAGCTTGAGAGGAGGGTGTGGTGGGAAAGGGTCTGGGGCGTTTAGCAACATCTGCTGCCCTATTCCCACCCAGAAGCTCCTGGAGGTCATTGTCCCCTTCCTGGAGCTGGTGATGCAGTTCTGTCTTGTTTACAAAGCGTTTAGCACCCTTGCACAGAGGCTACTCCATTCCAAAAGTGCGTTTTTAGATGATTGTTTGTGACACCCCCCTCCCCCACCTAGCCCCCTACCCCTTTTTGGTTTGGGCAGCGGTGAGTCATGCCTGGAACCTGCTTTCTTGCTCTCTGCCTCGAGGAGCACATTCAGCTGGTCATCACTTTACTCCAACAGTGACCTGATGAGGGGTGGGGATTGCTAATCTCATTTCTTAGACCACTAGGCATTTTATCTGTGTCCCAACGTAATCCAGGGCTTGGCACAGAACAATGAAATGTTTGTTGAATGAATGAATGATGGCGGGGTAAACTCAGATTACATAGAGTAATATTAGCATATTACTTATGCTAATAAGTAATAGAACCTGGAATGTTTTTGACTTTAAAAAGTCACATAATATATACTAATTATGGAGAAAAATTGTAAATACTCATTATCCGACTCGCCAACGATACCCAGAGTTCGCACTCCAGAGCTCCTGCCGCCAGACCCTTTTTCTCAGTGTTATTTATATTATGTGTTTGTGTTTTCTTTCTTGTTTAAATGTTTATTTATTTATTTTGAGAGCGAGAGAGGGAGAACGAGCAGGGGAAGGGCAGAGAGAGACGGAGTGAGAGACAATCCTAAACAGGCTCCGTGCTGTCAGCACAGAGCCCAATGTGGGACTTCGTCTCACAACCGGGAGATCACGACCTGAGCCGAAACTGAGAGTCAGACACTTACCCCACTGAGCCACCTAGGAGCCCTATGTGTTTATATTTTCAATTGAGCCAAACTATACATACCATTTTGCAAAATGCTACTTCAAAATTATGTTCGGTAAATATGGAATACAAAAAAAGAATATTCATAACATGAATAAGCTGGCATCCCCCACACCCTCCTCCTCTAACCCTGTGTACGGTCCAGGGACTGTGTGAGATGGCAGTGGTACTTGAGAGTGGTGGCACCGTGTGCACGATTTACCTGTGCAACCTCCTGCTGACAGCAGCACCCCTAAGACCACCCAGCTGCTGGGCCCAGCAGCCTTCCTGCCACACCAGGCCCTGCCCAGGCCTCGGGGGCTGAACTAATGCAGCGTTCCTGTGTCTCTACTCCAGGTCCTGTTTAACCACCTGGCTCCTTCACCTCCGGACATGCACCCAGACCAAGGTAAGAAGGGGTTGCTTTGGAAGCTGAGGTTCCACAAGCCATCTTCCCCTCCCGACCATGAGCAGTCAGCACAGGGGCCCAGTAGGGGGCCACTTCCTGGAAAGGACTGGGTGGGCCTTCTAGGGTCAGAAAGAAGGCTGAGGGTGGGGGTGTTGAGCCGGGCACAGCTCTGCCCCAGTCTTCACCTGCCCGTAGGGGCCTCTCCAGGAACCAAGCACCAGTTCCTGTATCTGAGCCTGGGTGGGTTTTCTTTTAAAAAGGACTTTACAGACTATAAATGGGACAAAAAGAAAAAGCATTACAGTAAATACAAATGGCATACAAACAAACCTAAGTTTTCAAAGATTCTAACTCCTAACCTCAAAGGGCGAGGGCCTATAATAGGTCTGCGTCTTCCCTCCTGCCCTCAGTCTATTCCGTGAATGGAAGCACCATCTTTTTTTTTTTCCTCCGAGAGATAGAGATAGAGATAGATGGATAGATAGATAGATGATAGATAGATAGATGATAGATAGATAGATAGATAGATGATAGATGATAGAGGCAGAGAGAGAGGGAGACACAGAATCTGAAGCAGACTCCAGGCTATGAGCTGTCGGCACAGAGCCCGACGCGGGGCTCGAACTCACAGACCTCAAGATCATGACCTGAGCCAAAGTCGGACGCTCAGCCAACTGAGCCACCCAGGCGTCCCATCACCATCTTTTTTCCCACTTTTTCCCCACTATTCAAGGCCACTGCTGACCTTCTGACCACTCACACCATCCTCCCTCACCCCCAGTCTCTACTTCCACTCTGATGGATAGGACAGTTGGGGGTCCCATAATGAGTGACCTTGGCCTTCCTGGGTCAGGGCTCTGGACCTTGGGAGCACTCACAGGATGTAGCTTCATTCAGAATCAGCTTACAGGCACTTACAACCCACTTCCACACGGCACCAAAAGCTCTGTCAGGGCCTCAGTCACTCATTCCCTCACACGGCACACACGGAGCAAATAGTAAGTACCCAGAGACTGGCCGGGTTCGAGTCCTGGAGAAACTGTAGAACTGAGTAAGACGTGCCTCCTCCTCTGAAAGAGCTCAGAGTCTGTCAAACTCATGAGCAAAATGCTAAACAGAGATTAGTTCTCCTACATGGTGTTCCTCATCCTATCCTACTGGGGATCATGATTAATTACCATGATTCACCATTAATTACCAGGGTTTACCCTTCACTTCCTGCCGGGAGCTTTATATCTCCAGTAAGGAAGCCCAGGGGGCAAAAAATAAATGAACTGCCTTTGGTGCAATAACTTGAATCTCAGGACTGGAGGGGGCCACTGTCATCTATTCCAACTGCCTCTTCCCACCATGGGGAGGTGATGAGCCCAATGTCACACCACCACACATTGGTGACAAAGCTGGGTGATCTACTCCCAGGTAAACGAGGTAGTCTCCAGCTGACCTTTTCCAGGCGGGTCTTGGCTCCCTGGAGCTTTGCAGAAAAGCCCTCCTCACTAGCAGTGGTCATTTGAACGTCCATTCCAGAAACCACTGGCAAGTTAGAGAGACTGCCTACCAAGAGCACTGGGACAGGGCGTTGGGCATGGTTATAGGTCAAGGTTACAGTGGCCATGTTCCAAGACCACTACCCTCTTTGGAAAAGAGGTGGGAAGGGGCAGGTGGGGAAGAGGAAGAATAGGGAAGCTCATGTTCTCTGAGGCAATAAGGAATCAGCCAACACTTGTTTCCAGACTTGGGACTGCAGCCATCAGACTCATGTGGCCAATCTCCCTAGATCTTTGGGTTGTCCTTTCCCTTAGACCGTACCCTGTTCAGGCCTTAAGGCTCCTATGTGGAGAGCAGAAGAGAAGCCAGGATGGGCCCTGAGGAGCAGCCCTTTCTTTGTTCCCAGCAGCAAGGTCAGGAAGTCAATCTGCCGGACAGGAATTGCCTGTGCTGCACCGGTGAGCAAGAAAGCTCACCACAGCCTCCCCTATGTCCCTGCCTCATCCTGACCCCTTAGCAGCCAGAGATGGCCCATTGCACCAACTTACCTGGTGGGTCCGGGCTGGGGTGCCCATCTCTTCCTTGTTCACTCTAGAGGAGCATTTCGTGGTGGCCCAGTATGACTACACCTCAGTGAATGACAGGGACCTGCAAATGCTGAAGGGGGAGAAGCTACAGATATTAAAGGAGTAAGTTTCTGGAAGGCGGTCCTGTGGTCAGAGGCCTCGGTGGCTCCCTGTCATGGCAGGACTCCCACCCCGCCGTCCACCTCCCCACCCACACCCACACCCTCCACGGCTGCGTCCAGAGGATCTTCTCCATTGCCCTGCCCCAGCCCAGTCACCCACTTTTTTTTTTTTTAACTTGACCCAATCGTCTTCCTTCTAGCTACCATTCCAAAGTCTGCCTCATGTGGTGGTTTCCATTCTCTATCCCCTGCTCCACTGCCAAAAGCCTACTCTTCCTTCAAAACCCACTGCTAACATCACCTCCTCCATGAGCCCTCTGACAGTGCTTGCCAGCTGCTCCACCACAGCTTTGTGTGTCTCCCTTGCTGGACAAGATCTCACACAGGATTCCACTCGTGAAATCAGCTTTATTTCCAGCTTCCTTCTCAGAAACTCCTCCAAAGCCGGTTCTCTCTCAAACATCTGGCTTGTCCTGTGGAGCCCTGGGGGTCTGCTTTTGTTCTTGAAGTTCTGCAATGGCCTTGAACCAAAAGCACGAAAACCCGGGCCTTCTGGGTCTACACTGCGGGGAGCCCGGCTCCTCCTCTGAGCAGCTCTCCTCCTGCTTTTGGCTTTCCCGTCCAGTCCCAACTCACTCACTAAATTCTTCCTCTGTCCCATTAATCCAGAGGAAGGTTACTCAGGGTAGACAGGGGCCCTCTGGGGTGGCCAGGCCGTGTGGACAAGCCGCACCATCTCCTTCCTCCCTGGGCCGGCCCGATGCTCGGCAAGTTAGCAACCCCTCCCTGAGCATCTTGCCCAGATTCCCTCTCACCAGCCCTCTGAATCCTCCGCCTCTGGGAGGAGATCCTGCTGGGGGGGGGGGGGAGGGCTGGGGGCTGCCCCCTAGGAGAGGCCCGCAGCAGCCACGATCTCATTTTTGTTTTTCCTCCTCCTCCGTAGAGTTGGAGACTGGTGGTTGGCCAGGTCTCTCATCACAGGAAGAGAAGGCTACGTGCCCAGCAACTTTGTGGCCCGAGTAGAGACCCTGGAGGTGGAAAAGTAGGTGGACCATCGGAAGGCCCTTCAAAAGCAGAGGCTTGCTTGCTGCTGCTGCTGCTGCTGCTGCTGCTGCTCTGGGGGTTGCTGGGCAGGGAGGGGGCCAAAAGGGGTGAAAAGAGAGCCTCTGTGAGCCCAGCATGGAGGGGACAGGAAAGGGAAAGGGAATTGGGATTGTTGGGGAAGACTTGTCCACCTTTCAAGATGACCCTCAGGTCATCTTGAGTGTCTGGTGTTGTCTGGTGTCTGGTGCTCAGGGAGCCACCCCGCCGTGCTGAGCACACTTTTCCCATCTGTGAAATGGGACCTTTCCTGGCCCCTTTCCCGGTCCATGGCCTCGCAAAGCTAACACCAAGGCACAGCGATCAGCACTTCTCCTCCAAAGCCTCCAGTGGGCAGGACTCAGGAGCTCAGACCTCAGGGGGGCTCACAGAGTGGTGACCTCATTCAAAATTGGGTTACAGAGGGCAGCACTCCCCAACGTCCTCATGACCTACTTCCACACGACACCAGGAAGGTCTACCTCAGCCAGTCAGGGTCTCAGTCATTCATTCCCTCGCACAGCACGCACTGAGCAAACAGTACCCACAGCCTGACTCTGCCCAAGGACTGAGAAAGCTGTAAAGGTGTGGGACCATGGGCACTTACTTCCACATTGACTGGTCCAGGCTTGAGAGGAACAAGGCAGGAATCTGTGCTCTGAGAGTCTCAGCACTTTGTCTAATTCAGAGACTTGACCTTGAGGAGGGTGTGCTTTTTAGAAAAAACGTTTTAAATGTTTATTTATTTTTAAGAGAGAGAGAGAAACAGAAAGCAAATGGGGGCGGGGCAGAGAGAGAGAGGGAGACACAGAATCTGAAGCAGGCTCCAGGCTCTGAGCTATCAGCACAGAGCCTGATGCGGGGCTCAAACCCACAAGCTGTGAAATCATGACCTGAGCCGAAGTCAGACGCTCAACTGGCTGAGCCACCCAGGTACCTCAGGGTGTCCTTTGAGGGATGGTGGTTGGCTGCATTTTCCCAGAATAGAATTAACAAAAGGCACCCCCCAAAATGTTCTCATTCCAAGAAAATAGTAAGTCTCCCCTGATGGGAAGTGAGAAGGAAAGAGAGGCACAGGGACCAAAGGGCATTTCATGAATCAAGATGTGAGGAGTGTTGTTAGTTCATGGTTAAGTCGAAAACAGGAGGACACTATTTTATTTCTCAGGGTGAGGCATACGGCTTAGTAGGGAGGTTTGGAAAAGAATATTCTGCGGAGCATGACCAGCTTCTGAGGTTTGTCTGCCTTCCTTTTTCAGGTGGTTCTTTAGATCAATTAGCCGGAAAGATGCTGAGAGGCAGCTTCTGGCTCCAATCAATAAGGCGGGCTCCTTTCTTATCAGAGAGAGTGAAACCAACAAAGGTAAGCATGGCGCCCAGCATGTCCTTCTTGTGTGGTCCCCGGGAACCCTGACCTGAGGCTATGTCTGGGAGGGAAGGATGGGAGGGAGACACCAGCCGGGAGAGCCCAGCAGCTTCCAGGCCTCTGGTCTCCCTTCCAGTTCGGGCCCCGCCTGGACAGCCCATCTAGTGCCTAGTAGTTGAGTGTGAGGCTTCAGGGCCAACAGGTGTCCCTTGGCCAGGCTGGAAATGTACAGGGTGCAGGTAGGAGGTGCAGTTGGAAAGCTGTCTCCACCCAGGGCCACTGCGCACCATCTTTGGCTCAGCGGGGGTGCTGAGGCTGGTGGGGTCTGAAGAAGGGGCACAACCCAGAGCCACATTTGGAATCAAAGGATTTGAGAGCTGAGACTCCTTAGAGATAATCTCAGCCAAAGGCTGTGACCTCAGACACCTCCAGGAGCTTGGAAGATAACATAAGTTTGCAGAATGGCCTGTGGCTGGAAATGAAGGAAGGGAGTGGCCATTGTGGAGAACTGGGAGCCCTCATGGATTCAAACCCGCTGACTGAGAGACACAATCCTGCCACCGTCCGCAGGCCACTGGGCTTTCTCGTTGTCTTTCATTTAATTTTCTCTCCTTCTTTCCATCTTAAAGCTCCTTTTGTTATAAAATATAGAACATATAAAAATTGCATAAATCATAGATGAGTCCATAATTATACATATAGAGTCGTAATAAGTAAATGCCTGTGCAACCACAAGAGAGAGAACATTCCAGACATCCATAGCCCCTCTCACTGCTCCACTTGTGCCCCTTCTGTATTCAACAACCCTCCCCCCGCCCCCCCCAGAGAGGTCACTGCTGTCTCAACCTTTGGGGAAATCCTTCCTCGGTTTTCCTTACGGTTTTACCATCCACGTTTCGTCTGTTCTTCAACTTTATGAGCGTGGAATAGTACTATTTTTGTGTGTGTGCGTCTTGTTCCTTGCACTTGGCATCGTGAGATTCGTTATTAATTTGCCAGGCTGCTATAACAAAGTACCAGAGGCTGGGGGGCTTAAACAACATAAATGTACTGTCTCACAGTGCTGGAGGCCAGAGGTCCAGGATCAAGATGTCAGCAGGACTGATTTCTTCCGAGGCCTCCCTCCTTGGCTTGTAGATGGTCCTCTTGTCCCTGTGTCCTCACCTGGTCTTTCCTCAGTCTGTGTCCTAATCTCTTCTTCTTATAAGGACACCAGTCATATTGGATTAGAATCCCCCAATGGCCTCGTAGTCACCCCTTTAAAGATCCCATCTCCAAATATAGTCACATTCTGAGTACTGGAGGTTAGGAGTTCAACATAAGAATTCGGGGGTGGGGGTGGGGGTGGGGGTGGGGTCACAATTTAGCCCATAACAGGTCCACTCATGTTGTTGAGTATGGCAGTAGTCTGTTCACTTTCACTGCTCTCCAGAATCCAGCATGTTAATATTCCATAAGCTATTCCTCCTTTCTAATGTTGGTAGACATGTGTTGTTTCCACTTTGGGGCTGTTGTGAACATGTTGCTCTGAACCTTAATATATATATGCTTCCTGGTACATGTCTGCCATCTTTGGGATGCTGAGCCAATACCCCCATTTGCAAGATGAGGAAAATGAGTCCCTAAGGGAGGAAGTGACTCACATGAGGCCTACAGTGAACAAGGCTCAGATCCCAACTCATCTAAGAGGCTTCAAAAACTCTAAAATGTGGGGCGCCTGAGTGGCTCAGTCGATTTAGCATCCGACTTTGGCTCAGGTCATGATCTCATGGTTTGTGAGTTTGAGCCCCACATTGGGCTCTGCTGTCACTGGAAAACCCCACTTCGGATTGTCTCTCTGACCTTTCCCCACACCCTCTCTCTCTCTCTTTCTCTCTCTGTCTCTCTTTCCCAAAAATGAGTAAACATTTAAAAGTTTTAAAAAGAAAAAACGGCTCTAAAATGTGTCAAGCTGGCCTAACCTGGGGTGATGGAAAGGAATTTCCCAAGATGTGTAAAGTAATCATTTGTTTATCAGGATACGGCACATAAGGACCTATGACGTCCTCGTGGCCAATTTTTAACTAGAGAGAAAGGAGGTGGTGACAGTGACATCAGAGGAGGGAGGCGAGAGAGGATGGCTGGATTGTTAGTGGATACCCTGTGGTTGGGCAATGAGAATAGACAGGTTTGGGTAGTAGGAGCCCCTCCACCCCCCATCCCCACCCCGGACTCATTCCTCAGCTCCATTCATGGCTTGAGGACTGCGGCGAGTGAAAGCACCAGAGCTGCAAAAGCTGGACAAAGAGAGATGCTCATTACACCCTGTGAGGCTCAGGGGCGATCCCTAGGCCTCCCAGCCCTTCAAAAGGTCAGGGCCGGGGTGCCTGGGGGGCTCAGTCTGTTAAGTGTCTGACTCTTGGTTTCAGCTCAGGTCATGATCTCATGCTTCTGTGAGTTTGAGCCCCACATCTGACTCCACGCTGATAGTGTGGAGCCTGCTTGGGATTCTATCTCCCCCCCTCTCTCTGCCTCTCTCTCTCTCTCTCTCAAAATAAATAAACAAACTTTAAAAAAAAGGGAGTCAGGGTCAGGTTGAGAAGAAGGAGGGGTGCATTGGTAAGTTGGGTGCTCTGTGCAGAATTTCTGGAAATGCACCAATGGATGCATTAAATTACACACACACACACACACACACACACTAAGATATTGCCACTATTCCATTTTAACAGCAAAGCACCTATGACCAAAAAACAATATGGAAATCACTGGAGATGACATAATGTTTTGTGGTTGTAGAATATTTCGAATTTATACAGAAGCAGAGAAAATAGTAAAATGGAAGCCTTGGTACCCAACACTCAGTTTCAACAAATGATCACTCAGCCAATCTTACTTCATGTATATCCCCACTCATCCCTATTATGTTGAAGCAAGTTCCAGAATCGTGTCATTTCACCCTGGAAATGATGTTTTAATCATTTCCTATTGCTAAGGTGCCCAGTGGAGAGAAAGGGACTCATGACCTCAGTACAGAGGAGGGGGTTCTCCAAAGGTAGGGGTATCCCCTCCTGTCCTTGTCCACACTAGTCTAAGCTGGAAATTGGCCAGATAGAGCTGGAGCTGAGGACCATCCCAGCATCACCACCCCCACACACGTACACACACACACACACACACACACACACGTGCACACATACTTCTCAGAACTCCAAAACAAGTGCATCTGAAAGCCACAGCCAGGGGATGCCAGACAAGGAAGGAATGCTGCCCTCAGAAACAAGGGAAGTGAATTCTAGCCTCTTGTGGCCTCCAGGACATCCCTTAACTTCTCAAGCCTCAGTTTATTCATATCTGTATGAGGACCAACTAGTTTCCCTGTCTGAAGGCAGGCAGTTCTGCCAGTGTTAAGAAATCTCAATCCCTGGGGGCACCTGGGTGGCTCAGTCGGTTGAGCATCCAATTCCTTATTTTGGATCAGGTCATGATCTCATGGTCGTGAGATCGAGCCCCGTGTCTGGCTCTGCACAGAGCATGGAGCCTACTTGGGAGTCCCTCTCTCCTTCTCTCTCTGCCCCTCCTCCACACGCAGGGCCCACACACTCTCTCTCTTTCTCTCTCTCAATAAATAAACTTAAAAAAAAAATCTCAATCTCTAAGAAGCTTGAACTGGAAGCTGATTGGATCTGGAGGTCCCCTTTAAGAAGAACACTGAGCTGTCAAAAGATACCAGGGGCAGGCTGTTGGATGAACCGGGGCAAGAGGGAGGCCCCAAATCACGAGCTTGGAGAGCAGTCCTATGTGGATGAAAGCAGGGTCTCCTTGGCTACTTATGATGCAGCCTACGCAGGGTGCAGCTGACAAAATGAGGAGAAAGACTCTTTTCCTTGCTAGAGTGATGCGAGGATAAATGAACTTACTAGAGCCACTCTCTCGTTTCTTAGATACTGGGGCACAGTTGCACTTACCAAGGGGCATGGGGGAGACCGTTTGCAGCACTTGGGCTGGGGCTGGTGTCATGGGCAGAGAATGGGCTTAGCAGCAGCAAGGTGTGCACACATCTTGCATCCTTTTGCAAGTAGGTGATGAGAGGTGTGATACCTAAGGGAGATGAGAGGGAAAGGGAGTTTGAGATGTAAACAGCACAGTGAAAAATCAAGGGTCCACACCGGAAAAAGAGGTGTCCGAGCCTGACACCTGGCGGGGCAGAGTGGTATTTCTTGCGGTAAACACGTCCTCAGGGAGGATCGGGAGCCCTGAAGCCTGCTGCTAACCAGCAGAGTGACCAGGAGCAAGCAGCATTCCCCTTCTTGGCCTCAGTTTCCTCATCTCCTGAATAAGAGTGGCAGGTGTGGTACCTGGAGAGCTGGACAGAGGCATTTTATAAAAACACCAAGTTTGTTAAAGGAAGTTTCTCCATTGGAAACTCTTGCTTCCTAAATTGTTCTTAACTTTTAGCACCTGCTACCCCTTGTACACGACAAAATGCATAGGTGTGTGTATAAATTTGTACAGAACTCCAGTAAATAGCTGCTTATGTTCTCCTCCACAAACATGAGTGCTTCAAGGTTGGGATTTGCTATTGCTTGTGGAGGTAAGGTCAGCCTTTTCAGCTAGAATGAACGAACGAATGAATCAATGAATCAATCAACCCCCTAGTCCCTCCAATAACTCTACATTTCTCAGTAGTCCATGGCAAAGTGTCCCTGAATGACCAGGGGCCCATGTGAGGGACATCGTGTTTGCTGGGAGAATATCCTGTCTGCTCCAGAGTTCTGTGATCCCATGACTGAATTTTAGGAAACTGGGGGAGGAATATCAAGGTCAGAGTTGGGTGGAGATGATAGTAAAGGTTTTTTGGAGGGTTGAGATTGAAGTGAAAGAAAAGGTAACTTATGGTGGAAGGGGAGCAGAATTTCCAGTGGCAGTGATATGAAGCCCAAATCCCAATCCTGATTTTCCCTCTGTATGCCTTACTTCTCATTCATGTATCTCTATTACCCGTCTAGGTGCCTTTTCTTTGACTGTGAAGGATGTGACCACCCAGGGGGAAGTGATCAAACACTACAAGATCCGCTCCCTGGATGAAGGGGGCTATTACATCTCCCCCCGCATCACCTTCCCCACTCTCCAGGCTTTGGTGCAACATTATTCTCGTAAGAGAAGAGGATGTGGTGGGGGTGGGGAGCAGAGGACCCCTTGTATCTATCACTAAGATCTCACCATCATGTGACTCACTGGTGCCATCTTGGGGGTGGGGGGGTGGATTATCCCAAGGCTGGACAAATGTCAACATAATGACTCAAAGTCTATGTCCTTAATTCCCTCTCCTGGCTCAGCATGTGACCACTTGGAGAATAACAAGTATTTTCAGTCTTAGAGAGAGCAGGTTAATGATAGCATGCCTCACTTTATACAAAATGAATGCAAATAGCTGAGTGTGTGTGTAGTATGTGTGTGCCCGTGCACATGTGTACTTGGAAATGGGAGTATAGTTGGCAAAAATGAGAGGGGGACACAGCTGGGAAGGACATGGTCCCCAAGGGAGACATGTGATCTGGCTGCTCTGGTAACCTCCAGCCCCATCTCTTCTTCCCTAATGCAGAGAAAGGGGATGGCTTATGCCAGAGACTCACCCAACCCTGTGTCAGCCTGGCTTCCCAAGACCTGTGGGTCCAAGATGAATGGGAAATCCCCCGGCAGTCTCTCAAGCTGGTCAGGAAACTCGGGTCTGGGCAATTTGGCGAAGTCTGGATGGGTGAGTATGTGGCAGCCAGAAGCCTCTCTCTCCCTGCCCTGTGTCCCGAAGCACAGAAGGCTCAAGATACGCACAGTTCATCATGCTTCCCCAAAACATTTGTTCGGGAGAGGGACAGAGGCCATGATACCCATTTTACAGATGAGATAATGAATGGCAGGCTAAGACATTGAAGTCACTTGCCCTCAGGACACTGTGGTGATGCAGCAGGAATAGAATCCAGCTCTCCCAAAACCTTGGTTGGTTCCCTCACTCACTCTTCACTGCCCAGGGCTAGCTTGCAATTGACAGGTGTGTGAACTTGAACATAAGGCTATCTCCTCTTAGCTTTGGTTTGCCAGACAGAAATGACCTGTTAAACATAGTAAGCAGTGAACCAGGAGCTCCAGGGGTCTGATAATAGACGAAGCCACTGCTTGTGGCTGTGTGACTCTGGCCAAGTCACTTAACTTTCAGGTTCCTGTGTGTATAGTTGATGATCACTCCCCTGTTCACCATGGGCACTATCAGACTATAAAAAGTGTTTTATTTTATCCCTCGGGGCAAAGGTAAAACGGTCCCCTCCCAGGCAGGGTAAGTTCTTGAGGTTAACTGCCTGAGGTTCCAGTTGAGCTCGAGAGGCTGAGACAGGCTGGCATCCTGTCAAATAAGCCAGCTCACCTTTCGAAGCTGTACATTCCAGCCCACGGCTTCTTCCTAGGGGGGCAGCTCTGGCCTCAGTCCTGCACCTGTAGAATGAGGAGGGATCCTGGAAACTTATGTACATTTTGGTTAAGGGATCGCCTTCCACAGCCTCTGGGTCTTCTGAATGGCTTCTTTATTCTCTCCCCTACCCGCTCTCAGGTTATTACCAAAACACCGTGAAAGTGGCCATCAAGACTCTAAAGGAGGGGACCATGTCTCCGGAGGCCTTTCTGGGTGAGGCCAACCTGATGAAAACTCTTCAGCATGAGAGGCTTGTTCGTCTCTACGCCGTGGTCACCAAGGAACCCATCTACATCGTGACCGAGTACATGGCCAGAGGTGGTGCCCTGCATGGGGCTGCATCCCTCAGACAGGGGTGGGGAGGGGCGGACAGGGGTGAGGCTGGTGTGCCACAGTGGGTCTGCCGGCAAGGGATCTCCATGGGGGATCACTCGGCCACGGGCCGGAGCAATTAGCCAACGTCCACTCTGTTCCGTGTGCCTGGGGAGCAGGAGGGCAGATGATCAGAGACAAGATGGGGCAGTGGTTCTTACAGAGCTGTGTCCTCCATTCAGGAGCACTTCAACCCACACTTTTGGAGGGCATCTTCTGTGCCCAGCACTGTTTGATGCCCACTCGGGAGGACGCAGCATCGCAAAGAGTAGCGAGCCGGGCATCCAGACATGGGTTCTGGTCCCAGTTCTGCCACTTACTAGGCGAGGGACCTTTGACAACCATATGAGCATTTGACATGGATGAAAAGAGAAATTGGTCCAGCTGGCCATTGAGGTCCATGGTGGGGTCAAGATTTCATAGGTCAGTGGGCCAGGGGTCGGGCCTCAGCCTGTGACCTCCTTCCTACCCTTCCTGTGATCCCGATTGCCCATTGCTTCCTATAGGATCCTAAGGTGCCATGATAACACAGTTCCTTAGAAATCGTCGTGAAGGGGACCCCACATTGAGCTGGGAGTACGATGGCTCCCCTGCTCACCTCTCAGCCCCACCTCAGGTGACCATCCCTCCCAGCTCTTAGATGCCAAAGAGGAGCTGCATTGGTCTCCTGCACCAAACCCCAGGGACAGGTCTCTCTATTCGCATTTTCTTGCCCCCTTGGTCCTCGGAGGCAGAATCTCTGCCAACAAAGGATGAAGGGGGCAAGGAGACACTTTGGAAAGTCACGTGAGGAGGAAGCACTGAACTTACAGTCAAAGAGCAGGTTCCATGCCTGGTTCCCTGGCTGGGTGATCCCGAACCTGGATGAAACCCAACCTCCTCTGAGCAGCTGGGAATACATTTGCTGCCCCCTGGGGTGTTATGAGGACTGTGGGTAGAATTTCTGTAAAGCAGAAATCACTCTGCAACGATGGGTGGGTTTCTTTTGATGTACTAGAGATCTGACAGGGCGCCCCGTACTTCCTGACACCAGGTGGGGAGCATTCCATGCTTGGGAGAGGCTGGCACAGCCAGGTTTGGATCATTTTGCAGAAGGGCAGATGCCACATCTCTTTCCGTAGGATGCTTACTGGATTTCCTGAAGACAGATGAAGGTAGCCGACTGTCCCTCCCGAGACTGATCGACATGTCAGCCCAGGTTTGTGAGCTACCGAGGGCAGTGGCCCCCGAGAGTCGTGATGCCCAAAAGACCCAGGACCCAAGGCCCTCTCCTCTGTGCCCTATGGCTTAACAAAGTCAGCTATTTAGAGGTTGTATCCACTAAATTTAAGTTGGGCTGTGAAGGACAGAAAACCCAAAGCAATAATGGTTTACATGCATAAACATCCAGAGGTGGGCAGTCTGGGGCAGGTAGGTGGGTCCGCCCCTCAAAGCCACATGATTCTTCCACCTGCTGGGTACTTAGCATATGTCATCTTATTGTCCAAGACGGCTGTTCACACTTCATCATCTTGTCCTCTCCTCGGCAGGCAGGAAGAAGTAAGGGGGAAGAAAGTCCACCATGTTCCCTGTAGAGACGTGTCCCTGAAGTCACCTACTATACTTGCTTTAACACCCTCCTCTTCCCCCCCCCCCAACCATGTCACCTGGCCACACCTAGGCTTCAAGGGAGCTTGGGAAATGTAGTCTCTACTCTGGGCAGCCAGGATGGGATGAGGTGAGTCCTATTACTAGAGAGGGAGAATGGATGGTGTGGGAAGCCCATCCATTCACATGAATCCCATTTAACACTGTAGGCAGATGTTTTGCTGTTACCTCACTTCTTCCTCTGATGGTGCCCAGAAATGCCTTCTACAGCAGGTGAATCACAATCCAGACTTCATGAAGTGAAGAGTAAAATGGAGAGGAGGCATCTTTCCTCCCCGAGGATTCCTCAGTTAGCTGAGGGTTCTAACTGGCAGGAAAACACACCTGGTGGCCCTGAGTGTGTATGTCTGTTAAAACTGGGACCCTCAGCAGAAAAGTTCTGGTCTGTGGTCAGCCTGTGAGACACATAAACACACACACACACACATCCAGCTACAGAGAGGAAACCTCCCCCTTACCCCACACCGCCCCATCTCCACCTTATC
Organism: Prionailurus bengalensis; assembly: GCF_016509475.1. Lineage (NCBI taxonomy): Eukaryota > Metazoa > Chordata > Mammalia > Carnivora > Felidae > Prionailurus > Prionailurus bengalensis. The sequence continues at coordinate 52,728,469 of NC_057344.1, forward strand.
TGGTATTATCTGCTGTTAGTATCAGTTCAGGAACTGATGTCACGATGCCCTTTTTCCACTGAGGTAAGCACAGATGGGTTTGAGCAGGCTGGTGAGTGGTCTCGGAAAATTCACACTGCTAACCAGTTTCAAACAACATAACAGTGATAAACCTGTCCACCCCCTTTACTTTCTTTCTTTTCCTTTTCTCACTCTCCTCTGTCTCTTTCTCAATCCCTGGAGAAATCTTGGATCACTAAGGGATTAAGGACATGAAAAGCCACCTGCATTTAGACCTAGATGTGGCCAAGAATCTAAGGGTTAGGAAACCAGAAAATCAGAACCTTCCAGGTAAACGGCTTCTAACCACATTCTCATCATGCTAGCGCCTCACCATGCATGCGTGCACACACACACTACCCTTCTGGGCATTCCTTTTCTTGCTTTGCAGGATGTAATGCAAACCTCCCCTACAACCACCACCCACATGCCCTACTTGGCAGAGTCACCAAGGTCCCAAATGTGCTGTCACACCTGTGAGCTCAGGCTCCCCCTCTGCTCAGAATGCCTGGGCAGAACCCTGGCATTCTCCTGATCAGTGGCAAACTCATCTGGCAAACTCCTGATCGGTGTTCAAGACTTAAGCTAAATTAAATTAAATTTCCCTGGACGGGAAAGTGGCACAGAGCACTTGGTGCACACGTTTCTGTTGGCATTGAGCGCCGTATAGTCTTCTCCTCGAAAGCACATCTGGGTCCTTCTCAACCTTTTTAAAAAAAATCATTTCTGGTACTGCTGAATACATATTTGTTAATGGGATGAGTACCAGTAAATGCTGTCTAGATACCAAGCATTTGGTATTCAGCTTCAGAGCCCCCCGGCCAGAACCATACCAATATATGTATATTGATGGAATGATTTAGCAAAAGAATAAATAAGTGAATGGCTTCACGAATAAACCAATGCAAACAGACACATAGGGAGAAGTGGGATAAATTCCAGTGCTGGCTTCCTGGCGATAGCAGGTCTGAGGAGGGAAACCGGCATTCTAGTCTCAGTGTCTTCATCTGTCAACTGGGAGCACAGTGGATAAAACCCGAATGAGTGTCCTCCACTAAAAGACACAAGAGCAACTCAAGCAGCTAGTCCTGGCCCAGAGCTGGCGATCGGGAACAGAAACAGAAACTGCCTGGGTGCCACTGGGATTCTGTGTATGCTCTGAGTGCCTGCCTCGGGCGGTGCTGGGTTAGGGCCTTGGCCACCTAATGCTCACCTCAACTCCGTACCCTGGAGCCCCCTTCACTCAATTCTTAGTCAGGACAGTGACCCCTCAGAGAGCTTAAGCAACCTTCCGGGGGTGGAGGTCAAGGACTCCAATCCAGGGCTCGCCGCTCCAGGAACAGGGAGTCCAGTGTGGCAAGGAGATGAGACCCTTTCTTTCCCTCCTTCCCTGTCCTCTTCCCCTGCCCCCTGAGAGACCTTCATTTTCTCCTGCTTTCATTCTGCTATCTTCCTCCCCTGCAGACACTTGCAAGGAGAGAGAAGTGGGTGGGGGTTCAGGTCTCTCTGGCTCTGACACCAGCAGATATGCCTTGCTGGGCTTTTAGGCGGCTGGAGTTCTTGGCTTGTCTAACGGAGGAGTGGTTGAAGCCATTTTCCCTCTCCACTCAGGGAGCTGCTCCTTCCCCAGCAGCAGAACTGCCCTCTATGCACCTACCAACAAGCCCGACACACACTCCCAAGCGTTCCTGCCCCTTCCAGGCTGTGAGAGGATGAAGGCTGGCCTTCCAGACAGGGTCCTTCCTCTGCTGACAGGGGCTATGCAGGGGACGCTGGGTGGGCTCCATCCTTGCACGGAGGTCCCTCTGCTGTCTTTCACTGTGTGACCTGTTTCCTCAGATTGCCGAAGGAATGGCGTATATCGAGCAAATGAATTCAATCCACCGCGACCTGAGGGCGGCCAACATCCTGGTGTCTGAGTCCCTGTGCTGCAAAATCGCTGACTTTGGCCTGGCCCGCATCATTGACAGTGAATACACTGTCCAAGAAGGTGAGGAGATCCCCCATCTACAGGGAGACCTTGGGCCTTACTTTCCCCACCTCCCTAAACCCCCTTGGACTTCTCCTCGTTGCTACAGGGCAGAGCCTTGTGTGAAGAGATCTGAGAAGCTTTGTGGTTTTCACAGTTCTGGCCTTACACCCACCTAGATCAGCGTTTCCCTAGAGGCGCTCTGCAGGGCACTATGAGGAATGGTTTGGGGTCAAGTAGGTTTGGAGATGCTGCATGGTCCATCCAGGCCTCCTTCAGAGATTCTTGATGCACACCAACATACGAAAGGCCCTGAGAAGTCTTGCAGCAAAGGAACGGCGTACGTGGGCTTCGCCTGGTCACTCCCAAACGAATTGGAGCCCGAGATACTTTTTCCATCAATGCCCCACAGAACTAGCTTTTCGCAGAACACACTTTGGAAAACACTTTTCTGAAGCATGAGAAGCAAACGCTTATAGCTGAATTAGGGTTCCCACAGAGCACTCTGCTTTTGTTCCTTAGTATACCCGAGGTGGGGCTTCTCTTCCCAAGGGGACTTGAAACGGCCCAATACATCGATCAAGTAAGCTGGCAAGCAAGCAATATTAGCTGAGCATGTTAATCAGTTGGCACGGGAGAAGGATCAATAGGGCTCGTCAGCTGAGGAAGCTTCAAGCTGGCTGGAGAGACCAAGAAAGCGAGGCGAGGTAAGGGGAAATCCAGTGCCGAGCTGTGCAGTTTACTCTGAATGCTGACCAGGGCTGCAGCCGTCCACAGGGCTTCCTGGGACAGCAGGATTGGAATCCCCTCCTCCCTGTGACCCTAGGTGGGACATGAGTCATCCGTCATCGTTTCCATTAGGCAGGAAGGGATTAACTGAGGCAGGGATGAGTTAAGGGGATTTGCCCAAGCCGTGATTCCTGTTGTTAAACACATGAGGCGGAGAGTGACTCTTCTGTCCCAGGTGGAAACACATGTTGGTGGCCCTCTGAAGCCCACTGGGCAATGACCCAATCGGGGTGATGGAGGTGGCATTTGTGTCACGTTGTCCTTCTGTGCTATGGAGCCCCAGTAGTGTCTGCACGTGCCTGGCCATGTGTCCTAGTGGGGCTTAGTGGCTCTCTGGGAGCATCTCCATTGCATACAGTGGTCCAAGCCCTGCCAAGGGGAGGGAGCAGGTGCATAGGGACAGTCAGCCATGGCCTCACAAAGCTGTTCATGGCTTTTCTCACAGGCGCCAAGTTCCCCATCAAGTGGACTGCCCCAGAGGCCATCCATTTCGGGGTGTTCACCATCAAAGCAGACGTGTGGTCATTTGGAATCCTCCTGATGGAAATCGTCACTTACGGGCGTGTACCCTACCCAGGTAGGTGGCTTCACCCTGTAGGGACTAGGTGGGCTCCCTGCTGTCCTGAAATGGCTGTGATGACAGATATCCCATGCTTAGTGCCTGGGGCTGCCCACACACGTGCCAGAATGGAGTCCCCGCAGTCGGAACAGAGATCCACGCATGTCACTCTGGGGATGGAGGTTCCGCCTCCTTCCTCAACGTTGCTTCTGGCAACGGGGCCGCATGCCCTTCGGTCAGCAGAGGTCAGTGAGCCTCCGAACCCTGGAAGTAAGGACAGGTCAGGGTCTGAACTCAAGTTTACCGTGAATTGGTTTGTTCTCCGTTGGGGGCGGGTCGTCTCCCCCTTGGCCTTCCACCTTGGGTGGATTCCCCAAAGCCCTCTCCTGACTGTGAAATCTCCCAGTCTCCCTGTCCCATGTCTGGAGCGCGTGGGCAGCTTAGCCGCCTGCCGAAGAGCCGTGTCCCTGGGCGGGCTGGTGCGCCATCATGAAGCGCCTTCCCAGTGAGTGATGGGCTTGGGCCGCGGCCGGGAAGTCCCAGCTAAGCAAGGCAGGGTTCCCCACCCGGAGGACCGGCCCTACAGCCTCCTCTCCAGCTGTCCTCCAAGCGATGGAAAGTGAATAGAGGGATGTTTAGGGGTGGCACTAGCCAGACAGCCAGGTGACCTGCCAGGGAGGGGACGCCGGTCTGTGCGCCTCACCTCGGCCCCGCCCTCAGCCTCGCTCTCCATCCCCTCCGCAGGAATGAGCAACCCCGAGGTCATCCGCTGCCTGGAGCGCGGCTACCGCATGCCGCGCCCCGACACGTGCCCGCCACAGCTGTACCACGGTGTCATCACCGAGTGCTGGCGGAGCCGGCCGGAGGAGCGGCCCACCTTCGAGTTCCTGCAGTCGGTGCTCGAGGACTTCCACACCGCCACCGAAGGGCAGTACGAGCTCCAGCCCTAGGCCCGGCTCGAGGACACGGGTCTGGCCAGCGGCGGAAGGGCCCGGAGACGGCTCGCGCCCCCCGCCCAACCTGTAGAAGTGACGAGGCGTGTTCACCTCGAGGCTCTTACCCCAGCCCCAGGCCGACTGGAAGGGCAGGGAGGAATTGATAGTCCCGTTTCTAGATGAGGGAAGGAGAGAGAGAGGCAGCCTCACAGGTGGGTCACGCAACATGGAGTCCGGAGATCCCATCGCAGTCCCACCCTTCTTGGGCTGTGTGACCTTGGGCAAGTTATTTAGCCTCTCTGTGCCTCCACTGTTTCGTTTGTACAGTGGGGGAGAACCATAATAGTACCTACCTCCTTATGTTCCTCAAGAGGATTACATTAGTTAACCCCAGTAAGATGTTCAGAATAGCGCCTGGCACACTCCTGGCACACCGTTAAGTGTTTGGCATCGTTGTAAGACTCCCCTGTGCTGGCGCCCAAAGCGAGAAGTCCGCGGCAAGTGGCTAGGAATCGCGCTGCTCCCACCTGTGCGGACCGCGCCCTGGCGCGGCTCCCTCTCTACTACCCCAGAAGCAGGACTGGGTCCCCCGAGATGTCCGCTCCGAGAAGTGTCCACCTGCTTCGGCTCTGGGCAGGTAGCTCTGACCTAGACTGCACTCCAGCACTTTGGGACTCTTCTGTAATAAAGTCACAAGATCTGACCTTTGCCGTGTCGTTACTGGTGACAAGCCTGGACATCGCTACATGACGTAGGTGTTTTGCATGAGTGGCGCAGCAAGGGACTCGCTGTTGGCCCTGGGTTTCCGGTGGAGCTCCCAGCTCCAAGGACAGCACCGAAGAAGACTCCACGGTCATTGCCTTTAGGGGAGACTTGAGCAGGGCCAGCAGGTGGCGCCCTCACCTCAGCAATCCTGGCCTCCGGGATGCTTTGCTCCGACAGCGGTAGCTACAAGGGGGCTGGGTGCACGCAGAGAGAGGAGGGAGCTCCCCAGGCTCCAGTCTCGGGACCAGGCGCATTAACGATGCGCAGATGATCAGGCGATGGTGACACCAAAACCGTCAAGGCTTCGCACTGCTCAGGCGGCTCGCTGTTTATTTTTTGTTTTATTTAGAATAGACTTATTATAATAGATTATTATGAAATAGATTTATTATTGTAGATTTTTTGAGCTTTTAGGTTTACTGAAAAATACACGGAAAGTGCAAAGAATGCCCATCTACCCCTCACCCCGCCCCTCAATTTTCCCTGTTACTAACATCTTGCAATAGTGTGGTACGTTTGTTACAACTGATGAAACAAATCGACACGTTATTATTAACTAAAGCCCATAGTTTACATTAATACATTATTAGGATTCACTCTTTGTGTTGTGTTCTATGGGTTTAGATACATGCATAAATGATATGTATCACTATATGTATCACACTATCATATGTAGTTTCAGTGCCCTAAAAATCCCTTGTGCTGGTATTCGTTCTTCCCTCCTACCCTTTGAATCCTTGGCCATCCCTTTGCCATGTTTTGACGCTTCTGATCCTGTGATAACCCAAGAAAGTAGGACGATTACCATGCCACGTACAGAGGAAGAAACCCAGACACAAAAAAGCCTGGGTAGTACTCCCAAGGTCACACTGCTCATGAGTGCTGGGATGGGGATGTGGACCCAGCTGCACTAGGCAGCAGAGTACTGGGGAGGGGAAGGGCATCGCTGCTGGCCTGGGAGAACCTCACAGAGGGGGCTGCCTCTGCAGGGAAACAGAGGTGACTAGGCAAAGAAGGACACGTGTCCATATAGTCTTTGTGATTTCCAGAGTACATTCCCAAACTGTCTATAGATTCTTGAACAGCTCTGGGAAGTAGGCATCACCAGTGTCATTATGCCTACACTCTTCTCCACACAAGAAGTAAATGGCAGAGACTCTACACCACCAGCTTGTCCCAAGGCTCTTAGCTGGCCAGTGCTGGACCCCAGATCTGAACCCATTCTTTGCCCCCGGCCCCTTGCCATAAGCTATTACGTAGGGAGCACAGCACTCTCAGGAGTAGGAGGTGTTTGTACCAGTAAATCAGGCAGGATCACCGAGTAAGTCTCACGTGGAGACCTGTGTGTGTGTGTGTGTGTGTGTGTGTGTGTAGCCCGCAATGTGGTCAGACTGGGGCTTGGACAGATCTCCCCTGGGCGGTCCAGTATTTAGGAGGCAGAGGGCTCCAGGAACAGGGAACTCTGCCCACGGGGCAGTGGGGGCCCCCAGAGAATTGTGGCTCCACCCCCACCCCCTTGGAACCAAGGGCTCTTGGGGGAGGTGGCTGCTGAGTCTGTCAAGAAAAAAAAATGTGACTCGGCCTTCCCCACCCTGGAGGGGGCTTATGGCCACACCCCATCTCCCCCAGAATCTCTGGAATTGGGGCTGTCACACCCAGACCCTGGGATGAGGGGGCATGGCCGGTGGGAGCTAAGCTGGAATTTAGGGCACCAGAGATCAGACCGCCCCTGTGGAGGGTCAGGGGGAGCACCAGACAGAGACAAATCTGACCCTCAGGGCTCACAGATGAGGAGGACTCTGAGAGGACCTAGGGGTGCCTTTGGAGGTAGGACTGAAAAGAGCTAGGATAAGAAATGAGTCCCTCCTTCTGGCTTAGCCGCCTGGACCTACAGCCTGGGCACCACCACCCTGCCTCTCATGGTCCTTCTGAAGTGCTTTCCCAAGACTCGGGCCCCAGTTGGCCACGAGCTGCAAGGCCCAGGGCTGGCTCATCCCCTCCCAGGACCCCACCACCTTCCCCTAAAGATGAAGATGGTCTCCCAGGGCTTTGCCAACCTCACGATTTATAAAAATCACCTCAGGGCTTTGTTTTAGAAAGCAGGTTTCTAGACCTCCCTCTCTCAGATTCTGATCCAGCAGGTCTAAGGTAGAATCTGGAAACCCCATCTTTCCTAAGCACCCTAAGTGATTCTATAGTTCTCCGCCCTGGCTGCAGCTCAAATCACAGTGCAGTGGAGGTCAGACGAGGACATGGGGGAGGGCACATCTGGAAATACCAGTGCCCGGATTTCCCAGCGGGGCCAGGCCTGTGGCACGTTGTAAGTGTCCCCAGCTGGTACTACAGTTCAGCCAGGACTGGAAACCCCCAGGGCTAGGCTGTGTGGAGTTTGGAAGTATCCTTCCCAGGAGGACAGGCTGCAAGGTACCTGGGGTTCCAGTGTGAGGCTCAGGTCCTGCATTTGCAGGACCAGCTCATGTCTGTGGCTCTTCCAAGTTCTACATGCAAGTTAGAACTTGCAGAAAGTGGAAAAGAAGCCCACAAGATCGGCACATTCTCAGAGGTTTCCTGGGGGTCAAACTGGAGGCAAACTTTGAAGGACCAGTGAGACCTTTCCCCACCAGGGGGCGCACTTGCCTCGGCGGTGCCCAGAACTGAGGCGGGGGGGGGGGGGGGGGGGGGGGGGGGGGGGGGCGTCCCCGCGGGGGGGGGGGGGGTTGTTAGGCGTTTACATATGTTTATAAAGCACAAGGAGCCTTTCAATTCCCAGCCACAAAGTGAAGTGTGAGAGGATGTGGAGAGAGATACAGCAAGACAGAGAGAAACACAGAGATAAAAACAGAAATAGAGACAGAGAGACAAGACACAGAGAAACAGAGACAGAGAGAGTATTGAATGTGCAAAAGCAATGTTTCCTGCTCTGTGAGTTTGTCTTCTGAGTGGAAAGGGAGCTTACTTATGGCTGTGGAGGCCGTATTCTCCCTGCCATGATCCGCATGCCTGAGAGGATTGCAAGTGGGGCCAGGGCCTGAGATGCCTGATCGCTGCCCTTCCTTCACCCAGAGCCCTGGAGAGGAGCACACCTAGCCTGAGACCCCAGATGCCTTCTTGCCCGTGATAGAGGCTGTGCCTTCCCTTATCTCTCCTTCCTCACAGCCAGGACACATTTGCATCGCTATTGGAAAATGAACAACAACATCCTTGGGGTTAGATAGACCTGGGTTCAAATCCAAACACTTCCTTTCCCAGGACATGCAACCGTAGATTCTTTGCTTGATTTCTCTGAGCCTCAGTTTCTTCATCTATAAAATGGACATACTAAAAAACATCTGAAATATAGGCTTGTCTCAAGGTTTAGACAAAATAGTATTTTATCACAGTGAGGCATTTATCACAGTGCCTGTCTTCTGGTAAATGCTCAGGAATGTTAGCTCTTAGGGGCCCCCAGGTGGCTCAGTTCGTTGAGTGTCTGACTTGATTTCAGCTCAGATCATGATCTCATGGTTCTTGAGATCAAGCCCTGATGTCTGTGCTGACAGTGCAGAGCCTGCTTGGGATTCTCTGTCTCTCTCTGCCCCTCCCCTCACTCACACACTCTCTCAAAATAAATAAACATTTTTAAAAAGAGAGAGAGCAGGGGCGCCTGGGTGGCGCAGTCGGTTAAGCGTCCGACTTCAGCCAGGTCACGATCTCGCGGTCCGTGAGTTCGAGCCCCGCGACGGGCTCTGGGCTGATGGCTCAGAGCCTGGAGCCTGTTTCCGATTCTGTGTCTCCCTCTCTCTCTGCCCCTCCCCCGTTCATGCTCTGTCTCTCTCTGTCTCAAAAATAAATAAATGTTAAAAAAAAAAAATTTTAAAAAAAAAAAAAGAGAGAGAGAGAGATGTTAGCTCTTATTATTGTTAGTATAGCCCCCAAAGACAGGTCTTCAAACACAAACTCCAGCACCCTTAGCTGGGTTTCCCCTGTCCTCAGTGATATGTCTCCTGGCTTGGAATTCTAGTTGTACCCCCAGTGTTTTTCTCTATTTGTTTCTTTGATTTTTCTTTGCTTTCATGCATCTCCCACCCTCGAGCAGAACTGCAAAAACAGAATTTGAAGTCAAAGACCTATGTTTATCCAGCACTTTTCAGCTGTGTGAACTTGGGCAAAGAACTCAAGTTCTCTGAGCCTCAACTTCCTTGTCTATAAACAGGAGAGAACAATGATTCCCCTGCAGGGTTGTTTTAAGGATATAAAGAGTGTTTTAATTGTTTATTTTTGAGAGAGAGAGAGAGAGAGAATGAGTGAGGGAGGGGCAGAGAGAGAAGGGTACAGAGGATCTGAAGCAAGCTCTGTGCTGACAGCAGCAAGCCCACATTGGGCTCAAACTCACGAACTGTGAGATCGTGATGTGAGCCAAAGTCCTATGCTTAACTGACTAAGCCACCCAGGCACTCCTACAGAGTACTTTTAAAATGGAATTGTATATTGGGCTGCCATAACAAATACTACAGACTGGAGGGGATTCCACAACAGAAATGTATTTTCTCATAACTTTGGAGACAGGAACTCCAAGATCAAGGTGTTGGCAAGATTGATTTCTCCTGAGGCCTCTCTCCTGGGCTGGCACATGGCCACTGTCTCCTGCGTCCTCACGTGGCCTTCCCTATGTGTGTGTGTGTCCTAATTTCCCCTTCTTCTAAGGACAATAGTCATCTTAGCCCATCCCAATGACCTTGTTTAATTTAATTACTTCTTTAGAGGCCCTATCTCCATATAGTCATATCCTAAGGTACTGGGGGTTCAGGCTTCAACATAGGAATTTGGGAGGAACACAATTCAACCCATATCAAATAGTAACACGTAAAGGTAATAATTATTTCTTCTTTTGAATGTTCTCCTATCCCTACCCAGTACGAGGCCCACGGTAGATGTCGTGTATTCTAGTGACCAGTTTCAGAATCAGGAATATTTGATGTGGATAAACTCCCAGCTACAAATAAGTAAGATCCAAAGCTAAGTTGGAATACCAGTGGAACAGCTTTATTTATTTATTTATTTATCTATCTATTTATTTGGAGTGAAAGCACAAGTGGGGGAGGGGCAGAGAAAAGGAGAGAGACAGAATCCCAAGCAGGCTCCATGCCATTAGCGCAGAGCCCCATGCTGGGCTCAAACACGTGAACTGTGAGATCATGACCTGAGCCAAGAGTAAGAGTTGGACGCTTAACTGACTGAGCCCCCCAGGGTTTTTTTTTCAAAGTTTTATTTTTTATTATTTTTTATTATTATTTTTTTAACATTTTATTTATTTTTGAGACAGAGAGAGACAGAGCATGAACAGGGGAGGGGCAGAGAGAGAGGGAGACACAGAATCGGAAGCAGGCTCCAGGCTCTGAGCCATCAGCCCAGAGCCCAACGCGGGGCTCGAACTCACGGACCGCGAGATCGTGACCTGAGCTGAAGTCGGTCACCCAACCGACTGAGCCACCCAGGCGCCCCTTCAAGGTTTTATTTTTAAGTGATCTCTCCACCCAACCTGGGGCTCGAACTCACCACCCTGAGATTAAGAGTTGCATGCTCTACCGACTGAGCCAGCCGGGCACACCACCTGTGGGCCAGCTTTAAGCAAACTCATATATGATAGTCCGGATTTCCACAAAAGAGAAACCTGTCCTTAATGATGTATTTTACAAAAGTTTCTACCACATTTCTTTGAGGTACTTTCAAAGTGCTATTCAAGTCTCCTCAGGGCTCATACTGTCAATTTTTTTTTTTAATTGTGGTAAAACACGTAGCATAAAATATACCTACCCCTGTAGACACTTTCTAAGTGAACTGTTCAGGGACGTCAACCACACTAGGTGTGGTGCAGCTGTCACCACCGCCCAGCTCCCGAACTTGTTCATTTTCCCAAACTGAAGCTCTGTCCCCAGTGAACCCCAACTCCCCATTCCCCCTCCCCCAGCCCCTGGCGATCCCCATTCTCCTTTCTGTCTCTAGGTCCCTCACGTAAATGGAATCACACAGCATGCGTCCTTTTGTGTCCGGCTTAACTCGCTCAGCAGAACCTCCCCCAGGGCCATCTCTGCACACTGTAAGCTGCATCACAACTTCCTCCCTTTTTCAGGCTGAATGCTATTCCACCGTGTGTTGTAAATACCGCACGTTGTTCATTCATTCGTCTGTGGAGGGACACTGGCGCTGTTTCTGTCTTTTGGCTGTTACGAGTAATGCTGCTCTGAACGTGAGTGGACAAATAGCTCCTCAGGACGTAGGGCTGGATCAGAGAGCACTTCTAGTTTTCTTTTTTCCTCCCCTGTTTTTAATGTATTGTTTTGTCTTCGGTCTTTAGAGAGCAGTTCTATTTTGAAGTTTTTGAGGGCTGCCCTACTGTTTTTAGTAGCAGCTGCACTGCCGTGCGCTCCCAGCAGCGCACAAGGGGTCCCGTTTTCTCGCATTGATATCTTCCGCTGTTTCAACATCGCCCTCCTAGCAGGTGTCAGGCGAATAGTGCCATTTAACAGCAATAACCCAAATTCCTCCGACGTTGGGCCCCGCAGAACCCCAGCGCTCTCGGAGACACCCTCAGGGGATTCTGAGTTTCTAGGCGTGTGTTTTTCCCCAGTATGTGCTCATGACAAACCTCTTCAGGCCAATGCTTCTGCTGTCTCCCACTGGGCGCTGGGAGTGAAGGGGCTTCGTGGGCCTAGCTGAGAGGTTCCACCTGGGTGGAGGTGCCTGGGCGGGGAACAGGACTCTATTCCGAGGAAAGTCTTTCAGCTTTCCCCCTGGGTGATCCCCTGCCCCCAACACCCCAACACACACACAGCACCACCTCAGGGGCTCCTGGAACCTGTCAAAGGCTCTCACCAGACATCCCCAGGTGGGCCTGCACCCTGGTGGGCACGTGCTCAGGCCTCTGCCTCGCAGCACTCCCAAGGATTTGCATGACACACAGCATCTCAGTCGTCACCAGAAAGAACCATGTCCAGTTTGGGGCACGCTAGCACAGAGGTGATGAGGAGAGAGCAGAAGGCAGCCACCACCGTGACCCCAGGCAGATCAGGGAAGGTGACGGACACCGGGACCTCTGAAAGTTTTGCCGGCGCACCTTGTGGCCAAGCTGAGCTCTTAAATTCTTCTGGAATAAAGAGCCCCCCTTGATACCATGTCTAGAATCTTAGCTGAATAAGACCTTCATGATCAGTCAACATTTATTGGGTCTAAAGCGCCATCACAACTTGGAAAGGTAGGTCCTGTGAGCCTGATTTCATAGATGAGGAAACTGGGGCACAGAGAGGGTGAATAACTGGCCCAAGGCCACACAGCTGATAAAGGATGGAGTGAGGACTCATCACTTAACCGTGCTTCCAGAAAGAATCTGGTCTAGATGTTTCAAGCGGTGCCCCTTTTGGGGCCTTGGGGATCTATGCTGGGGTCTCAGGAGTCGGAAGCTCACAGTGGGATGGAGGTGGGAGTCGAGAAGGCTCCACCCCCTCACTTCAGGCACTGGCCCCTCTTGCATCTGTTTCACCGTTCAGCTGCGTTACAAGGGTTGTTTGAACACAGTGCGGCTCTCAAGTTGTTTCGCAGATCAGTCATCTAGTCTAATGCTCTGTCCACCCTCTCCATCTCACAAATGGAAACTGAAGCCTCGTTAAGGGCCCATAGCCAGACAGGGCCCGTGCACCAGGGCCCAGCCCTCCAGACACTTGGCCAGGTCCTTTCTCTGTCCACCCAAACGCCCTCAGCTTCCTGGTAGACAGAAGTTTGTTTACTCCAGGGTTTTCTGAAAATTAGAAATCCTTACTGAGAATTCTCCAAATCAGGTTCCCTGGTTCCCTGGAAAACCGCATTCCTTGGCCATGCCGGAATAGCTACTTATGTCATGGAACAGAGCATAGGACCTTCAAAACAGTTACTCGTATGAAGGGGTGCAGCACTCGCCACTGTACCAAGGGGTGTCCTGTCTCTGTGTTGCCTTGGGTGTTTGCTGTCGTTTCTCTTTGTTCAGGACAGGAGGAAGGCAGCGATGCTGGCCTGTCACTCACCATCACAGCACTAGAGAGTGGAGGGGCAGGAGCGCAAATCCTGGGCCCCTGGCTCTGTGCCCAGCACTTGAGGGACCAGCAAGTGCACTGAGATTGAAAGTGCTCTTGAGAAGTGGGGAACAGGGCCCGTGGAGTGGCCCCCACGGGGCAATCCCTTTAATAAGGTTAAGCAAACCGTTCGGAGAGGATGACAGGGAGGTTTTGTGAATGTCCGGTGGAAAAGAAGCAGGGAAGAGAAACATCTGGCACTTATGAGGCCACTGGGCTTAATGGGTTCTCATACTTGTGACAGTAACTGCCGTCCCTGGAGAGGTGAGGTGGCCAGAGTCCCCACGCATGAGGTCAGGAAATGTGCCGATGATTCACAGCAAAACAACTCTGCCTGACATCAGCCGAAGACCTAAAAATAGCCATCAGGGAATGTCCAGAAGATAATGGGGGAAAGTTTGACTTTGTGGGCAGAGGGGTGGGTGCACATGGAAAATGTCTAACTGGCACCTGTAGGGACCTAGTGACCTCAGGTCATCTCTTGACCGTGTAGGGATATGGCGATGAGTAGGACAAGAACCTACCCCGAAAGAACTCTTAAATATGCCCTCGTCCACAGAAGCTGAAATCTCACATCACCCATGCTCACTACCGAGGATCGTGGTAGCAACATCACCTACCTTCGTTATGTGTCGGGCACTCTACTTATGCTCTATGCGCACAAACTCATTTAGCCCACAAGACAACCCTCGGAAGTAGGTTCTACTGCTGGTCCCCTTTTGTAGATGAGAAAACCAAGGCTCTGAGGGGTGAGGTCATCTGCCAAGCTCACACAGCTGAGACTCGAGCCCAGATCAGCCTCTCTGCAGAGCCTCCCCCAACGAGAATTCCCTAGCAGAGGGAGGGAGCTAAGGCTTTGAAGGCCACCAGCCACACCACAAGCTGAAGGCAGAGCTGGAACGGGCTCCAGAACCCACTGGTGGGGGCTTTGCCCGTAGCCCTTTGACCTCTCTTCCTTGCCAGTTGCAAATCGTGTTGTAGACAAAGAGGCTTTGGAGGAATCAGGCAGTGTGTTCACTTTACCTCTTGGCTCTACTCTTCTAACAAATTATCCAAACTCTCTGAGCCTCCGTGTCATCATCCTTAAAATGGCACAAACATACCACAAACATATGAACTGAGATAATATAGATAAAGCTTTGGGTACAGGGTCGTGCATGCAGTAGGATGTCAAAACATGCACACTCCCTTCCCCCTGTCAAGGCTCAGGCCAGACAGCATCTTCCCTGGGGTCACCTGAGAGCCAGTGTGGGAGCTCAGCCTGCCCATCCCCATCCCATCTGCCTCCATCTGCAATCAGCAGCTTGGCCCCTAGGCCACCAGGTCCCTGTGGGCAGCACAGGATGACAGGGGTTGATGGGAGCCAGTCCCAAGGGGTCTGAAGGCAGATTACTGAGGACTGATGAGGTGGAGAGGGCCTGCTTCCATGAGCTGACAGCACGGCCTGGGAAGATGGGGAGACAGGAGGGTAAAGGAGTTCCCTAATCTCAGCCTGATGTCTTCTAGGAGGGCAAGGGTACCATTTGGGGGCTTCTCTGCTGGAGATTTGGAGGCATTTCCTTCTGTGCCAAGGTCGCTCTGCATCTCTTGGTTAAAATTAGCTTCCTGCTCATTGCTCTGGACTGAATGGCCTTTTCCCGTGAACCACCAGGACCTGACCTTGTACAGACAGGGCCTAGACCATGCCCTCTGCTCTCCAGACAGCAAACAGAATGTGTGTTTCCATTCGGGAGGCTGGACAAGAGGGTGAGGTGTGTATATGAGGGTGTGTACGTGTGTGTGCATGGATGGACATGCCTACACACGTAACTAACCAAACCAGGGCCCCCGGGAGGAGATGTAATCACAGAATTGTGCACGCTTTTCATCATTGGTATCATTCTCCGTGTTGTTTCTTTCTTACTTCCAAGGCTCCTATGTGACATCTGATGACATCATCTTACTTATTTCTAGTTCTTAGCATTAAACAGCAGGCCCAACCCACCCCATGTACCACACCTGAATCCCAGGTGATTCACACATACTTATTCAGTGAGGAAACACATAATAAAGCCAAATAAAGAACGGTTTGGCTAGACTGTCCCGTTTCTTGAGCTGGGCTATTCTTTTTCCCATCATGTCCCCAGCTCCTGGCACAGGACCTGGAATTGGAAAGTGCACAATGGTTATTTGTCAAATATATGAATGAACAGGGACAAGCTGCCATCTTGCTCTTTGCTCACATCCCATAGATAGTAACGGATAAGTCAAAACATGCTCCCTCTGGGCTAGGCAAGGATGGTTTGAGCCATATTTGACAAGGAGGCTGAGACTGGGGAGAAAAGAACACAGGGATCAAACCTCTGGAGCCTCAAGTCCTGCTCAGCTGGGTGGCCGATTCCAGCTCAAGTGCATCCACTAGTCAGAGGCCCTGCCTGGAGTGGATGAGTCGGTGGCTCCCCAGTCCCTCCACGGGAAGCCTGCATGCAATGGGCACTCAATAGAAGAGTAACTGTTAATATTTTTACCAGATTCCCGCAGACGAAATGTGGGTTAAGCATCCAGAAACGTAAGATACAGAGGAGAACCTCATGCAGGACAGGCGAACGAGTTCAAAGCAAGCATTAGACAGGCGAAAACACTTGTGGTACCCATATCAAAAGCATTACTGCAAAGAAAACTTAAGGAGTTCTCCCCATTCTAAACAACTGGAAACAAATGGACAAATGGCAAGACCCGGGAAGGAACTGCACCAAAGAACTCCAAACAGCTAATAAGCATAGGAAAATGCGCCCCACCGCAGCAGTACGTGGAAAAACGCAATTTGAATGGCAGTGCAATACCTTCTGAATGACAACATGGAAATACTGCTAATTCCAATAATGCTGGTGAAGTCACGGGGAGAGGGTTACCCTCATCAAGTGTTGCTGGAAGTGTAATCTGATAAAGCCTTTTTGGGGAGCGTGTTTGGCAGTAACACCCCAAATCTGAGATGCATCTACTCCGTGATGGGGCAGTTGTCCTTCCAGAAAGTTTATCCACCTCCCAAACACGCTCTTGTTCCCAAACATATACGTACAATCCCCTTCATGGCAACAGGTTTGCCAACAGCAAACACTGAGAACCACGTAAAGGTACAACGGTGGGGAAGATGTAAGTAAATTGCGGCACGTGTATTTCGTGGACTACTGTCGTGTCATCAAAATGAACAAGGCACTTCTATAGGCACCGATAAGGAAAATCGTCCAAGACACATCAAGGAGGGGAGAGAGGCTGAGGAAAACACACGTGGCATGATTTTACACACATACGATTTTACATTTATCACACACACACTTATGTGTATGTAGAGGTGTGGCAAAGGGATCCAAGTGGTACCCACCCAACAGAGCCCTGTGTGACCTTCCAGGGGCGGGGTGTGGTTAATAGGACAAAGGCGGATAAGGGAGGGAACTTGGCGTTTCATCCTGTCCTTCGGAACTGCTCCAAACTTTTAGTATGAGAATGCATTAATGCATTTGGAGGAAGAAAAAAAAAAAAAGACAGGCAGAGGTCAGTGATGGATTGCTCGGTGCAATTGTGCCTGGTGGCAGAGAATGGATGACATGACCCCTGGGGTTGGGTCCCGCCCTGGGGCTGTAAGCAGCCTCCTGATGTTGGGCCTCACTTACCTACCCGCCCCCCAACCCAGCCCCAGCCTATTTCCTCTCCAGATAGCACCCTCCACCAGGTTATCACTGGCCTCCGAGCCCCGCACCACACCTTTCATGTGCCATCACGTGGCTTATCGGCTTATCGGGCCAGCACTGAGCGAGGCCGGTGGGAGGTCCGGAGACTGCGTGTCACAAGCGGTAGACTGACGTTGCCGGACGGTGAGGAGCCCCCACCTCTCAGCCCAGGGCGGCTTGCTAATGGGGTGGGGGTAGGGGAACAACTTCCGACCACCGGCATCTCCGCCTTCTACTACTGTGACATCCCTGTGACATTCTTCAGACAGCCCTCTCTTCCTATAACAGTAACAGCACCTAACACTGATCATACATGCCTACTGCAGACCAGCCACTGTGTTAGGCAAGGAGCATGCTTTGTTTTCTTCGTAATATTTACACCACACTAACAGGTACCGGGGTGCCCACATCACAGATGAGGAAACACTCAGACATATGAGTGACCAAGGCCACCAACAAACATGTGACAGAATCAGGATTTGGACCTGGGCCACCGAAGGGATTTCTGTCCAGAAAGGGGCTCCCAGCGGACTTCATCGGTTCCAACCCTGGGTCGCCCCCAGGTGCCTCACACCCCAGAAGTGACTCATTCTGCCTCCTTATCCTTGGTAGTTAGTGAGGGACCCTCTCCGTGGGGGGTGGCTCACACAAATGTCATTAAACTTAGCCCAGCTAATTGAGAATTTTTGAGGGAGTGACTGGGGTGAAAAGAACACTTCCCAGGATCAGAGACCTGACAGGCCTCCCTGAACCTCAGCTGTGCCATTTGTCAGCCTCGGTTTTTCCATCTGTAGAATGGGTATAATAAAAGTACCTGTGGGAGTAAAGGAGGAATCGATGTACATCGTGCCCTTAAGTGTCAAGTAAATGGGTGTCAAGAACTGTGGTATCATCATCATCACCACCATCACTACCACCCTCATTTGTGCCAATCTCTGAGCCTCAGTTTCCTCATTTGTAAAGTCAAGAGGAAAGCTTAGATGATCTTTTAAGGTTCTCCCAACTATATTTATAATCATGACCAGCCAAGGTGAAGTTTCTTTGGTACCTTCTTTGAAAAAAATAGGATTGGCCAAACCAGAGTAATGAGACTGCAGGGGAGATACTTCTGAGTATTTGAGGCAACAACGTGCATAAGTCTTCCAAGAACCTCTGGAAAACTGTAGAACGTGCTTTCTACTTGGAAAGCAATTGCCTGGCAATTCCATTAGCCTCCTTCCTCAAGTGACTTTATATCCCTGAAAGTATCAGGACAATCTTACTTTTTTTTTTTTTTTAACTCATTTTTGAGAGCAAGACAGACAGAGCGAGAGTCAGGGTGGGGCAGAGAGAGAGGGAGACACAGAATCCGAAGCAGGCTCCAGGTTCTGAGCTGTCAGCACAGAGCCTAACATGACCCGAGTCAAAGTCAGACACTCAACTGACTGAACCACCCAGGCGCCCTGGGAAAATCTTACTTTTAAGATCAACTTCCCACCACAGAGCTTTTGTGAGTCAAGCTCACCTTTACCCCACTAGAAAGGGTTGGTATAACTGAACAGAAGGAGTCTGTTGTGTGGCGTCTCGGGAAAATGTGAGGGAGCTTGGGATTTAGGGAGCTTTGGAAATTTTTGGAAAATTCTGGACAAAACCCCTTCATGGGCTTAGGGAGCAGGAATTTGGAAAAGTTACCTGGATTTTCAGAAACTTGACCCCTGTTCCTAGCTCTATCCCTACTTGGTCATGAAACTACAGCTTTCTTATAGGTTGTAATGTCATTTGCAGGTGGGGAAAGTTGTTGCAGGCTTCAGCATAGAGGGGGCCTTTAGACCGCCAGAGCTGGAAAGGCCGAGTTCCCCTAATCTCTTGTGCCTGGGCCCAACCTCCAAGCAATCGCTGGCAACTTACCTAGATTCCCTGTGCCTCAGTTTCCTCTTGTGCAAAATGTAGCCACTCCATCTCCTGAGGTTACTGGGAATGCTGAGGAATGCAAGCATACTGGGAATGCAAGGCCGGCATAGAGAAAGTCCTTACCTAGCGCCCCCTAGCGGCTGAGGATACCGATCAAGACAGAGGAACTGATTGAGGAAACACGGACAACTCCTTGGCTCTCCCAGAGGCCTTTGGTGACTGTGCTCCGTTCCACTGGGATCATTTCCCAAGGCGACTAAAAGTGCTGGGAACCCTGTCCCAGGGTTCAGGAAGAAGATCAAAGAGCGGTAGGTGTGGCATGGGCACACGGTGGGCTTTGGGGAGTGGAGTTTCATGGAGGGATGGGTGTGTTGGAGGTGTAGGTGTTTGGTATGGGGATGTTTGGGGAGACATTAGGGAAGGTTGGGTGGGTCGTGGGGGTGTGTCTTAGAGGGCATCAGTCTCCTCAACCTGGAGCCCCCACCAGAGGTCAGACATGTTTGTGAGGCCTCTGGCAAGACATCCATGCAGGCTGGTAGAAGAGA
Source organism: Prionailurus bengalensis (assembly GCF_016509475.1). Lineage (NCBI taxonomy): Eukaryota > Metazoa > Chordata > Mammalia > Carnivora > Felidae > Prionailurus > Prionailurus bengalensis. The sequence goes on from NC_057344.1 coordinate 52,747,748, forward strand.
TCGGAGTGGGCAAAGGAGATGGATGGAGAAAGGCTAGAGTGGACACAGGTAGTAACCAGCAATCGCTTCAGGAACCTGCAGGTGTCCCCCAGCTGGAGAGTTGGGGTGGCGGTGATCGATGCCCATATGTCCATTCTGGGGCATGCATCTTCTGAGTTGAACATTGTTCGTGGTGACTCAGATTCACCCAACATACCCTTGAAGAGCATTCACCGGGAGCCTGGCATGGAGCCAGATGCTTCACATGTCTCATTGTGCGTAATGGTACAGAAACCCTATGAGAAGGCACAGATGAAGAAACTGAGGTTCAGGAAGGTTGGGTGAATTGTCCACCATGGCTTTAGACTTCCAGTCTTGTACCCCCTTTAGGACCGTGACCCAGCTACTCACAACACAATTGGCTCCGGAGAACACTGTGTCAAGAAGTCAGCTGGGTGAGCAAAGACTCAGAGTAGAGTCTGATTCAGACTTCCAATCAGGGGCTTTCCAGAAAAATTTTTTTGAATCAGTGTGACCCTCTCAGGTATTAAGTTGGGCCATATGAAACTGCCATTTTTTGTTGGTCAAAAATAATTGAATATTAGCAATTTCATGTGGATCCACCCAATAGTAGTTGGGAAAATTGTGCAAAAAAAAAAAAAAAATGGACAAAGACAGGGACTGGAAAGAAAGACCTCTGTCCAGCTCAAGGATTCTATGATTTGTCCCTGGAGTTTAATTGCAATTATGATCAGCCTTGCTGAAATGATGGCTGGGCCTCAAGAGATACCACCTACACCATTACCACCCCACCTCGAGGAGGCGGTGCCCGGTCTTGGGCAAGTTCCTTCCCCCGTGGCTGGAAGAGCCCTAATGCTAATGTGCCGTGGGTTGATGGTGATGCCCACGGGAGAGTGGAGCCGGGGTGGGAACACTGGGGGATGACCTACTCACCAACGCTGGAAACACTCAATCCTTACCTCACTTGTCTCTCTGTGTTTCTTGTGTCCCACAAGGATTCCTGACCCCAGACACTGATATAAATAAAGTCATGGCGGGAATGCGGGTGGGCTTCAGTCCAGGGCAGCAGAGTGAGATAAGCACTCTGAAGGCCAGCCCACCTGGATCACCATCCTGCTGCTGTCACTTCCCAGGTGACAGGGAGTATTAACGGTCCTTCCGCTGCATGCCTCAGTTTCCTCAGCTACAGAACCTGGCTGGTAAAGGTAACTACCTCAAGAGCTGTTGAGAGGATAAGTGGGGAAACGTTTGTAAGGTGCTCGGCAGATGGTAGCCAGTGTCTGGGTTACTACGCATGACAGCAGTGGGCATTTATTTATTCAGCACCTGTGTGGAGCCAGGACTGGGACCACGGGCCTGAGGGAGCCTCCCCTAGTTTCCCCCTTGGCTCCATCACTGCCCTTGTCCTGGCTGCATCGTTGGTGGTCCTGGGCCCACCACAGGACTGTCTCCCTGTGATAACTCTGGGGTCATGGGGGTCAGCCTGGGGCCAGCAGCTGGTCAGGCATCTTCGATGTCTCCTTGCTCCCTGCTCCTGGGGGACCGTGCTGGAGGCTTGAGGCTCTCGTCTCAGAGACAACGTTGTAAACACTGAGAGGGACACGACAGCACCCGCAGCAAATCTGAATGAACCAGAAAGCACCTCTCCCTCTGGTGGAAGCCACAGGCGCCAGGGGGAGGAGATCCTGGCCAAGAATGGCAGCATCCCAGCACAGGATCACCTGTGCCAAGGACCCAGTGTCCCACAAATGTGCCCAAGGTGGGTGAAGGGATAGTCTCCAAAGCCTCCTTTCCCAAAATACTGCCCCTCTGGCTCACTTACTCCTGAAATTCCCTGTTATACTCCTTTGAATTCTATGGGACCACTGTGAACTTCAGTCTCTTCTTCTGTGAATGGGGGCTACTGTGTCCTCTCTACTTAGCCGGGGGTGACGGTAAGCACAGACAGTGCAGTGCCCAGCACAGAGAAGCATTCAGTACCTTCCTGTTGGGGCTTCTGCCCTCTCCTAAAGTCCTTTCCCAAGTTGTTAAGATCCCTGGGATGGGCCACAGAGGCAGCCTGGCCTGTGATGTCTCTCAGCAAAGAGAACACGATGGCATTTCAGAACGTTGATGCTGAAAGGCCCCTGCAGAGCTGGGCTGGCCCAGTCACATCTTTCTACCTTATAAAGGTCCCCTGGCTCAGGTCGGATCTGCAATTTTAAGTTGTATGGACTTCAACCAGGCACTCAGCCTCCGAGCCCCAGGGTCCTTGTCTCCACTTCGGGGTAATAACAAGGTCTGCGTTGCCAATCTCACATAAATGAGATGAGGTAAAAGGAAATGCCTCGTAAATTTAAAGTTCCTACTAGTTATTTGTGTTGTTTTCTGGGGTTCAAGTAGCTAAGTGCTCCCCCAACTTAGCTTGGGATCAGACTTCCCCAGCCTGACCTTCGTGCCTCCTCCCTTCCCTGGCCCACAGAAATGGCGGGGTGGCCAGTGCGGGGATCTGGGCCGTGCAGTCCTGGGGTCGAAGCCAGGCTCCATCGTTGCCGCTCCTAATTCAGTACTAACAGCTGACATGTGGGGGCCGCATCCTGCGTGCAGGCCCTGCACCTTCCAGGTGAATCCGTCCTTCTCCCGCCGTCCCCAAGATGCAGATGCCCTGACTTCCCTTCCAGCCTTCCTGTGTGCCTCACATGCCGGGTATTGTGTTGTGCTAAGGGACACACACATAGTCAGGCACGACCCTGCCCACCAGGAGAATATGACTTCATCACAATCGTGACCACAAAAACGATGGTCACTGCCAGTTATTGAGTGCTCACTACACCCCTCAAGGTTGGTCTTATGACCTCATTCTGCCCTTTGGCAATGGGCCGATTCTTACCTCCATTTTACAGATGAGAAAACTGAGGACTAATGAGACCGACAATCAGTTGAGATGGGACCACAGCGTGGGTCTTTCTGACTTCAGAATTCTTGCCCTTTTTTCTACCATTTTTCTAAATACTCTTCCCGTCTCCTTAGTCCCGTGGATTAAGCCTCTGTTCCACGCACATCTTCCAGCCTCTTGTGATTCTAAAACTTTGAGCCATTCTTTCCGGCCCTCTGTATAATCTTGCCCTGTTTCCTTTTAAACCACCAATGTTGAACGGTCTTTTCAGAGTAAGGCTGCTTGGGTTTACTTCTGAACAATCCTGTCAGCTTCTGAGCTCTGTTGTCAGCCATGCCCTAGGCGAGCCAGATCAGAGTCCTGGTGGCGACAAAGAGGCTCAATCTCCAGCCCCCACTGAGTGTCCTTCTCCAAGTACAGTGCCTCCTCGATTCCTAGCCTCTCCTTCCAATTCCCACAGGAAATCAGTGGTGTCACGGAGGAAACAATTCCCCCTCTCGACCGACTTAACAACTCCACAATTAACTAGTTGACAGTTAACACATGAAAGAAGGAGGGAGGAAGGGAAAGGTTCTGACCCATGAGGTCTGAGGGAACCCGTCTTGGCTTCCAGAAATCACCACACATTTTCTAAACATTTACAAGCTACCTGAATGTAAGCTCCGTGAGAGCAGCTGGTTTTGTTCCCTGGCCTAGAACAGGGCTTGGCACATAGTAAGTTCTCAGCAGAGACTTGTTAAATGAATAAATTTGTAACTCTTTATGCCTGTTTCCCTCCGCCATGTTTGTGCTGGGTCCCTGTGGCTCAAGGACTTTCTCCAGACTTTGTCTTCTCTTCTCTCCCCATCGCCTTGCCTGCTTTCCTGGGGTTCTTCATGCTTCATGCTTCCTGCCCCCTGCCTTGAAACATCCCCTGTACAGACCCAGAATCCCAGGTTCACTGACTGAGACTCCTCCTATTCCAGAGGATAGAGAGTCAGGAAAGAATTCTAGTGATCGTTTAGCAAATCAAAATCTTCACATGCTCAATTCAATCTTTTTTATTTCAATCAATTCACCTTGGTCAAAACTGTTCATAAGAGTGGCGCCTGGGTGGCTCAGTCAGGTAAGTGTCTGACTTTGGCTCAGGTCATGATCTCACAGTTAGTGAGTTCAAACCCAGGCATTGGGTTCTATGCTGACAGCTCAGAGCCTAGAACCTGCTTCGGATTCTGTCTCCCTCTCTCTTTCTGCTTCTCCCCCACTCACACTTGTCTCTTTCTCTCTCAAAAATAAATAAATATTAAAAAAATTTTTTTAACTGTTCCTAAGAATCTCTGTTAAAAGATTTACATTTCCCCTCATTTCTTTTCCTCTGCACATGTCTTAGAGTAAGTAGCAAAGGGGTGGCAAGAGACGCTAGGATGGGAAAACCAGAGGTCTGGAAAATCCCCAACTAACAATCAGGACTGAGTTTCCAGTACTCACAACGACTGTTCTAGTAGGTTTGTGGACTGTCGTATATAAGAACTCTGGAGCCCAGTGAAACCTGACGATCCATTTCTTCAGCCTGTCTGTCCAGTTACAGAACGCTCTCCAAGGAAGGTCTTGCACTTGCCCGTCAGCTCATATTCTTTATTGTGCTCATCTGGCTTCACTCACCTTGAGGGGATATGGGGATCCTCAAGCTAATTTCGTATTCTGTTTCACACGGCCTTCCTCAGGCCACCTCTTCACCAAAACTTGCAAGACCCACTTCAGAGGAGTTCAGAATCTTCCTTGAAGTCTCTTATCTTCTATTTCCTGCCTCTCAGTTCTGCCGGCATGAGACTGAAGCTTTGATACATGACATCCTAATTTGCCTTGTGTAATTCAAGGAGGCTGTCTCTTCCCCTTGCTCTTCATGGAAGTGGTGCATGCCTATGTCATCACAGTAAAATTAAAGTTGGGTGGACACCCTGTTCACCGAAGCATTATTCACAATAGCCAAAAGGTGGAAACAACCCAGAGGTCCACCAACAGATAAATGGATAAACAAAATGTGGTATATCCATACAGTGGGATACATTCAACCTTTAAAGAAAAAAAAAAAAGAAATTTTGATACATGCTACAGCATGAATGAGCCTTGAGAACATTATGCTAAGTGAAAGAAGTCAGTCACAAAAAGACAAATAATGTATAATTCCACCTGTAGTCGTCAAATCCCTGGAGACAGAAAGTACCTGTGATTTCTAGTGGCTGGGGGAGGGCGATCGGGAGTTACTATTTAATGGGGACAGAGTTGCAGTTTGGGATGGTGAAGAGTTCTGGAGATGGGTGGTGGTGATGACTGCACAGAAATGTGAATACCACAGAACTGTGCCCTCCATAATGGTTAAAATGGCATATTTTACATTATGTGTATTTTGCCACAATATAAAAAAAAAAGCTAAAGAAAATTAAAGTTGGCATCCAACTTGGTAAATAATAGCCCTAAAAATTTTTGTCGGGCAAGTTATCTTTGTTTCAGAATCTGGAACAGCCCTCCAGATGTTTGGAGAGAGCCAGCCAAAATGCTCACTGAAATATTCTCTGGGCCTTAAGCAATGCTGGCACATGGCAGACCCTCAGCAAATAGTGAATGAATCAATGAATGCATCCATGAATGCTGTAGTGGAAACCCTGTGTGCCTTCATTCCTACCTCCCGCTCCACCCACTACCTTCCCTTCCCCATCTTTGTCAGAGACTGGTGGTCAGCCGACTTGGTTTTGATGACCCATGTGGAGGGGACTGTCAGAAGTCATTTGTTCATGCTCCTTCCTCTAAGAATAAATGTTTCAGACAATCAATGTCTATGTTCTTGAAGGCCTCCAAGGAAGAGGTCACTCTAATCCCCGGGGTCATGTTTTAAACACTCTTTGATTGATGGGACATTCTCCCACTTTTTTTTTTTTTTTTTTTTTTTTTTTGCTCTGATATAAACCTCCCATACCCCTGAAGAGATGAAGAGACGTGAGAAGCACCTGGAAGAAACAGGTTGGTGGGGGGGGGGGGGGGGGGGGAGTGCCATGCTTGGCTAAGGGAAGATATTGGATAAGAATAGGACTCAGCCACCTTTTAAGTACTATCAGCCCAGACAAAATGTTATGAGGGTTGGTGAGGTCTCCCCTGGGGCTGGAGATGGATTGCATGGCCTCAGGAAGTTCTCTTACCACGTCATGGAATTCCCTCAGAGTCTGTGAGGCCAAATGAGGCCACCTTTGAAGACCCCCAGTTTGTGTGAGCTGCCATTTTGGAGACTCTCTCTGATAAGTGTGTTTCCAAGAGCCAAAGGGAGGCCAATTAGTGATTGCTGAGTCTCACTGAAAACCCAGAGAAATAATTGTACAGCAAAAGGGCACCATGGGAAAATATAAACAAGTAATGTCAAAACTCACAACTTAAGCAAATGATTTATATTGGCAACAAGAAGGAAGAAGGTCCCTGACTAAGGCAATGGCCTGGTTAAAAATATAAGGAAATGGGGCACCTGGGTGGCGCAGTCAGTTAAGCGTCCGACTTCAGCCAGGTCACGATCTCGAGGTCCGTGAGTTTGAGCGTCGGGCTCTGGGCTGATGGCTCGGAGCCTGGAGCCTGTTTCCGATTCTGTGTCTCCCTCTCTCTCTGCCCCTCCCCCGTTCATGCTCTGTCTCTCTCTGTCCCAAAAATAAATAAACGTTGAAAAAAAAATTTTTTAAGAAAATATAAGGAAATGATGAGATGGCCTGATCTCCCAATGTTCTCTTACCTTATTTGAAATTTAATCAGTTTTCCATAGATCTTAAAGATTATGAATAACCAGTATTACTAGTATAAGAACACAGTAAGAGGGGCACCTGGGTGGCTCAGTCTGTTAAGTGTCCATTTTTGGCTCAGGTCATAATCTCAGGGCTCCTGAGTTTGAGCCCTAAATCAGGTTCTCTGCTGTCAGTGCAAAGCCCGCCTCAGATCCTCTGTCCCCTTCTCTCTCTGTCCTGTCCCCGCTCATGCGCACTCATGTGTGCTCTCTTTCTCTCTCAAAAATAAACAAATATTAAAAAGAATAAGAAGACAGGGGTTCCGGGGTGGCTCAGTCAGTACATGTCTGAATTTGGCTCAGGTCATGATCTCACAGTTTGTGGGTTCGAGCCCTGCATCAGGCTCTGTGCTGACAGCTCAGAGCCTGGAGCCTGAATCAGATTCTGTGTCTCCCTCTCTCTCTGCGCCTCCCCCACTCGTGTTCTGTCTCTCTCTGTTTCTCAAAAATAAATAAAACACTAAAAAATATTTTTAAAAAGAAGAAGGAGGAGGAGGAGGAGAAGGAGAAGAAGACGATGACGACAGTATGTGTAGAGGACACATGGTTAATTAAACATTTCAGCAGAATAAACGTCACTATGGCCATGTGACTTTTCCCACAAAAATAATCACACTGTTGTCTTCCAGTCAATGTGCTTCATGTGAGAATTGATACAGGAATTATGTCAGATGTTCCCAAAGGATGTGCTCTACAGCCCTATATAATGAGACCTCTTGAAAGAACAATACATATTAGCATATTTTAAAATGTGAAAAAGACTTCAATAAAGAAGTAATCTAACCCAAGTACTTTGCCTGATGTAGCATTTCTCCAAAATAATTTTCTATAAATACAAAAACCTCTGTCTACCAATATCTATCATTCTATGGAAATAGAATTTCTTGGAATATATTTAGGAAAATGCTTAAGTATATCATTCAAATATCCTTAACACACCCCATGATTCATTAAACAGTTGATGCCTATTCATAAAGATGGACTGTGCTGTCCAGACACAAGGAATGCAGAAATGCAGAAGAGGCAGTCCTTGTCCACCAGAAATAGACCACATAAGAGATGCTATGGGCAGTTGGTTTAGCAGGGGCTGTGTAATTCCACAAAACAATCCAATAGAAGTTCGAATAGAAGATAGCATAGGGTGCTGGAGACACACAGGAAGGAGGAAGGCACCTACGCCAGGTAAGCAATTAGGGAAGGCTTCCTGTTAAAGATGCTGCTTGAGCTGAGCTCTGCAGTCAAGTAGAGGAACTAGCCAGGTTTATATTGGGAGAATGTCCTAGAAAGAAGGAAACACTTATGAAGGACTCAGAAACACAAGCAAAAAGAACTTACCCAGGAGATGGAAAAGAGCTTCTGTATGACTAGAGCAAAGTGCATAAAGGAATGAGGAGAAGGATGGCTGGAGAAGAAGATGTGGAAAGATCGTGGAATCTACCATCTCCATTGCTTAGAGTGCGTCCTTCATCCTAAAAGCGATGTGGCACCAACAAGGCTCCAAGCATGCGACGGTCACGCCTCACGATATTACCAGCACAAGAGTTTTAACTGCAATAGCATGGGGGGCAGATCAGGAAGAACAGGTGCTAAAGAGACAATCCTAGCACAGGGGATGGGAGAGATTTCAGACAAGACCTACCATCTTGGTCAAGAGCAGTATCCAGGTAAGCAGTTTTCATCAGAGAAATCAACAATGGATGGCATTCTTTACACAGGCAGTGACGTTCAGGAAGTTCTGGTACCAGGTGTAAGGCCCACGGCATGAGACTGGGGGACAAGACTCCCGTCCTGAGGGTAGCGAGGAGAGATGAGATGGAGATACAACAGTAACCTAGGGAAGCTTTTTTAAGAAGAGGAAGTAGCAGTTAAGAGGCAAAAGAGGGTGGTGGGAACTGGGATGAGAAGTTAGTATCAAGGACACAAATCCAAAGCTTTGGGGATACAGTAGTAAGATCAGAGGGTAAGCATGAAAACCAGAGCTCCTTAAAACTCTGGTAACTAAGATCAAGACTGGCTTCAAAGCCTGGGGTGCAGGTAGTGATTGAATGGCCTTAGCGGGGAGGTGGAGGAGCTTCATGAAAGCTGGAGAGCAGGCAGGTCCTGACAGGAGCTGCATCTTGCCTCCACAAGCTGATGAGAAAGCAACAAAACTGTTCTGGTCTATGCTGCCACCTGGTGGTTGGCAATAAAAACTGGGAGACCAGATCTCCAGGGCGGCCATCTCCCGCTTCTCTCTTGAAGGAATGCATACACTCTGCCCTCACCTCTTTGCAATGTTCTTTGTTTCTGCGTCCAGAGCTTAGCACATTCCTGATCAGACACATGCTCACATATACACACGTCCTCTCTTAGCTCCTTCATCTCGGCCTTAGCTCTCACCCAATTATCTCAGAGGAAAGCTCCCTCCCCCATGTCTGATCTTGTTTTCTCTTGTGCTATTCTGCATTTTGTTTTGGGACAGAAGGAGATTGTCTTAAATGACCCCAATCGTAATTGGGAACAGATAGCGAAGGGTCTGTATTAATGGAAGGAAAACGTATTGGGTTTGAAGCTAAGCACAATTTTAATTTTTTTTTAATTTTTTTTTCAACATTTTTTATTTATTTTTGGGACAGAGACAGAGCTTGAACGGGGGAGGGGCAGAGAGAGAGGGAGACACAGAATCGGAAACAGGCTCCAGGCTCTGAGCCATCAGCCCAGAGCCCGACACGGGGCTTGAACTCCCGGACCGCGAGATCGTGACCTGGCTGAAGTCGGACGCTTAACTGACTGCGCCACCCAGGCACCCCTAAGCACAATTTTAAAACACAGAACAACGTCATCCATCTTCATAGCACAGCACTAATTGGTGCTCAGAAGCCTCCTCAGATGAGTGCCCCATCTATGTCTCCACTTCGGATTAAATCTATCTCTCCTCGGGAACTAGCATTTGGGGAAGGAAACTGACCACTTTATCAAACTTGTTCTTTTGTTCACTTAAATTATGAATTTGCGATAGCATTCACTTTTCATTGCAGATATATGGCCTTTGAGGCCCTGGATTTAATAGATTCAGGGGGTTGGGAGGATGGGAAGTATTACGTTGTTTTTACAGGGAGGCGTGTCACGATTTGCAGATAAAGCCACCCAAAAGCAGGGGCTGCCTGTGCCATCACTCCACTAGCTTTGCGGTTGAGACAAGGTCTGCGGGGATAGCTGGAGATACAAGGGGGACCGCAGATCCTGACCACTTCACATGAAGAAGACAGAGAACTCGGTGATTGAACTTCTCTTTCTAGAAATACTACCACAAGACCCGTGCTGGACAAAGGGAGCCAGAGGCTGAGGGCAAAGCCAGAGCAATTTTGAAAACCGGCTGCTCTCCCAGTGACTGGGCTGTCTTCACATCCTGGGCAGAGCACCTTCAGAACAAAAGGCAAGGCACGGCCACAGGTGGGACTTTCAAGTGAGAGGTGCAGCAGGAAGCCCGGTCTGGTTAGCCGGAAGAGACTGTGCAGTTCCCAGGAGGCTCCCCTGGAAGGCACACGAGTTAGGAAACCAGAATAATGTTTGCAGGCACCGGTACAGCTCAGCAGCTCCAACTGCAGTTTCCCAAAACTATGAATTTCATCTTCCGTGTTCCTGGTCCTGGGAGAGCAGGAGCAGGGTGCCAATGTTCGCCTGTCTGTCCCTGTGTCTGTATCTGTTTCTGTCTCTCTCACATGCATACACACACACACACACACACACTCACACATATGCATGCAAGCATATTCTCACCTAGGACCTCTCATTTGGGGCTTGAAGGTGGTGGCCTGTGTCCTCCCAAAGGCCACAAGAGCTACAAGCCACCCCAGGGACACTCTGCCCCTGCATTCATAGAGTGACCTCCCAGAAAGCCAATGCCAGTTGAAAGTCTCTTCTCGGCGGGGCTGCAGAGAGCACACTCTCGCCCCGCCGTGGAAGAACCAGAGCACAGGACGGCGACTACAATAGTGACACGCGTGACGACAGGTGAACTCTGCGGTCTTGTGATTTGTAAAAAAGAGTATCGATGGCGTTGTTTTTTTTTTTTTTTTTCCTGGTCTTTTCTTTCTTGTTTCTTTTCTCTACCCTCCCTTCACTCAGGATTTCCCATCCCTATTCCATGCCTGTTGATTCTGGAATGTCCACATAGAAGGGTCTCTGGGTTCTTGGAAGGGCACCTTGAACCCGACTTTCTGCACAGCTCTTTTTATAAGGCTGCTTCAGAGCCTGCGGGTACCTGTGGAGATTAGGGCATCTGCATCCCCTGCTTGTCCTGGCGCAGCTCGGCTCTGGTCCTCTCAGCCCCTGTCTCTCCTGGTCCCTGTCCCCCCCACCCCCACCCCGCCCCACAGGATGCCACCCTCTGCTTCACCGCTTGCCGCTCTCCTGTCCCCCAGGGTGGCTATCTGGCCGCCCATCAGCTGGACAAAGCATTTGTCAGCTTTAATGGATGTACAACTCCCAGCCCTGACATGTTTTATGCACCCCCGGGGGGCTTTGATCTCCTTGTCTGCATACATAAATGAGAGGATTACCGAGACATCCAGAACAGGGCACCAAAAATGTCTTTCACTGAGGTGCTTTTGCCTCCGGCAGATAAGAGCGACAGGCTGCAATCCCCGGGAGCCATTAGGGCCCTGAGCTGCAGGGTAACTTCACTCAGGAAGAAATGGTTTAGGGAGACTGGCCTAGAAGGATCTCCCTGTCATGATTCCCCGATATTGTTTATATCTGGGTGATGTGGATAAAGAAACCGATCACTTCTGGCACCGCCTTACCTCCCTGGAGATTACAAGCAGCTGTGGCTGACATTTGCCAAGGTTGCTGTGACTGACCCCGCGGTGGCATATGGTCACTGTCAGGACTTCTGGACATGGGGGCCGGGCTGGGACCCTGGGCTAGGGACTGGTATTTTTAGGACACTTGGAGCCCACGGCTAGATTTAGGCCAGCTCTTCAGACTGTTATGAAGTCTCAATGTCACTCCTGCTTTGCCCCCATCTCTGAGAGAGAAAGGAAGGGCGATAGAGCGTCTGGGGACTGTCGCCCTGACCATCTTTTGTCCAGTGGATGCTGGGGGCCACTGTTTGGAGGTGGGGGTTCTTTAAATGCACACCCAAAGTTTCAAGGTGGCAACATAGATAGGGTAACTAACCAGCAGAGAGATGGGGTGGGGCCTCATTAACTAGATCAGCCAGGTGACCGGGGACCTCACATGTGGCTCACCTGAGCAAGCAGCAGCCCCAATCCTGATTCTCTGACCCTCATTTGTTGAATAAGGCTACTGTATCTACTGACATATTTATTACATGTGCCCATATGTTCTAGGGATAGTGAGTCCATGACGAATAAGGCACATTCCTTCTTTCAATGAGCTCAAGATTTTGTCATCATTTTCTTCTCAGTGAAATAACTGTGTAGGCTCTCTGGGTTGGAAGAGATCCTGAAAGACTGTCGAATCCATCCTTATCTAAAGTTTGAGGATCTTCTACAATATCCCTAGGAAAGAATCATCTGCTTGAATACATCTGGTGATGGGCACCTCACTACCACAAACCTTGACTATCGTAAAGCTCTTTCTGTGTTGGGCCAAAGTTTGCTTTCCCTTACCATCCGCTCCCTGGTCTTCCTCCTTGTCTCTGAGGCCGAGTAGAACGAGGGCGACCTACCTCCACAATCCTGTGTGAAGGAGTCTCTAACCCGCTGGCAGGTCATACTCCACACCTGTCAAATGCAAAGGAAAATTAGGTAATGCTGAGTCCTGCCCCTCACCCAACCCCGGTACACCCACCAACCCGTACAAGGCCTTTGTGTGAGTTAGAAAGTGGCGGCTCTCTCCAAGACTCATTACCGCCACCTGCTGGAAGACTACACCAAGCTCCTGTGTGGTGGACAGAACTGCGCCCCACTTCCTGGGGACCCTGCTCCTGCCAGCCCACGGCACTGTGGCTCTCTATATTCTTCCATTTGCTCTGGGATGTGAGAAGAAAGAAGTCTCAGGAGTCTCAGCACAGAAAGGGGGTTGGTGATGTGTAAGCTAAAGCCAAAGTGATTTCTTGAATTTATTTTATAAGAACAAACAAAAAATTCTTAAGCATCTAGATCAATCCTCCTAAATTTCAGAAAGCATCTCACAGTTCCAGATACTTTTAGCCTCTGTTCTTACCCCCTTTCGCTTTCTTGACTCTGCCTTTTTTATCTTCTTTCCTATGTTGATGCCTCATTCCCAGGGCCCGAACCCCGGCTGCCTCGTTCAGGATTGAATGGAGAGGGTGAGATAATGAATTATGGATCTTGCTGAAGAATAAGCCAGCTTTACCAATCTCTAACCCTGAGCCATGAGGGACAATCCGGAGAGAGAAACTCAGTCATCCTCACTCCCTCAGGCTCTAAGGGCTGATCAGGGGACCCATGTGGTGCAGACAAGAGGCCCAATCCCATCCTCCAGTAGTTTCCAACCCAGTAGAGTATCTGACCTGGACTTGATACAGACATTTCCTTCTTGGGAGAAAAGGCCACTCTATCAGTCTGATTTATTCAGTTGCTTTCAACAAATGACCGTCAGTGCCAAGAATACAGTACCACGCCCCGATTAGCCACAAGCTTTGGGCAACATGCAGACCTTTGTTGTCTATCCTGTTCAGGCCACCTGGGGATGCTGGGTGAGAGAGGGCCTTCCTGCCCAGTGCTCTCATTCTCCAGTCCCGCACGTCTTCAGCAACTCTGTGCAGTGCACTTTCGTGGAGATGACATTTGAGCTGGGCCGCGAAAGGTAGGTAGATTTGCAGAAGCGAAAGCAATCCGAGGTACCATGAACAGACGAGTGGATAAACCAGAGGTGGTCTACCCACACAATGGAATATTATTCAGCCTTAAAAAGGAAGGAAATTCTGACACGTGCTTCAAGATGAATGAACTTTGAGGACATTTGCTAAGGGAAAGAAGCCAGGCACAAAGGAACAAACACTGTACGATTCACATGAGTCAACTTCAGAGAGACAGAAAGTAGATCGGGGGTTCCCAGAGGCCCGGGGGAAGCAGACAGGGGAGTTAGCACTCAATGGGTGCAGAGTTTCAGTTTGGGATGATGAAATAGTTCTGGAGATGGATGGTGGTGATGATTGCACAACACTATAAATGCACTTCAGGCCACTGAATTGTACACTCAACAAGAATCAAGATGGTACATTTTAGATCATGTATATTTTACCACGGTTTCTTTTTTTTTTATTTTTATTTTTTAAAGTTTTTTTTTTAGCGTTTATTTTTGAGACAGAGAGAGACAGAGCATGAACAGGGGAGGGGCAGAGAGAGAGGGAGCCACAGAATCTGAAGCAGGCTCCAGGCTCTGAGCTGTCAGCACAGAGCCCGACGCAGGGCTCGAACTCACGGACCGCAAGATGATGACCTGAGCCGAAGTCGGACGCTCAACCGACTGAGCCACCCAGGCGCCCCACCAAGGTTTCTTTTAAAAGTTAGGTGTATTTGGAGATTGGAGGCCAGTGGTGGCAGCACTCAGGAGGTGCAGCAAAGGCACGAAGCATCTCTCTGGTCCGTACCGGAAACAGAGTTTGAAATCCTCGGTACAAGCATTTACCTAGAGAAAGTCACCCCACGTGTCTATGCCTCCGCCTTGTCCTCAGCAGAGTGTGGCAATGCTAATCCCTGCCCGTTCGCTGTCGATGAAGACCAAGTGGAACAGCCTCTGTCAGCCTTCTAAGCCATAGGAGCGTGAAGCGGTGGCAGTGAAACCACGGCTGGTGGCTGTGATGACAAGGACTTGGGCTGCACACTCACCAGATCCAGGTTCAAATCCCAACTTCTCCACAACTGGTTATGGGACCTTGATCAAGTCACTGGACACCACAGCTTGGGCTAATCTCATCTTTAAGGTGGGGTCAACATTAACTGCCCTCGGGAAATGCATCAGTCGGGGTCCAACCTGGAAAAAGAAATCTGTTCTAAGACTTAAAGCCATGGGACTTTTTTTTTTAAGTTTATTTATTTTGAGAGAGAGTGCATGTGTGAGCAGGGGACAGAGAGAGAGGGAGAGAGAATCCCAAGCAGGCTCCACGCTGATAGCAGGGCTCCATCCCCTGAACCATGAGATCATGACCTGAGCTGAAATCAAGAGTTGGACATTTAACTGACTGAACCACCCAGGTGCCCCATGGGATTCTACACTGAAGATTTGGTTAATCAGATGATGGAATTGGCGACAAGCCTGACAAAGGGCAGCGAGGTCCCCGGAGCTGAGCAGTGCAGGAAGACACCACCCTGCACCTGGGGGGTCAAGGAGGAAGACATGTTCCTGGAGCCCAGGAACCAGAAAGATCCAGAGAAAATGGAAATGGAGTGGGCCTGTTCAGAGGGAGCAAAGACATGGAATTGAGGGCAAATAAGATAGGACAGAAGTGGGGTCTGCTCAGCACCTATCTTGCCCTGTACTGCTACTGAACTCTCAAACAACTTTGCCTGACGTGGGCAACTTTCCCTCATAATCCTAGCCCATCAGGAGCCTGAGGGCATGGAGGTGGCCAATGTGCACGCAGGTCCACTCCTGGAGCAGGCCAGGTGGAGAGGGGAGGAGTAGGGGCCACAGAGAGGTGTCTTGCACGTGGCATCCTGGAGACAGCACTGGGCCCTTGAACCTACAGGAGGGGCTGGAACCCTCTGGGTTCTCTGTCTCCACACGGGTCTGCACTGGTCAGGTCCAACCTTGGATTGGAAACCACAGAGGTGAGATCTGATGAGTTCCGTCCACCCTAGAAGTTGATCCGGGGCTGACAAACTAGCCATCAGTTCTTGGACTTGGTCAGGGCTTGATGTGGCCCCACCTCTACCTCTGACTCCCATTCAGTGCTGCCTGAGTGATCCACCTAATGGGTCACTTCCTCAGCCTCAGCCTGGTCACCTCCAGAGGCCCACCCAGCAGGGCTTTCAGCTGACCCCCAGTCTGGGTTCCCATGCCACACAGGACTAACCCAGAGCCTCTCTGCACTACCATCCCTGCCAACAGAGGCTTTTCTCTGATGTGGCTTCTCCATGCTGGCTCCTCAGTCAGTACCCTGAGAGGTGGCCCCTCCCACAGCACCACAAGAAGCAGAACAGACCCGTATGATGTCACCCTCCCTAACTCACCAGCTCCTCTCGGAGCCTCATGGGCAAGAACAGGCTGGTGTAGACCATCTCACCACTGGCCTCCTCCCACTCCTCACTCCTTCTCCAGTCCTCCAGAACCCTGGGGGCAGAAGGCATCGGCCTGCCCTCTATTGGGCCAGGCCACTCCCTGGGGACATACTTTCCTACTCGGGAGATGAGAGCCACCTCCCCCTGGCCCCCACCCAGTGCCCTGGAGCGTGAGGTGCAGGAGCAGGAAGCCAACGACCAGTAAGAAAAGAGGAGTCAGGAGGAGTTTTGTTCAGGTGATGGCAGACCAGCCGAGGCTGGGACCAGAGGGCAAAGGCACTGAAGCTGCCGGCTCACCAGCTGGAGGATTCTGAAGCTTAGCTACCTTTTCACAAGGGTCTGGGAGCCCTTGTGAAGGTAAAAGTGTCTTCTTTGCTTTGGATTCAAAGATTTGAACTGGGTGCGTTGGGCCTATATGTATTGAGGCAATGGATGTAAGTGTTAACCAGAGAAGGTTAACGCATCTCCTTGAAGGAAGATCTTGAATGACCCGGTATCACAGCAGGCTCCAGCTTCCAGAGGGCCCTCACCCACAAACACCCACTCAGGCCCAGCTAAATCTGTTATCTCAGTTCTCTGAATACCCTGATACTAACTGGGACCATGCCATCTTCTCCCTCCCCTCCCTGCCCATGTCCCCCCCTCTCTGGACCAATCATGCTCCCGGGAACCCTTCCCTCCTGCATTGGGGGCATCCTTCCTTCTGCCACAATGCCCGACATGTGCTCTGAGCGGACATTTGAACCAAGCCATCTATCCCCTAGAGGCTGTACCAACAACCACCATCGGGGACCATCACAGCACACCAGGCATCCACCGATGCAGTTCCTCTGGGGTGTGGACAGCTTTGAGGGGCCCCTCCCCCAGACACAGAATTAGATGACCTGTGTTTGAGTCCCAGCCACAATGCTGAACCACCCTGCATATGTCACCTAGCCACTCAGAGCTATAGTTCTTTCCCTCAATCAGGACATAGGAAACAGTGTACCTGTCCTGCCTTTCTCCCCAGACGGTGTCAGAGACCCAAATGGGATGACAAATGTCACAGGGCATTGCCGATCATAAATCAGCTGGCAAATACGAGGGAGCACTCTTATTATCCTTGGTGCTCTAACAGTGTCATATTGTTACGAACAGAAAGCTCTAAGTTCCAGCCAGCTCCAAAACTCTTCCGTGGACATCTAGCTAGCTGACAGGCTTCATCCACAGGCAGAAGAGTGAATTAGGAGGGGCCTTCAGATGCCATGGATTCTTCAAAATATGTCTATTTCAGTCACTGAATTACTGTTTTAAATTTCTGAAATGCCGGAGAAGCAAAAGCCGCCTCTGACCACGTGTTGCTGCCTCCCACCCTGTCTCCTGAACCGTCTTGCCCGAGGGGCCCCTCCTGGGTGAAGGGCAGACCAGGGCCTCCCTCTGCGGCTCCGCACTGCGCCGGGCCGGCCAAAGCCTGGCGCTTGGACCCGGTCCAGCCCGGATAACAACACAGCTCTCCTCTGAGCATTTGAGCCAATTAAAAAGACAAATGATCACTGGCTTATCTTCCCTCCTTCTCTGCCCCTCTCTCCCTTTCCACCCCCACACTTTAGGCCCTCCCCTCCAGGGAAATGGGGCTAGGGACCTCCAGGCTGTGATTCCCTTCTGGAACAACTAGGCTCCCCCGACCTTCTCTCCTCCCTGCCTCCCCCCCCCCCCACCCAGACCTGCCTGGGGCCTTTCAAGGTCTTGATGGATGGGGCTTCTCCAGCCTCCTCATGGAGCTTCTGAGTGTTTCTGAGACCTTGCACTGGTGGGCAGACAGTGGGGGCAAAGGAGTGGCCTGGGAGAGATCAGAGCAGAAAGGCCACAGGCTCAAAAAAAACTTTTTAATGACAAAGCCTTAGAGTTTATTTTCAAGGTCTGGCCTTGGGGCCTAGAGCTTTCAGACAAGGCTCTAATTCTGGAGGGGCATTTGATATATTTACCCCGTGGTTAAGATGACCAGGTCCTCTGCTCTGAAGGAGGGCCAGCCTTCCCAGGAAAGAATAGGAGCTCTGGGAGGTAGAAAGCCCCTAGGTCTCATCCAGCCTCCAGCCCTAGTGAGCGCTGAGACCCAGAGTGAGTTACTAAAGCCCCCGGAGCCCGCACTCCCATTTGTCAAATGCCTACCTCATGGGAGGGTTAGAAGGAGCAAGATATCAGGCATTAAGTGCCTGGCATAGCACTGGGCACAGAAAAGGCATGCTATTAATATCTTTTCCCCACTGTGGCAACCTCAAGACATTTATTCTAATTTCTCTACGGCTCACACCTTCACCTCCTGTCATAACTTTAAGGGGCTCATAGGCATCATCAATAGAAAGTTTATCATGAAATCTAACTGAAAAAACAAACAAACAACCTTTTGTTACATTCACGCCCTGATGAACCACTATTAACTCTTCGAAACTCAGTCCAGCTGTCACCTCTCAGGCTTGTGCCTTCTCCACTATTCTCCCAGAACCTTGATCACACTTGCGGTCTTACTCTGAAATATTGTCAATTGTTCCATTCAATTAATCAATATTTAGTGACTGTTTGCCACGTGCAAGGGACACTGCCAGTTCCAGAGGACATCTTGTGAACAGGATGCAGGAAATTGTCATTCTCCTGCAGCAAATATTCCAGTTGGAGGAGACAGACATAAAAAAAAAAAAAAATTCTAAAAACTAAGCAACTTGTCTGCCTCCTAGACAGTAGACTTCTCGTCTTCTTCCTCTTCAAATTCTAAGAAACCACGCAGTGCCGACAGAGTAGAAGCCCAGCAGATGTTAATTCTCCTCTCTAGACCACGTTTAATTTTCCATGTTTCTCTCCTCTGGGAAGATGAGTAAGGCCTGTTCACAGGCCCTCTTGGCGGTCAAGGTCCCTCGCTCCTTAGGTCTGAACAGCTCTGAGCGCCCTGTTTCATGGACACACAAGCAGACTCAACAGCCTGCGCTGATACCGACAAAGTTCCACCAGACTCTCGCTGCCTCTGGGGTAGAGAGCACAGCAACGAGTCCCACCCGCTGCTCCCCACGGGGATGGGACCCCGGACACAGACACGGGGTAAGGGCTCGCTCCAGGGTTGTGTGCGCAGGCTGGAAGGGACTCCTGCTGACAATCAGAAACTGCCTGCTGAGGCCAGGAGCCGCTTCCCAGAGGACCCCCGCCAGGCAGGAGCTGGTTTCCTTCCTGTTCCCGGCTGCAGCCAACTTTTTGTAGAGGAGCATTTGGGGTAATGTTTGGCTCGGCCAAGGCACAGAGTCGCTGGGGTCCTAGCGTGATGAAACTAAAGAAGAATTCGGAGGTCAGCCGGCTCCACTCCCCATTGATAGAGAAGACAACTGAGACCCAATGTAGGGAAGAGTCATATTTTAATAGGATCTTGCAGACCACCTACTTCAGGAAAGGAAAACTCCTGGATTTCAGGCTCCTAATCCATTTTAGCGCACATCACCTTGATCAATTATGGCACTCTCCCTGCTGAACCGTGACAAGGTCCCCAGTCTTCTCAACACAAACCCAGGCACGCACTGCCCACCTAGCACTGGGAACGATAATGACAATAATGATCACACCTCTGTATACTGGAAACTCATTCTGTGTCCGAGGTCCCCCAGCTAGTAACCACCGCTCACATAGCCTTTGGCCCTTGGTCAGCCAGCAAGGAGGACAGGAGTGCAGAGAAGCACACACATCAACCCAACACCTCGTTCTGAGCCACGGGCACCAACACATTTTCTCAGGACTGTAGTACATCAGGGACTCAGCTAATCATCTTCATGTTAGTTACTATTTGCTGAATATCTACTGCACATCAGGTATAGTGCCAATAATTGATATACACAATCTCATTTTCATCCCCAGAGCAGTCCTACAAAGTAGGCATTATTGCCTTCATTTTACAGGTGGAAAAACTGAGACTCGGAGAAATTAACCAACACCCACGAGGTGGAGCAGCTCATCCGTGGCAGCATCAGAATCTGGACTTGAATGTGTCTGACTCTCGAGCCCGTGTTCTATTTTCCCGTGATTCATGTCTCTTCCCAGGAGTGGTCACCCCCAGCGGAAGGTGTTGGGGAAGGGCAAGGTGCTCCTAGGTTTGTGGGCCCAAGAGCCTCTGCCAGCACAGACCCTGGCTCATTGAGGAGATGTAGCAGCTGAGGAAGGGGGTGGATGGATCAGGCCCCTCGCCAGGGCGTACGCTCCCACCTGCACCCCCTTCCATTCCTTCCAGCCACCATTCATCTCAAGCAGCTGCACTGTAAGCACATTGAGGGCAGGGCTTGTTCCCAAACCTGCTGGGTCCTGCCCATCCCAGGCGTAGTGGAGGAAACAGTGCCCGAGATCTAAGTCAGGAGAGTCCGTTTAAGTCAACTCTGCCACAACCCTGTGTGATCTGGAGCACCCACGAAATCCCCAAGCCATCAGCTTCACCTGAGAAATGAAAAGTGCCAGAATCTCCTGTCAGGCGTTGTTGAGGCGATCAAAGGAGCCCATGCGGGCAGAGAGCAGCCCAAGGGCTTGTTCCCAGATGCAAACACACCGCCTAACAGCTGAGCGACGCTTGCTGAACCTCCGTTTCTTCACCTGCAAGATGGGGGTACGGACGGACGGTCAAATCTGCCCCACCCTCTACCTTGCAGATCCAATGGAGGGATGTCTGTGAGGCAACTCTAGGTCATGAAGCACCAACCACATGGTGTTCGCCACGTGCTGCATAAGTAGCCACCGCCTGACAAAACAAAACCTCCTTTCCAAAGTAGCAGTGTTAATGGCACAAGACCAGCAGTTAAAAAATGTTGCCAGCTGCTGGTGGTCCTGCGAATGTCCTTGTGCATTCCCAGGATCCCGGATGATTGGCCCCTTGGGAATGGGGCTCTCAGGCCCTTCCCCAGATTGGGCTGTTTGTCAGGACCATCCCCTTCAATGCACTACAAGCAACTAGAACCTTCTGGCTCTCCCTGGGCGGCTGCAGCTGCTGCCTGAGACATCTCCTTGCCCTTGAGAAAGTAGCTTGCCAATGCAAGTTTAGTCTGAAATTCCATCCTGGGGCCTCCCCCTGGCTGGGCGTGAGGCCTTGAAGATGCTGTGTGCTGTGTGGGCTGGACCAGGCGAAAGTAACAGTGCAAGGGAAAGAGGGACAAGACGGGGAGACCGTGAGCACAGCGAGAGCCAGGGGTTCAAGGCCAGAAAGCACAGTGCAGACTGGAGGCTGCCAGGATCACTCTTCTGGCTGAAGCAATTGTTAGTGGTGATGAATAAAAACAAGCCTCTTCCGTAGCCCCTTCATCTTATGACCTCAGATTGTTTTCCCAATACAAGTCCCCCTCACATCCTTTGTCCTGGAATAGGAGAAATGCCCTCGTGACTCCAGCTGAGAACTTTTCAGGCCTTTGCCCACATGTCATCCAAATCTTTTAAATGGGGGACACTTGGGGTCGTTCCTCACCACCTTCCAAAGCCACAGCCTGCTCCGGTTTAGTTATGGACTGAGTCGTGACCCCTCCAGATTCTTACGTTGAAATCCTAACCCCCAGGATATTAGAATGCTACTGCATTTAAAGATAGGGTCTTCAAAGAGGTGACTGAGGTTACATGAGGTCATGGGGGTGGCCCTAATTTGACATGACCAGTGTCCCGGAAAGAAGAGGAGATTAGAACGCAGACGTGTGCAGAGGGAAAGCCGTGCGAGGACCCAGGGAGAAGATGGCTACCTGCAGGCTAAGAGAGAGAGGCTTCAGAAGAAACCAGCCCTGCCGACACCTTCGTCTCGAGCTTTCAGCCTCCAGAACTGTGAGAAAATCAACCTTTTCTTTTTTTTCATAAAGGTCTATTGCATTATTGGTGGAAAGTGCATTTAACAGTTAAATACATTTAAATAATGTATAGGTGACTGCACGACTGCAGCATAGGTAACAAGATAGATAACCGATTCAACTAGAAACCAACTAACAAGTAACTGTCTAAATATTTAAAATACAGCTCTTGTTTAGATGGTCCTTTGTTTTGATCACCTTCTTGGGGGAGAAAAGCCTGCTGATCAGTCACATTGAAAATATATTAAGGCCAAATCTTCTGATATCCATTCCCAGAGGTTTCTTTCAGCTGGATTAAGCCTCCAACTCCAGGGCAAGCCCAAGTTTGTGGCCTCCAGCATTAATGCTCTTCCCGTCTACCAGAGCAGACGCTGTAAGCTTGACACCAGGCCTCGAGAAAATCAACTTCTATTGTTTAGGCCACCTAGTCTGTAGTAATTTGTGACAGCAGCCTGAGCAAGCTAAGAATGATTTCACTCAATTCAAGAGATACAAGCCGTCCGGCCACGGTTTGCCAGGTACTGGGCCAGACAGTGTAGATTGAAAGACGAGAAAGTCACAGTCCCTGCCCTCGGGTGGCTCACAGTCCAAGGCAGAGGCAGATAATTTCAAGGAAAGAATTCATTTTGGGGGGTTCAGAAGAATGAGCACAAAGTATGAGGTGATTAGTTATGTGGGACTATCAAGGAATACTTCTTAGAGGAGGGGACACCTGAGGAAATTTTAGAAGGATGGAAGGGCGCCTGGGTGGCTCAGTCAGCTGAGCATCTGACTCTTGATTTCGGCTCAGGTCATGATCTCATGGTTCTTGAGTTCGAGCCCTGCATGGGGCTCTGCACTGACAGCCCAGAGCCTGCTTGGGATTCTCTCTCTTCTTTTCTCTCTGCCCCTCCCCTGCTTGTTCTCTCTCTCTCTCTCTCTCTCTCTTTCTCTCTCAATAAATAAACATTTACAAAAACAAATAAAAGGATGGAAAAGGCTGGACCATTTACCAGGCAGAAAAGAAGAGTGACTGAGTGTTTGGCGGGCACTGACACATGAAGAGACGTGGCAAATTTGGGAAATTATACAGATGATTTGGGAAATTATCCAGGAGCAAATGAAGCACAAACTGGGGCAGATGATGGAAAATCACGTAACCTCTCTGAGCTTGGTTTCTTCATCTGTAAATTGGGAATAGTAATATTTCACACAGTTGACATGAGAGTCAAGTACAACAATGGAGAATATTTTAAGGCCGAGCACTCAAATTTTACTTCAAATAAACTCATCATAAACCCCTTAAATTTCAAATTCTACTCACCTCCTCCCACTACCACCTGTAGTCTTCATTTGGCATGGGCATTCATTAAACCAGGCCAAGCCTGATTTTTTTTAATAAATAAAAAAATAAAACTTTAGGGGCGCCTGGGTGGCGCAGACGGTTAAGCGTCCGACTTCAGCTCAGGTCACGATCTCGCGGTCCGTGAGTTTGAGCCCCGCGTCAGGCTCTGGGCTGATGGCTCAGAGACTGGAGCCTGTTTCCGATTCTGTGTCTCCCTCTCTCTCTGCCCCTCCCCCATTCATGCTCTGTCTCTCTCTGTCCCAAAAATAAATAAACGTTGGAAAAAAAATTTTTTTTAATAAAAATAAATAAATAAATAAATAAATAAAAATAAAACTTTAGATTTAGATTTGCAGCAAAGTTGCAAAGAAGGTACAGAGAGTTTCCATATACCCCCACCCACTTTCCCCCATTGTTAACATTTGATATCAATATGATACACTTGGTACAATTAAAGAACCAATATTGATACATTATTATAAGCTATTATTATTGATACGTTATTATTAACTATAATAAACTATTATTAATTTATTCAAATTTCCTTAGTTTTTACCTCCTTAAGATCCTCTTGCCTGTGACAGTTCTGGCCTGAGTCTTTTATTCCAAAACTATAACATTTGCTAAGAAAAGTACCAAGGCCCAGAGGTAGGGAGTGGGGGAAAGAGTTGGAAGATTTTCTGAGAAAAATGTGATCTTTGTCAGTATTGTATCATTTGGCTTATCAGCAACGTACATCAGTTACAAATGAGACTTCTCCTTTCACTGAAAAATTGTCTAAGAGCCTGTTCTGGTTGTATTCACAGCTCATTTTACCCTTTGCACCAAATATAATAAATAATTTATTTTACTAAATGCACAATTTTAGGATTCTTCCCAGCCTGAGTCCTTTCTGCCTTCCCAATGACCCTTCTGTGGTCCAGGTGTCCTGGGTCCTCGGACCATCTGAGCCCTCCGGCCCCCACTGGATGGAGAGGTGAAAAGCTGCCTCCCTTCCTGAGGCCCGATGCACCAATGGGGTGGAGGGAGAAGACACAGCTGTGCATGCTCAGTGGCGTCGATTCTCTCTCAGGACCTCCACTGTAGCCCACGGGTCCATGCCCAACGCCTCATGGTTGGATAAGAAGCTCCCACTCTAAACCTACCCGGGTGGCCTCAGAAGTGGAGTGGGCTGGCGTGGGAGTGTTACTGGTTGTGCCTCATAAACAGGGTGGAGGAATGCCCGTTGCAGGCGTGGGCTCTGGGTTGCTCCAGGAAGCACCTCCCCCAGGTTGCAAGAGTGACCATAAAAGGAAAGTGCCTCATTGGTTTGCCAGAACAGCCTTCTCTGTCCAGAACATTAGGTGCTAGGACTCTGTCCATTTACAGGTTCCACGTCAAGGCCACGTCACAGAGCCCAGGAACCAGAGAAGAACTTGCTGGAGAGGCAAAATTTATGAGCCTGGAGCTTCAGAGAACAGCAAACCCTGCCTCCCACTCCAGCCACACTGGCTGGCTTCAAGGCTGTAAGGAATCACAACATCACACCCTCAGCTGAATGCATTCCCCCCCCCCCGCCGCCCCCCATCTTTTGATGTTGTTGCTGAAATGAAAGAACTTTTTAAATGGTTTGAATCATTGTAAAAAGCAGAGAAGTGAAAACTCTTGAACACTGCTCCACCTCTGTCCCTTCCCAAGGGTAACTGATGCTATCGGCTGAGTATGTGTCCTTACAGACATTTTTCAATGGATTTACATGCATGTATGAGTACATTTAGAAGTAGAGTATATTTCTAATATACTTCACTAGTATGCGAGATAAGCTATTCTAATATACTATTCTCATCTACTAGAAATAGAGTATAGACATAGGGCTTCTAAAGTAAGAATGTCATATGATTTATACCACTATTTGCTTACAGAAATTTGGAGGGGTTCTCATTTTTTTTCTATATAAACCATACTGTAATTGAATATGTGCCCCTTTTTTAATTTTAGACAAGGCTGGTGGACGTCCATGTCCCCACTAGGGCCAGATGACCATGCATCTTTCTCTTTGTGCTGGAAGCAGCAAGAGACCACCTCTTGCTATGCATATTTTCCCAGTGTGGCTCGTGCGGAGTGGCCAACAGCACCCAATATCCTTCCCAAGTTGTCTCTGCTTCCACAAATACAGTTCAGGAGTCATTAAAAAGGTTGGTATTGTTGAATGGCATTCCTAGTTTAGGCTGCAGGCTGTTTAGCCTGAAGATGATCGTAGAGATAATATAGACATTGCATTCCTGTGCTGTGACTGTCCTAAACAAATGATCATTACCCTGTGACAAACAACAGAAATGTATTCTCTCACAGTTTTGAAAGCCAGATTCTGAAGTCAAGATTTTTGCAGGGCCATGCTGTCTTTGAAGGCTCTTAGAAGAGCACTTTCTAGCTATTTCCAGCCTCTGGTGGCTCCAAATGTTCCTTAGTTTTTGCCTATATCACTCCATTCTCTGCCTCTGTCTTCATGTGGCATTCTCCTCTATGTGTCCATGTCTTTTCTTCTGCCTCTTGTAAAGACACTTGTCATTAGATTTAGGGTCTACCCAGCCTTATCCAAGATGACACGATCTCAAGATCCTTAAGTGTATCTGCAAAGACCCTTTTTCCAAAAAAAGAAATTCACAGGTTCTGAGGGCTAAGACCTAGACATATCTTCTTTAGGCCACCATTCAACCCACTACAGGGATCATTAGCTCAGTCCTCCACTTCACAGATGAGAGCACCCTTTCCTTCCAGAGGATGATAAATGCTATGGAAAAAAATAAAGCAGACGAGAGACACAGGGAGGTGCCAGGCTAAGGGTGGTTTTCCTCTTTCAAATAGGGTGGTCAGGGAAGGTCTCTCTGATAACATGACATTGACCAAAGGACTGCAGAAGTAAGGATGTGAGTCATACAAGTGTCTGAGGGGAAAGCCTTCTAAACAGAAGGGACAGCAAGTGCAGATCTAGTTTCTGTGTTCCCTTAGCATTTTGTTCCTATTGTTGTAATAATTTTCCACATTACTTTTCCTTTAACCATATACATATTGGTCTCCAGGATTAGGCTGCGGGTTCTTTGAAGACAAAAACTGTATCTTTCTCCTTGTAGCAACCCCAGCACCTAGCCTAGCACATAATGCATGCTACATGGTCAGTAAATATTTGATGAGAAAGCAAATGAATGACAAAAAGAATAAAGAGATGCATGGCTTAAATGGCTTACCACAGAGGTCACAGAGCTAGTCAGGGGCAATGCGAGGACAAGAACACCAAAGCTCCAGTTCTCATGAGAAAGCATTTCAATGAAAGCTCACTGTCTAGCTGATTTTCCTTAAAGAATCAATTGTATCAATATGGATTGAGACACACAGAGTAGATGTGAGCAGATTATGGGACAGAGCCACAAGCCTCCTCAAGTTATGGGCTTTTTTGAGTAAGAATATCCCCACTGCTTTAACCCCAGGAAACAGTTCATAAATGGCTAGTCATGGGGCCAGAAAGAAGAGTGGACAAAATCAACAAATTGGGTGTCTCCTGGAAGTCAATCAGATTCCAAGGAATAACCACTCAAGAAACCAGGTGGCTATGGTAGGAGGTAGGGGATATGACCTGCAGTGCTGGACAGTTGGGTCAGCTGATTATCAGCAGGAGCAGTGGTAGTTAAAAGTGAGACCTGGACCAGCTTGGAGGGTGGGAGTCAAGGCCATCATGAATAGAGCCAGGTGAGCTCAGCTCAGCAGGACCTAGAAAATAACTGCAGGTGAATGTAAATGAGACAGGAAAGGGTTTATGAGGTCCAAAGCCAGGAAAGGGAAAGTCAAGAACACAGGTAGAAAGATGGTTGATTACACAAAGCACAGGTCAAAGAATTTGCAGGACCTTGGATAGCTCCACGGGAGGTTCTGTTGAGGGGCATTAGATGACTAGGCTTTCAGCTTCCAAGCCCCAAGGGTGAACATTTGGAACCACCTCTCAGAGGGAACTCTGAGATTTAAAAGGCCTTGAACAGGGGCGCCTGGGTGGCTCAGCCGGTTAAGCATCTGACTTCGGCTTAGGTGATGATCTCACGGTCCGTGGTTTCGAGCCCCACGTCGGGCTTTGTGCTGACAGCTCAGAGCCTGGAGCCTGTTTCAGATTCTGTATCTCCCTCTCCCTCTGACCCTCCCCCGTTCATGCTCTGTCTCTCCCTGGCTCAAAAATAAATAAATGTTAAAAAAAATAATAAAATAAAAGGCCTTGTACAATCATGGTAGATCTAACACTTTCATTGTGAAGAACAGAATGGCTGGTACTCTCTGAACACATTTTCCGAAAGTAGTGGCTATTTCATCATGTTTAAGATATGTTGACCTGACCGATGGTAGTTAAAACCGCAATAAGATGCCAGAGAAATTAGTGGTCAAAGGAGGGGCCTTAGCTAAAGTTCCAGATCTCCCACCCTCAATGGTACAGACCCCACCCCTGGCTTGCCTGCTCCAGTTGTTGGACCCTGTCTATGTCTTCAGCATGGGGTAATCTTCACCTCTGCAGGAATCCCCAGGCATCTATCTCCAGGCCATGCTAGTGCATCTGTGATGTGTCAACATGAGCACGGACTTTGAAACCACGTAAAAGCAGAGCAAGTTATTTCACTTCTTTGAGCCTCTACTTTGACATTTTTAAAGTAGAGACAATAACATCTCGCAAAATGATTACTAAAACTACACAAAGGACCTGGCATGTAGCAGAGGTTCCATGAGGAATCACTATTGGTAGGATTGAGGCCACTCCCCGTCCTTCTTAGGGTCACACTCGGGGTCCAGTGTATGCCTCTCAGAGGTGGCATTGTCTTTCTCCCCAGAGTTTTCATCCCTGACACATCCCACCCAAGTGTGAAGCTCAAGTCCAGGTAGGATCTTGAGACGTGATAGAAACAGATAGCCAGAGGTAGGATTTTAAAATGCCAGTGGAAGGACTCAGTTGCTTAAGAATTGCTTCATACACCAATAATACACAGACAGCAATAATTGCATAGCCTTTGAGAATGGCTGATGAGGAACTCAGTGACAGTATCATCTCAGTGATAGTATCGCCTCAGTGACTGTATCACCTGCCTTCAGAACCATGCTAGTTCACTGGGGTGCCTCCTTACCAACATAAAAATTCTGGTGAGATCATTTGTGACTAAAAACTTTACCCCTGGAAGGAAGGGAAGCCAGAGTGCCCAAATCAGACAGATCTGAATCCGAACCCTGTCTCTGGTTCTCATAACTCTGTGGCCTTGGGCCTCACTGCACCTTGGCTTCCCCATCTGTGAAATGGAGGGCTAATCCCTACTTCAAAGAGCTATGGTGAATACTAAATGAGAAAATATGTCTACAGTTCCTATAGATAGTAAGCAGTCAACAATCATTAACTTCTTATCTTCCTTCTGCCAGGATTAAATATCAAGATTTTGAGAGGGGTGGGGGGAAGTCTTGGCTTTTAGATTTTGTTGTAAGCTTTATTTTTTCTTCTTTTTTTTTCAAACTTTTTTAGCGTTTTTTATTTTTATTTTTGAGAGAGAGAGAGAGAGAACACACAGGGGAGGAGCAGAGAGAGAGGGAGAGAGGGGATCTGAAGCAGGCTCCGAGCTGACAACAGAGAGCCCAATGCGGGTCTAGAATTCATGAACTGTGAGATCATGACTTGAGCCAAAGTTGGTCGCTTAATGGACTGAGCCACCCAAACACTCCTTTTTTTCAATTTTTTAATTATTTTACTTTTTATTTTTTCAATTTGAATCGTAAGCTCTCTAACTGAGCTGGACCATGTTTTCTCGCTTGTCATAGGCAAAAGTAGAATCACAGAGCTGAGAAAACGTCAGCAATTATCTATTTCAGTACCCTTATTTTAATGAATAAAATGAATCAACAGGGTGCTAGAGGTGACATGGTCTTCTGTTTTGCAACTCCTTTAGCTGCAAGTGACCAAAATCCAACTCAGACAAAGTTAAGTATGAGTGAAATATTTGGGACATCATATGCTGCTGGACCTCATGCAGGGTCAGGGTTAGGGGTTAGGGAGAGGCTGGGCAGAGAACACTCCCCCTCTCCACTGTTTGCCAAGTCTCCCAGCTGATTAGTGGGTATGCACTGCAGTGTTCTGGTTCCTAATCCAGTACTTTTCCCCTTCCATCTGCTCACATTCCTAGACCCATTGATAGACCTTGTTTACTGGTGGTGGCAATGATTTGTGCTATTTCAACCCCTTAGGAGATGTGGGGGCCAACAGCTCACATTTGGAGAACAGTCAACCAGAATTTGTGGTGAGATCTACCTGCAGCCGTGGTCAAGACTGGGGGCTCCTTAGTACTCCCTGTAACCACCTAGCTGGCCCGCTCCACACATCCAAAGGTGTGCTGGTGGCAGTATTGTTCTCGACATTCCAGCTAGCAATGGTGTCAACACTAAACTATATCTCCTGTCAGGAATTCCAGAGCCTCAAAATAGACACACTAGACAGGCACACTATACACTCACACTGTTATCTGCCTGTGAATCCAGCTGTGCCTGTCTAAGAAAACACATCAGGTTGATTCTTTAAAGTGACTGTTCATGCATCTGGTGCTATCTTCATAGTTTATACACCTTCCAACATGGTCAATCCAATCTTCCACTCCCATCGAAACAGCCAAACAGACCTCAGCACCAGCTGATTTTGACTTGTGGTCAGTCCACAAGGAACACTTGGATGGCTGGTATCGTAGAATGTTAGAGCTGAAAGGAGCCAAAGAGATTGTCCAGGCTTTCTTCCATTTGACAGATGAGGAAGTTGAGGCACAGGGAGAACCATGTTACTTCAGGGCAGCCTGGTCTTGCCCAAGTGCTGGCCTGGGGGCAGTGTGGCCACCACAAACAGAACACTCAGGCTTTTCATGAATTCCCTCCAAGACCATTCAAGTCCTGGGGGGTGCTGGACCTGAAGTCCTTCTGTCTCACATGGACCAGGAGTGGGAAAGTCATCTGGCCTCAAGGGAAATCCAAGCAGAGCCCTGGTGTCCAGGGTCCCTTGATCCTCTGATGCATCCCCTACCACCCCCTAGAACAAACTGTTGGGGCACTTGGGAAACCTGGCTTGGCCAGCTGTTCCTTGTCTATCTGAAGAGCTGAAATTCTAGTAGGGATGATTTATGAGTTTCTGAGCGAGGGGAATAGGAGCCGCACTTTCCCCTGACATAGAGCCTGGTCCCGCGGGTGCCGGGATGAATAATGCTCTCCTGTGGGGCAAAGGGCTCTTGTCTGAGTCAAGGGATGATTTAACTCCTCAGGGAGCCAGCATTCCCTCCAATAACTCACCCTCCTTGAGAAAGGGAGTGGAGTCCCCCTGTCCTGTCGGCGTCTGCACCCACTCAGGGCAGGAGGCGCCTCACGAGCAATCAGTGAGGAAACCCCATGGTTGGCATCCATCAGAACAAGGCAGGGGCCAGCAGGCATGCACAGGGAGCAGGCCAGTGTGCTGATGGCTTGGGCAGCGGCTGACCCAGGCTGCTGAAGGGAAACACCCAGGGAAAGAAGGAGCAGACTTAAGATGGGCTGATTCAGGGCCAGGCCAGGCCAACTGTAAAGGATACAAGAGTATTTGAACTCTGGATAAAAGAACTTCCCAACAATTAGATTTTCACCCGACCCCCTATAAAGAATAAACTGTCTTTTGAGGCACCTGGCGAGGATGTGGATACTGCTGGTAGAGTGTAAAATCACGCAACCACCATGGAAAAGTGTGACAGTTCCTCAAAAGATTAAACATCAAATTACCATTTGATCCAGCAATTCTACTTCTAGATATATGCATAAAAGAATCAAAAGCAGAGGTTTGGACAGATATTTGTACACCGTGTTCACAGTAGCATTAGTCAGTAGCCAAAAGGTAGAAGCAACCCAAGTGTCTACGAACAGATGACGGAGAAACAAAGTGTGGCCTATCCATGCAGTGGAATATTATTCGGCCCTAAAAGCGAAGGAAATTCTGACATGGGCTACAATGTGAATGAACCTTGAGGAAGCTTATGCTAAGTGACATAGCCAGTCGCAAAAGGACAACTCCTGTATGATTCCACTTATATGAGGAAGCTAGAGATGTCAAGTTCACAGAGGCCGAAAGCAGCAAGGGTGTTGCCAGGGGCTCTGTGAAAGGGGGAGTGGGAAGTTAATGTTCAAGGGGGACAGTTTCACGTGGTGCTGATGAAGAAGTTCTAGAGATGAACAGTGGTGATGGCTGCAGTCATGTCAATGTACCTAAGGCCACTGAACCATACAGGGAAAAATTACTAAAATGGTAAATTTTAGGTTATATCGACTTTACCACAATATTTTAAATGGGAAAAAGAATTAAGGTCAATAATCACAAAATAAGGGACTCAGGCTTCTCAGGGACCCAGATGACTGTGAAATTAACAGGTTGTTTGTGTTTTTTTGGTTTTTTTTTTTTTTTTTTTTTTTTTTTTTTTTTGATCACTGGGGAGACTTACGGTTAACTTGAGAGAAAAATGGGATGGGAACACAGACTCTGGATTGTGTCCAGTGCGGGTCCTCTTGCCCAGGGCAAATGTCGCACGGTCTTTGGAAAACAGATGCAAATTTTGTACCAACTCTGACAATCCACTTCCTCAAATCACTCTCTTGCGAAGCGTCTCCTCCTGATAACTTTTCTGTAGTGGTAATAATAATTATCAAAATAATCATGGCTAACATTTTATCTAGCATATACTCTATGCCAGTCACTGTGCTAAGCACGTTGTCTGCACTGTTCCTTTAAAACCCACAACAAACCTAGAAGGTACTGTTATGATCCCCTTTTATAGATGAGGAAAACTGAGACGCAATGCAATTGAGTACCTCGGGCCACGGGTGTGGTCCAGAGCTCACTCTCCCACCCAGCACGTTCTCCAGACCAAGGGGCTTGAGAGATGGGGATGAAACTGGTATGAGGTGGCATTTGAACTGGGCCTTCAAGGAAAATGAGGCTCTAGCCATGAACCTAGGCGTTGGACTCATTACTTAACTTCCCTGAGCCTCAGCCTCCTGTCTGCGAGTTGAGGATGATAATCACACGCTTAGCACAGTTGGCGGCTAAGCATCAGCTCTCCTTGTTAGCATCCACCTCTCCCTCCTCTGAGCTCTCAGAGTGCTCTCGTGTTCACCCCTCTTGTTGCACTCAGCAATTGCTACCATGCATTAGATAGAGCACTTGAACTCAGTCCGGTGACCTCCCCACTCCCCACAAATTACATGCTGTTGGAGGGCAGAGGTGGCATTTTGCTCATCTCTGGGTCTCCAGCAGCAGCGTAGGAAGGGCACGGTAAATGTCTGAGGGAACGGTGACATAATGAATGGATGCATGATGCTCTTTGGCCAAAAAACAACCCCTCCCTTGGTTATAATCACAGCCACAGCCAGCCTGCTAATGAGCCAGGCCAGAGCACTGTCCCGCCCCATCCTTGGTGCAGACAGCCAGACGACTGACCGACCCCGACCAGCCGGCCAGCCGCTTGGGGCAGGGCTGATGTCTACAAGGATAAGAGAGAGCAGGGAGCAGGGGGCTTTACAGAGGGGACAGCCTTGGGTCTACGGGTGCTGGCCTCCTGGCAGGCAGTCCCCGAGGAAGTGACAGTCCTGGGCCTACAGGCCTCAGGGCACAGTGGTTCCTGAGCACTAGCTGAGGTGGAAAAGTGGAGCCTGTAAAAAAAATGAGAGTGGGAAATGAGAGTCAAGGAGCCAAGGGAAACGGCAGATCTGTGAACAGGCTGTTTTTGCTTTTGTCTCTGGAGAAGGAAGAGGATGGAGAGTAAAGAGAGGAGAGAGAGTCACAGACCGGCTTCCTGCCCTGCCCGGCCAGGGTGGGATCGCGCCAGATAATGGCTGATAGCAGTGGAAACGGGGAGACAAGATAAAGGGGAGGCCGGCCACAGGCAGCAGACCCCCGGAGCCAGGGAGGAGCGCCGGAGGGACACAAGGAAGATGGTGCGGAAGCACAGAGGAAGCGCGAGCAGAGAGAGAAGAAAGGCCCTCGCTAAGACACTGAGACAGCTGACCAAAGCCCAGGCCTTGGGGTATCAGCACTGAGCTGTCGCTGGCTCAGGGCTCAGGGCCGAGGGCAAACCTCACACTCTCCGGAAAGTTCCTAACCACCCTGCGTGTCTGTCTCGTCTGCAGTAAAAATGGGGGCTCTGGAGGGTGGGTTATTAGAAACCTACCTTCCTCCACTCGTGTTCACTAAGAGAACTGAGATGTAGCAGGTTAGGCTGGTACAAAGTGAGTGCTTGGTTAAAGGGCCTTTTCCTCTCCTTCCCTGAAAGTGGCTTCAGGGATGGTCCTGTCTCCAACATCTTCTGGCTCCTGGTCTAGGAGGCTGTGACATGGAAAGAAACCACACTGCCACCTTGCCTACAAACCCTCCCTACTTGAGTTCACACCCGCTCCTTCTCGCCTATGAAACCCACCTTAGAAACTCCAGACAAGGTCCATTCTTCCCAGGATCGGGGGTCTCTGCACAGCACCCCGTTCTCATCAGCTCATGCATTCATTCAGCCCACACTTACTGGCACCTTCCAGGTGCCAGCCCCGTGCTGAGACCTGGGGAGACAGTGGAAACTCAGGTGACCTGTCCCTTCCCTGGGGGGGCTTGAGATCTAGAAGGGGAGACAAGAAAAGAACAAACAATAGTGACAAGGCATAATAGGTGCTATTAAAAGTTCTGTGAAAGATACAAATTGGGGATGGGGTGCGTGATCAAGGAAGAATACGTCATTTCCTCATTGAGGCCACAGACTCCTTGGGTGAGTCGTAATTTCACCTGCAAAGCCACAGACCTCAAGGAGAAAGGAGAAAGGTGAAGGACAGACAGAAGGGAGAAAGGAGAAAGGGGATGAACCAGACATTGTATGCTAAGATACTATTTGTAAAGCTCTGATAACTCTCTAAACAAAACTGTTTACCTGGGAGGGGAGGGGGTGCTTCAATGTATGTAAGAATTTTCAAAGAAACCCAACTAGACCTTCTAACTTCCTGAAAACCACACGCTGAAATCATCAAAGCTTAAGGAGCCCAGGACTGAGCACAGGCACACCCAGAAAAATGCTGCCTTGAAACAAAGGAATACATGTACCAAACAGGAAACCACCCACTGAAAAAAAGTGGGGGCACCCAGGTGGCTCAGTGGGTTAAATGTCTGACTCTTGATTTTGGTTCAGGTCACAATTTCACGGTTCATGGGTTCGAGTCCTGCGTCGATAGCATGGCGCCTGCTTGGGATTCTCACTCCCTCTCTCTCTCTGCCCCGCCCCCAGTCGTTCTCTCTCTCTCAAAATAAATAAACTTTTTAAAACAGTGACAGGTCTAGAAGAACGGTCAAGTGGATGGCTTCTGTTTCTGTACCCCCTTTCCTCTTGCAGCCTCTCTCTCAGTATTTTTAGTTGGCATCTGCACTCTTAGAAGACAGCATGTAAGTTACTCCTTCACACTAAGGTGTTCATGACGTGCGTTGGCCCACATGGAAATATTTGCACCTTAAAATGGGATAAGTGGAATTTAGTGAAATGTTACCCAGTCTCTAGAAGATAGATTTAAGATGTATAGAAGCCCCTCAAATCCCCTGAGGTGAGAGAATTTACTTTGCTCAAAGCTGCCCTTGAAAATCCCATTTCCCATCCCCACAGTGCATTATTCCTGCCCCCCCCCCCCATGCCCATCATCCTCAGCCTTCAACATTTGGAACTACAAAAGTGAGACCTGTCAGGAAAGAGGAGGTGGAGACCATGTAGTTTGGAATTGCAGTCAAGGAAGACTACTCTTCTCCTGAACTTCTGGTTCCCTTTATCTTGGTCTCTGGGCCAAGCTCCCCAAGATGGAGGTGCACATGAGAATACAGCAAGCCCCTCATGAGTGAAGATCACACAGTAAATATAGCCACAAAGTAGACAGTCCCTCACCCCTATTTTCTAAGCATCTTTTAGAGGGAAAGTATTCCCTCTTGGATCCCTGACCTTTAGGGTATCAGCCTGGGGTTGGGGGGTGGATGGATGGGAAGGCTTTCAACAGTTGTATTAAGCAGCTCTTCCATGAGCCTTGGTGAGGGGACTGGTCTCTCCATGGCCCCTGAGCTCTGCTATGTTCTGGGTGTCACAGTGCAGGCCTTGAGCCCCACACTCTTGCAGACAGCAATACCTGTTTGCAGGGTTTGTGGGTGTGTTCAGTTAGGTTAATGTGTTGAGGCCACTTTGCACAGGTAAAATCTGCTTTCAAATGAAGCTTGCCGACCATATTCCAAATTCCATTTTCTCAGGAACACTTCAAAACAGACGCCTTATATATAAAGGTTGACTCCATAGAGGATAGAAGTCTCCAAATGATTACAACCTGCATTTATTTTCTGCTTCAAGTTCAGGAAAGAACTTGAGATCCTGCGGGCTTTCTAGCTCTGGCAGAGCCACACTGGCTGGCCTACCCCACAGGAGCCCACCAAGGGGGCTCCAAGGAGGGGACCAGGAGAACGACCTCTCGCCCCCACTAGTTCCTCTCCTCTGCCCTGCTCACCAGTTCCCCACACCAGGCTTTGTGCAAAGCCCACAGATAGCTGTATTAATAACACTCATCATTTAATGTCCATTGAATGTGTGCATACTATGTGCCAGACAGGCAGCTAAGCACCTTAATTATTTCAGTCCTGGCCTCAGGACAATCCCTTGAGCAGCAACCTTACTGTGTCAGCTTAATGGATGAGGAAACTGAGTCTTGGAAAGGTTAAGTAATTTACCAAAACAAACTGTAGCGGGGCCCACCCCATCCCAGAGCTCACCACGTTCTCTCTGAACCAGATTCTCTGAGGGGTGTTACAACAACCAAGCACGGAACACACGCGTGCTTGTGCGCGCGCGCGCGCGCGCGCGCGCGCGCGCGCGCACACACACACACACACACACACAGCAGTTTCCCGTGCTCAGGCCCCCACTATGAACAAAGAGAATCAGAGAACTGAGCACAGTAGGGACAGCACAGATGGTGTTTTAAGACTCTCCCTAGGAGTTGGCACAATTTGGGGAGGCAGTTGTTGGGGAGGAGGGGAGATGTAGTGCGGATGAAGACGGATCTTGAATTTTCCATCTGCTTTCAGACTGGACCTTCCCAGCTGGATGCACGTTGATTTAATCCTGCACATATTTATGGAGATCCTACTAAGAACAGGCTCAGCGGGGGCCTTGCAAGAGATTCAGAGACCCAAGAACCACGGCCCCTCCCCGTCCAGAGCCCAGAGTCCAAAGCACAGAGGGACAAAAAGTGGCCCACAGCACCCTGGCCACCCTCCTCAGCATTTCAGCTTTGAGGGAGGCCAGCGGGGTCGAGAAGCAGGCACAGAGAGAAAGGCCAGGAATTGTGGCTGGGAACCCACCCCACCGTGGCGCCCTTGGCGGCCGCATTGGAAGGAGGAAAGGGGTGAATTCTCGTGAGAATTCTGATAAATGAGCTCCTCCACCCCTCCCCCTCCCCCAATTAAAGCGAAGCAATCCCAGCGCCGCGCTTGCAGAAACCACTTCCAAGCCAGGCATGACATCAACATTTCAGTGATAAGGGGTGGACAATGGGGTGTTAGACTAATAGAAAAACACCGCTGGATAAGGCCGGCTCCTGATACCCAGGCTGATGGGAAATACCATTGTCTGTCCGCTGTCAGCTGAGTCCCGGGGCGACAGGGATTCCATCGGCCACAGGCAGCGGCGGCGGCGAGGGCGGCCCGCGGGGCTGGACAGGGGAGGGCGCCGCGGGCGCGGAGAGGGGCGGGGTGCAGGGGCGGGGGGCGAGGACACGCCGGGCAGCCCGGCAGAGAGGGCAGAGTGCGGCGCCAGCCCGGGAGGGCGCGCAAAGGGGGTTCCGGGATTTGCACCTGGGCGTGGCAAATCGGGGAGACCACCTCCGCCTCAAGTTCGCGGGTTCAAGTTTCCCTGCCCCGTCTCGCCTCGGGTTAGCAAGAGCCTGCAACCCCGCAGCTGTACCTGAAGTTCACCAGCCTTGGGCCTTCAGCCCTGAGAGAAAAACCAAAAAACCGGAGGGAGAGGTGGAAATGGAAAGGGGCCCACAATTCTCTCTTTGTGGTGGGACTGTGTTGCTTGAGCGTTCAGTGTGCACAGGTGTATTTGTTCCATTGAGTCTCGGACTTTTTATTGTATCAAGTAATACAGAGTTCTTATATTTTAAGTTACTCAGTAAGAGGAGAAAGTTCAACAACAACAAAACTGGTTTCCTGCAGTCTGCCTCCCCATCCTGTCCCTGTGCCGTGTCCTGCTCCCCAGAGGGAACCAAACCGCCGTCAACGCCTCGTGCTGCTTCTGGCGTTTGCAGCTCTATTTCTGAATAATGTGCTTATGCTGCTGTTTTTATTTCTCAGTTTTAGACATCATCTAACGCCATTTTAATATGGGAAATGAGAACTTAGCAACTTTAAACTGCTCTCCCTTTGACTTAGCTCTCTCATCCTTCAGTAATTATATACAATAATCTTTGAGTAAATAATGATTAGTGACTACTCTGACAGTAAAAATATTGCTGTAACTTTCCTAGATCCTGTTTCCTCTACTTTCTTAAGATACTCCTTGGTCTTGCTGGAGCATGTCCTTCAGTACCTTCCTCAGAAAAGGTAAATTTTTTTTTTTTTAATTTGGTAAGGTCTTGAATTCTAGATCAGAAATCATTTTTTCATAGTACTTTAAAAAGATCGCTCCTTTGTCAGACTTCTCAAGACACACATTCCTCTTCCTGAGACTGTATGGAATCTTGTCTTAGGAAGCTCTTAAGAAATTCTCTCTATGCCTGCTGTGGGAACATTTTATGATATTTCTTAATTTTTTTTTTCATTCATTGTCTTGGATAATCAGTCAATAGGCTGTTAATCTGGAACTCACCTCTTTTAATTCTGGGGAAAATTAGTCTATTATTTCTTGGCTATTTACTCCTCTTTCCCATTTTCTTTATCCCTTCTTTCTAGAACTTCTATTAATTGGATGTTGGATATTCTAAATTGATAGTTTAAATGTCTCATCTTTTATTTCCTATTTCCCTCTAATTCTTTGTCTTTTTGTTCTACTTTCGGGAAGATTTTTTTCACCTTTATCTTCCTACCCTCCTATAAAATCCTTTTTTTTTTTTTCTTCAGTATTTTAATTTCTGAGAGGTCTTTCTTGTTTTCTGATTGTGGCTTTTTCATAGCTTCTAGTCTTACTTCATTAGGCAACATCTTATCATCTGAAATATATTAATTATAATTATTTTTTTAAGTTTCCGTCTGCTCCTCACATTGTTTGTTACTTTCAGCTTCCTTGTCTCTGTTAGTCTTGGTCTCCATTTTTGATGTTGGAGACTTTCCTCAGATGTGTGGTGATCTTTGGCTGTGTCACTAAAGGGTCCCTGGAAGTTCTGAGTGCACAGGGGCTTGTGCCCTATGGGGCTTCATCCTGGTGACTGGGGAAAAACCTGGTCATTTACTTGGACTAGTCAGTTTCTCTAACTTCTGTCTTGGGACCTACAGGAGGGTCTTGCATTTCTGGGATTTCAGGCAGAAGAAAGCATTTGTGTGGGTCTGATGGTTCAGTTTGCCAACTTCTCATCCTCATCGTTAGAGCTATTCCCAGCCCGCCTTCCACTCTGCCAGGTGCCCCTGAGTCAGGGGCCTCTCCAGCTCAGGGTCCACCAGAAAGCACTTTATTTTGCACCTAAAACACCATTTAGTGCATGCCAAGTCCTAGGGTTAGGCCTGAGATCTTATGGAACCCCTTCCTTTGGCAGAGAAGAACTCAGAGAGAAATGATTCACCTTAGACCTCACATGAGGGGGGCTCATGGTGAGCCCAGTCCATGACCTGGACCTTTCCCGAAGCAAACACAACTGGTAGGTTTCTAGGCCTCCCTTTCCTTCCATCTCTCTGTGTATTGCTTTCTATACATCCCTCTGTTTGTCTTTCCCCCTCCACTGACAGGTCACAATAGGATAAAAACATTTCGTATGAAGGAGTGCCTTGGATATATATATATATATATATATGATGTAATGAAATAGAAGAAAAATTTTACAAAAACAAATCTGTAAA
This sequence comes from Prionailurus bengalensis, assembly GCF_016509475.1. Lineage (NCBI taxonomy): Eukaryota > Metazoa > Chordata > Mammalia > Carnivora > Felidae > Prionailurus > Prionailurus bengalensis. The sequence goes on from NC_057344.1 coordinate 52,786,852, forward strand.
AAAATAAATAAATCTGTAAATTAAAGTTAAGTAGTCCTCATTTTATATATTTAGCATTCATATACCTCGTGTTTTCATACATAGATACTTAGGAACTCCTTCTTCTATGCCTATCTCGGACTTTCGTATGGCATTTCTTTTTTTTTTTTTTTTAATTTTTTTTTTTTAATGTTTATTTATTTTTGAGACAGAGACAGAGCATGAACGGGGGAGGGTCAGAGAGAGAGGGAGACACAGAATCGGAAACAGGCTCCAGGCTCCGAGCCATCAGCCCAGAGCCCGACGCGGGGCTTGAACTCACGGACCGCGAGATCGTGACCTGGCTGATGTCAGACGCTTAACCGACTGCGCCACCCAGGCGCCCCACGTATGGCATTTCTTGAAAGAACTTTGAGTTTCACATGGTGGTGCCGCCTGGCTACAAACAGATTGCTCTTGGCCATGTCGCCATCTTTGTCTGTTTAACAGTGCACATTACCACAATTATTTGTATTATATTAGCGTATTTTCCTTCCTTATGTTATGTAACTAAATGGAAAACAAAAGTGAAAGTGCGATACTAGTGATAAAAAGGGTTGGGTCTCGGGAACTTAACTCAAGTGAGGCAAGAAGCTGCTAGTGTGGCCAGCCAATCTTCAGCTTTCAGCTGAAGCATGTTGAATTAACCTGGCTGGTGGTGTTCAGTTTTGAAGGAAAACAGGACAATTAGAGAACAAGGTGTAATTGAAGCATTCATAATCTTTTTTAGATTTCGGGAAATAGAATCCCTTTTTTTTTTTTTAATTTTTTTAACGTTTATTTATTTTTGAAACAGAGAGAGACAGAGCATGAACGGGGGAGGGGCAGAGAAAGAGGGAGACACAGAATCAGAAGCAGGCTCCAGGCTCTGAGCCATCAGCCCAGAGCCTGACGCGGGGCTCGAACTCACGGACCGCGAGATCATGACCTGAGCTGAAGTCGGACGCTTAACCGACTGAGCCACCCAGGCGCCCCGAATCCCTTTCGAATATATAAATCTATTGCCTTGTTTTGCATATTTGAAATGATCTGTAGTTTGTTGCTTATTTGGAGAGAGAAAGTGGATAAGACAATGGGACTGTCAGCGCCTCCTCAATCCCTGAAAGTGCACTCGGGATCAGCGTCCCCACCTGTGTTGGCAGCTGGACATATACGAGCCCACTGAAAAAGTACTTGTGGGTTTGGAAAGGTCATATGCAACCCCAGTGCATATGCACAAGGGTCTAGCCATTCTTCTTGTCCCTGGATGGTTTGCTTCCCTCAAAATATGACTCTTGGTGCTACTTTAGGACAGAGGGTTCCCTGCTGAGTCCACTATCTGTCTGGATCCACCCACACTCTTGCGACTAACCCAGCCCCTTCTTCTCTACGTACGCACCCAGAGGATCCAGGTGCATCGGGGCCCAACCAGAAAAGTCAGCCTGACTTCTTCCTGCCCCCTGCCCCATCCCTGCACCCTCCAAAATATCTTGACCATGTTCTCTGAGTCACTAAGCCAAAGGTCTGTGAGCCATCCTCAACAACTTCGAGTCTTACATCCAAACTTTTGCCACATTCTTTATCCATTTGACATGCAAATCTTCCCCTGATATCCCCACAGCAACTGCCCTGGGACAGGCCACCACTGTGTCTTGCCTGGGGTATTTCTATCACCCCTAAGTGGTCTTCAGTCCCAACCTACCCCTTCCCCAGTCTATCTTTCACAGTGCTGCCTGAGTGATCTTTCCAGAATGCCACTCTGATCACCTCCGGTCCTAAATTAACAACCTTTCAGGACATCCTTATTGCCAGAGTCCAAACTCCAAAGCATTCATCCCCCACCTACCTCTCCAACTTTTTTCCCGCCTCCTCCCCACAAATCCCAAGTGGAAACCACAGGATACCACTTGAGTCTCCAGACTTTTGGCCACGGTACTCCAAGGCTTGGAATGCCTTCATCCCCGTGGTGATGACCACATCCTTAAATGTCATATTTTCCTGGTTGCTATTCCTCATTCCTTCCTCAGGAAGAATTCATTACTCCTTCCTCCATTTCTACAACTCTTGAAAGTATCTACTCTCCCTTTAAACTGGTGTTATAATGATCACGTTGTCTCTCTTCTTACCCATAATCTTCTCAAGTCAAAAATGTGTCTTCCCTCTATCTTCAGTGCCTAACTCAGCCTTGGCATGGAGTTGGCACCTAATAAATACCTGTTGAATTTTTTTCATTAGACTGCAAATATGTAGCCCCTGACCACATATGGTCTACTGTCCAAAAAGTGGTTAGAGAGCTATTTACATAGAGTCAAAGATACATTTTCAGGGGCGCCTGGGTGGCGCAGTCGGTTAAGCGTCCGACTTCAGCCAGGTCACGATCTCGCGGTCCGTGAGTTCGAGCCCCGCGTCGGGCTCTGGGCTGATGGCTCAGAGCCTGGAGCCTGTTTCCGATTCTGTGTCTCCCTCTCTCTCTGCCCCTCCCCCGTTCATGCTCTGTCTCTCTCTGTCCCAAATAAATAAATAAACGTTGAAAAAAAAATTAAAAAAAAAAAGATACATTTTCAAATACCAAGACAAAGCTATAATTATTTCAGGAAAGATTGAAATGTCAAACACAATCAAGCTCTGTTTGTCTCTGTCCCCGTATCCAGCCTTTGCTTGCCTCATACAGTTATCTTGATTCTTACAAAAGACTCTCAACAAGATAAGAAATATGCTATGGGAACCTCTGGGTGTCCTCATGTCCTCATGAGCTCACAGCTCATGATTCAAAAGTTTTTTTGGAGTCCATGGTGGGAGTCTCCATGACTCCATGGGGAGTCTCCATGGGGAGATCTCCCCAAAAGATTCTGACTGGGTCTGCTCAGGTCACATGACCACCTCTGGACCAATCACTATGAAGACTGGAGTAAACAATTAGAAATGGAGCAGCCTAGGTCATATGCCATTCCTAAAAAAAATTTTTTAATGTTTATTAATTTTTGAGAGAGAGACACACACAGAGCGCAAGTTGGGGAGGGAGACACAGAATCCGAAGCAGGCTCCAGTCTCTGAGCCATCAGCACAGAGCATGAGGTGAACCCACAAACCGTGAGATCATGACCTGAGCTGAAGTTGGTGGCTCAACCGACTGAGCCACCCAGGCACCCGGGTCGTATGCCATTCTTAAGGCTTCTGTGTTTGCTACCCCATGAGAGCCATATGAAGTTCATGTTCTGTTTCCCCCAGTGAAAGCTTCTTGTCAGATAAAACCTATCCCCAATAGTCATCCACACAATAGACATCTCATGAACACCCTCTCAGAATAAAGTACCATATTAGGCTTTGTGGGGGAAAGCAAAGATTAATCAGACTCATCCTGGCCAAAAGGGGCTTAGAGTCAGTAATTATTTAGTTATGCACATAAATGTCAATAGTAGAATGCAGATGGGCCCTAAAGGCACACACAGTGCTCTTAGAGGCCATAGAAGGGACATATCCAAGAGGTCACCCGTGAGAGCCAGGGCAGAATAATCCAATAAACATAGTGGTTAATTGGATAGTGATTCAGGATGAGGGAGCATCAGCCCTGTTTACCCAGAGCTGGCCAGATGCCTAGACATGAACTTTCAGAGGCCCATCTGTGATTCTGTTTTCTTTCAGGTCCAATCTCCCATTCTTCTTCCATTCACTCAGCTCATGTAAGGCCCTGGTTCTTCCCTTTACAATCTACCAGCCTGGTCCATCAATGGCCACTTTGTGCCACCATCATCACAGACATTTCTACTACTGATTCCTGAGCTTTGTGAAGCGATCTGGGTAGTGACGGTCTTTACATCAGACTGGGCTTTGTTCTAAGGGCTTCTATCAAATGCTTCAGTCTCTCATCTCTGGACTTCTAACTGGTCCTCAGTCAGTTCGCAAGAACTACCATTCCAATCCCGGCCAACTTCCTGCCTGTGGAAGTTCAATTTAATAAGGTATCCCTCCCTTTTCATCCCAGCTTACTTCGCATCCCAGAATTCCATCCAGAAGAGGGAAAATGGATGTGGTGCAATGGATAGAGACAATGCTGCCTGGAGGCAGGGACACATCTGGCTAGAGGGAAACTTTCAGCCTGCTAGCTCGATTGGCCTCTTGGGCTCAATCAGTTCATAGTTTCAGATTATTCAGTACATGTGTTTCACAACTCTGCATGCTCCAGAAAATGCATGTGGGGTTTTTTTCCCCCACACTGGCTAAAATGTGAAAAGTTCGTAAGAAGCATACAGGAGGCTTAAATATTTTTCTTTCTTAATTACTGTCTGAGTGAATTAACTATTTTTTCCCATTCAGGAGAAATTCACATAAGATAAAATTAACAATTTTAAGGTGTATATTCAACAACGCTTAGTCCATTCACAGTGTTGTGCAGCCTCAACACTATCAAATTCCAAAACATTTTCATCATCTTAAAGAAAACTTCATACCCCTTAGGAAGTCACTCCCCATTTCCCCCTTACCTAAGCCTCTTGCAATCACACACCTTCTTTCTCTCTCTCCCTCTCTCTATATATACTTGTTCTGGATATTTCATTTCAATGAAATCATACAATATGGGATCTTTTGTGCCTGATTTGTTTCATCTAGCATAAGCTCTGCAAGGTTCATCCACATTGTAGCATAGTAGCATTTAGCATATAGCCTGTAGCATTGTAACATTGTAGCATGATACTGATACATATCAGTACTTTGATTCTTTTCTTATGACTGAAAAGAATATTGTCTGGATATACCACATCTTGTTTATTCATTTGTCCGTTGATGGACATTTGAGTTGTTCCTACCTTCTAGCCATTGTGAATAGTGTTGCTACAAACATTCATGTAAAAGTACTTGTTTGCATACATGTTTTCTACTATTTGGGGCATATACCTAGAAGTGGAATTTCTGGATCATATGGTAATTCCATATTTAATTTTTTTTGAAGAACTATATTCTATCTCCCATGGCAGCTGAACCATTTAACATTTCTGCCAGCAATGTACAATAGATCCAATTTCTCCACATCTTCTCCAATGCTTGTTTGAAAATAACAATTTTCAAATAACAAAATAACAAATAATGAAAAAAAACCTTATTTTTCATTATAGCCATCCTTGTGGGTGTGAAGTGGTATCTCATTGTGGTTTTGACTTGTATTTCCCTAAGTACTAATGATATAAAGCATCTTTTCATGTACTTGTTGGCCACATGCAACTTACTTACAACTTACACTTACAACTTACTTGTTGGGCACAACAACTTACTCCAACTTCTTTGGAGAAATGTCTATTCAAGACTTCTTCCCATTTTTAAATTGAGGCTTTTGTTTTTTTTGTTGTTGAGTTGTAAAGGTTCTCTATATATTCTGGATCCTAGATATCTATCAGATTTATGATTTGCAAATATTTTCTACCATTCTGGAAGTTGTCTTTTCACTTTAATCCATAAGTTTCTAGTTTGATGAGTCCAACTTCTCTATTTTTTCATTTGCTCTTCTTGCTTTTGGTGTCATATGTAAGAGAACATTGACAAATCCAAGTTCATGATGATATGTCACTATCTTTTCTTCTAAGTGTTTTATGGTTTTAGCTCTTATATACAGGTTGTTGATCTATTTTAAATTAATTATTGTAAATGGTGTGGGGAAGGGTTCCAACTTCATTATTTGACATGTAGATATCCAGTTGTCCCAGCACCATTTATTAAAGAGACTATTCTCTCCCCCATTGAATGGTCTTGGCGCCTTCATTAAAAATTAATTGGCCATAGATGTATGAGTTTATTTCTGGATTACTTTAATTTAAATCTATCTCATTGCTCTATGTATTTATCCTTATTCCAGCAACACACTGTTTTGATTACTATAGGTTTAAAGTAAAACGAGGAAGTATGAGCCCTCCAACTTTGTTCTTCTGTTTCAATCTTGTTTTGGTGAATTGACTTATTTCAATTACGGGAAGAGCTCCTTCCTGGGTCGTCCTATGAGGCAATTTGTTATAGTAGAGGATCCTTGGAGAAAGAAACCGGAGACCTGGCTTCTGATTCTGGCTTTGCCACCAACTCTTTATCTGTCTTTTGTAAACCACATCTCTTTTCTTGGGTCTTGCTTTACTCTTCTGCACAATGGAGACAAGGAGGGCTCAAAGTTACATTTTCTGCTTGGTGTGGGGCCTGAAGCTCTTTAATAAGTTCACCCTGAAAACTGCTTGGAATCTTCCTATGGAGGCCCCAGTTATCAGAGAAGTGACTGCCAGACAACTCCCCTCCCACAAACTCCACATCTGTAGCTACCAGGCCTCTGACTGCTCCTTCCTGGATCATCAATAAAAGTGTTCTAGAAAGCACTAAATTGTCAGAGAGTTGAGAAGTCTGGATCAGGGAGATCATTAGAGATTGGGTCACCATCAGTTCTTCCTCCAAATGTCATTGAATTATGCTTGATATTTGCTAGCATTTGTATAATGAATAAAGAATGCAGGCTCAGGATGCCTGGGTGGCTCGGCTGAGTGTCCGACTCTTGATTTTGGCTCAGTTCATGATCCCAGAGTCGTGGGACTGAGACCCACATCAGGCTCTTTGCTGAGCATGTAGACTGCTTAAGATTCTCTCTTTCCCTCTGCCCCTCCCCCACTCATGCATGCATGTGCACTCTCTTGCACTCTCTCTAAAAAGAAAAACAATGCAGTCTCAAATAATTTAGATGGCACACGTTCATCTTATTCCAAAACATTTATATGTGCTAGGCATTATGTTGGGTACAATGAGTCCCACCTGCTGGTAATCAGTTGTACATTGGAATAATATCAAGGAGAATTTAAATTATTTTGAAAATTCCTAGTTTTTCATTGATTTGTGTATTGCTTTCAATTTTTTAAATTGATACTCCACGTGTTAATGGCCTTACAGGAAGTCAAAGCCTTGTGCATAAAAGTTCAACTACTTACACACCTGGATGCCACCTTTGATACCAAGCACAATCTATGTTATCTGGCTGGAATCAGGGTGCACTTGCTCCATGTTGACTTTCTTAACTTGATATAATTTCATAGAATTGTGTTCTTGTAGAGATATAGTCCAAATTCTAGAATGTGTGCTAGAATGTCATCACTTCAGTAGTCAGTCCACATTTGTCTTTTGTCCCCATTTCAATTTAACTGCCCTATAGCTCATGTCTTAATATTGTAGTGTGGATAGACCATCAGGAGGCTGCTGAGGAAATGATGGTAGTTTGCACAAGGCTGGTGGACCAGATGATGATTGCATATGGTGAGAGAGAGCAAGAAAGAGGCATAACAAGCATGACTCCGATATTTCTGGGCTGCAATACTGTTTGACTGGTTCTATTCAGTGAGTTCAGGAGCACAAAGAGGACCAGATGTGGGGAGAAGAACAGGACAACACTTTGCTCAATAGTGTCTGGCAGAGTTATACAGCATGGGAGTCCCAGGGAAGATGTCAGCTTCAGATTTTGACAAGTTAAGTTTGAGGTGTCTTTGAGGCATCTAAATGACATCAGTAAGGAGGCAGATGGAACACAAAGAAAAGATCAGGCCTGGAGATGTGGGGGTACTAGTAGAAACAGTGGGTCTGGATGGGATTGCAAAGGAAGGGAGTGGGGAGTGGGGAGAGAACCTAAACTTGAGTCTTGAGGAATGCCAATCTTCATAAGCACTAAAGCACTACAGACAGAGATGTAACCAAAGTAGTCAGAGGAAGCAAGGATCATGTGGAAACACAGAAGCAAAGGAAGAGAGTGCTTCAAACTGAAGGAGGGGATTATGTCAACAATGTCAAATACTGCCGACAGTTCAAGATGAAGAGAGAAAATGTCCATCAGACTTAGTGACATTGAGGTCATTGGTGACCTTAAGAGCTGTTTCCATGGCATGACTGGGGGAGGAATGATCGAACAGGACTGCAGAGCAAGTGACAAAATGGAGAAAGTCAAGGCAACTCCTTTGGCGAGTCTGAATTCCAAACACAGCCCATTTCCAGTCCTTCCCCATCTTCACTGAGCACTGTGTAACTTTCAGTAAATCTCATCACCTCTCTGGATCTGTTATTCCCCAAAGAAGCTGGGGGAAGCAGGGCGATACGGTATCTCTAAGTACCTGGATAATCTTTTACAAACCAAAGTCAGATTATGTAATCTGAAAAAGAAAACTAGGCACTTACAAAGACAATGGATCAAAAGAAGTTTGGGTGGTATCATTTCTCTAGGGACTCCCCCATTTTCTTTGAGTTAAAAGGGGCACAGAGCACTTTAGGGAATGGAAGGTACTGAACAACCTCCAAGGGTCAAGTGGGCAGTGAGTCTGCATAAAGAAGAATGAGGAACAGGGATGAGTAGTGGGCAACAGAGGAACAGGCATAGACCTGATCTGACAAGCCCCGAGAACCACTTAGTGCTGGGGGAGGGGATCCTGGTCTTGCCAGTTTATTCTTTCCAGAAACTGCAGAGGGAGAGGGAGGGAGGCACAACTGCTCCCCTGCATCCACTGCAAGCCTGAGGGAAGGCAGAGCTGGGCTAGGAAGGGATGAGGAAGGTGGAGAGGAAGGGCAGGAATAATTATTTGAGCTGGCAGCCAGCCCCAACTAGAGCGTGACCCCTGGGACCCCAGGGTAGAAAAGAGTGAGGGTTCCTTTTATGGCCACAGGTGTTGGAGTAGAAAATTTTCCATGAAAAGGGGGCTGTTCCACATGATTAAAATAACCACTTGGGCCCTCTTGGCAAGCTCAGGCCTTGTTTTTTTTCACACTTCGCAGCGTGTCCTTCAACTCCTTTTGGAGGCTGCTCCGAGGATAAATGGCAAAAGAAATTCCTTTTCTTCTCAAACACACACTAATAAGGAAGGAGTGGGAGAAAGTGGGACCCCCAAGGGCAGGCTGGGGAGGCAGAGGCAGGGCACTGGGTTTCTGCTGCAGATGGAGGGAGGCTGGGGGCTGTGGTATGAGGAGGGGCCGTGCTGGGAGTGGAAGCCCCAATGCTGGACAACCAGTTGGGGTGGGATGGAGGCTGGTACACAGACGATGCCTGGTTGGGGGCTGCTCCACAGGAAAAGGTGTAAATAGAGTGATAGAGACTGAGGCCCTGTCCAAGAGAAAGAACTCAGGACTGGCTCCTAGTGGTCTTGAGGTTACTCTGACCAGGGCAATGTGCTGGGAGGGAAGCTGAGAAGAAGACAAATTTATACCTTCTGGGGTGTTTCGAGATCACCCCATCTCAAGGGAGAAGCCAAGACCAGACACAGCCTAAGAGCAGGTTTGCACCCCACTTCCTACTGTCTGTACAAGTAAGTGGATGGCTCACTGTTCTGGCACCCCCTCTGTAAAATCTTGGGGATTAATGAGGCATTGCCCGGAAAGCACATAGCAGATAATGTTAGTGATGATGATAATGACCATCTCTCAGTCCTCATTCGACCCAAGACTTCCAGGGTTCCTAACCGCTCTCATATTCACCCCAATCTTTTTTTTTTTTTTTAATTTTTTTTAACGTTTATTTATTTTTGGGACAGAGAGAGACAGAGCATGAACGGGGGAGGGGCAGAGAGAGAGGGAGACACAGAATCAGAAACAGGCTCCAGGCTCTGAGCCATCAGCCCAGAGCCTGACGCGGGGCTCGAACTCACAGACCGCGAGATCGTGACCTGGCTGAAGTCGGACGCTTAACCGACTGCGCCACCCAGGCGCCCCTACCCCAATCTTAATTGCACTTGAGTTTTTTTGGTTTCTTTAGTCCTGGATCAAGTATCAAATAACACCCCCCTCTTCACCACGGAAAGTCCATGTAGCCCCCAGGAATGAATGTAAGACATTACCCACTTCCACTGAAGCAGTTGGTGACACTGTTCTTGTTGTTATCGTGGCATTATTGTTAATGGGAAAAAGAGAACTATGCCCTTTTCCTACCATCTTGCTTCCTACAAAACACCCTCTGCCCCCTCATGGGCATGCCTTTCATTATCATGGGAAGATGCTTGGCCTTGCCCAGGCTTACTACCCTTGAATCATTCTCCTCTTGCCATGCCACTTTCTCCCAGGTTTCCCTAGGCCCTCTCAGGGGACGTCGGAGTGCCTGGCCTTGACCCCACATCATCTTCCCTGACCATCTCAGGGCTCACTGATCCTCTCCTTGTCTGAACAACACTGTCCAGACAGCTGTTTTTCAGGGTGTGTTTGAGGGTCACATACATCAGACACCCTGGGGAACTTGGAAAAGCAGATTCCCTGAGGCTCTCCCCCATTCTGAATTAGAATATCACGGATGGCACCAGGGAATATGTATTTGCAATGCTCCCTATTGGTCAATCTTAAGAGACACACACAATTTAACACCTGATCATCTACTGTCCCTCACTCTCCGTACCCAATTGGCAGGACTAAAACACAATGCCATGCCTATCATAGTGCCTTGCATATGGCAGGGCTTAATAATGATGATAGATGATGAAATAGATAGATAGATAATGGATGGAAAGATAGATAGATAATGGATGGATGGATGGATGGATGGAGAAATAGGAAGATAGATAATGGTAAGACAGGTAAGAAGGTAGAGGGATGGATGGATAGATATATAAGTATATGATGGATGGGTAGGTAGGAAAATAGAGAGGATAGAGAGATAGGAAGATGGATGAATGGATGGATAATTACATAGATGATGGATGGATAGAAACCTAGGAAGATCGATAGAATGATAGAAAGAATAATAGATGGATAAATAGAAAATGGATGAATGGAAGAATGATGGATGGAAGAATGGATGGATGGATGAACAAGTGAATGGATAGATACATAAACAGGATGATAGAAAGAAAGAAAGAAAGAAAGAGACAAACAATAGCTAGATAGAGCAAAACCTTATTACAATTTTGGTCATAGTTCTTCTGTTATCTTATGGAACCGAAGTGTGGGATGCCTGGATCTACAAAGCTGCTGAGAGCAAAGGCAGCAGGAAGGTTACACTTGAACTCAGTAACCTGGCAGGACAGGGTTCAAGTCTGCCCCTCACTGACCAAGAGTGTTTGGGTGAGTTATTGAACATCTCCAAGCCTGATTTTCCCATCAGTAAAAGCATGTAGTAACAACACATGCTCTCAGGAGTGCAGTGAGCACTGACTGATGTAGATGCTGCAGGCAGCCAGACCCCCTATAAACCCAGGTTGTGTGCTCCCAGTCCGGCCTCTCTCTGTGTCGTTTCTTCCTTCTCTCTCACAGCCTGGCTTCCATGGCTTCTCCCTGCTCGTATCCAGCCCATAGCTAGTTTACATCTCTTTAGAGGCCAATACCCTGAGATGGAGACCCATCTCTCCCAGTTTTAAACCCAAGTCTCCAGAGAAGAGAATCTGGAGAGCCTTCAGGGTCCATCAAAACCCTAACCTTCCACATCCAGGTGTAGGAATCTACGTGGATACAGCTCCACCACCCTTGCCCACCCCCACAGGGAAAGGAATAGTCCTCAGAGAGAGGGGAGTTGGGTGGGGACAGGCTGAGCAGACACTCCCAGGCATCTACTGTGACTCCCCAGAAATAAACATCCTCCCAGCCCTAACCCCATGGCTGCTTTTCATCTCAAAGAGCTTTCTTTCCACAACTTCCTGGGATTAAGTCCTTCAGCTTCAGAGCTGCCCACCTCTCCCCCTGCTCTGCCCCCTATTCCCACATGCCTTCCTACCTATATGATCCTCCCAAAACTAACACTGTGCCCTCCACTGGTGGGGTGGCGAGGGAGGTCCCAAAGTATAAGCCTTGCCCACAGAGTGCTGACCCTCTAGTTGGTAATGTCAAGCCAACATACCCAAACTGATTGGAGATGTGTCTTGTACTAAGGCACGAGCAATGGCTCTGAGGGCACTAGGAATCCAGAGGAAGGAGAGTCCCATGTAGGCTAGAGTGATCAGGGAAAGCTTCCAAAGGAGGAGGAACCAGATGGAAGGCTGTGGGGGTTGGGAAGAACATTCTGGGCAGGCACTGGAGGAATGGAGAAAGCCCTGCTGATAAGCTGCCCAGGTGAGAACAATTGCAGGGGAAAGGGGTGGCAGGAAGGAGAGGGAGAAAAGGCCAGCTCGGCGGGTGCTGTAATTAATGGAGGGCCTCGTTGGCCAAGCATGGGCCTCAGGACTGCGTGCTGGAGGTCCGGTGAGCCATGGCCTCCGGCCCACCCAGCTCAGGCAAGCTGTCAGGCCTTCTCACAAGTCCCGGTAACACTGGGGCTGCCCCATTGATTGGCCTGTGAAAGGCCACTTGATGGGCCGGTTGCTGAGAGACGGCCGCAGGGGCCAGGGCTGGGATTAGCGAGTAGCCCTGTTTGCTCTCCTTGCTGGAAGGAAAGAGGACTTTGGTCTCAGCTTATCAAACTGCCCCGGGTTTGAAAGCCCAGGAATGCAGCCTTGGGCAAATGTGCAGGTTCACAGGACACCCATTAATCAAACAGTTCCCTTCTCTCCACCCCTAATAACCTGACTCCCACTGTACACACACACACACACACACACATTCCCACTGCACTTTTATATGTTCTTTTGGAGGTCCAAGCCCAGTTGACAGCTGTGGCAGGTCCCAGTGGAGGTATTTCAGGAAAGCAGTTTGGCTTGGACAGAGTCTTTCCCCTAGTTTGCCTGGTGGGCCTCCCAGAGGCAGCCCCAAGTCCAGTTGTGGGCTTCCACAAAGGTGTGCAGGGTTGGCCCACCCCTTTCCTCTTTGCTTCATACACATGGCAACACGCTGTTTCCCCAAGATGGAAAGAAAAACATTCTAGGTGGTAACTTTTGAAGAACATTTTTTTAATCATAAAATTCTGTTTTCAAGCCTCGTGGAATGAAAAACGACATTATTTGTTCTTTTATATAGCAGATGAAATTACAGTAGAACATCACATATCAGTCCAGAAGTCAAATCTCTTGGCTTCTAACCCAGTGCTCCTGTCTCTTAAGGGCAAAGCAGTGGAGATGGGGGCATTGAATCTAAGAAAATTGAATTTCTTAGGAATAAATGTAGGGGTGCCCGGGTGGCTCAGTCAGTTGAGCATCCAACTCTTGGTTTTGGCTCAGAACGTGATCAGCATCATGAGTTCAAGTCCCAAGTTGGACTCTCCACTGATAGCGCGGAGCCTGCTTGGGATTCCCTCTTTCCCTCTCTCTGCCCCTCCCCTGCTCATGTGCTCTCTCTCTTTCAAAACAAATAAACTTTTAAAAGAAGGAATAAATGTAAATAAAAATTATAAATGTAAGTTCCTGTTAATTAGGTTCTGGAAACCAAACACCAAATTCCCAGATGGGGTGCATAGCTTTTAAATAGCCAGTGTGGAGAAGGTTCATGGCCTTGAGAACATGGTTTGAGTTACCTATGGGCCAACTGTGGGCTGTGGCTACCAGATCGCTGATGTCAACCTTCGTGGCAGAAAGGATAGAGACTAGAAAGAGGAGATAAAGAGCCGAGATACCCGACACTGTTCAGATGTTGTCTAAAATACTGTGCTCCACTCTGGGCAGCATACTCGAGGTTGCCCTAAATTGCAAAGAGGAGCCCAACCCAAGAGGGTGAGCTGGCCAGTGAGGGGCTTCAGAGTTATGTCGGATGATAACTGTGTGTGCAGACCCTGGAGACGCATGTCCAGAAGTTTGTCAGCTCGCCTGGGACACACATGTTACCATCTCTCAACTCCACCTACTGCCCTCCACCTCGTGGCTGCAGCCTTAGCGCAGGCACCCAGCCCCTCCAGCCTAGATGCTTCCAGCAACCGTTCCTGGACACTCTGCCCAGGGGAGAGGACTGCCCTGGAAATGCCTTCTTTATTCCACGGCCAGAGTGGCCTCATTAAAATCCATACCTGATCCTGCCTTTCCTTGCTTAAAACTCTGGAGTATGCTCCCACCCACTCCCCTTGCCATGGCCTCAGATTAAGAGCCCAGTGATGCCCACCCCACAGCTTTCTGGGACCCACATGCTCTAAGTTACCTAAAGATCAGGGGTGCTATGCTGTACCCCCAGCCTTTGCCTATACTGTTACCTCTGTCTGGAGTGCTTATAGCCCCGGGACCCCCAATCTGAGTACCCCCTGCATGACCTCCAGCGCATGGCTTGCTGCCTTCTCCTCTGGGCAGTGCAGCCCCCCATGCTCCCCCAGCCCCGCAGGTTTATCACCCTATGGGGCCCTATCCTGTCTGCTGTCTCCACTAGACCACCAGCTGCTCGTGGCTAATCACATGTCTGCCCCCAGCCCACAGCACCAGACCTGGCACCTAGCAGGTACCCTATCAGTATTTGCCAAATGTATGAGTGCCAGCTGTTTTCAAATATTTGAAAGGCTGTCATATGGAGGAAGGGTTAGTCCTAATCTGAGTGGCTCAAGAGGCACAGTCAGGACCAGTGAGTGGAAGTGACAGAGAGGCAGAAAACTGGTGGGCTTCACCTATAACATAGATGGCTCCCGAAAGAGTGAGTTCCCTGGACAGGATGGCCCCTTAAAGAGGGTAGCAATAGAGGGGATTCAGTTTCAATGAGATCACCTGCATGACCTTCGAGCTCCAGGATTCTAAGGGTTAGTTCTATTTGGGGCCCCCTCCACGTATACACACGAGTCATGGTATAGATTTGAGCTTTCCTGTTGAAAAGCCTCAGAGCTGTTGAGGAACAGGACACAGCCCCAGCTAGGATGGAAAATCGGTCACCATTCTGGAGAGGCATGCTTTGTGTCTTTGGGAAGGCAATGAGATCAATGTTTGGCCATTAGCCCATGGGCCCCTAAGAAACAGCTGGACTCTTCTCCACCCCAAACCTGTGGGGCCAGCGCTTGGCTCTCACCCTCTCCTGGAGAACCAAGCATTGTGTTCCTGCCCAAAGCTGGGACCGGGGTCTTTGACATCAGATCCAACCCAGGTGCAGCAGGGGAGGGGAAGTGACCTCAGCTCAGCCAGCACGGCTCCTTGGCCTCAGCTGGGCTGTCCTCCCTCACCAGCAAGGTCACTGTTATCTGCTCTGCGAATGCACTCCAAGGGCCTGGATGCCCTCCAAATATGTGGAGGGAGTTTTAACCTAACCCAAGACTGAAAGGCCTCCCACGCCTGACATTTTCCAAGTGCCGTAAACTCCAGGCAAGGACGAGAAAGCACTTGAAAGAACTTCTGTAGCCAGAGGCTGTCGACATTACCCGCACGTGTGTGCATGCGCGTGTCATTGTGCGTGTCTGTGTGTCCCGTGTGTATGCATATGCCAGCACGCGTGCATGTGTGTGCCTATGTTGATATGTGTCTTGTGTGTAAGTGAACACTTATGCATGTGTGTGTATGTGTGCGTGTGTATTGGGAAGGCGTAGAGAATCCATTTGTTTTGATTGTAAGGCTGGACTTATAGAAGCATTTTGTCCAGAACCCTCTCCCAGGCGGGGAAGACAGAGTAAAATGGCTCCAATTCTCAATCTCTGCGTGTTGGATGTGCTCACCAGCAGTCCCCTCTGTCCCTTTGAAATACTTAACTGTGAACCATGTTCATCCTCCACAGAAACTTCTGCTTCCCTGTGGCTGTCAGAGGTGCCATTGCTTTTTGAGGGTCTAATCCTCAAAGCCACAGGGAAAAAGTGAAATGCGATGTGGGACGGTCTTGAATCCCCACCATCCCATTGCCTGTTGTGTGACTCAGGTGATTTAGCCTCTCTGTGCCTCAGTCTCCCCAGCAGTCCAATTTGGAGATGGTCTGATGAGATGATTCATGTGCAGCACTGTTACTCGTGGCTTCCCAACCGTTGTGAACCTTCCCTCTACATTTTGTGTAGTTCCCCCCCATTGTAAATCCACTTTCTCAAAACAAGAAACAAAAGAGCTCTTTCCCAACTTCCCTTCCTGCAAGGGCATAGGCCCATGACCTGTGTGGCACTAAGCGATGCCCCTTTGTGAGACTTTGAGTTGTTCACAGGGAGGCAGGTGGGGTGGACACCTGTGATGGGGTGTGAGGAGCCACAGAGGCCACTGAGCAGTGGCTCCCTGACCCGGCCACCTCTGCACAGCCCTGGGAGTTGTTCCCAGAAGATCCGCCAAGCCTGGAGCTCGCCCATGGTCTTAAATAAATTCTTTCCTGCCCTAACTGCTAGCTAATACTGATTCTGTGGTCTGCAACTAAGCACCCACCAACTTCTGAGAATTCACTACCACCTTAGGCATCAAAGTGGGAGCAGTTATGACTATGTTAAATGAGATTAGATGTACAAAGTGCCTAGTTTATGTCTGCTTCTCTCTGTGTAAAGCCTCTGGCATTCAGCCCTCAGAAGACAGCCAGGCTCCTTCTTGAAGCACAAGCCCTTTTCTGAGCTTTGCAGTAAAGCCTGAAGGACCAAGTCCCAGATATGTGTGTGAGGTCTCATGTGGCTGATGGCAGGGCCTGGCCCTGCCCTGTGCCTCCTGCTGTTGGTGTCTGGGAAAGAATCCAGAGGTGGGGTGTTATGGAGACTGAACTACAAGCAGACCCTGGAAACCAGCCTAATCACCTTATTGTCTCACTTGGAGATTTTCCTCCATGGCTAATGAAGACTCAGCAAGCCCCAGGTTCTGAGTTAAGTAGTTTGAGGAGTGTTTAAAACAAAACAAAACAAAACAAAACAAAACAAAACAAAAAGTAGCTGATCCAGTATCTAGTCCTAAAGAAGTTAGTTGGGCTGGGGAGACACCTTAAATGTGTGGGAGAGAAGAATGGCTAATAAAAAAAAGTAGATTTGATCTTTTATTATTGAGAGGCACCAACTGTACCCCTGTCCCCTGTCAGGGGGGTGAGATGGGTTTTGCTGGAGCAGAGGTTTTCCCAAAGGAAGCTAGACAGGGCCTGAACCTTTTTAAAAAAATTTTTTAATGTTTATTTATTTTTGAGAGATAAACAAAGCACAAGCAGGGGAGGGGAAGAGAGAGACAGATACACAGAATCTGAAGCAGGCTCCAGGCTCTGAGCTGTCAGCTCAGAGCCCAACGCAGGTCTCAAACTCACAAACTGTGAGATCGTGACCTGAGCCGAAGTCGGATGCTTAACTGACTGAGCCACCCAGGTGCCCGATCCTGAGCCTTAAAGCATAGGCAGGGACAGAAAATCAGCGGCAGGGGTCCTGGGATGAGAGGTAACATAAACAGAAGTAAAGTGGGGAGATCCTGTCTGCTAGAATGGAGACTTGTGTGGAAATAGAGGGAAATCTATCGAAGTCCCTAGGACCATCAAAGCCCGGGTAAGGAGCCTGGGTTTCAGTGCAGGATGAACACGTGGTTGGGTTGAAATAGAGGTGACATTGACTGCACCTGTTGGGCCCTACTGTTTTAACTCAGAGTATTTTTAGCACATCTTTTTGATGTCATCTGCACCCTCCTGGAGTCAAAATGCCCTGGACCCATTTTTGGAAGTTTGACCCACTATATTCTTTTATACCTTCTGCTTCACTAAAACTGCACTGGCAAAGAACGCCCCTGGTGGGCTTCCCACTCCCAAATTTAAGGCACCTCTTTCAGGCTTTGTCTTACTGGACCTCTAGTGTTTACTGCCAAAAATCTCTCTTTTGTTCTAAAAACTCATCTCTCATGGCTTCTGTCCAACGTGCTCCTTGTTTCTCCTGTCCTTTCTCTGACCATGCTGCCACCCTTGGCCCATCACACTTCTCCCTCTGTGACCTGGATGGTATCCTTTGTTCTCATGATGCCGAATGCCATCTACCTGCTGACAACACATCCACTACCCAGGTCTCTCCCAGAGCTTGAGACATGCACATTCAAGTACCTGGATTTGACCAGCCCCTGATGAGTGAAATGAAATACAAGCATTCCAGACACCTTAAATTCAAAGTCCTGATTCCAGGGGCGCCTGGGTGGCTCAGTCGGTTGAGCATCCAACTTCGGCTCAGGTCATGATCTCACGGCTCGTGAGTTCAAGCCCTGCATCGGGCTTTGTGCTGACAGCTCAGAACCTGGAGCCTGCTTCGAATTCTGTGTCTCCCTCTCTCTCTGCCCCTAACCCACTCACGTTCTGTCTCTGTCTCTCTCAAAAATAAATAAACATTAAAAAAAATTAAAAACAAAAACAAAGTCCTGATTCCTGATCTTCCACCACCCATATCTCTTCATGAAATTGTTTGCCCTCCTTCTGTTAATGGACACTATCATCCACCTAGTGATACAGGCCAGAAACGAGGGAACTGAAATCGTCCTTTTCTCCCTGCCCCAGCCCGCCCCCTACTAATCAGAGTCCTTCCACCCTACTCCCCATCTCTGCCCTGTTCTCCCACATTTCCTGACCTCAGTCAGGGCTCCCAGCATTTCTGGCCAGCTCTGCACCAGCCCCTGCCTGGATGCTCAGCCCCAGTTTCTTCCCTTCCCACCCATACTCAGTCCCCTAGCATGAGCTCCTGGGCATACAGACATGACTGTGTCACACCCCTCCCTGCATCTTTCACTGAGTCTCCATTGCTCAAATTAAAGTCTAAGTTCTTTAGTGGAGCATATCTGCCCCTCTGTGGCATGGCCCTGCCTCCTCCTTCTGCCTTTATCTTTCACTCTTCTGCTGCACACTCCATGCTTGTAACCATTACCTGCTTGCAGTTCCCTGGAACGTCATGTTGTTTCCTGCCCCAGTGCCTTTACTTGGGATGTTTCCTTAGCCTGTGTTATAGATTGAATATTTTTGCCCCCCTCCCCCAAAATGTGTACGTTGAAATCCTAACACCCAGTGTGATGGTGTTAGACAGTAGGGCTTTGGGGAGATGATTAAGTCATAAGGATGAAGCCCTCATGAACGCAACTAGTGTCTTTTTAGAGAGACTCTAGAGAGATCCCTCCCCCTTTCCACCACGTGAGACAACTGTCTAAAAATCAGGGAGCAGGGGCACCTGGGTGGCTCAGTTGAACGTCTGACTTTGGCTCAGGTCATGATCTCACAGTGCATGAGATTGAGCCCCACATCAGGCTCTCCACTTTCAGTGCAGAGCCCATTTCTGATCTTCTTGCCCCCCCCTGCCCCTCCCTAGCTTGCACTCTCTCTCTCTCAAAAATAAACATTAAAAAATTAAATAACAAAAAATAAAAATCAGGAAGCAGCTCCTCACTAGACACTGAATCTACTAGACCTTGATCTTTGACTTCCCAGCCTCCAGAATTTTGAGACATAAATTTCTATTGTTTATTAGCCACCAGTCTATGGCATTTCGGAATTGACTACTGTGTCAGGAGTGCCCTTCCCTCCTTCCTTTGTCTAGATAATGCCTATCTACCTTGCAGGATGCATCTCAAGAAACATCTCCTCCAGGGAGTTTTCTTACCCCAGACTGGGTTAAGTGTTCTCCTCTGCATTCCAGTTCACCCCATACAAAAACACAGCCATGTGAATGTTCTTAACACTACTGAGCTGTGCATTTAAAAATAGGCAAGATAATAAGTTTTATGTCATGTATATTTTACCACAACTGAAAATTTAAAAAAACATTTACTGTACTGGTACTGATGTTATCCGATTATAGCCACCTCTTTCCCACTAGTGTTTGAGCTAAAGGGTCGGGACTATATCTTATACAGCTTTGTGAATCTATCACCTAGAACTGTGCCTGGCACTTTGCAGGACCTCCATTCAGTTTGTCAAATGGAACCAAACTAAACTGCAGCATGCTTTGGGAGTGGGGGTGACTGGGGACAGGAAGGACACAGGGGAGCCTGATACAGAAGCCAAAGTATAGGAGATCAAGTTCAACCATGAGCACTTTCCTTCTTTCTCTGAGAAAATCTTCTGAAACTAGGAGGGATTCCTGAGGTAGGTGATTAGGCAAGTTGAGGGGTAGATACACTTCACTTTGCTCTCTGGGACTGCTTCTCACCAGGGTTCTTTGCCCTTCAAGGAGGTGTTGAGCCATTGGTCAGAACAGCAAGGTCAACAGGGAGTGGGGGGAGGCATCTGGAGCCCTTGGGTGACAGGACTTTCAACTTAGAAGATAAGCAGGAGACAGGGCAACAAGCTAAAATATGTCATGGAGGAAGCAATGAGACAAATCCAGAAGATGGGAAATTATGCACAACTGTTGGCCCCAGTCTCACCAGCACATCAGTGCCACTACGTAAAGAGCATTAAAGGGTAAAACAACCGGGTGCAATGCATGATCACAGATTAGCATCTAGTTAGGATATCTAGAAAAATTTGAATACAAAGTGGGTATTAGAGGAAACTAAGTAACTTATTGTTTTTTGTATTCTAATGTTATTTTGGTTTTGACTATGTAAGAAAATAATCTTATTTTTTAGAGATACATTTGAAATACTTGAAGGTGATATGATAGCTGTAATTCACTTTAAAATACTTCAACATCAGGGCACCTGGATGGCTGTTGGTTAAGCATCTGACTCTTGATATTGGCTCAGGTTGGATCTCGTCATCCACATTAGGCTCAGTGCTGAGCATGGATCCTGATTGGGACTCTCTCTCTTCCTCTCTTTCTGCCACTACCCCCCCCCCCAAATGAATAAATAAAAACTTAAAAAAAATAAAATACTTCAGCATCAAAGACAGTGAGTTGGAGGGGAAAATGCTATTATGAGAAACTGCAAATTAGAGATACTATGAGTTAACAGCAATTATTTTATGAAAGTAATTGCAACTGTTGAGTTTATGCTGATAACAGATTTGTATCATGCTGCCTACTGTGTATAACAGGTCAAACCATTTATAATTTTGTCATACAAAGAGCTGTATGTGTGTGTGTTACGGACTGAATGTTTCAGTCCCCCTCAAATTCATATGTTGAAACTCTAATCTCCAATGTGATAGTTATTTGGAGATGGGACCTCTGGGAGATAATTAGGGTTAGATGAGGTCATGAGTGTGGGAGTAGTACCCTTATAGGAAATGGAAGAGACAGGATGCTCATGGTCTCCCTCAAACACATGAAAACTAAGGAATCACCAGGATCAGACCACGCTAGTACCTTGATCTCAGACTTCCAGCCTCCAGAGCTGTGAGCAATAAGTGATCGTTTGAGGCATTCAGTCTATCGTATTCCTGTTATAGAAGGAAACAAGATAGAAACAAGACAGAGTGAGTGAAGTCAATATATCCAGTCCAAATTGTTTTACTGAAAAATGGAGACCCTTGGATGTCTGGGACTGTGTATGTGCAGTTAAGAGGGAGTCTGAGAGCTAGCTGGGAGGGAGATCAAATGCCTGAGAAGTGACTCAGAGAACAAGTGAAACAGTACTTGGCAATGGCCAAGACCATTAAGATCCAAAGAGCAACAAATCCCAGAAGAGCAACTCAAAAATCAGAAGCAGGGTCTAGGCTATGCTGAAAACCTGGGAGCCAGAACCAAGGGAAGCTTGAGCAGATGTTGGGAAAGCAAAGACAAGGAGCCCAGAGAAAAGACTTTGGGACAGGAGACACACAGCAACTATATTTCATGTACCCTGTGGTCCTTCTCTGCCTGTGGCCCATGTGACACCTGTCCAGTTAGGATCACAAGTATAAAACCAGGGGCGCCTGGGTGGCGCAGTCGGTTAAGCGTCTGACTTCAGCCAGGTCACGATCTCGCGGTCCAGGAGTTTGAGCCCCGCGTCGGGCTCTGGGCTGATGGCTCAGAGCCTGGAGCCTGTTTCCGATTCTGTGTCTCCCTCTCTCTCTGCCCCTCCCCCGTTCATGCTCTGTCTCTCTCTGTCCCAAAATAAATAAACGTTGAAAAAAAAATTTTAACAAGTATAAAACCAACTCTACAACCTAAGGGTGGTCATGCTGGAAAGAGTGAGTGTGTGTGCAAGTGTGCATGCATGCACATATGTGTTTGTCATGGTGTCTGGCCCACAGCAAACAGAAGGGATTCTTGAAGAACCAAGCACATTAATATTAATGAAATCTGGGTTGACAGCCTGAAAGTGAGTTTACTAAAACTTAAACCATTAAAAGCAGACCAATGTGGTAATTTAGCTTAAGGGCAAATAGCTGTACACACCTCAATGGTCTTGGAGGACATGACTGTGTTACCGTAAAGTACAAGAAATGAGGTTTATCATGATGACTCTTTATCATCAAGAAAAAGTTACATACAGTAGTATCCTTCATTTAGGGAACCAGGGAGCTATGTGATGGTTTTAGAGTCATTAAACATTATTAACATATTTGAAAGTGATATTTTCAAGGAGTGTCTTTATCAGACTATTAGTGCTACAAATGTTTCATGTACAAACAAATGCCACATAACTGAAAGTGACTGTAATAAAATAGCCTGAATGAGTTTACTTCCAGGGTAAATCAAAGCTTTCAAAAAATACTTTTTCTTTACTTTTCTACATTCAAATAATCAGCAATTCTTGGAGCCAAAGAAAACCAGGAAAGCATGAAGAAATGTTCTTATCATGATCAAAAATTATTAATGACTACTCAAGTCCTGAGAGATGTATTTAGTTGGCATCCAAAAGAGCCCATTAAAAGACACATTTTAAATCTAACTTATACGTGTGGACTGAAATACATTTTTCTTGCAAAGAACCTATGTGTATATTATCTGTGTTATTAGAAGAAGAAATGAAGGAAGATAAGACGTCATCTATCCCAGTTTTACTGGATGAGCTTTTGTGTCAATCCTGCCATCCCCAAACACCTGACGCATCCCCCAATGAGGGACTCAACCCCTCCCAAAGCAGTACTTTCCAGATGTGCAGTGCTGTTTTTAACACTTCTTCTCTGAAGTATGGTGCGATGCATTTCTCCAGACTTCCACCTGTCATCCCTGCTGGATTCTGAGAAAGTTAGGACTCTAGGTTGCACTGAAGTTAACTTAGCCTAAGGAGACTTTATAATAAGAATGCAGGGTGTCACTCATGATCTCAGGGCAGAAATGCAGAAAAAACAAAGCCAAGCCTAAGAAAGGCCCTGAGGCTCTCTCCATCTTACTGCCAAGCTTTTTCAGATGAGTCCCATTCAAGTAGAGTCCAATTTCTTTCTCAGCAAAGCACTTTCTGCACTGTAATGTCCCAAAGAAGGATTGGGAAGGCAGGGGAGGTAGCTGTCCATTGTTCTCAAGGTTACAGTTCAAGATATGCCAAAAAAAAACTGACTCCCAATCTCAGAATGAAAAGGTGTCCCCTGCAAAGTTTGGGCATCGTTCTTCATAGCAGCCTTTCAAATACCCAAGTCCAGGGTCATGTCTCCTTTGCATCTTCTGCCAAAAATTCTTCAGCCTTGTGTCACCTTATCTGGCTGTGTGTCCCTTCCCCATCCAACAGAACTATTACCCAGTGCTTCAATGCAGGGATTTATGGACACTTGAACAAATTTAATTTTTCCAACACAATGACTATTCTCACGTGGCCCTAGCTAGGGAAAGCAGGCTGGTCTCTGGATTTCCATGCCACTCAAGAGATACTTCTCCCCAAGTGATATGGACTTTATGGGGAAAGAAACACACAAGTGATGGAAACCAATACAAGTGGCTCAAATGTTCACACTGGGAGAATAATTTTTCTAACATTCTTATATTATAGGAAGGAAACAAGACAGCCAGAGATTGGAAAAGATTTGCCATATACACAAGTTACTTGAGGGATAAAACCAAGGATATTCGCTGATTATTACTCTTCTACTTCAAACAATGTCCAGAGGCCACGGCCTCGGCTTTTCACAAAACTATGTGAGTTTATACAATCAAATGTGTCCCCCCAAGATATTTGTTCCAGCTACACCTTCATGGCACAAAAAGGCTTCATATGCCTGTTTCCTTATCAGTAACGTGAAGATGACAGATTTCACACGGTTGTTGCAAGGGTCAAATTAAATATTATACGTATTCTCACATCAGATGTGATCGCTGAATAAATCATCACCATCATCATTATTAGTGCTGTCATTATGAGGCCAAACTTCATAGAGTGGAAGAGGTTCAAGGCCCCAGTGCAACAGGATGACCCACTTATTCAACTGCTGAGCATCTTCCACGCACAAGTCGCTGTCCACCTGCTTTCCTTCAGGCACTCCAGTTATACATATACGAGCATACCTCGTTTTATGGTGCTTTGTTTTATTGCATTTTACAGATATTATGTTTTTTACAAATTGACACTTTGTGACAACCCTGACTTGGGAAGGTGTATGGGGCACCATCTTTCTAACAGCATTTGCTCATTTTGTGTCTCTGTATCACATGTTGGTAATTCTCCCAATATTTCAAACTTTTCATTGTTATTCTATTTGTTATGGTTCTGTGTTGTTACTTGGATGTTACTATTGCAATTGTTTGGGGGCACCATGAGCAGCACCATGTAAGATGGCAAACTTAATAAATTATGTGTGTGCTGTGACTGCTTTGTCAAATAGCCATTACCCCATTTCTGTCCCTCTGATTGGGCCTCCCTGTTCCTTGAGACACAACAATATTGAAATTAGACCAGTTAATAACCCTGCAGTGGCCTCTAAGTGTTCAAGAGAAAGGAAGAGTCTCATATCTTTTACTTTAAATCAAAAGTTAGAAATGATTAAGCTTAGTGAGGGAAGCATGTTGAAAGCTGAGATAGACTGACAGCTAGGCCTCTTGCACCAAACAGTTAATCAAATTGTGAATGCAGAGGAAGTTTTCGAAGGAAATTAAAAGTGTTACTCTGGTGAACACACAAATGATAAAAAGGTGAAACAGACTTATTCTCATATGGAGAAAGTTTGAGTAGTCTGGATCAAAGATCAAACCAGCCACACATTCCCATAAGCCAAAGCCTGATCCAGAGCAAGGTCCCGAGTCTCTTCAATTCCACGAAGGCTAAGAGAGGTGATGAGGCTGCCAGAGAAAAGTCTGAAGCTATCAGAGGTTGGTTCATGAGGTTTAAGGAAAGAAACATCTCTATAACATAAAAGTACAGGGTGAAGCAGCAAGTGCTGATGTGGAAGCTGCAGGAAATTATACACAAGATCCAGCTAAGATAATTAATGAATGTGGCTACCCTAAACAAGATATGTTCAACGTAGAAAAAAATCCTTCTATTGGAAAAAGATGTCATCTAGGATTTTCATAGGTAGAGAAGAGACATCAGTGCCCTGCTTCACAGCTTCCAAAGGATAGGCTGACTCTCTTGTTAGCAGCTAATGCAGCTGGTAACTTTTAACCGAAGCCAGTGCTCACTTACCATTCTGCAAATTATTTTGAGCCCACTGTTGAGAACTACTACTCAGAAAAAAAGATTCCTGTCAAAATATGACTGCTCATTGACAATGCACTTGGTCATCCAAGAGCTCTGATGGAGATGTACAACCAGATGAATGTTGTGTGTCTACTAACAGAGCATCTGCATTATCAAGGAGTAATTTTGACTTTTAAGTCTTGTTATTTAAGAAATACACTCGGTAAGGCTATAGCTGCCATAGACAGTGATTCCTCTGACAGATTTAGGCAAAGTAAATCAAAATTCTTCTGGAAAGGACTCACCATTCTAGATGCCAATGGGAACACTCGTGATGCATGGGAAGAGATTACAATATCAATATTTGGAGGAGTTTGGAAGAAGTTGATTCCAACCCTCATGAATGACTTTGAGAGATTCAAGACTTTCATGGAGAAAGTAACTGCAGATATGGTAGAAACTCCAAGAGAACTAGAAGTGGAGCCTGAAGATGGGACTGAATTGCTGCAAGCTCACGATCAAACTTGAACAGATGAGGAGTTGCTTCTTATGGATGAGCAAAGAAAGTGACTTCTTAAGAGAGAACGACTCCTGGTGAAGATGCTATAAACAGTATTCAAATGATAACAAAGGGTTTAGAATATTATATAAACTCAGTTGATAAAGCAGCAGCAGAGTTGGAGAGGATTGACTCCAGTTTTGAAATGGAGGTGGGTAAAATGCTATCAAACAGCATCTCATCCTACAGAGAGATCATTTATTAAAAATAAAAGAATCAATCAAGCATCAAACTTCACTGTTATTTATTTTAAGAAATTGCCACAGCCACCCAGCCTTCAGCAACCACCACCCCGATCAGTCAGCAGCCATCAACACTGAGGTAAGATCCTCCACCGGCAAAACATGTATGACTTGTGGAAAGCTGAGATGATGGTTGACATTTTTTAGCAATAAACTAATTTTTTTAAGTTTATTTATTTTGAGAAATTTGGGGGGGCAGGCAGAGAGAGAGAGAAAGAGAGAGAGAATCCCAAGCAGACTCCCTGCTGTCAGTGTGAAGCCTAATGCAGGGCTCAAACTTGTGAACCATGAGATCACGACCTGAGCTGAAGTTGGATACTTAACCGATGGAGCCCCCCAGGTGCCCCAGCAATGAACTACTTTTAATTAAGATATGAGCATTGCTTTTTTAGACATAGCTGTCATACACTTAATAGACCACAGTATAGTGTAAACAGAACTTTTATATGCACTGGGAAACCAAAAAAATTCATTTGACTCACTGTATTGCAATATTTGCTTTATTGCAGAGGTCTGGAACTGAACCAGCAATTTCTCCAAGGTGTGCCTGTATTAGGGCCACTTGAAGTGGTCCTATAGCTCATTGGGGTTCTGTAGGTTTTCCCAGTACTTTTCTCTGGGTTTCATGTTGAATAGTTTCCATCACTATTTCTTCAAGTTCACTCACCTTTTCTGCTGGATGTCTAATCTGCTATGAATCTCTCCTGTCTAGTTTCTATCTCAGACATTTTTTCTCATCTCTAGAAGGTATATTGAGTCTCTTTTCATGTCGCCCACATCACACTCATATTTTTCTCTATCTTCTACAATGTATAGAATATGCTTATAATAACTCTTTTAGTATCATTGTCTACTAATTCTACCACCTGTCTCACTTCTGAGTCTGTTTCTATTTTTTGATAGATCTCTTCATTATAGCTCTTATTTTCCTGCATCTTTGCGTGCTTGGTAATTTTTAATTGGCTGAGAGACATGGTGAATTTTACCTTCTAGGGTCCTGGATAGTTTTGTATTCCTTTCAATGTTCTTGAGTTTTGTTCTGGGATTCAGTTAAGTTGCTGGGGAAACAACTTGTTCCTTTCAAGGCATGCATGTAAGATTTGTTAGTCAGGATTTGTGTAGCTTTAAGTCTCAGGCTAATCAGACTTATTGCCACTATGGAGGCCATAAGCTTCTGAGTACTCTACCCAATGCTCCAAGTATTACCAGGTTTTTCACTCTTGCCTGTGGGAATTTGAACTATCACTGATTTGTGTGGACTCTGAGGATGGTTATGCTTAGTCTTTGAAGGCGTTCTTTTCCTAGATTCCAGTAGTTTCTTTGTATGAATGCATCCATCAATGCTCTTCCAACTACTTGATGGGTCCTCTGAAGGTCTCCAAAGCTAGCTCTCTGGGTAGCTCTCTCCTCTCTACTACTCTGTCCTGTGAACTCTAGTCTCCCCAAGGAGACTGCCAAGCTCCACCTGAATCCCCCTCCCACCCCGCCCCCACCAGTGTTGCAGCCTAGATACTTTTTCCTGTGTCCCTTCTCTCAGGGATCTGTCCTGCACTGCCTATTATTCATTGTCTAAAAAGACATTGTTTCATATATTGTGGCCTGTTTTTCAGTTGTTTAAGGTGAAATTGAATCTGCTTGCTGTCACTCCAGCTTGGCTGGAAATGGAATTTCTGCTCCAACTTTTCTTTTTTAGAGAACACAGCTCTTTTTCCTCACTGAGCATGAACACTGGAGGATGCCAGGATTGGTGCTGCTGCTGTCATTTTCCCTCTTCAAGGAGCCTGAACCCAAAGGCAACATAGTAGAAAGCAGAGCCAAGAGATGGAGAGAAATGGAGTCCAAGTGATGTTGTCTGAGCCCTGAATCAAACCAGCTAGATGTGTTGTGGGGGCGGGGGGGGGGCGGATCTCTTTGCCCCAGCCTTTTGGGGCCAGAGGTTTACAGCATTTGAAGTGAACGAGGCTTAAGTGATTTGCTTTCCTATTTAAAAACACATATGAATACTAGCACGTGTCTTTTAAAACTGGGGCAAAGGTTAAAGAAAATATCCTGTATAAAAGTGCCTGTTATCCTGTACACAGTAGGTGCTCAGTAAATGCTATCCTTCTCTCTCGTCCTCTGGTATCTGCTTCCTCCATCGCGTTATTGATCTGGCTTTCAAAATGGATCCATTTCTTTCTCCTGCCGCCTCTCAAACTCCCTCTTCTCGGTTAGTAGCAGGTCTGTTCCTTGGTTTCCCTCTGAGCAGAGGGAGGGCTTTACAGTTAATATCCTGCCGCCTCTGATTGCAGCTTTAAGAGGTGTAACATTTGATAAGCTCCATTTAGCTTGGCTGTGCTGCATTGTTTAAATTATTCAAAGACAGATTGCTCCCCTGCCCTTCCCTCCCCCTCCCCCAAGGATTTCTGCTCTACTGAGCCTGCCGCCTGCAAGTTACCAGGAAATAAGGAAGGGGAATCAGCAGGGCAGTTTCTCACTGTAAGGCTGAAAATCAGTTCCAGCCGTTGTTCTACACCCATCACACCCCATTATTCCTTGCTAATTGCAAGCCTGGTATGCTGGTTAACTCTTTGAGAACAATGCTGGCTTTGACTGCTCTAGAGGCACAGGACTGCCCCTTCATCCCTCCCCTCCCCCTCCCCTGGGCCTCTCCCCACCATCCTCAGCTGACTCTGCCCGTCTGGGATTCCAAGGATCTTTGGGCAAGAGGAAATCTGTTCCCCAGGCGTTCTGTGAGCTGGGCGGAACCTTAGCAGCCTCACACCTAAATGATGGCGGAGACAGACAACCCAGACTTAGCATGTGCTCCATTGCCTAGGCTGTCAGACTCAGAAAATACTCTCCTGGCGGAAAACAGGGATGGAGAGCACTCAGCCATAGCCTGGAGACATGTCTCCCATTTATCATTCATTGGAGCAGGTTGCTTAGAATACACGGAATAAATATGGATGGTTGTCAGGCACTTTGAATGGGGAAATATCATTTGAAGGACAATGTATTTCATCTACAAAATTCATTCACCTAGATTTAACGGCTATTCCCTTGGAACAACAAAAAAATAATTGTAGGAGGCCTCACAGCCTGCAAAGCTTAAAACATTTACTATCTGTTTCTTTACATAAAAAGTTTGCTGACCCCTCATCTAGAATTCAGATTAAAAGAGACTAAGGTGACATGGCCACTAAATACAATTCTGGAGCTTGTCGTGAATTGGATCCTGGACCAGAAAAAGAGCATTAGTGAAACAATTGGCAAAATTTGAATAAGGCCTGCAGATTAGATAACAAAGGGCATCAATGTCAATTTCTTCATTTTGATCATTGTACTGTGGTTCTGTAAGCTGTTAACATTTAGGGAATTTGGGTATGCGGGAGCTCTTCGTACTATTTTTGCAACTCTTTTGTAAATTTGAAATTGTTTTGAAAAAAAAGATTTACAAAAAAAAAAAAATGATAAGGGAGATGGAGAGTCTTCTTCCCCAGAATCCCCGGGACCTGGGGGAAGGCAGCTCCAGGGTAGGGAGGCATCTGGGGGAGGAACACTTAGAGCAGTGGTGTTTACACTCCCCAGAGAGCCTGAGTGTGAGTTGAGGGACCCACAAACTGCAGAGAACAAAGATTTTTGGAGAAGATGTGGAGTGAGGAGGGAGGGGGAAACAAGATGGCAGGTGTAAGGGCATCCATGTGGTGATCTCTGCTCATAAAATCTAAATCTTCAATAAATTTACTAGTCTTGTGAAGTATGGTGCATGATTAGATTTCTTTTTTTTTTCTTCTTCTTTCTTTTCAACGTTTTTATTTATTTTTGGGACAGAGAGAGACAGAGCATGAACGGGGGAGGGGCAGAGAGAGAGGGAGACACAGAATCAGAAACAGGCTCCAGGCTCTGAGCCATCAGCCCAGAGCCCGACGACGCGGGGCTCCAACTCACGGACCGCGAGATCGTGACCTGGCTGAAGTCGGACGCTTAACCGACTACGCCACCCAGGCGCCCCGTGATTAGATTTCTTAAGAAGAAAAGGATCCAAAGTGGTGCCAGCTGGCAGGAGACTGAATGGAGCTGGTACACCTGGCCGTAGCAGCAGAGAGGACAACCATGAGGGAAGTGGGGCCAGCCATTCACACAAATCTTCGGAGGCATCAGGGCTTACCAAGCTGGGAAACACGATTGGAGCCAAGCTCACCTAAATTGCCAAGGGGTAGAGGAGTCTCAAATTCTGGGTTATTCCCCCACGCTTTATGCCGTGGAACACAAAATGTGATTTACTTCCTAGTGAGGGAGGTGACTCTGATCTCCCTTAAGCACATGCAGCCCAAACTGGCATTGGGAGGATAAACGAGGCACTGCTGAAGTCACTCCATCCAAACTCAATAAATCCCCTGGTCATATACAGCCACTGCCTGTGCTGTTTGCTTTCTCCAACTATCAGAACCCGCTAACCAGACTCTGGAGGAGGTCCATTTGCTCTGTTGCAGACAGCACAGTTGATCTGTGGGTTACTTGAAGTTATTAGTAACTAATAACAAAACAGAAAGGCCCTGCCCACTGCAAAAATGTCTTTAAGAAGAGAGGGTGTGAAGAGGGCAGATTTTATCAGGTGGGGACAAAAATGGCCAGATCAGGCAGTGTGGCCATGGGAATGAACTTTGCAGTCCTCAGACTACAGAGGGCTTCATTGACCAGGGGCCCCAGCCACTGTGGTCTGAAATCCATCACAGTGTTTACAGGAAGGCCACACTTCCAACTTCTGCACTCAGTCAGCAGAACACTGGGCGGTATTCCTGGGACACCCAGGACCCCTCTGATGGCCAATGTGAGCCTACAGACTCCTCGACTGTTTCCCAAACTGGCCTCAGACTGCATCATAGTCAGGAAACTTCCACCCAGCTTCTCTCCCTCTCTCTCACTCCATTTACACTTGTTTGCAGACTGACAGCTCTCCCAGCTTTCCCAACTCCCTCCCCATTTTCTCTCTACAGGCGCTAAACCTATCCTGGCATCTGTTTTTTGGAGGATCAGGGCTAACCCAGGTGACTCTGAGATGCCAACACCTACCCAATACAGAAGGAAAGAACAGGGAAGGGTGCAAAAAGACTTTCGGGAGAAAGATATTTTAATGCCATTTCATCAATAAGGTATAAAATTTCAGGAATACAGTCTTTTCAAGTTTGCACAAATTCAACTTTTTTTTTAAGTTTTCAGGAATACAGTCTTCACTGGAATTATAAGGAGAGGTGGTATTCACTCTTAAAAAAATCCATCAACCTCTTGATTTCTGATTACCACCATTTGAGGTGGCTATCACTTTTATACTACTTAGTGTCTACGTCTTCAAATGTTTTGTCAAACAATTACTGAAGGCATTTTATAAGGAAAGGAAAAGCATCGTCACCCACCCCCAAAGTAGTGAGAAAGTATTCCAGAAGAATAAGCTTCAGATTTGTGGGTCATAAGGAGTCAAAAAACCCAGTGCAAGAACATCCAGTTGATGTGACCTCTATTTCCACAATTGCATAATATTTACAAGATGCAACTGTCAAAGTGATACAGTTTCACAAACTGGCTTTACTTACTTCTCTGCAAGTTGTTTTCGCCGAAATAAAAACAGACCGGCTAAATCTATTTACAAAGTAGGAAGCTGCCTCAGAGACTTAGATAGAAAGAGGGAAATGAAAAATAAAAAGAAGAGGAGGGAAGACAGAGGAGAAGGTGAGGGAAGAACCTTCGAGCCAAGCTTAGCTCTGTAAGGGGGAATTTAGGTGGCCTGCAACTGGGAGATGGAAGGCTCATTAACCTTGTGACTGGAGCCCCTGCAGAGGACAAAGCCAGGAAATGTCTGGGTTGGCCAATTCCAGTGCTGACAAAAGTCCTAGACAAAACTATCCAAGATGTCCCCCATATTATCCAAATGGGTAAAAACAGCATAGAAGGAGAATCTTCTTTCTCTGAGAAACAGAGGGAAATGTTTGGAAAACATCTCTATCCCCACACACTCCAAGGATGTTGGAGGCACTGTCTGAGAACCCAGGAGGAGGAAGTCGTCCTGAGATGTGAGAAGACAAACATGGCGTTGAGCTCAGCTCCTTCCCACCCTGAGGAAGCCCAAATGGCTCCCTCAGAACAAAGAGGTAACACCCCTAGAATGTTAGCACTGGAAAGGCCTGGGAGCTCACAGAAGCCAGCCCATTGTGTTGAAGGTTAGGAAATGAGGCTTGCAGAAGATTAGAGCTACAAAGTTAAGAGCTGGTGGCACAATATGTGTGTCATGACATCATCCCGTGACTCAAATCAAGAAGGCATTTCTGAGCTCCTCACCTCAGTGACTCTGTCAGCACTCACTTCCTTAGCTGGATTTTGGACTCGAAGCTGCCCAAGTGATGCAATCATACTTGTCTTTGCTTAAAGCAGCATTGTTGGTTTTTTTTTAGACACAACTCACAGTAAGAAATACCTTTTTAGTTGCAGTCCAACATATAAATATATAGTTGGATGTGCATAAAATATCTAAAACAAAAGTTTCTCAAATGGATACTCACCCTATTTGCAATACATTTTAGTATCCTCTCTTCTGTCTCTTCTTGTCTCTTTTCCCCATCACTGAAAAATGTTGCTTGCAATTGCACAAACATTGACTGAAGGGAGGACCATGGTGACCCGAGGGTTCTTTCTAGACCCAAAGGAACCCTAGAAAAGATAGCAGGGCTCTACTCACAGGTGTGGCTGGACGTCATCATCAGGACTTTTTGAGAAGACTGGAATTATGACCCCATGAGTTCCCCATGACCCTGAGGTCCATGGATCATCCCACTACACTAGGTCCAATGGACATGTTTCAATTCAGATGCCCATAAAACTTTTGACTAAAATAATAATAATTTATACTTCTCTTACATGCATTATCTCACTAGAAATCCCTCAGAACAACCTAGCAGAATAGACAGTGTTATTCTCTTGTTTAACTGATGAGAAAAGTAGGGGCACTTGCGTGGCTCAGTTGGTTAAGTATCCAACTCTTGATTTCAGCTCAGGTCATGATTTCATGGTTCTTGAGATCAAGCCCCAAGTTGGGCTCTGTCCTGCATGGAGCTTGCTTGGGATTCTCTCTCTCTCTCTCTCTCTCTCTCTCTCTGTCCCTCCTCTGTTTGCACTCTCTCTCTCTCTCTCTATGTCTCTCTCTCTCTCTTTCTGTCCCTCCTCTGTTCACACACTCTATGTCTCTCTCTCTCTCAAAATAAATAAATAAACTAAAAAAAAAAAACAGGTGAGAAAAGTAAAGGTTAGACTAAGTGACACCAGTCACCTGTGGCCAGGACTAAGATCTGGATCTTATGATACTCTTTCTACCATGACCCTCCCCTTCCCCATCCCAGCACTTTGATGATTTTCTGTTAAGAGTTGAGGAATCCTCTGATTCTGGAAACTCTCAGTCCTTCCCTCTCTCTCTCTTTTCTGGTTCTCAAGTTCTGACTGGACTAGGAAGGTCCTTGAGTAGGAGAAATTTCTAGTAAGCATCTTACAGCAGTCTATGCAACTGACAGCCTCTCCAACGGAGGTTTCCACCAAAGTCAGTTTCCACAAAGTGCCTGAGCAAATGTTTAGGAACAACAGAGGGTGGATGGCTCAGGAAGAAATATGAAAAAGCCACAGTACTTCCAACTCTGCCTGGGAATTCTTTTAAGCATCCGAGGTCAGCAGAGATTTACAAGCCGACCAAGAAACTTGACCGAAAGATACTGTGTGCTGGGGGTTAATGTTTTTATTAATTGATTGTGTTTGCAGCTTCTTAAAACTATTGTATACCCACTGGCATCCACCCCCGGTCCCATTTTGACAACCTCAATTTATTAACACAACCGCATCAAGGGATTGCCTCCTGGCCTCATCCATCAAATAAGCCACTGTCTGCAGACATTCCGGGATTTGTTGTATTTGGGATTAAACGCAGTGGTGGGGGGTAAAATTAACGGGGTTTCTATAAATATAGCTTCTCTGGCTCTTGTTAAAACTCTAGGGGTCACAGGAAATCTCTGGTTTCAAACAAGGCTATGTGGAGTGATCCTGTTTACTTGAAATGTCTAGCCAAGATCTAACTTTGCTCCATTAATATTAAATAAATAATTTCCACAGAAGCTATTTTTTTGGTCACCTTTGCCAAAAATTTTGAGAAGAAGGGCCAGCACAGAAGCCTTACATGCATGTTTCATGTAAAAGCCACAGGAACAGTGGAAACTAGGCTTTTTTTTAATAGTTTTTTTAAGTTGTTCATGGCAGATAAAACTCAGATGGTGAGCCAATCTCTATAAGATGACCCATCAGGACTACGACACTGATATTAAAAAAAGAAATTAATGACACTTGTTGAAGATGGTGATGCAGACTTTATTCAGGACCATCAGGATAGGTGTAGGGACCACTGAAATTGGATTTTATGGTGGAAGAGAATGATTGAGCTCAACCTTGAATATAACATGGGCAAGTTGGGATTTATAGCCAGCGTGGCAGTCAGCAAACAGAAAAGTAAGTGGAAACATCAGGGGTGAGAAATACCTCTCACGCCTGGCTAAAAACCCATCTAATGATATTCCTGCTGAAGACAGGCCAGGGAAATCAAACATCACCTGGAGGCGGAGGGCACCTAGGATCCTGATCAGATGTTGAGGATGAGGGTGTTCTAGTGAAACTGATTTAGCAGGGTTCTTGCTAAAACTAGATTTTACAAGGAAGTGTACACCTGAGCCTACGAGAAGAGTCAGGTGCCTAACTAAAGTTCTGTCAAGCAGAGAATCTTTTGCCACTGGTTACCACCAAGAGGTAGTTCCATGAGCTTCATATTCTCTTCCTAACCAAACTTCTCTGACAAGGGTCTAACAAATGCATTTAGCTAAGGTGTCAAAGGCTGGTAAGTAGGGTTGCCAGATTCAGCATGAAAAAATACAGAACACTCAGTTAAATTTGAATTTCAGATGAACAATGAATAATATTTATTATAAGTATGCCCCAGGGCACCTGGGTGGCTCAGGCGGTTTAGCATCCAACTCTTGATTTCAGCTCAGGTTATGATCCCAGGGTTGTGGGATGGAGCCCCACATCAGGCTCGGCACCAGTGTGGAGCCTACTTAATATTTTCTCTCTCTCTCTCTGGGCACCTGGGTGGCTTATTCAGTTGAGCGTCTGACTTCAGCTCAGGTCATGATCTCAGTTTGTGAGTTCGAGCCCTGCGTCAGACTCTGTGCTGACAGCTCAGAGCCTGGAGCCTGCTTCTAATTCTGTGTCTCCCTCTCTCTCTGCCCCTCTCCTGCTCATACTCTTCTCTCTGTTTCTCTCTCTCTCTCTCTCAAAAACTAAATCGACATTGAAAAAAAAAAATTTTTCCGTCTGCCCCTCCCTCTGCTCCTCTCCTCCACTCACTCTTCCTCTCTCTAAAATTAAAAAAGGGGGTGCCTGGATGGCTCAGTTGGTTAAGCATCTGACTTCAGTTCAGGTCATGATCTCACAGTCAGTGAATTCGAGCCCCCACGTCGGGCTCTGTGCTGACAGCTCAGAGCCTGGAGCCTATTTCAGATTCTGTGTCTCCCTCTCTCTGCCACTCCCCAGCTTGTGCTCTGTCTCTGTCTCTCAAAAATAAATAAACATTTTTTTTTAATTTTTAATAAAAAATTATATCTCATGCAGTATTTGGAACATACTTATGCTGAAAGATACTCATTGTCTATCTGAAAGTAAAATTTAACTGAGCATCCTGTGTTTTATCTTACAAGCCTATTGGTAAAACTCAATACGCTACCATTTCAAGGGAATTTGATTTTTTAATTTTTTTTTAAGTTTATTCATTCTTGAGAGACAGAGAGACAGAGCATGAGTGAGGGAGGGGCAGAGAGAGAGAGGGAGACACAGAATCCAAAGCAGGCTCGAGGCTCTGAGCTGTCAGCACAGAGCCCAACGCTGGGCTTGAACCATGAACCATGAGATCATGACCTGAGCCGAAGCCAGACTGAGCCACCCAGGCGCCCCCAAGGGAATTTGATCTTTAACAGGGACTTGAGTAGACAATGATGTGGTTAGAAAGGAGGAACTGAGGGGCTGTGCTACTTTGCCAGGTAAGAGGCCTTCCTTGCCCCCAAACTTGCTTTGTATAGACAAGGCTGCTCATCCAGCTATCTCCTACCTTGTCGCTAAATGATAAAGCTTTGTGTCTTGACCTGTGGGACTGCTAGGAGCTGCCATTACTGAACACTTATCACTTATACACTCACAGCAAGGTGGGTATTGTGATCCCATTTTTACAAAAGAGGAAATAAAATGCAGAGAAATCAGAAAATATGCCTAGTTCACCCTGAAGAGAGGTCACCAGAGTCGGCCAAGGTCAACACAAGGAGGAACATGCTGTTCCTCAAGCCGCCACGCTGGGCACAGGAGAGACACAGATGGACAGCAGAGATGCGGAGGGGCACCCGGAGGCGGGTGGATAAATCCAATAAAATGAGGACACTGATGCGGACTGGGGGAGTTGAGGAAGCTTCAGGGCCAAAGCAGTTTTGAAGAAAATCAGTAAAGGAAAAAGGGCATTTAATTTGGAGGGAGGTGGAACGGGTGCCGCTCTGATTTCTGAAAATTGTAATCCTGACCGGCATCAGCCCGTCTGCTTCATAAACGTGTATCCTCTCCCATTGGGTCTGCACCCAATTTATAGGAAACTCAAGCCAAAATTCCAGAAAAAAACAGCCTCCTCAACCTTACTATTGGAAAAGGATTTCCGGTCCCCCGGGCATTTTCTCATAGGACCCCCTTCAGCACAAAGCCCCCAAGGTTGTCCTTTATCTCTGATTAGTGCCCTAACAAAATCAATATGAATGTCACTCCAATCTTGGAGGCACCAACAGTGTTTCTCACAACAGGTTCAAGATCTCTTCAAGCCTGGGGTGATTTTGTCCCCTGGGGACATTTGATGATGTCTGGAGATACTTTGGGTTGTTGTAACTTGAGAAAGGGAGATACTACTGGCCTCCAGCATGTAGAGGCCAGCAATGCTGCTAAACATTCTACAATGCACAGGACAGCCCCCACAGCAAGGAATTATCCTCCAGAAACCCCGGCCTAACCTATACATTTAATCCCTTCGTTTGAGAAGCAGCTACTTAGCACCAACCATGAGAAGGAGCTAGATGCTTGGAATGTGAGATAAATAAAGCATGGTCCTTGATTTCATCAGCTCACACTCTGAGTGGGAAGAAAGACACAGAAACAGAGCATCTCTAAACTGCATGTAATAGCAGTTGTGCACAAGGCTAGGAGCTCAGAGAGAAGAGGAAGGGGTAATCCTGCCCCTGGAAGGTCAGGAGGGCTTCTAAGAAGGGAACATTAAAAAAGGGCTGTGATGAATGAATAGGAGGTTGACAGCAGGAAAGGGAGGAGAAGTACTCAGGCAGTGGGCCCCAAGGCTCAGAGGCCCAAGGGTGTAAGAGTAACGCAGCACATTCCAGAAACTCTATAAGGAGTTCCATGCAGCTCGGGCATAATGAAGGAGAGGAGTGGGGCCAACCAGGTGCGGAGGGGTCCAGTCATGTCATCACATGTGAGCTTGAAAAATTAACTTTGTATGGAGGATGGTCTGGGGCAGAGACAAGGGCGAGAGGATGACGTGATAATAATGCAGAGGGCGAAGGTGGCTGAGGAGTTATGACAGCGATGGATAAAGCTGGGAGACTTTAGAACTTAGTGACAGATGCTATGGGGGGCAGAGAAAGGGGCCCGGGACTTAGAAGTTGTAAGAAGAGGTTGAATGCCGGTGTGGTTGGAGAAGGGTGGGATCTGGAGCGATTTTGCTGTGGGGACTCGCATTAGCTTGCTAAGGCTGCCATCACAAAGTACCACACACCGGAAGTGTATTTCCTCACCGCTCTGGAGGCTGGAAGTCCAAGATCAAGGTATCCGCACGGTTGGTTTCTCCTGAGGCCTCTCTCTCTTGGCCTGCAGGCAGCTATCTTCTCCCTGGGTCCTCATGTGGCTTCTCTCGGTACATGTCCTTGTCCTAATCTCCTCTTCTTATAAAAACGTCAACCATATTCCGTTAGGGCCCACCCCAATGACCTCATTTTAATTTAATTGCCTCTTTAAAAGCCCCATCTCCTAATACAGTCACATTCTGAGGTGCTGAGGGTTAGGACTTCGAAATAGGACTTTGGGGATGAAGGGCCACAAGTCAGTCCACGACAGGAGGGAATGACCTCTGTCTCTTTCAGCCCAGGGGCCATCAACTTCACACTGGTTAACATGCCAACCTGCTGGCAAAGAGATCACAGGAGCTTCCCGTGGACCGGGCAGCCAGCTGGTTCTCTAGTCCAGAACAATTAAAAAGCCCGTTTCTTGAGCAACTACTATGTGATGGGCATGTTACATGCGGCATGCCATTTTATTCGCACAATAACTCTACAGGTGGGTACAGTTGTCCTTGTTGTATAAGTGGGGAGACTGGGGTCCAGACAGCCTAAAACACTTGCCAAAGTTCTCACAGCTCCTATGAGCAACGTTGGCCTGACGCCACCCCTGGGTCTTCTGCACACCGAAGTGCCTGCCCACAAAGCCCAGCCTCCACTGAGGAGCCGGCACCGGGTCCCTCGGGGAGATGCTTCACCTCTGTGTTACCCATCTCTTGGTTGGCAAAGCCCAAGCCTAGGGTGTCCCCACCGCACCAGAGACATGCCCGTGAAAACAACAGGTAGCTCCTGGGACACCAGAGCCTCGGGTCAATATTTACCCAGTAATTCAAGCAGGCAATAAACAGCTTACAGGTAGCCTCCCTCACACACCACACAGCCCTTGGACTGGGCCCAGCCCAGCAAGTCAGGGCTGGGTCCTCCTCTCCTTGGCCCTGGAAGCAATGGCTCCCTACCTGGCTATAGAGCAAACCTCCCAAGGGAGCTTTGAAAAATCCTAGGGCCCAGGCCATGCCCAGACTAAGGAAATGAGTGCCTAGGGAGAGAGACTCAGGCACCAGTGTTCTTTTTTTTTTTTTTTTTTTTTAATTTTTTTTTTCAACGTTTATTTATTTTTGGGACAGAGAGAGACAGAGCACGAACGGGGGAGGGGCAGAGAGAGAGGGAGACACAGAATCGGAAACAGGCTCCAGGCTCTGAGCCATCAGCCCAGAGCCCGACCCGGGGCTCCAACTCACGGACCGCGAGATCGTGACCTGGCTGAAGTCGGACGCTTAACCGACTGTGCCACCCAGGCGCCCCAACCAGTGTTCTTTCTTATAAGCCTCCCCAGTGTGCAGGCAAGACTGAAAACCTGCTGCGATCTACAATTCGATGGAGGCTCCACTTGTCTCTTGTCCCTGAGGAGTGTGACATGCAGCACAGAACCCCTCCCCTCCATAGTCCCACCGCTATCTTCTCCTCATACAGACAACGCATTTATGCCTGGATGTCCATGTGCCATCATTGGGCATAGGCACGCACATACCAGGACCACTTGTCATAAGCCCGTAGGATTAAGACCCATCAAGCACGAGGTTTTCTGGGACTTCTCCAGATGGGGGATCATGAGTCACAAA
The DNA here is from genome assembly GCF_016509475.1 of Prionailurus bengalensis. Lineage (NCBI taxonomy): Eukaryota > Metazoa > Chordata > Mammalia > Carnivora > Felidae > Prionailurus > Prionailurus bengalensis. Next base: position 52,826,305 of record NC_057344.1, read on the forward strand.
CCCTGGTTTACCCCACATCACCCCAGCATTGACAGTCTCAGCTGAGCAGTCTCAGCCCTGGCTGCCGGCAGAATAAAGGTGCTAGTCCTGCCCCTGAGATGTCGGTTCCAGGATCTGCGAGCGTGATTCCAATGGGAAGCCTACATGGAACATCACAGTTAGGGGAGGAAAGGGACCTTGGCAATGATCCCAGCGCCTCTTTTCGGTGTGGGGAAACTGAGGCCCAGAGAAGGGATGTGCCTAAGGTCAACCAGAAAAGGGCTGACCATCCCCAAGCACCGGCTGGCAAAACGACACTAAAAACCATCTCAACAGTGAGCATCCCTGATCATCACTGTGGGCCCGCTGCTCTTCTTGGCGGTTAGAAGTGTTCACACTCAACCCTCACATCCTCGGAAGTGGGGGAGGGGGTTTGACCAATTTTAGAAAGGAAGAAACAAACTTTTTCTTCCCCCCCCTTTTTAAAAGCTTTTTGATGTTTATTTATTTCTATTTTTGAGAGAGAGAGGAACAGAGCACAAGTGGCTGAGGGGCAGAGAGAGAGGGAGACACAAAATCCAAAGCAGGCTCCGGGCTCCGAGCTGTCAGCACAGAGCCTGACGCAGGGCTCGAAACCACGAACTGCGAGACCATGACCCGAGCTGAAGTCGGACGCTTAACTGACTGAGCCATCCAGGCGCCCCAGCCCCCCCTTTTTTAAATTATAAAATACATGTAACATAAAATTTATCATCGTAACCATTTTTTTAAATTTTTTTAAAACGTTTTTATTTATTTTTGAGACAGAGAGAGACAGAGCATGAACGGGGGAGGGCCAGAGAGAGGGAGACACAGAATCCGAAACAGGCTCCAGGCTCTGAGCTGTCAGCACAGAGCCCGACGCGGGGCTCGAACTCAGGGACCGCGAGAGCATGACCCGAGCCGAAGTCGGCCGCTTAACCGACTGAGCCACCCAGGTGCCGCATCATCGTAACCATTTTTAAGTGTACAGTTCAGAGGCATTAAGTATATTCACACTGTTGTGCAACCACCACCCCCGTCCATCTCCAGAACATTTGCATCTTCCCAAAGTGACATTGAACCATGATTTCCCTTTACCACCTTCCCCCAGCCCCTGGCAACCACCTTTCTGCTCTGCCTCTGTGAGTCTGACTACTCTCTGTACCTCATCTATGAGGAATTGTACGGTATTTGTCTTTTTGTGATGGGCTTATTTCACTTAGCGTAACTTCCTCAAGGTTCGTCTGCGTTGTGGCAGGTGTCACAACATCCTTCCTTTCTAAGGCTGAGTAGTAGACTCTATTGTACGTATATCCCACATTTCATTTACCAGCAACGAACACTTGGGTTGTTTCCATCTTCTGGCTGTTGCGAATAATGCCATGGATGTGGCGTATAAATACCCATCCGAGTCTCTGCCTTCAAGTCTTCCGTGTATATATCCAGAAGCGGAATTTCTGGATCGAGGGGTAATTTTATGTTTAACTTTTTGAGGATCCCCCATCCTGTTTTCCACCGTGGCTGCACCAACCATTCCCACCAGCAGTGCATGATGGTTCTGATTTTCTTCACAGCGTCACCAACGCTGATTTTCTGTTTTTCTGATGGGAGCCATCCAACTGGGTGTGAGTGAAGTGGTGTCTCAGTGTCTCAGTGATGGATGTTGAGCATCCGTACATCTTCTCTGGAGAATGTGAAACTTAAGACTTCTAAGTAACTCACCCGAGGCTATGGAACTTGTGGTGGCAGGGTGAAGTTCACACCCAAACATCTAACTGTGGCAACTCGCTCGTAACCACTAGCACTGAAATAACACATGGAGAGCTCTTGAAACAGTGCCTTGGATGTATTAAGTGCTCAACAAATGTTAGCTGTTTTACCATTCAGTATTACTACTGCAGGACATAAGTCCCCAGGGGACTCTTCACTCAGGATGACTGATCATGCTGGGTGGGGCAGGAGCCTGGCTCTCTAGTGAGTTTCACGCGCATATTTTGGTTTTGGTAATAATGATCCCCCCACTAAAAAAAAAAAGAAAAGGAAAACATTGTGTAGTTTACTTGGTTTTTCCTGCTCTCGTGAATTTCTACCTTTCTCTTGTGATCCTATATTAATTAGTTTTACACTGGAAAATAAACATGTTAAAAAAGCAACTGAAATTTTTGAGGCATTGGTATACTCTTTTTAGCAGCTTCTTTTTTTAAGTTTATTTTTTATTTTTATTATTTTATTATTTTTATTATTTATTGTGTGAGAGAGAAAACAAGCTCGTGCATGAGCGGAGAAGGGGCAGAGAGAAAAGGAGAGAAAAGAATCCCAAGCAGGCTCCATGCTGTCAGCACAGAGCTTGACATGGAACTCGATCTCATGAACCGTAAGATCATGACCTGAGCGGAAATCTAGAGTTGGACGCTTAACTGACTGATCCACCCAGGCACCCCCTCTTTTCAACAGCCTTATGGAAGCATAACCCCTATGTAATAAGCTGAGCCACTTAAGTATACAATTTGATGGTTTGACACATGTATGAGCCCATCAGCAGAGTTGCAAGAATGAACATATTCATCATCCCCCAAATTCTCCACATACCTGTTTGTGGAGGCACCTGTATTCAGATCATTTGCCCCCCTGCCCCCGCTCCACTCCTCCCCAAAACCTTCAGCATCAGAGTTTGTAGATTATAAGAGGGAAAGGAACTCTAGTACCCTTTTCTAGTAAGCACTGCCATCGAGACAACCCTGGTGATGTTGCCTGGAACAAAAGACCGGGCCTCAGCAGCTGGAAATAAACCAGCAGGACTAGAGGGACATGGGCTGCAGCAAACAGTGCAGTGGTAACAGCAGCAGAAGAGATAGGATAGATCACCAAGGAGGCACTCGCAGGCACTGGTCTCTGTGCCCAGGATGCCCTCCTCTGGCATCATCCAACGTTCAAACTCCTATTCATCCTTCAGAACCCACTTCTTCTGAGAAGTCTCTCTTGGTCCACATCCCTGCAAATGCCTTGTCTCAGGGATGGTGTCCAATGGCAGGGAGTATCTTTTGCTGAGCATTAAACAAAACCAGAGGACTCGGGACAGCGTCCTGGCCACCTCGCAACAACAGGAATTTTGATTTCTGAATCTGCCCGCAGAGGCAGACATCTCTCTCTTTTTGTTTAGACCATCCAAGGGGGATTCACAAATGCCCATCAGAGTGCCTAACAGCCTCCTCAGTTATGTCCAGCTCCTTAGGCAACCACAGCTTACCACCTGGCCCTGCCCACCCACCCCAGATCACCTGCCAGAGCCTCCTGGCTGGCCCTGCTCCCTACCCACCCCCAACTCTTTGTGGTGTCACTGGAACCCAGCCTGTAGCCTCTCTAGCCGCTGCACTCACATCAGCATCCTATAGGGAGGCAGGGCCACAGAGGAGTCAGATCTGTGTTCTGAGTGCTCTCAAAAGCAGGACAGAAGTGGCTCAGTGCAGACGAGCTAGATTTCTCTAGTGACTTTACATATCCGGCATCCCTGCCAGGCTGCACATTCTTCAACCCAGGGACTCGGGCACAGCAACCATGACAGTCATCATTATACCAACAGCTGATTTTGTTGAGCAGCTACTCTATACCAAGTTCTTTCGCACACCCTATCTCACGGACTGCTTGCAACAACCCCGTAAGGTAGACCATGATTATCTCCAGGCTTCACCGAAGACACAGAGGGGCTAACGTGCCCAGTCACCCCGCTAAGATGAGGCAGAATCAGGATTCACGTGCCTGCTTGAGACCTGACCTCTTCACTCCAACGCTGTGGCACTTCCTTCACCTCGACTCCCAGAACCAGCGTGTGACAAATGCAAAATCTGTGTCTTTCGGCACACTTGGAAGTTGAGCTCTCCGTCCGGGACTTCGGCCTCCACCTCTGGGAACGTGTCCCCCAGGGCTCTGGGACTGAGCACATCTCCTGTGCTGTTGCCGAGCCCCAGCCAGATGGGAGAGGGTGGGGGCTGTCCCGGCCCTCTCACCCATGCACCTCCCCGCTGCTGCAGCCCCTGGACCCCACTCACCAGGGAAGCAGCCCCACAGTGGGGGTAAATGATGAGGCTTGTCGCTTGTGTCTGAGCCTCACTGCACACTCTTCAGTGTTCACCTGCATTATCTCTTCTCTTCTCAGGAGACCCCCGACCGGGGCCTCTCTGAAGAGAAAGGGGAGTAGCGCCTGCCTCATCCCCCAGCACAGCCCTGGGGAACCACAGCAGCCAGACACAGAGCTGCCTGGCCGTGCATAAGGTGAAAGGAATTTTGAGCTTCCGCATAATCTAATGAGGAGGAAATAGCATAAATAAAGGCAGGAGGAAAGGCGAGCGTAGGAGGACGGTCTGGGGGAAGGGAGTACAATATGGCCACTGGTGCTAAATTCTCTTGTGAGGTAGCCACAGAACCCCAGAGCAACACTGCCCAATGTTGCATTTAAGTGTGTCCGCTGTGTTGTCCCAAGAGGTGAACGTCCTCTCCGTGTCACCCAGGGCTTCAGTCAGCCTCACACAAAAGTGGTACGTTTCTGCTGCTTGGGGGCGTGAAGAAAGGAACAGTGTCCAGCAGAAGGCGGCCAAAGGGTGGCAGACGAGGAAGCTGAGAACAGCAACACAGAAGGTGGGATGATAGAGAGTCTCGAGGGACGCCAGAGAGAATCTTGACGGATTGAATGGCAACATCAGCCCACGGCTCTGCCCACATCCTCTCCTGTCCCCCAGAAATCCTCCTGAGGATTGTCCCGGTGAACTCCTCCCAGTACTGGAGCCAGAAGGGATTAGCCATATGCCAAAAGCCTAGAGGACTTTTTGGTAAGGAAGATGTCTTACAAGCCCCATTTTACAGATGAGGAAACAGGCTTCTGTCCACTTGCTCCCTCCACTCAACCACAAACCCCTCCCTTTACTTCTCCAAAACAAAGGAGTTGAACTTTGGGTCCCTCCCCACCCTTCCTCTCTCAAACCCCACCGTCTCACTCCCTGCCTGTGTCCACTTGCCCCTATGTCCCCTCACTGCTCTAGGGAGAAGACCCTCTATCAGCCATTCATGAGTAGAGGCCACCCATCCCTCCCCACCACCTGAGTAAATTCTGCACCAATCCAGGTCCTCAGCTCTATTTTTTTTTTTAATTTTTTTTAATGTTTATTTATTTTTGAGACAGAGAGAGACAGAGCATGAACAGGGGAGGGGCAGAGAGAGAGGGAGACACAGAATCTGAAACGGGCTCCAGGCTCTGAGCTGTCAGCACAGAGCCCGACGCGGGGCTCGAACTCACGGACCGTGAGATCATGACCTGAGCTGAAGTCGGACGCTTAACCGACTCAGCCACCCAGGTGCCCCGACTCAGCTCTATTTTTAAAAATTAACTGTGGTAAAACACACATGTAACATAAAATTTACCCTCTTAACCACTTTTAACTGTGAAAGTACAGTGGCATTAATTGTTGTGCAAACATCACCACCATCCACCTCCAGGACTCATTTTTGTCTTTCTGGACTGAAATTCTATAGCCATTAAACAACTACTCCTCATTCTCTCCTCCCTCTAGCCCCTGGCAAGCACCATTTTATTTTCTGAATGTTACGACTTTGACCATTCTAGATACCTCATGTAAGTGGAATCATACAGTGTTTGTATGAGGACATTACTCATACAATGTCCTCAAGCTTCATCCATGTTGTAGCATGTGTCCTTCCTTTTTAAGGCTGAATAATATCCCGTTGTATGAATAGACCACGTTTCGTTTATCCATTCATCCGCTGATGGACACTTGGCTTGCTTCCTTCCACCTTTGGCCCTAGTGAATAAGGCTCTGAATGTGGGTGTACAAATGCTTCTTTGAGACCCTGCTTTCAATTCTTTGGGATATATGCCCCCAAATGGAATTTCTGGATCATATGGCAATTCTAGGCTTAATTTTTTTTTTTTGGAACTTCCATACTGTTTTCCATAGTAGCTGCCCCATTTTATATTCCCACCAGTAATGCATAAGAGCCCAAATTTTTCCACAGCCTCTCACTGTTTTCTGTTTCCTATTCCTCCCAGTCACTCCCTACTTAAGCGAGTGAAAGGTGGAAAAGTTCAACCTTCTCAAGGCATTTGTCCTCTGGATTCTCAATTTCTGTACAGTTCCCAATGCACAGATGTTTCACCTCATATAAAATAAAATCCAGATGACTTAATACTTTCCTCTTCATCCTGTACATTTCTGGCATGGAGCTGATTGGAGGTCACTTTGACCTGACTGCGGGAAGGTCAGGACACCTGTCCCGATGACCACCAACCCTGGGCCTCCGGGCTAATGGCTGGCTAAGAGCCAAGGGCTATCGTGAGGTCTTCACCTCATCTGCTGATTGGCTAAAAAAATAAACTTGCTGCTCATTGGTGGAAGGTAGGAGCTTCACAGATATATTCATAAGCACAATTGGAAAAAGACAGTCCCAAAGAAGCACTCAGACACAGAATGGCCACCTCTATGAAAATCAGGATTTTAGAGTCAAAGGACCTGCAGAAGATATTCTGTCCCCGCCGTCCCTCCAAAACTCCATGGCAGAAAGACATCTACCCTCTTCTTAAAAATCTCAAGGGAAAAGAAAGAGGTTTCTGTGTATTCGTTAAGTTATACTGCTGTGATCTGAATGTTTGTGTTCCTCAAAATCCATATGTTGAAATCCCAACCCTCCAAGGCATGGTATGCAGAGGTGGAGCCTTTGGGAAGTGATAAGTGGGATTAATACCCTTATAAAAGAGACCCCAAAGAGCTTCTTAACTCCTTCAGCCATATGAAGACAAAACAAGAGGATGGCTGTCTCTGACAAAGTGTCTTCACCAGACACTGACTCTGCTGGCACCGTGAACCTCCCTGCCTCCAGAACTCACAGAAATAAATGTTGGTTTGTTGTTTAAGCCACCCTTTCTGTGATAATCCGTTACAGCAGCCTGAGCCCCCTAAGACACATACCATTAAAAAGAGGTGGGAGAAGGCTAGGGAAGGTACATAGTATAGGTTGAACAGCTACTCTGGGCAAGAACCATGCTCTGTGTTTTTTATATTTTATATTACAGAACTCTCAAACTCCTGAGAGATAAATAATACTGAGGCCATATTGCAGGTCAGGAAACTAAGGCTTATGGGGGCGAGGTGGTCAGCAGCTTGCCCGTTAGTGATGGTAATGTAAACCCAGACATGCCAGACTCCAGACACTGTGGTTCCACACAGCCAGCTGCTGCTGCCCGACACCATCTGGCTCTGTTTCCTTGCCTCTTTGCTGTGGGTGGGGAATAAGAGAAGGAGGTGATGGAGTGCTGTGGCTTCAGACCCTGGGGCTCGACTTTGCAGGCTTGGGGTGGACCTTCGCCTTCCTCCCAGAGGCGAGCAGTCTCAGAAGGTTGGCCACCATGCAGAAGAGACCAACTTGTAAACAAGGTAGTGTTGGGGCGCCTACGTGGCTCGGTTGGTTAAACATCTGACTCTTGATTTTGGCTTGGGTCGTGATCTCATGGTTTGTGAGTTTAAGCGCCATGCCAGGCTCTGTGCTGACAGTGTGGAGCCTGCTGGGGATCCTCTCTCTTCCTGTCCCTCTTCTCCTCCCCTTCTCTCTCTCTCTCTCTCTCTCTCAAAATAAATAAGTAAACTTGTTTTTTTTTAAGAAAAAAAGAAAACAGGGTAGTGTTTATCCATTTATTATGACCAGATGGTGAAGCGTTGCCCCCATCGGTCCCCATCGGGTACCGTCTACTGACTCCAGAAGTCAAATCAGGTTCAGAACCAGAATGATATGAAGAAAGTCCATGCCAAGTGACTTTAGGAGTTTTAAATGCATTTTTCATTGAGGTAAGCTATACATAAGATGTATTATGTTAACTATTTTTAAGCGTACAGTTCAGAGGCATTAAGTACACTACCTTGTTGGGCAACCATCACTGCCATCCATCTCAGGAACTTTTTTCATCTTCCCAAACTGAAATTCTGTCCCCAGTAAACTCCAACTCCCCACTCTCCCTTGCCCCTGGCCCCTGGCAACCACCATTTTGCTTCCTGCCCCTATGAATTTGACTACTCCGGGAACCTCACGTAAGTGGCATCATAGTGTTTGTCCTTTAATGGCTGGCCTATGTCACCTAGAATAATGTCTTCAAGGTTGAATGTATGGATTATAAGATCCTTTGCACAACGTGTTGTGGCCTCATAAGTCACCCCTCTCTGCTGAGGAATCTAAAGCCAATTGGTCTGCACTAGAAAACCACTAACAAACCCACACTGGCCTTTCTGCCCATGGACCGTACCTCCAGTAAAGCCATGTTAGGGGAACATCTTCTCCATTTCTACACTTCCAGGTCTTGCTAAAGTCCCCAGATGTCCAGGTCACTTTTCACTAACTTTTTTGGGGGGATGCTTCCCTGTCACAGCTGCACAGGCTCCTAATCTCATCAGGGTTAGACAGACCCCCAAATGCCCCAGGGGTGGTTCCCTCAGGGAAGCCATCCAGAATCAGCAACTGCCTCGTGGGGCTGGGGGTTCTTGGTTTCTGCCATACAGCTGGGCACCTGCTGGCCTTATTCTAGTCTTCTGCTCACTGGCTCTCCCCACTCAATTACAACCCCAAAATAAAGCTGGCCTCTGGGTCCTTCCCCCTCCGCTTCATTCCAGCTCATCCACCGTCCTGCTCCTTGCCTGTGCCCACCTGTGCCAACCTACCATTTGTCCCCTCACTGCCCCAGGAAAAGACCTTCCTTCAGTCATTCCTTGAGGGTTGAGGCAACCTGTCCCTCCTAACCACCTGCTGGCTGCCCCAGACTGCCCAGGGCAGCTTCACTCTGACCTCCTGGGAACACACACGGCCATGGATTGCGTCATGCACACCTTTAGACTGCAAGTGCCACATGGGCAAGGACTCTGCTATTTGTCTTGGCTACACCTTTTTCTTTAATTCCCTGCTCTCCTCATTTACGGCCCCATAAAACTACAGGATTAGAAAGAAAGAAATAACCCATTGGCCGTTGGCGCTCCCTTTTCTGGGGAGAGGTTGGGAGGGGTCCTACTGTCCAAGTTCAGAAGTGAAAATAGCACCTTTCACCTAAATAAGGAGAGGAACCCAAGAGGCCTTGCAGAGCTCGACAGCTGCCCTCTGAGCCCTGTCTTGTCTGCTTCCAGAAGACCTTCCTCCCAGAGTGATGTCTTCTGGATGTGTCTACATGTCGCACCTCGTCCCATCTCCTATCCTGTCTCCCACCTTCTCACTCCCAGCCGTCCTCTCCCTTGTAACTGTCCAGAGCTGCCCCCAATCCCCACCGGAACCTTTCACCACTGTCCATTTTCCCTCCTGGATCCCAGACTTCTCCCTTCACCAAAACCCTGTTCCTGCTTCCCCAACAAACCCCCTCCATAGGGCCTCTCTCACCTTATTTGTAAACAGAGAATAAAACTAAGGACCCTCCCCCAGAAGAACCCTCTGTACCTCCTCAGCACCATCTGTCACCACAGACCACCTGCCCCTGCTGCTGCCCAGAGGAAGTCCCACTGATGAGAGGCAGGGCTGGCCTGCAGTCCCCAGAGAGCTCTTCCAACCTCTCACCCACCATCAGTCACCCTAGCCGACACGTGGAAAGGCCCAGCTGACAAAACCCTCATCACTTCTCTCTATGGTGGAAGCATTCTGGCTTCCCAGCTCCACATTTTAGAAATCACTTGCCTTTTCATCTTCCTCTCAGGCCTATTTTCAAAAGTGAGAAGGGCACGTGGGCGGTTGAGTCAGTTGAGCGTCTGACTCTCGATTTTGGCTCAGGTCACGATCTCGCAGTTCATGAGTTCTGGTCCCACATCGGGCTCTGTACTGTCAGTGCCAAACTCGCTTTGGGTCCTCTGTCCCCCTCTCTCTCTGTCTCTGCCATTCCTCTGCTCATGATCTCTCTCTCTCTCTCTCTCTCCTCTCTCTCTCAAAAATAAACATTATATTTATAGCAGCACTCTCAACAATAGCCAAATTATGGAAAGAGCCTAAATGTCCATCAACTGATGAATGGATAAAGAAATTGTGGTTTATATACACAATGGAGTACTACGTGGCAATGAGAAAGAATGAAATATGGCCTTTTGTAGCAACGTGGATGGAACTGGAGGGTGTGATGCTAAGTGAAATAAGCCATACAGAGAAACACAGATACCATATGTTTTCACTCTTATGTGGATCCTGAGAAACTTAACAGAAGACAATGGGGGAGGGGAAGAAAAAAAAAAGAGGTTAGAGTGGGAGAGAGCCAAAGCATAAGAGACTCTTAAAAACTGAGAACAAACTGAGGGTTGAGGGAGGGGGGGAGGGAGGGAGGGTGGGTGATGGGTATTGAGGAGGGCACCTGTTGGGATGAGCACTGCGTGTTGTATGGAAACCAATTTGACAATAAATTTCATATATTGGAAAAAAATAAACATTATAAATAAATAAATAAATAAATGTGAGAGAACTCCTTTTTTACCAACATTCAGTCCCATGACTGGAGGTATCTTTGACTGCTCCCTCCTCCACTCACACCCAACCTTTTTTTGTGACTTAAAAATTCATGCTAGACCAGGTCTCTTGCAGCACATTTCCCCTGGGTTCCGTAGCTGCCTCCATCACTAGGGACCTGGTCCTCTCCAGCCTGGGCTGGGACACCAACCACCCAACAGCTCTCCCCACCCCTCCCCACTGCTACAGAACAGCCTCAGCAAGCCAACACCAGAAGCCTCCACAGCACCCTTCCTCAAAAACCCTAAATGCTTCCTTATTTTCTATAGAACAAAGTACTCGAAGCCCTGAGCACTCTGGCCCCAGCCTCCCCTTCCAGAATCACCTCAGTGTAAGTACCTTCCACCACAATCGAATGAACATACTCTTCTTTCATAGAACATGTGTGGCTTATCCCCTGCTTTCCGGGGAATGTGCAATTAACTAAGAGAGAATTTGGTTTTGAAAGAAAGCAGTTATTATGCGGTGTCTGATGGGTAGCAGGAATGATCCAGGAGAGAAAGAATGGATGAGTCAAAGGAGAGAGGGGAGATTTGTAGAGGCCACCCTCAAGCATCAGGAAGGAATGGGGTACACAGGAGAAGAGGGAGTAGCCTCACAGATGAACAAGGGCAGCATGGCCATGCACAGATGGGAAGGATGGTCCCAGACAGATCCTAAGGTAGGTGGGCAGATGTTGGGATAGGAGCACACGGATGGCTTCTGTCTTCTCAGTGAGATAAGTAGTCGATGGCTACCTGGATGGCTACCTGGATGGTACCTGGATGGCTCTGTCATTTAACGTATGACTCTTGATTTCAGCTCAGGTCATGGTCTCGCGGTTCATGAGTTTGAGCCCTGTATCGGGTTCTGCACTGACAGTGTGGAGCTTACTTGGGATTCTCTCTCTCACTCTCTCTCTGCCCCTGCCCCCTCACTCTCTATCTCTGTCTCTCAAAATAAATAAATAAACATTAAGAAAAAGAAGCTGAAAGAGAGGAAAAGGAGGTGGTGCGGAGGTCTGGAGAGAGAGAAGGAATGACAAATAGGATGACATCAACTATGAAAACACACACCCATTTTTGTGTGGCTATGTCTGTCTGTCTGTCTAACTGTCTTTCTGTATACCAACCCCCTCTCCCTCTATCAGCCTGGACAGAAATACATCAGCCTGGATGTAATGCGAGTCTACATCTCCACAGAGGGTTTACAGGAGGCTCCTGTTTTCTTCTTTGTATATTGTTTATATTTTCCAAAATGTGTCCAGTGAGTGAATTAATTTCATAATTAAAATAGAATTTTTCATAGCAAAAACAAAATGAATTACAGGCCGGTATCTGGAGTTAGACAAAATGGTCACTTTAGATAACAGGTTAAGAGAGTCTCAAACCAGAGTCAGCCTTGAAAAGAAAAGGCAGATTCTGACCCAAATAGGAATAGAAGGGTTTGCCTCTTCCATGAGGAAGGAACAAAATAGCTACAAACTCTCCCTTTCTCCCCTCCCTCCACACCTTCACCACACACACACACACACACACACATACACACACACACACACACACACACATATCAAGAGCTGCAGGGCTAAGGAGAGTACTGGGCTGTGAAGCTCTGTTCTCCCCACTGTCTGGGACCCTGTGTTCATGAAAATCTCATGTCTCTGGCTCTCTAACACCAGCCCACATCTTATAGTCTGTCCATTTTTTCTTTAAAGTTTATTTATTTTGAGAAAGAGAGGGCAGAGGAGGTGCAGAAAGAGAAAGAGAGAGAGAGAATCCCAAGCAGACTCCACACCAGCAGTGCAGAGCTTGATGCGGGGCTTGAACTCATGAACCATGAGATCCTAACCTGAGCCAAACCAAGAGTCGGTTGCTTAACTGACTGAGCCACCCAGGTGCCCCTCATAGTTTGTCCATTTGACACCATAAAAACCCTGAAGTTGTCTACAAGTATGGTCTCTATGTTGTGTGCCTCTCAGGAAGGCAAGGGGTCACAAAATCCAGAAAAGTATGGCTTTTGAAAGAAAGATGATAGCGTATAGTTGCAATAAGGCTGAGCTGGCTGAGCAGAGAGGAAATAAACACCAAACATGAATCTCAAATTTTGTCCATGGCTTCTGAGAGAGGACAGTCCTGGGCTGTCATCATCTGTCCCCCCATGTACGTGGCAGTAAGTCACGGAGATACACGACAGAAAGCCCCTCTCTCCAAGCCGGGCCAGTGTTCCAAGCCCTGATTGCCTTACAGACCAAAAAGAGTGAGTTTTAAAAGCACAGGCAATGAAAGAAAGAAAGAAATTGGACTACAGCAACTTTAAAACTTCTGTGCAGCCACAGACACGATCAACAGAGTAAAAAGGCTTTCTACAGGATGCGAGAGAACATTTGCAAATCCTCTATCTGATAAAGGGTTAATACCCAGAATATCTCAAGAATTTCTACAATCCAATCATAACAGAAAAAAACAAATAACCCCGTGAAAACTGAGCAAAGGACTTGAATACGCACTTCTCGAAAGGAGAGACATACGAAAGGCCAATAAGCACACGAAGAGATGCTAATCGTTAGGGACCTGCAAATCAAAACTGAGAAGGGGAAATATTCAGACTAAACAGCTAGAGGAACGACGTGGACAGGCCCGTGCAGCTGTGACAAGAGCGAGGCATCCGTGTCACTGGGGCGTCCGAAGCACAGTATTAGACCAACACCTTTCTCAGGGGGAAAGGTGGAGATGATGTACAGGTTCTCACAGGATGCTCTTGGGCGACTCGGAGCCGTCCCAGGATTTTCACACCGACAAGCTCCTTACTTGCATCCAAAACTCAAGTGTACCTGGAAGTGAAAGGAGAGACCAACTCAGGTTGGCTCCGTGGAAAAGGCTCCCTGCCCACCCTGTGCGAGTTCCACGGCCACGCACCTGGAGCCCTGGCAATGCAGGCAGGGGTTGCTGCCCTCCTGCACTTTGGGGCACCTGGCACCACCAAATACATTTCTAAATTTTTTCTTTTAATGTTTATTTATTTTTGAGACAGAGGGAGACAGAGCGTGAGCGGGGGAGGGGCAGAGAGAGAGGGAGACACAGAATCCGAAGCAGGCTCCAGGCTCTGAGCCGTCAGCACAGGGCCGGACGCGGGGCTCGGACCCACGAACCGTGAGATCGTGACCTGAGCCGAAGTCGGACGCTCAACCGACCGAGCCACCCAGGCGCCCAACGCAACACGTTTCTAAAGGACCAGTTCGGGAGCCCAGAGAGGGAGAGGGCCTTGTTCAAGGCCTCCCAGCAGGTCAGAGGCCGAGCCTCACGCAGGTCTTTGACTCCGCACTGTGTCCGCTCACCTCCCCCAGCTGGTGCCTGATACCAAGCCTGAAGGCCACCAGCTTTTTCGACAAGTGGCACCAAAATCTGAGCAAGTCCATCTTACCTAATGGAAGTCGCTCTCCCCACTTTGACCCTCTTTCCCCGTCTGCGTCTGGCCCCCTGCCTACGTCTCTATTACCAACACTCAGGCTTCCTGCCCCGCCGGAGGCTCCCCACCCCGTGACTGTTTGAGGCGTCCTACTTTCTGGATGAGCTGGCAGCCATCGCGACTGCCGGCCTCCTCCTCTGAACTACGCTCTTTCCCACCACGGCCCTTGACCGCCACAGAGCGAGTCTCCAAATCTTCTCCCATCAAGCGGAATGGTACCTGTTCTTTTCCGCTGGGGTAGTCTAAACAGGCATCTTAAGAAAAAGACACTGATTGCCAAGACAGTCGGAGATAAGGGAAGATCATCTGTCTGCCCACATGGCTCGGGCCGGGCCTGAGGTGCAGCGCGGTCAGTGATTTTAGCACAGACCCTGCTCGACATTAGGCTCTTACAAACTCTAGATAAGGCGCTCTTTTTTATAAGGCTTGGAGGAGTAGAAAGGAGACGGGGAGTTGCATGATAGTTGCCACTGTAGATAAGGAGAATATATATTTTGTTTAACCAAACCTGTCCTTTGGCTGGAAACTCCACTGAAATAGCATCCATCAAATCCTTTTCTGATTTACACAAATACCTGATTCCCCCGATAAGGAAAAGTGTAAGTCAACACTGCTCTGTTGTAATTGGGTGTTACCTGCCCAGATACCGGACTTTTTATCTACAGATCCTTTTGCAGGCTCCCTTCAGCTTTATCTGCCTCGTAGGTGTGACCAAATTGCTGTGTGTGTGTGTGTGTGTGTGTGTTCCAAGGGTCCATTCATGAATATGTCCCAAAGAAATGGCACAGAAAAATAATGACTTGGAATCTAAAGAGGAGAAAAAAAGGGAGACGACAGGAGAATGATGGATCCATTTAATAATCGTACCTAAGCCGCCTCGAATTGTCTGCTCTTCGGAGATCTCGTCTGCTATCCATCACCCATAACACGGGGAAGCCGAATCCTGGGGCTGCCCTGATAAGAGGCCAATGCTGTGGTAAATCATCCCACACCTCTGGACTCAGTTTCTCCATCTACGAAAGGGAAAATTATATCTACCACCATGTATCTATCATGAGGATAAATGAGCTGCCTTACACCGAGTGATCTTAAAACAGAGAGGCTGGTGGATTAAATAAAGATTTACAAAGAATTATGTCCAAATGATCATTATTGATGATGTGCTTCATGAAGGTAATAGATGAGACCTGGAAGGGACCCCAGAGAAAACCTGCTTCCGGTACCTCTATTTCCAGATGAAAAAAAAAACAAAGAAAAAAAAACAGGGAACCATCCCCCATGCACCACCCCCTTCCACACACACACACACACACACACACACACACACACATACACCTTCCTCAGCTGGCTGGTCAGGTCAGTACCTGGGGAAGACAGGTTGGTGATGCAAATCACTGGTAACTCAAAGTCCACCCTTCTAGCCCTGAAAAGTGACACAGTAGCAATGCAGAGAAACAGCTGTGACAAAATTTTGAGCAACGTAGCAGAATACAAAGTAGCACACTGTGTACTACAATATACATATCTCAAAATGAATGAAAATAATTGTTTGGGAGTGAGTTTTAGTTTAGAATTTGGTCTCTAATTTCACCGCTTTGTTACTGGTCTATTATTACGTTCTTTGTAAAAGAATTTTTTTTTGCATGCAATACAAAGGTATAAAAAGTAAAAGTGCCCACACCACCCTCACTCCTCAATCTCTTAATTCCATTCTCCCAGGGTAACTTCTTTATATTTGCAGCGTCTTTCCAGACCTTTCTCAGATACAAACCTGAACCACAATGTTTCTATTTATGTGTGTGTTTTTTTTAATGAAAATGGTGTGAGGTGGTGACTCTCAGGTGTCACCCTACTCGACAACAGAACGAATCGCCCTGTGACTATAAGCCATCAAGGGGGGGAGGGTACACTCTCCACCAAAGGACCAGGAAAAGGTGACTAGTGGAACAGGATGAGAAAAGAGTTCATTCACCTTCTGAAGAGGAGACTTTACTCCCAGAAAAACACAAACTCAGCACGGTTCCTCCTGGTCCAGCTTCTTCCCCTTCAGCCCGAAAGCACCAAGTGCATTAGTCTGTGGACTCAGTCCCCACCAGCTTAGTCACAGGCCAGCTTGATGGAGGTGAGGCTCTGAGACATCAGGGAATCAGTGTGCGTGAGTGATTTGGGAAACACAAATCATAAAAGAGGAATTATGGGAATAGCAGGTGGAGCAGGCAGGCATTATGTCCAACATATTTTGTTATGTACATGCGTAATATTCCTGGAAAATCCATCATCTTGGGGCGCCTGGGTGGCGCAGTCGGTTAAGCATCCGACTTCAGTCAGGTCATGATCTCAAGTTCCGCGAGTTCGAGCCCCGCGTCAGGCTCTGGGCTGATGGCTCAGAGCCTGGAGCCTGCTTCCGATTCTGTGTCTCCCTCTCTCTCTGCCCCTCCCCCGTTCATGCTCTGTCTCTCTCTGTCCCAAAAATAAATAAACGTTGGAAAAAAAAAATTTTTTTAAGAAAATCCACCATCTTTCATGACCTAATTCAAATGCAACTTTCATTAAATATTCATTTATTCTTAACTCTGGGTTGTCATAATGTACTAATCCAAATTTTGAAACAGGGTACTTTCTTTTTTTTTTAATTTATATTTGAGAGAGAGAAAGAGAGACAAAGTAGGGGGAGGGGCAAAGGGAGAGGGAGAGAGAGAGGGAGGGAGAGAGAGAGAGAGAGAGAGAGAGAGAGAATCTTAAGCAGGCTGCAAGCTCAGTGCGGAGCCTGACGTGGGGCTCAATCCCAGGACCCTGGGATCATGACCTGAGCCAAAATATAAAGTCAGACACTCAACCAACTGAGCCACTCAGGCACCCCTGGAACAGGGTACTTTCATAATGCCATGCCCTAAGTACCCTCCAAGTATAAGGACACCCTCATTCACAGGCCATCTCCATCAACACATGCCCCCATCTATTGACCCAAAAACACTTGTAGTGGGCTCTCCATATTTAGAGTTGCCAGATTTAGCAAATAAACACATAGAATACTGAGTAAAATTTGAATTTCATATAAACAACAAATCATATTTTGGGGTGCCTGGGTGGCTCAGTCAGTTAAACATCTAACTTTGGCTCAGTTCATGATCTCACAGTTCATGAGTCGAACCCCACATAGGGCTCTCTGCTTGTTGGTCCAGAGCCAACTTCGAATCTCCTGTCCCTCTCTCTCTGCCATATGCATTCTCTCTCTCTCTCTCAAAAGTAAATAAACATATTTTTTTTAATGTGCAAGCTCAAAATAATTCCTTTGCACATTTAATCAGGTACAGTGGTACCTCACTTAGTCTTTGAAATAAATTACAGATATATCTCAATCATATTTCAACCATGTGTTGTAACCCTGTGGGTTATACTAAACATCATCATCATCTCAACTACCATTTATATAGTTAGTAGTTTATAAAATACTTACCAATTATGTGTGCAATTGAATATAATGCTCATAAATATCCTGTGAGATAACCATTTATTACCATCACCATTTTTAAGCGTAAAACTTTGATATATTATTTTTGTTTTTATTCACAGGGCGTCTGCCAGACAAGAGGAGATCAGAGGAATAAGTATCTTGTTCAATTGCCAAACAGCTGGTAAGCAAAAAAAAAAAACAAAAACGGGTGTTAAATCAGGGTCATCTAATTCTAAATCCTGTGCTTCTTTATCTCCACACATCCCTAGTCTAAAAGCAAAAAATGAGTTAGTAATACATAATATTTCCATAAAAGTGGGAAAGTAAGGATTAGGAAAAAGAAAAAAATTGGGGCACCTGGGTGGCTCAGTTGGTTAAGCGTCTGACTCTGGCTCAGGTCATGATCTCACAGTCTGTGAGTTCGAGCCCCACATGGGGCTCTGTGCTGACAGCTCAGAGCCTGGAGTCTGCTTTAGATTCTGTGTCTCCCTCTCTCTCTCTCTCTTTCTCTGCCCCTCCCCTGCTTGCTCAGGGGCGCACTCTCTTTCTCGTTCTTAAAAATAAACACTAAAACAAAAAAAAGGAAAAAGAAAAAAATGTAAATCACCAGATATGCCATCACCCAAAACCAACCACTTTTAAAATGTTAGAATTAACTGTATCTCCTTCCAGACATTTTCCAACACAAATAGATAACATGGCTATATACCTAAATAAATAGTATCTATCTACCCATCTATATGAGCTACAGAGACCTATTCAAAATATCTACCTGATGATGTAATTCTCTTGATTAAAACTCTTGAAAGACTTACCATTTTCTTGGAGATAAAACCTAAAATCCTAGCATGGCTTGCAAGGCCATGAAGTGGCCCAAGCTGGTCTTGATCTGATCACATCCCACCTTACTCTGCTCTTCAGCCACATTGACCATCTTTCAGCTTTGTTAACTCAATTAACAAAAATGATGCTGCATTTATGTTTTAATTTGCATTTATATAAATTATTAGTGAAGTTTCACTTTTTTCACATTAATTGGCAATTTTTCTTTTTTGTGTGAAATGTCTAGTTATAGTCTTCATCTAATTTTCTACTGAAGCCTTGTCTTGTTCTTACTGATTTGTAAGTGCTTTCTATATATTAAAAACATTGTGGGTGCCTGGGTGGCTCAGTAGTTTAAGCATTTGACTCTTAATCTCAGCTCAGGTCTTGATCTCAGGGTGGTGAGTTCAAGCCCCACATTGGGCCCCATGTTGGGTGTAAAGCCTATGTAAAAAAAAAAAAAGTTGACCTTTGTCTGACATGTAAGTTGCAGATAACTTCTTCCAATGTCTCATAGTAATTTTTTGCCATACAGAGTTTTAATTTTTTATCTAGTTACGTTTATAAATATGTTCCTTTATAGTTTCTACCTTTGATGTCATGCATTGAATGGTCTTTCCTACCCTGAGATCATATAAGTAAATGTTCAGTATATTTTTTTTCTACAACTTTTCGGTTTTATTTTTATTTATTTTATTTTTTTTTTAATTTTTTTTCAACGTTTATTTATTTTTGGGACAGAGAGAGACAGAGCATGAACGGGGGAGGGGCAGAGAGAGAGGGAGACACAGAATCGGAAACAGGCTCCAGGCTCTGGGCCATCAGCCCAGAGCCTGACGCGGGGCTGGAACTCATGGACTGCGAGATCGTGACCTGGCTGAAGTCGGACGCTTAACCGACTGCGCCACCCAGGCGCCCCTATTTTTATTTATTTTAATAATTTATTTGTTTTTTAATTTACATCCAAGTTAGCATACAGTGCAACAATGATTTCAGGAGTAGATTCCCTAATGCCCCCTACCCATTTAGCCCATCCCCTCTTCCACAACCCCTGTTTGTTCTCCGTATTTAAGAGTCTATTATGTTTTGTCCCCCTCCCTGTTTTTATATTATTCTTGCTTCCCTTCCCTTATGTTCACCTGTTCTGTGTCTTAAAGTCCTCATATAAGTGAACTCATGTGATATTTGTCTTTCTCTGACTGACTTATTTCGCTTAGCGTAATACCCTCTAGTTCCATCCACGTAGTTGCAAATGGCAAGAGTTCATTCTTTTTGATCGCTGAGTAATACTCCGTTGTATATATATACCACATCTTCCTTATCCATTCATCCATCGATGAACATTTGGGCTCTTTCCATATTTTGGCTATTGTTGACAGTGCTGTTATAAACATTGGGGCGCATATGCACCTTCAAAACAGCATTACTGTATCCCGTGGATAAATGCCTAGTAATGCAATTGCTGGGTTGTAGGGTAGTTCTATTTTTAGTGTTTTGAGGAACTTCCATACTGTTTTCCAGAGTGGCTGCACCAGCTTGCATTCCCACCAACAGTGCATCCTTTCTCCGCATCCTTGCCAACATCTGTTGCTGCCTGAGTTGTTAATGTGAGCCATTCTGACTGGTGTGAGGTGTATCTCATTGTGGTTCTGATTTGTATTTCCCTGATGATGAGTGATGTTGAGCATTTTTTCACGTGTCAGTTGGCCATCTCAGTGTCTTCTTTGGAGAAGTGTCTATTCATGTCTTTTGCCCATTTCTTCCCTGGATTATTTGTTTTTTGGGTGTTGAGTTTGATAAGTTCTTTATAGATTTTGGATACTAACCCTTTATCTGATATGTCATTTGCAAATATCTTCTCCCATTCTGTCGGTTGCCTTTTAGTTTTACTGATTGTTTCCTTTGCTGTGCAGAAGTTTTTATTTTGATGAGGTCCCAGTAGTTTATTTTTGCTTTTGTTTTCCTTGCCTCCAGACATGCGTTGAGTAAGAAGTTGCTGTGGCCAAGGCCAAAGAGGTTTTTGCCTGCTTTCTCCTTGAGAATTTTGATGGCTTCTTGTCTTACTTTGAGGTCTTTCATCCATTTTGAGGATCCATTTTGTTTTTGTGTATCGTGTAAGAAAGTGGTTCAGTTTCATTTTCCTATATGTCGCTGTCCAGTTTTCCAGCACCATTTGCTGAAAAGACTGTCTTTTTTCCATTGGATATTCTTTCCTGCTTTGTCAGAGATTAGTTGGCCATACGTTTGTGGGTCCATTTCTGGGTTCTCTATTCTGTTCCATTGATCTGAGTGTCTGTTTTTATGCCAGTACCATACTGTCTTGATGATTACAGTTTTGTTATACAACTTGAAGTCCAAGATTGTGAAGCCTCCAGCTTTGGTTTTCTTTTTCAAGATTGTTTTGGCTATTCGGGGTCTTTTCTGGTTCCATACAAATTTTAGGATTGTTTGTTCTAGCTCTGTGAAGAATGCTGGTGTTATTTTGATAGGTATTGCATTGAATATGTAGATTGCTTTGGGTAGTATTGACATTTTAACAATATTTGTTCTTCCTATCCAGGAGCATGGAAATTTTTTCTATTTTTTTGTGTCTTCTTCAATTTCTTTCATAAGCTTCTATATTTTTCAGTGTATATATTTTTCACCTCTTTGGTTAGATTTATTCCTAGGTATTTTATGGTTTCTGGTGTGGTTTTATTTTTTTTAATTATATGTTTAATCCAACTAAAATTTATACATACAGTACTGTGTGAGATAAAATTTGTTATTATACTTTGTTATATGGTTAGCAGTTATCCAAATACTTTTATTGAATAATCTGTTCTTTCTGAAATGGCACATTATAATGTAATAAACTTCTATATATAGTTCTGGACTACCTATTTCTGTTCCATTGATCTATCTAGTATTATTAAGTCAGTGCCACAGTGCTATGATTATAGCTTTATAATACATTTTAACATTTAGTGGTCAAGTCCCCTATGATTACTTTTCTTTCATGGCTATTTTCATCCCTTTATTGTTTTAAATAAATGTTAGGATAAATTTATGAAGTTCTAAAATATCAGTGTATCTTTCAATATTGAGTCTTCTCATCTAACAGAATAGTGTGTTTCTCCATTTATTCCACCTCTTCCTTCTCTCTCAATAAAGTTTAACATTTTTTTTTGTGAAATCCTTCACTCTGCATTGTCAGCGAAAACCACATAGGAAGCCTGGTCTCACAACCCCACCCAGTAGCAACGTAGCAACCACACTCTCAGCTGGAATGGTGTTAGAGAAACCGAATGGAGTCAGGACTTTCACCACCACACTTTGATAATGAGGCCATCCTTCTTCTCATGGCATAAGTAGAGGCCACACAGAGAGAAACAAGATGCCTCCGATGATCTCAGGGAGAGTTGCATCAGTAGAGGCTTAGTGGGGAGCCTGAATTTCCAGTAGTGTCAGAAACCTACTGTAACAGAAGGTTTAAATAAGATCCAGTCTTGTCATGTAATATGCAAATGTCCAGGTTTCAACTGAAAGTCATTCCTTATACTGAGAACCAGGGAAAATTCATCCTGATAAGAAAAGACATTCAACCAAGATGACACATGTGTTAGAATTATCTGAGAAAGGTTTTCTAGAAGTCATAATAGAAGTGTTTCAAGAAGCAATTACAAACACACTTGAAACAAATGAAAAAGCAGAAACTCTTAGCAAGGAAGAACAGAGAAAGAAGAGCCAAATGGAAATTTTAGAACTAAAAAAATACAGTAACCAAAATTAAAAATTCAGTAGATGGATTCAACAGCAGAATGGAGGATACAAGAGTAAGAATCAGTGAACTTGAAAATAGAACACAAGGAGCACCTGGCTGGCTCGGTTGGTGGAGCACACAACTCTTGATCTTGGGATTGTGGGCTCAAACCTCATGTTGGGTATAGAGATCACTTAAAAATAAAATATATAAGACAAAAAATAGAACAGTAGAAATCATTACCCAGTCTAAACAACGGAGAGAAAATAGACTTAACAATGAAGAGAACGTCAGAGATAATGAGATAATAACAAAAAAAATAACAAGTCACTGGAATCCCAGAAGAGAGCAAGGTTAAAAAAGTATTAAAAAAAAAGACTTAAAATTTCCAAATTTGCCAAAAGACATAAACTTAGAGATTAAAAAAAAAACTGAGTAAACCTCAAAACAGGATAAATTTAAAGAAATTCGCCTCAAAACTCATTATAACCAAACTCTGGGAAAATAAAGACAAAGGAAAAGTCTTGAAAGCAGTGAGAGAAAAATGACACCCCACCTATGAGGAAAAATAATTGGAATTACAGCATATTTCTCAGCAGAAACCATGGGGGCCAGAAGAAAGTAGCATAATATTTTCTAAGTGCTAAAAGAAAAAAAATTGCCAACTCAGAAGTCTACACTCAGCAAAAATATCTATCAGGAATGAGGGTAAACCAAGTCATGCTCAAATGAAATAAAATTAATAGAACTTGTTGCTAAAGACCTACATTAAAAGAATGGCTAAAGGAAATTCTCTAAACAGAAAAGAAACAATAAAAGAAAAAAAATCTTAGAACATCAGGAAGGGAGAGAGAACAACATAAATAGGAAAATATTGGTAAATAAAATAGATTTTTCCTTCTCTTTTTGAATTCCTAAAATTATAGTTGGCCTCTGAAGCAACAATTTTAACATTGATATGGTTCTCAATGTATGCAGAGGAAATGCTTAAGACAATTACACTGTAAATAGGAGAGGAACATAAAGGGAGGTAAGATTCCTACACTTCATTCCTTCACTCAAAGTGGTATCAATACCAGTTGATAGTGATAGCTTATGTCACTAAAAAAGCTGTACAAAGAGACACATTCAAAAACACTGTAAGAACACCATCAACCAACAAAAAATAATCAATATTGGTACAACATCCCACCCAACAACAGCAAAATACACATTTTTTTTCAAATATCCATGGAACTGATACAGATCATGTCCTGGCTCATAAAACAAACTTGAATAAATTTAAAAGAATTGAAATCATACAGAATGTGTTCTTTGACCACAATAAAGTGAAAACAAGAAATCAATACCTGAAAAAGAACTGGAATATCTGTAGACTCTTGGAAACTAAGCAATACACTTCTAAATAATACATGGTTCAAAGAGTAAGTTTCAAGTAAAATCATAAAATACATAAAACAGTATGAAAATACAACATAAAAAATTTGAGGGGTGAAAATACTAATTCAAAAAGATATATGCAATCCTGGGGCACCTGGGTGGCTCAGTCAGTTAAGCATCTGACTCTTGATTTCAGCTCAGGTCATGATCTCACAGTTAGTGAGTCTGAGCCCCAGGTTGGGCTCCATGCTAATAGTGCAGAGCCTGTTTGGTATTCTCTTTCTCTCTCTGCTCTCTCTCTCTCTCTCTCTCTGCCCCTCCCTCCATTTGTATTCTCTAGCTCTCTCTCAAAATAAATAAACATTAAAAAAGATATATGCAATCCCATGTTTGTTACAGCATTATTTACAATAGCCAAAACATGGAAAAAACCTATGCCCACCAAGAAATGAATGGATAAAGAAGATATGGTATATGTACAATGGAATATTACTCAGCCATAAAAAAAGAATAAAATATTGCCATTTGCGGCAACATGGATGGACCTTAAGGGCGTTATGCTAAGTGAAATAAGTCAGAAAAAGAAAGATAAATGCCATATGATCTCACTTATAATGGATTTTTTTTTAATAAACTCATAGATACAAAGAACAGATTGGTGGTTGCCAGAGGCAGGGGATGAAGGGTGGGCAAAATGAGTGAAGATGGTCAAAAGGTACAAATTTTTAGTTATAAAATAAGTAAGTCATGCAATGTAATATACAGCATGATGACTACAGTTAATAATACTATATTGCATACTTGAAAGTTGCTTGGAGAGTAAATCTTAAAAGTTGTTATCACAAGAAAATAAGTGTAACTATGTATGGTGATAGATGTTAACTAGACTTATTTATGGTGATCATTTCACAATATATACAAATACCAAATTCTTACATTGTTGACCTGAAACATACATTATATCTCAATTATACCAACCACAAGGAGACAGGGATTTCTCTACCACTGCCTAGTTGTGTTCTTTGAACATATAATCTTGTTCTGATTTAACTTTGCAATCTGTAAAGGAGGACATAATTTTTTAAAATGTGGGGGGCACCTGGGTGGCTCAGTTGGCTAAGTGTCCAACTTCAGCTTAGGTCATGATCTCTTGGTTTGTGGGTTCAAGCCCTGTATAGGGCTCCGTGCTGACAGCTTGGAGCCTAGAACGTACTTCGGATTCTGTGTCTCCCTTTCTCTGCCCCTCCCCGATTTGTGCTCTGTCTCTCTCTTTCAAAAATAAATAAACATTAAAAAAATTTTTTAAATTTTGAGAGGCATAGTTAAGGCAGTGCTAAGAAGGATATTTATAACACTAAATGGTTGTATTAGAAAAGGGAAAAAGTCTCAACTAAATAATCTAAGCTCCCACCTCAAAAAGCTAGAAAAGTCAGAGTGAAATAAATCCAAAGAAAGTAGAAGGAAAGAAATTAAAAAGGCAATAATAGATATCAATGAATTTGAAAACAGAAAAAATGATAGAGAAAAATCAATGAAACAAAAAGCTGGTTGAAAAGATCAATAAAATTGACAAAACTCTAGCAAAATTGAAAATTTTAAAAGGAAAGCAAAGATACAAATTGCCAAGATCAGGTATGAAACAAGGAATATTATTTCAGACCCTCCAGGCATCATAAGACAAAAAAGGAGTACTATGATCCATTCTACACACATAAGTTTGACAGCTTAGATGAAATTGACCAATTCCTCAAAAAACAAACTACCACAACTTACTTAATATGAAGTAGATCATTTTAGTAACCCTGTAACTCCTGAGAATATTACATTTGTAATTTAAATTCCCAAAAAGGAAATATCCAGGCACAGATTATTTTATTGGATAATTCTACCAAATATTATGAATGTGAAGAAATAACAGCAATTCTATACAATCTCTTCCTAAAAACAGAAATGGAGGAAACATTTCCCAGTGTATTTTATAAGGCCAGTATTACCCTGATACCAAAGCAACACCAAGAAACACACAAAAAGAACATGACAGACCAATATCTTTTTATATAAATGCAAAATCCTTAACAAAATATTAGTAAATAGAATACAGAAATATATAAAAAGAATTGCTCATCATGACTAGAGAGATTTATTCCAGGGATGCAAATCTGGTCAAATATTTGAAAATCAATCAATGTAACCCACCACATTAATAAGCCAAAAAAGATAAATCATATGATCATATCAATTGGTACAGAAAAAAGCTTTTGACAAAATTTGACATCTATTCACAAAGAAAACTCTCTGAAAACTAGGAAGAGGAGAATTTCCTCAACTTGATTAAGATTATTTACAAAAGACTTATAGCTAACATTATACTTAATGGTGAAAGACTGAATGCTTTCTCCTTAAGACTGAGAATTAGAGAAGGATATCCACTCTCATTACTTCTGTTCAACACAGTACTAGAAGGTTAGTCAGAACAATGAGACAAATAAAGAAAATAAAAGTAATGCAAATAAGAAAGGAAGAAATAAAAGTATGCCTATTAGCAGAAGGCATGATAATCTACATAAAAAACCCCAAGGAATCACCAAAAAAGATTTCTAGGACTTAAAAATGAGTTCAACAAGGTTGCAGGATACAAGATCAACAATTATGTTTTTATATGCTAGCAACAAATATGAGAAAACTGAAATTAGAAGTATAATATATACAATTGCTCAAAAAATAAATACTTAAGAGTAAGTCTAACAAAACATGTATAGGACTATATACTAAAAATTATAAAACACTAGTGAAAGAAATCAAGAAATATTTAAATAAATAGAGAGATATACCATGTCCATGGATTGAAAGACTCAACACAGTAAAGATGTCAATTCTCCCAAAATTCATATATAGATTTAATGCAACTCTCGTGAAACTCTCAGTAAGACTTTTTTATAACTACAGACAAGATTATTTTAAAATTTATGTAGGTAGCCAAAAGAATTAGAGTAGTTAAAATGATTTTGAAAAAGCAGAATAAAATAGGAGAAATCATTTTGCTTGATTTTAAGACTTATTATATAGCTATAGTCATCAAGAATGTATAGTATTTTTTTTAATTTTTATTTATTTTTGAGAGAGAGAGAGATAGAGCATGAGCAGGGGAGGAGCAGAGAGAGAGGGAGACGCAGAATCCAAAGCAGGCTCCAGGCTCTGAGCTGTCAGCACAGAGCCTGACACAGGGCTCGACACAGGGCTCGAACTCACAGACCGCAAGATCATGACCTGAGCCGAAGCCAGATGCTTAACCGACTGAGCCACCCTGGTGCCCCAAGAAAGTATAGTATTTTTAAAGAAGTAGATACAAAGACCATTGAAACAGAATGGAGAACCAAGAAAGAGACTCACACAAGTACATCCAACTGATTTTTGACAAAGGTCCAATTCAATGGAGGAAGGATAGTCTTTCAACAAATGGTGCTGGAGCAACTGGATGTCCAGAGGTAAAACAAATAAATAAACTTTGAACTAAACTCACACCTTATACAAAACTAATTATCATAATTAATAATTAATTAATTATCAAAATTAATTACCACAGATTTAAATGCAAAATATACAGGTATAAAACTTTTAGAAGGAAGCATAACAGAAAATCTTCAGAAGCTAGGGTTTGGTGAATGTTTCTTAGACACGACACCCAAAGTATGACCCATAAAAGAAAAATTAATAACTTGAACTTTATAAAAATTGAAAACCTTTCTCAGTGAAAGACCCTCCTAAGAAGATTAAAAAATAAGTCAGAGACAAGAAGAAAATATTTGAAATATTTGCAATAACTAGTTGTAATAATAGTGCAAATATTCGTATAATAATCTGACAAAAGATTCCCATCTAGAATATATCAAGAACACTCAAACTCAACAGTGAAAAAAGAAACAACCCAATTAGAAAATGGGCAAAAGACACGAAGAGACATTTCACTGAAGAGAATATACAATTGCAGATAAGCACATGGAAAGATTTTCAATAAACGTCACTAGCCATCAGGAAAATGCAAACTAAGACCATGATAAATATCACTGTAAACCAATCAGAAGAGCTAAAATTGAAAATAGTGAGAGACCAAATACTCCACAAGGATGTGGAAAAACTGGATCTCTCACACATTGGTGGCAGAATATAAAATGATACTGTCACTCTGGAGGACAGTTTGGCAGTTTCTTACAAAACTAAATATACAGTTACCATGTGACCCAGCAATCACATTCCCGGCATTCATCCCAGAAAAATAAAAACCTATGTCCACACAAAAACCTATACACAATTACTTTTAGCAGCTTCATTTGTAATAGCCAAGAACTGGAAATAACCAAAATACCCCTCAACAGGTTAATGGTTAAATAAAGACTGGCGCATCCATACCATGGGATTCTACTCAGCAATGAAAAGAAATGAACTAATGATACCTGCAACAACTTGAATGAATCTCAAGAATATTATGCTGATTTTCAAAAGCCAGTTTCAGGGTGCCTAGGTGGCTCAGCCGATTGGTTAAGCATCTGATCTTGACTTCAGCTTAGGTCATGATCTCACGGTTAGTGGGTTTGAGCCCCGTGCTGTGATCTGCGTGGACTGCACAGAGCCTGCTTGTGATTCTCTCTCTCCCTTTCTGTCTCTTTGCCCTTCTCTCTCAAAACTAAATGCACATTTAAAAAATAAAATAAAATAAATAAAAATAAAAAGCCAATCTCACAAGGTCACATACTGTATGATTCTATTTATATTACATTCTCAAAATAACTAAATTACAGAGATGGAGAAAATTGGTGGTTGCCAGGGGTTAGGGAGGGGGGTGGGTGTGACTATAAAGGAGTAGTACAAGGGGGAGGGAGTCTTTGTGGTAATGGAATAGTTCTGTATCTTGACTGCAGCGATGGTTACACGAATCTACATATGATAAAATGGCACAGAACTATACACATACACATGTTCCTGAATTTGATACTGTGCCATAACCATGAAAGATGTAATCACTGAGGGAGGGAAACTGGGTAGAGCATATGGAATGTCTCTGTACTGTCTTTGCTTCTTTCTGTGAATATGTGTGTGTGTATTATATTAATACATTACATTATTATATATACTCAGTGGTGTATTAGCAGCCAAGAGACCTTCCTATGAATAAGGCCTGTAAAGGGAAGAGCATTTGGGTTATAATGAGTCCTTTCCTCATATTTTAATTGCACACATCTCTTTTAACAAGCTATGGATGATGGTCAGGGATAAGAACAATGATTGCACTGCCTTCCTTTTATTTTTGAGACAGGGAGAGCATGTACGCACAAGAGTGAGGTAGGAACAGAGAGAGAGGAGGACAGAGGATTCAAAGCAAAGCAGGTTCTGCACTGGCAGCAGAGATCCTGACCTCAGCCGAAGTCGTTGCTTAACCAGCTGAGCTGCCCAGGCGCCCCACACCGTCTTCCTTTTAAAGTATGTAATGTCAAAGGTAGGCTTAATCACTTAGAACTTAACAGAAATTGGGGCACCTGGCTGGGTCAGTCAGAAGAGCGTGCAACTCTTGATCTCAAGGTCGTGAGTTCAAGTCCCACACTGGGTATGGAGATTACTAAAATAAATAAATAAACAAATTTTATTTTTCAAAAAAAGAATTTGAGGGGTGCTTGGGTGCCTCAGTCGGTTAAGCAGCCAACTCTTGACTTCGGCTCAGGTCATGATCTCATGGTCATGACAGAGCAGAGCCTACTTGGGACTCTGTCTCCCTCTCTGCCCCTCCCCTACTTGCCCTCTACCTCTCTCTCAAAATAAATAAAAATAATCACTTCTCAGCCTTTTGGCTAAGATCAAGTGCAAAATAAAATTAATTAATTAATTAATAATAAAAGAATTTTGTAGAAACTGTCAAACCATGAGAGAAAAAGGGATACAGTCTCTTCAGTTCCATAGTCCCCTCATTTATATAGGCCAGCCAGTCAATGGAATTACAAATTATTCTGTGTGTGCAGCCCTTTGTTGGTATTCCTCCATTGCACGTGTCTAAAAAAAATCATACTAGCTTAATAAGGGTATAGCTGAATCTAGGGGTTCAAAATATGTCATCAGGGCCCTCATTACCTCCCAGACTTTCTTTCACATGTGGAGCCTCAAGTACACATCCCACCAACTTTGGAGCCCCAGTGGACAGATGGCTTGTTTTTCATCATTAGCCTTGGCTGGAAAGTCCCAGGAAAACCCTGAATGCATCTTCAAATTGGCCAACTTGGGACACTTGTTCCAACTAAGCCACCAAAAAATAAATGTCCCAGAGGAAAGAGGATTCTGCCACTTGAAGAAGGGATGAGAAAGGCCAAGTGCTGGGACCATCCTTCCTAAAAAGCCCTCTCTGCCCTTAAAAAGGGAATTTTCAGGCAGTCTGTGCTCCTGAAGACTTTATGTTCCACAAGGAGAAATAAGATAAGCCCAAATACCCAAGTTGTATATCAACACAAGAGACAGGAGCTTGCAAATATGTACGCATTGAACCCCAACTTTCTAAAAGACTGATCTGAGTAGGATATCAGGAAAGTGTGAATAACAAACTGCTGCGCTGGTCTTGGACATGAGTGGAGGACCTGGAATCTGATGGATCTGGTATGGGGGGGGGGGATCTAATTTCAAAGGAAGGGAAGCATTTTGGCTCCTGAACACACAAGGTTAATGGGTCAAATGAGAGAACAGAGGCGAATGCTTGCTAAACTGTAAACTACTTACACAAGTGTTATTTAGCAGACAACATGGGGAGAACATCCCAAACTTGAGGAAGAGCCCAATGCATGGTTCAGAGTCCATTGGCCCATCAAGAAGAATAACAGGGTTGAAGCTAGCAGACCTGAGTTCAAGGCCCTTCTGTGACATTAGATAAAAGGATAAGGGAAAATGCACATAAAGTGTTCAGTGTCGTGCTTGGCACACGATGAGAGCCCAAGCAATGGTCACCATTCATAGCTATGGTCCTGGTTCATCAGGTCCATGTGCAGAGCAAAAGGGAGAGAGTGTGACTGAGCTGCGGGTGCAGACACAGAAGATGAAGCTAGAATGAAGTGAAACTAACAAAGACCCAAGGACTACTCTAGCTAGAGAGCTTGGGATTTTATTTAAGGAACTTTTAGGAAACGTCTATTGAATCCAATCAAATTGCAGCCAGGGTGATGGAAATGTTCTGGACTTAGATAGCGGTGATGATTTTCGGGTGTTTTCTGCCCATTTCTTCACTGGAGGAGGGCACCTTTTGGGATGAGCACTGGGTGTTGTATGGAAACCAATTTGTCAATAAATTTCATAAAAAAAAAAAGATAGCTGTGATGATTGCACAGCCTTGTGAATACACTAAAAGTCACTGAACTGCACATTTTACAAGAGAGAATTTTACGATATGTGAATTATATATTAATTTTTTAAAATAAATTGAAATCTGACAGGCTAGAGAAGAGAAAGAGGTCAAAACAGGGTGGAAATGCAATTAAGTCAGAACCTGCTCCCCCCTCCCCCTGCCGCCCAGGCCACTTGTTTCTGTCTTTACCTCTGCCCATGCCACAGGGACTTGAGGGACTTCTAGAGTCAATGAGTTCTTCTTAAGACCCAGGCCCACATAAAGTGCCCACCCTTACCTAAAGCTAGTCCCCTAGGGCTTCCTGGTCCCAAGGGGATACTTACCTACAGTTATGTCACCACAATAGAAGGGGCTGCTACCTGCTAAGCATGGCACAGCCATGAGATCCTGATCCTGGAAGAGTTCTTGGACAGCTGGCCGACACTTGCCAGGCAATTGTTCACGGATTTCCTGCCTGGACACAGGTAGGCACAGGTGGTTAGAGCAGGGTCACTGGGTGAAATGCAAGCCTCCTCTTCTGCCCCCAGCTAATAATATTAAAAACAGTGTGTTTATGTATTTATCCATTCAGTCCGTCATTTTAATTAAACGTTTATTTATTTACTTTGAAAGAGAAAGAGAGGGGGGGAGGGCAGAGCTAGAGAGGGAGTGAGAGAGTTCCAAGCAGGCTCCAAGCAGCCCTCAGAGCAGAGACTGACCAAGGGCTTGATCCCATTACCGTGAGATCATGACCTGAGCCCAAATCTAGAGTTAGCCGTTTAACCAACTGAGCCACCCAGGTGCCTCTTTTCATTCATTCATTTAATGCCAGGCTTCACACTCAGTGATTCCCATCTCATTGAACTTATGCGATAAGAATTGTTATTCTGCCCATTTTACAAATTTGAAAAATGAGGCTTAAAGATGCTAATTAATTTGCTCACACAAGAGGAAGAAATGTAATTTCTGGAGACTATCTCTTAATCATATGCTCGATGTTAAACATCTCAGAGAAAGAACAGGCTTCAGAAGGGAAGTGAGAATTTAAGAGTTATTTGGTGAGAGGAGGGGGGCAGGTGGTAAGAAAGACTGTCGTTTTCTACCTTCTATAGTACTTTTAATTTTAGCAATAAATATGTAACACTTTGATAATAAAAAAATGAATAAAACTCTGTGTGTGTGTGTGTGTGTGTGTGTGTGTGTGTGTGTACGTGCTTTAAAGAATAGGGAACTACAGGGGCACCTGGGCGGCTCAGTCGGTTGAGCGTCTGACTTCCGCTCAAGTCATGATCTCACAGTTTGTGAGTTGGAGCCCCGCATCAGGCTCTGTGCTGACAGCTCAGAGCCTGGAGCCTGCTTTGGATTCTGCATCTCCCTCTCTCTCTGCCCCTGCCCCGCTCATGCTCTGTTTCTCTCTCTCTCTCTCTGTCAAAAATAAACATTAAAAAAAAAAAAAAAGAATAGGGAACTACAGAGAAAGACAGATACCATATGTTTTCACTCTTATGCGGATCCTGAGAAACTTAACAGAAGACCATGGGGGAGGGGAAGGGAAAAAAAAATTAGAGAGGGAAGGAGCCAAACCATAAGAGACTCTTAGAAACTAAGAACAAACTGAGGGTTGATGGGGGGTGGGAGAGGGGAGAGGGTGGGAGATGGGCATTGAGGAGGGCACCTGTTGGGATGAGCACTGGGTGTTGTATGGAAACCAATTTGACAATAAATTTCATATTAAAAAAATAAATAGGGGCGCCTGGGTGGCGCAGTTGGTTAAGCGTCCGACTTCAGCCAGGTCACGATCTTGCGGTCCGGGAGTTCAAGCCCCGCGTCGGGCTCTGGGCTGATGGCTCAGAGCCTGGAGCCTGTTTCCGATTCTGTGTCTCCCTCTCTCTCTCTGCCCCTCCCCCGTTCATGCTCTGTCTCTCTCTGTCCCAAAAATAAATAAACGTTGAAAAAAAAAATTAAAAAAAAAAATAATAAATAAATAAATAAATAGCAATCCTAAAATTCATATGGAACCACAAAAGGCCCCGAATAGCCAAAGGAATTTTGAAGAAGAAGACCAAAGCAGGAGGCATCACAATCCCAGACTTTAGCCTCTACTACAAAGCTGTCATCATCAAGACAGCATGGTATTGGCACAAAAACAGACACATAGACCAATGGAATAGAATAGAAACCCCAGAACTAAACCCACAAACGTATGGCCAAATAATCTTTGACAAAGCAGGAAAGAACATCCAATGGAAAAAAGACAGTCTCTTTAACAAATGGTGCCGGGAGAACTGGACAGCAACATGCAGAAGGTTGAAACTAGACCACTTTCTCACACCATTCACAAAAATAAACTCAAAATGGATAAAGGACCTGAATGTGAGACAGGAAACCATCAAAACCCTAGAGGAGAAAGCAGGAAAAGACCTCTCTGACCTCAGCCGTAGCAATCTCTTACTCAACACATCCCCAAAGGCAAGGGAATTAAAAGCAAAAATGAATTACTGGGACCTCATGAAGATAAAAAGCTTCTGCACAGCAAAGGAAACAACCAACAAAACTAAAAGGCAACCAACGGAATGGGAAAAGATATTTGCAAATGACATATCAGATAAAGGGCTAGTATCCAAAATCTATAAAGAGCTCACCAAACTCCACACCCGAAAAACAAATAACCCAGTGAAGAAATGGGCAGAAAACATGAATAGACATTTCTCTAAAGAAGACATCCAGATGGCCAACAGGCACATGAAAAGATGCTCAACGTCGCTCCTTATCAGGGAAATACAAATCAAAACCACACTCAGATATCACCTCACACCAGTCAGAGTGGCCAAAATGAACAAATCAGGAGACTATAGATGCTGGGGAGGATGTGGAGAAACGGGAACCCTCTTGCACTGTTGGTGGGAATGCAAATTGGTGCAGCCACTCTGGAAAACAGTGTGGAGGTTCCTCAGAAAACTAAAAATAGACCTACCCTATGACCCAGCAATAGCACTGCTAGGAATATACCCAAGGGATACAGGAGTACTGATGCATAGGGGCACTTGTACCCCAATGTTTATAGCAGCACTCTCAACAATAGCCAAATTATGGAAAGAGCCTAAATGTCCATCAACTGATGAATGGATAAAGAAATTGTGGTTTATATACGCAATGGAGTACTACATGGCAATGAGTAAGAACGAAATATGGCCCTTTGTAGCAACGTGGATGGAACTGGAGAGTGTGATGCTAAGTGAAAAAAGCCATACAGAGAAAGACAGAGACCATATGTTTTCACTCTTATGTGGATCCTGAGAAACTTAACAGAAGACAATGGGGGAGGGGAAGGAAAAAAAAAAAAAAAGAGGTTAGAGTGGGAGAGAGCCAAAGCATAAGAGACTCTTAAAAACTGAGAACAAACTGAGGGTTGATGGGGGGTGGGAGGGAGGGGAGGGTGGGTGATGGGTATTGAGGAGGGCACCTTTTGGGATGAGCACTGGGTGTTGTATGGAAACCAATTTGACAATAAATTTCATATTAAAAAAATAAATAAGTAAATAAAGATCAAAATTTTAAAAAATAAAAAAAATAAAAAATAGGGAAAACACACCAAAAGCCAAGTGTTCCTCAGAAAGTCTCTCTCTAGCTGTCTCCCAGGTGTGGGTTTTGTGTGGTTTTTAGAGAGTTCTGGCTGCTTTTATCAGCAGCACCCTCATCTCCATCTCTGGGGGTTACCTTCTGACCGAGTAGGACAAGCATGTGAGCACATATGACGTTCAGCCCTTTTCCGGACCAGCACACTAAGCAAGAGCCGGCAGGAGGCTCTGCTAACTGGGCCCAAAGCACACCTGGGGTCCCTGGGGTCTCACCACCTCACCTGTCACCATTCTGGTCAGTGAGGGGCCCAGGGCTCCTATCCCTCCCAGGAAAGGCTGGTGCTAGTCTGGACCTGATGGATAGAGCCCCAAGTTAGGCCTCAGGATGGCGAAGTTTCAGGTTCCCCAAAATATCTTCAGACCTCTGGAAAGTTTGAAACCACAGGGGATAAAAATGGGCTTCCCTCCACCTCACAAAAAATTCTGGAACGTAGGGAGAAATGAAAATACATAAAGGTTCGTTAACTCCCCCATGATTGTTTTAAGTTTTCAAATTTCCGAACACAGAAAACACATGCAATCTATAGCTTGCACATTTCTTCCCTGGGCATCCCTAGCTAGCCCCGACCATTATGCTGTGAGGCTCCCAGATTCTTGCGGTCATATGTAGAAGACCGAGGCAAGGAGATGTCAGTGCTGGGACTCCAACACAGGTGCTGCTGTCTCTGCACCTTAATCAGAAGTTACCTCCCTTAATCTTTTAATAAGGAAGCATTTCTATGAGCGCTGTCTCTGCTCCAATGTAACTCCCAAGAGAACCTCATGGACTCCCTTCTTTCCTACTGCAAAATCATTCTCTCTTACAAGCTTCTGAGCAGGCAGGGTAATCTGCCCCTGAATAGAACCCTAAGTAGGAAAAGTGGAAGTTGCCTCTTCTCCAAATTTTAGATCAGAACTCCATAAGGAGTGGAAAACAGCATGGCGGTTCCTCAGAAAATTAAACACAGACTGCTTTATGATCCGGCAATACCGCTTCCTGGCGGGAACGAGACACAGGTATTCTCACACACATGCTCAGAGTAGCATTGTTTACAATAGCCAAATCATCCATCCGGGGGTGAATGGGTGCACCAAAGTGGTCTCTCTACGCAATGGAATATTATTCAGCCTTAAAAAAGGAAGGATATTCTGACACACGCTGCAACATGGATGAACCTTGAAGACATTACGCTAAGTGAAATAAGCCAGTCATAAAAGGACACGTGCTGCATGTTTCCACTTAAATGAGGTACCTAGAGTAGTCAAATTCATAGAAACCGAAAGTAGAATGGGGGTTGCCAGAGGCTGGGGGAAGAGGTATGGGAGTTGGGGCTCAAGGGGGCAGAGTTTCAGTTTGGGAAAATGAACAATTTCTGGAGCTGGGCGGTAGTGATGGTTGCACAATATGGATACACCGAACTGTATACCTAAAAGTGGCTAAGATGGTAAATTTTATGTTATACATAGTTTACCATAATTTTTAGTGTTTATTTATTTTGAGAGAGAGAAAGCGTGTGTGCGCAAGTGGGGGAGGGGCAGAGAGAGAGAGAGAATCCCAAGCAGGCTCCACAATGTCAGCACGGAGCCCAACACGGGGCTCGATCCCAGGAACCGTGAGATCATGACCTGAGTTGATATCAAGAGTCAAACGCTTAACTGACTGAGCCACCCAGGTGCCCCTTACCATAATAATTTTTTTTTTTTAGGAATAGAATTTAGTGATTCATCACTTATATATAACACACAGTGCTCATCCCAATAAGTGCCCTCCTTAATGTCCCTCACCCATTTAGCTCATCCCACCCCCCAACACCCCTCCAGACCATAATAATTTTTTATAAAGTCCATAAAGGGAAGCTACTTGGGAGCAAGACAGTCCTCTGGTGAAATATCGGACGCGCTGCTCCCCTGGAGAAAGAAGGTGGACCCAAGCTTCTGCGTCCTTGTCTTATACTGTTCAGCTCACTCTTTAGGAATTTTAATGATCTGACACCACAGGGAGTTTTACACTAAAATCTTCCTGTGGCATAGTTTTTACAAGCTATTTGGCGGGGGGAAGAGTGTAGAGGCAGATAACAGTAATAGACACCTTATTCATCACTTATAAAAATATTCGTAACTAAAAATTTTTAGAAGGGAAAAATATTCATTTTCCCCTTGTTTTTCCTTTTTTTCCCAGGCCTTCATCTCTCTAATTTCTTTTCCACTACACATTTGCTCTTTGATTTCTGGCAGTTCAGTTCCCTTTTCTGTTTCAGGTTCCTGGTCTACATACGGAAAAAAGGTAGTAGGTTGTATGTCCTCTCCTCACTTGGCAGAGACCGTTGTAAGGATCCTGGGAGTCTGGGAAGCGGGAACTATGTTAAAGTATAAAGGTATTGTTGTTCTTCTTATTATTAAGAACCGCCTCGGGGCGCCTGGGTGGCGCAGTCGGTTAAGCGTCCAACTTCAGCCAGGTCACGATCTCGCGGTCTGTGAGTTCGAGCCCTGCGTCGGGCTCTGGGCTGATGGCTCAGAGCCTGGAGCCTGTTTCCGATTCTGTGTCTCCCTCTCTCTCTGCCCCTCCCCCGTTCATGCTCTGTCTCTCTCTGTCCCAAAAATAAATAAACGTTGGAAAAAAAAAAAAAAAAAAAAAAGAACCGCCTCTGGGAGATGCTGATTCCACAGAGGAGACTCGCCCTAAATAAGGCCGGGCCTGAGAGGAAAGAATTCCATGCAGCTCGTTCGACTGATGACTCCAATCAGGCCGCGGCCGGCTGCAGCTCCCTGTTGCTTCCCATGTGCCTGGCACAGCCCTGCAATCTTGGGTCATTTGTGGGGCAGGGAAGTACGGTGGCCAGTAGAGCTGTACCTCCATGCATTGTAGAGTGATGAGCTCCCCATAGCAGGCAGGAGTATTCAAACAGAGTACAGCTAATCACCTCATGGGGATTCCTGCTTTGGGTAAGAGATTGGAATTCTGAGGTATCTTCCAATCCTAAGAATTCACTGATTTCTTTATTGCTACATTAGAGAGCAATTCATCTAGAATCCGACATGGGCTCTATCCTTTTCCAGGCTGTGTGACTGGGCCACCGGCACATTTCTAACCTCTCCAAGCTCAAGGATCTCATACTGTTTTAGAAGCTGCCTGCTGCTCCTGTTGTGAGGAGCCCAGGAAATACTACATGAACAAGTGTTATTTTTTATTGCCTACTGGAAGAGCAGTGCTGCTGTTATTGTTATTTCTGCCCTCAGAGGACGATGTCACCTAGGCCAGCACCACCAAAGTCTGGACTAGCCTCTGAGAGACTTGGGGGGAAGAAGTCTCATGCTGTGAAGTCAGCATTTTTCCCCCACAAATGGTGACTCCTTAGGTTTGTTTCCTGTAGGTCTCAGTCCTTCTGAGTGACCTTCCGGAAGCATCTCTGGAACCTTGTGAACACTGACTTATTAAAAAAAACGTCCAACTAGGGCTTCATTCCCTAACAGGGTTTCCTTCCACTTGTACACATACCGAAAAAAAAAAAAAGGCTTGCTGAATTAATGAACCACTTCTCTTATCTATTTTTCCTGTTATCTAATTCTGAGGGGAAAGCTGGGAGCTCTGAGGGAGCTGGGAGACTCGGCTCACAACGCCTCCCTCCCACCCCGCTGAGAACAGCCTGGAATCCCTGAGACTGAGGGAGGGACGGAGACCGACCGTTCCTGAGAGACTGCCTCACACCAGCCTCAAGGAGCTGCAGGGACACCGCTCCCACCGAGGGTGAGTCCTTTCCTGGCCTTCCTGGGGACCCTCCGCCCGGGAGGAGAGAGAGGCAGGGAGCTGGGAGGCCAGGAAGGCCAGGAGGAGCAGGGCGGAAGGAAGAGAAGGCCGAGTGATCTCTGACTCTCAGGTTTGGGCAGAGGGGAGGTGCGGGGATAGGGGCAGGGAGAAGACCTGCCAGTGAGGATGGGCAAGAGGCTCTCAGACCTTTGAGGACAGGAAGAAAGGATGAGATTCTTG
The DNA here is from genome assembly GCF_016509475.1 of Prionailurus bengalensis. Lineage (NCBI taxonomy): Eukaryota > Metazoa > Chordata > Mammalia > Carnivora > Felidae > Prionailurus > Prionailurus bengalensis. The sequence continues at coordinate 52,864,618 of NC_057344.1, forward strand.
GCAGACCAAACCGCAGATACAAGGCTTCCTTTCCCACTTCTTCCCTGTGCTACATTTTCTCTCTGTTTCCCTTTCTCCCAACTTGGTAGCGTGTAGTGTCTCTATTTCCGGGTTCAGCCTCCTACTCCAACAATCAGAAATTGGTGGGGATGGTCAGTCTCTCAGTAAAAAGTAAATAAATACATACCACACAAAAATGCAAACGGATCTGACCAGGTGCCCCTGGGCCCGCTTGTCTTTGCTCGGTCCAACACAGTCAGATCCATGCCTTTCCCCTGGGCCCACGCTGTTGATGCTCAGTCTTGAGAACCCCTTGAGAAAACCCTTCCTGACCCCTGTCAGACCAGCCCGGTAGGCTCTCAGGCCAGAAAGTCTCAGCCGTGTTTCCTATGGCTTCATTAGTGAATTAGCGAATAGGCCTCAGGGCCCTCGGGATCTGATACTTTTCTTTGCCTATTTACAGGCCAAGGGTCAGCCAGGCTAGGTGTAGGGTTTAATTTTTCATTTATTCTGGAGCCAGACATGTGATGGGAAGGAGGAGTGGAGGTGGGTTTTGCAGGTGCACTGCAATGATTGTGGTTTTCTTCCCCAAGCCCACTGCGTGCTTTGAAGAGCTTGGTTGCATATGCTTTTGCATACAAGACAAAATGACCTTCCCTTTCTATAAATCCTGAGATTGGGCAAATGAGCTTTGAATCTTATTTGTAGCTGAGAAAAGAGCCGAGTCCAAAAGGAGAGACACAGGTGAAGAAAGGGGGGCAGCTCTGAGAAAACACAGGTGGAAAGTGAGAAGATCCTGAGTCCAGAGTGAAGCGTTACTTAACAGCTAAGGCTCTGGGAGAGTTTGAAGGCAGCCGGTTTGTCTGAGTTCCTCCCCTTGCCCAAAGGTTGAAAACAGACAAGGGCATATTTTAACCTTGCAGCCTTAGGGAGGACTGGGTGAGCCCTTTCTTGGAATCGGGTAGGATTTAGTGCAGTCTCTTGGTGTCTGTGCACTTATTACAAATACCAGTTCTGCAAAACAGAGAATGGAAAATTATTCCTTCGTGTATGCTTCCCTCTCCCAAAGCCTTGCTGGCTTCCACCAGGATAAATTCAAAAGCTGTCTCAAACTTTATTTTCCCCCTGCCCAGCTCCAGCTTGCCTTGGCCCTCCTCATTTCCCCTGAGTCCCCACACACTCACTCTCCTGCGGATTCACCAAGATGGAGGGAAACTGGAAGGCTTTTAGCTGGGCAGGATTAAGGAAGTGCCAATATCTGAAATGAGGGGAAGCATGACTGTGAAAGTCTGCTAGAATCCCACAACCTATCATCACAAAACTGGCTTGGCTCTTTTATTAGTAGTAGTGATTAAGTGTTTTGTCTCTGTTAGTCTTCTTTGGATAAATGGACCTAGAGTAAAAAGATATTTGAAAGTCCCAATTTATGAAGTTGTTTTTTGTTTTGTTTTGTTTTGTTTTGTTTTTTACAGAACACATTGGAGTTCGTTTTTAGTGATGTAGACATTTCCTCTTTCTTCTGAAGAATTTGTGAAAGTGATTTTTCATTGACGAGTTCAAGGGGCAGGGTGGGACGTTTAGACAGTTTTGTGAGGTTGGTATTGAGGAAATGGGAATAAGTTGCTCTTTATCCCTGCTCTATTTCTCAAGCCCAATAAAATATCCATTTCAAATGACTTTCTAATGCCTAGTTATATTTGCCAAGTGATTTATAGGACGTAAAGTTACAGTTTGCATGTGTAAGTCCAGAGATGTGTTAAGGCTGGGGACAGTAGAGAAGACGGCGTTGAGGGCTGGGGCAGCACAGACACTGAATAAATTCAAACGATCAATCTCCAACTGTCTAAACACAGCACCAAGTGGAGATTCGAGACAATTATCCGAATAATTGCGAGGGGGGAGGCGGGCACTTTCACCTACCTTATCTAGATAAAGGGGCGACACAGGCAAATATTCGTGGCCCTGAAGGCCCTGCCCCGGTTCTCTCCACGATCACGGGAATTGGGGCGATGTTTCTGTAGGTTCTGGGAGCTGAGTCGGGATGGGGCCCAAATGAGAGGTTTTTAGAGAAGTTTAAAAAGGGCTCCCACCGCGCCACTGGGGGGCGAGGGGGGGGGGGGAACGTGCCCCGCGGGACGCTCCGCGGGGCCTGATAAAGCCGCGGAGCAGATCTAAGGTCAATAAACCAAGTGGCGTCAGGCTCTGGCGGAGGGTAGGAAGGGACAGGAGAGAAAAGGGAGCAGGCTTAAGGTTGCCGGAAAAATGAAAAGAACCGAGGACGGCTGAGTTCCAAATCTGGGCGCCAGTGACGAGCGCGCGGGGCCGGAACCCTGGGTCTCAGCGCGGGCGCGCAGCCGGGGAAAAGGAGCCGGCCAGGCGGACTGGGTGGGGTCCCCGCGGCGCGGCCCAGCGAGAATAGCGACGACCTTAAAAGTGTCCCCGGGGAGGCCTTAGTGGGACGAGTCTGGGGCGAACAGTCCTAACCCCGTGGAGAGTTTGGTGAAGGAAACGAAAAGTAATTTTTTTTTAATTTAAGGGAGGAAGGGGCGATGGAGATTCCCAAATAATGGGAACACTCAATAAAGCTTCAGGGACCCCTCAAAGAGGCAGAGAAATGCCCCTAAAGTGGGGGGGGGGGGGAGGAAGAAGACCGTATTAATTAGTGATCAATATTAATCCCTTTTGGGTGGAGCTTAAAAGTTTACAAATTCACTTCACATCGAGGTGTTGTTTCTCCCACACCTTACATGACGGGAAGAAAGATTGGGAGCAGTTACTCTGCCCAAAGTTACATCGCCTGGGTGCACCGCAAAGGGGCTCGAACCCTTTGCCAAACAACTCCTCATCAGGAGCGATCTTCCCGGGAACAAGCCCCGTGAGAAGCACGCAGCCCTCGCGGAAACCCGGGCAATGGAAACCCGAAGGGACGCTGGTCTCCCGTAGGCTGGGTTAACGACCCGAGTCCCTGGTCCCTCTGGGGGAGCCGCTCGTGCACAGTCCGAGTGGCCAGGTGGGAAAACGAAGCGGTGGTGGTGGAGAGGGCTCCTGCCTGCAGCAACAGGAGGCCCGGAGGAAACCCCGAGCGCGCGACCACACCTTCTAGACCAGCGGATCTTTGCAAAGAAACAACTAGACCGCTTGAGTTCCTGGCCACTTTGCAGCGGAACCTCCTCTTATCATTTCTATTCCTGGCGAGGCTGAGGTTAGGTTGGTTTGGACGCATTCAACCATTAGGGCGCCACATAGGCCAGATCACCTCACACGGGTGTCGCTCCGGCGGCCCCCAGCCTCCCGAGCGGGGGTTATGGGCGAGAAAGCCCAGGCCGCAGACAGCAGAGTCCAGGTCGCGGTCAGTCGTGTGACCTCGTGCCGGGGCCTGGTGCTGCTCAGAACGCGTCCCGGATCGCCCTCTCCCAGATCTGAGCTTGGGGAGCTCAGACCCCGGGAATGCTCAACGCACAGATGGACCCGGGAGCCTAGGAGATCCGCCTGCGCGCGCCGTTCCAAGGGCAGGGGCTGGCGCGACCCTGGACCCGCTCGCCCCAACGCCGCTGCCATCAAGGTCTGGGCAGCGACGAGGGGAGCGAAGCCGCATCCTTCCGCTGTCGTTCCAGTCTCTAACGCCCACGTAAGGTCCCGAAACAGGCCAAGAATTACAGTAGGAGTTTTATCAAAACGTGTATTTTTACACGCACACACCCACCCCCAGTTAGGCTGTTCCGCATTTCAACATCCCCCTGCAGATAGACACCTCCTTCCCACCCTAGTCGAGGGCGCAGCGAACCCGACTCCAGTCCGCAAGGCACTGGTTCAATCCTTTCCTTGGCCGGGTTTGGAGGGTTCCTAAGGGACTTGGATGGCACCCGGATCTGGCTCGCGGGCTTAGTGGCTACGGACGCAGAGTTCAGAGTCTCCCTCAGCCGCGTTCAAAGAGCCTTAATATTTCATGCACAGTTCCTGCCGGCGCGGAGGCCGGAAGCAGAGATTTCTCGAAGCTTCGGGACCTGGGACTTGCGGAGAGGCCACCGGATTCCCAGGCCTGGGAAAGCTGAAGTTCTGGGGAAGGGCACTGCCTTTTTATCATTTCTGGCCGCAAACTCGACAGTTCCTCAGCGCCCCTCCTTCTGAGCCTAGAAAAGACTCCTGGCAGACCCTTCCCAAATCACGTTTCGCTAAACCCAGGGTCAGTAGTGGCAATCCTGCGCACAGATGCCCGCCCCAGGGGGCCGGTGTCCAGGCGCCGGGCGCGGCTTTTACCGGGTCGGTGTTTGGCAGGGCGGAGTTTGGAATGGCTGCTGCTTTTTCTTAGATGCCGCGATGTGTCGTTTCTCCCTCATCCACCCTACCCACCGGTCTTAGGGATTTTCTTTATTCGTTTAGTATTGTCTTAGCTTTCCCTGTTTTCTCCTTTCCTTCGTTCATCCCCACCCACCCCCACCTCCCTCTCTGATTCTCGTTCCCCTCCCTCTAATTCAATTCCTGAGTTTCCTTTTCTTGCTTAATCAAAATCTTTCCCCCTTACTTTGTTCTTTATCTATAAAACGTGCTCTTCTTTTTAAACTGCGTGCCTTTCTATTTGCCCGGTCCTTGGCGGCTGCAGACCAGGCTGATCATAGTGACCGCAGGATGCTTCCAGACACACGTCCCACATTTAAAATTTCCCTGTGTCTGGCTTGATCTTTTCTCATCCCAACCATAGACCCTTCCCCCTCGTGATAAATTCGTTTTTATTAATTTGGGTGTACCACTTGCGTGCAGAACTTACTGGATAAAGATGTTTTCTTGGGTGAATCAGAAGCCTTCTGTTGGCGAATTATTTTGATGTCTGGATATTAATCTACACAGTAGCTGTGCCGTTTGTCCTTACGAAATTTCTTGATTTTCCACCTCTAAATAAATAGCATACTATAAAATCATTTTCCAGTGGCTAAGTGGAAGTCTACCAAGATTGATTCACTACAAAACATGATGCAGGGTTTTTTGTTGTTTTTTTTTTTTAATGTTGTAGAAACATTTCCTACTGAGCCAGATGATTTGTCCTGCCACACCATTTATTATGGCTTTTCACTAACTGCAAGATTTAACAGGAAATTGATATGGTATAAATAGATAACTTTTCCTTGTTCACCAGCTAAGACTTTATTTGCTTTCTGTTATATCACAGTACTTCTATCATAATAATGATAGAACAATTAGTCTCTCCTCGTAGATAAATAATGATTTTGAGCATTTATCATTGTTTTATGTAGAATTTGTTGTTAGAGCATACATGAAATTCTTACTTTTTTATAATAGTGTTGATAAATAGTAGATCCTTTTTTGCTTTTAGATAATGACTGGAGACAAAAAAAAATCACTTGTAGGGGAAAAAATCCTTAAGGTTTATTTAAGGAACTTAAAGAAAACTCTAAAGAAACTTTTCCTTAACAAACAGGATCATTAACAGGTAAAAACTTGACCATGGAGAATTAGGAAGGGAGGTCAGAAAGTCAGCTATGTTTCCTCTGCAACGATGCAAGAACAACAAAAATTAGGAAAGGTACAGCCTTCCTGGTCTCATGCAGCAGTCGCTGTGCAAAAGCATCTCTCTGGTATTAAGGGGAGGGAGGGTGTTATCGTCAAAGTGTCTCCAGCTTCTCAGAAGTTGACAAGAAGAATCTATGAGTTACTGTCTTAGAACTGCTCCCCAGAATTCAGCAAATAGTAACTACCGACCACTTCAGTAGTTACTTAAATGCTATAGGGGGAGGGAGTGAAGGATTTAGGGTCCTGAGCAAGTTCTGAGAAGAGGCGCTACGTGGAAACAGCCTTGGGGCCCCAGGATTTGTTAGCAGCTCTCTGCTCTCCCTTGCCTTCTAGATTCCCCAGGCTTCTCGGGGCTGCCTTAGAAAGCTCTCACCAGAGTGGCCGCCCGGGTTTGCTCCAGCCATGATAACGGAGGGGCTTGCTATCTAATCTGGACAGCAGCATGAACAATCCATTAGACCTCAGCATTTATCCGGGGCGGGGGTGGAGGGAGGGATGCGGTCTGGCTGCCCCACCCGGTTCTGGGAGGCTTTGAGCTAACCCATTGGCGACAGGAGGGATTAATGAAATAGAGAATTTTGTGTGGACTCAAAACTGACCACTGAATAATATGCTTGCTGATGCTGGTAAATTATAACTCTACCCATTGTCAGTGTAAGGACGAACTAGAATCCCTTTGGGTTTGGCAGATCACATTTCCTTTTAAGAAGTTCAGAATATTTTTACGTTATCTCATTCAAACTCCACACCAGTCAAAGGGCACTGTAAGAATCCAATAATCACCAATATTCCTTGGGACTTGGGAGGCTTAAATCCATCCACCTTTCTTTCGGTCATTCATTCAGCAAACATTTACAAAGCTTTTCTCTGCACCAGGCATTGTGCCTTGTACTGACAGGTTAAATTATTTGCCCAAGATGAGAACTTCACTGGTGACCGGGGTGGGACCCTAAATCAACTATTCCAGTCCCGTGACTGCTCACTTCTTTACTCCAACACATACAAATCAGAGACGTCGGGAGCTAGAAGGGCCCCAGAGGTTATCTGGTTCAGCCTTCCATTCAGTGCAGGAATCCCCTCCCCAGAAGGCCAGCAACAGTCTCTACCCTCTACTGGTGCAGTGACAATCGCTCCTGCCTAAGCTTTCCACTTGAATGTGGCTCATAGGACTGGCAGGTCTTTCCCTGGGAGAAGACCACCTCTGCTTGCCCATACCTAAGCTCAGGGTGCTAAGTCCCTTATGCTGCTGTGACCCACAATACCCCCACCAACCCAGCTGTGTCACTTCCCCTTCAGACTTCTCTTGGAAAGGGAGATCCCGGGTGCTGGACAGGAACCCCCGTGAAACTTTAAGGCTCTATGGGTCTTAGTCAATCCTCATTTGCCCACAGAGGGTATTTGCTGGCAGAAGAAACACTATAGGCAGTAGCCAAAGAATCACAAGAGCTTGGATTCTAGTCCCAATGCAACTCCCCACAAACTGGGTGACCTCAGGCAAGTTATTTCTCTTCTATTTCTGGCATATCCTAGAAATAAGATGTATGAATGTGCTTCTTAATAGATGAGTGTCACCTTCTTCACAGATAAATTTTCCCTTCATAGATAATCTGAGATTATTCTCATTTACTGGTTAAAACCTTAAAAGCTACAAAAGGCGACTTCTGGGCAGTGAACTCATGACAAAGAACATTCTGGAGACTTTAGATTTGCCGAGATACTACATTCAAATTTGGTCAGTGGTAAGAGTTTGGACTCCGATGTGATAATAATGTGATTTGAATCCCATCTGTACTACTTACTGGCTATGTTATTTTGGGAAACTTTCTTAACATTTTTGTGCTTCAGTTTCTTATATTTTGAAGTGGTTACAAACTTTAGAGGACAGACAGGACCTCTCACCAGTCCCTGAAATAATCTCCAAAGTGTGATTCATTCAGTTTGGCATCAATGTTCCCCTTGGTTTCATTTGGCATTTTGTTTTGTTTCTTACCTGTGGCTCCAGAAATTAAATTTGCCTAACAAGGGATGGAAATTTACCTGACACTTTGTCAGATCTATTTTTGAGTTATCTTACCCAAAATTGAGTGCTGCTGGTGGTAGTAGGAATTTTGGATGCAAAAATTCTAGAAAGCAACATTGCAGTATGGATGCAAAACCCTACTAGTGTTCATATTCTTTGACTCACTTTTTCCAGTAATAGAAATTTACCCCAAGGAAATAGTCAGAGGTTTACAAGGTGCTTTCCTTACCAAAATTTATGTCAATTTGACAAGGACACATCAAACTTCTATTTATAACAGTGAAAAGTAGAAAATAACATGAACTCTGAACAGTAAGAATTTATGTACATAAACAGTGCAATGTATGTAGCCATCATATTGTTTCCTTGAAATATTTAATGACCTAGAAATGTCTCATATTTTTAAAAAATAAAAAGTAGATTGCAAAATCACTCTATTCAGTGTGAAACTGGTGGAGAGAGTTTGGGGAAGGGAGAACACTAATGTTCTCAGGGGTTCTTTCTGGGCGGTGTGATTAGGACAGATTTTCTTTTTCTTGATATACTTTCCTGTATTTTCCAAATGAACTACAAGGAGTTCCTGTCTCTTTGAAATTAGAAAATGAGATGTTTTGAGAGGGGTGGGGAAGATTGACCAGATCCAAGATCTGTTTCTTCCTCAGATTTCATGACTATTGTGCTTCTGATAAAAGCTTATCCATTTTAGAGAATTCAGCTTTAGACTTCCTAAAACTCCAAGAATAGCCCTGGACTCTTGATTCCTGGCTAAATACATTTACAATTGGTGGGAGTGAGTTTTCCACAAAGAGGTCCCCTCATGTCCCTTTCGAAATGTTTTCACAGTTGTCTCAGAATTTCACTTGTAACCTTGAGTGTTTCTGAAATTGAAAACAAGTCTAAGTTCTTGTAACTTTTCCTCTTCTCAAAACTCCCTTTGCTGACAGAAGGATGTGCTGGAATGTAAGGCCAGGTGCTGGTCCAGCTGCAAATAAAAGCTGATTATTCAGACTAGGGAGAAGAGGAGGAGAGCTTGGACAGGGGAGGGAAGACAGACATTTAGTGGTGGCCCAAAAGCTGGAGAGGGTGTTCAAAAGAAAAGACCTTTGTGAAAGCAAGAAAGTTAATCACTAAGAATGGGACTGAAGATCAAATGAATTACAAGACAAGTATTAATGAATGTCAGGTGCCATTATTGAAACTGAAATCATTTTAATTTGTACATAAATAAGTAGCAGTTTATAAAGATGAAGGTTGCTTCCCCCCCCCTTTATAAGCAGGTGTGAGATGGGGTGAGGGAGAGAATGGTAACAAAAAGAAACAAAATCCCACCATAAAATTATGGAGGCTTCAGGAGCCTGGCTGGCTCTGTGGCTGGAGCATGTGATGCTTGAACTCCAAGTTGTAAGTTCGAGCCCCACATTGGATACAGAGATTACTTAAAGATAAAATCTTTAAAAAAATTTTTTTAATGTTTATTTATTTTTGAGACAGAGAGAGACAGAGCATGAACGGGGGAGGGTCGGAGAGAGGGAGACACAGAATCTGAAACAGGCTCCAGGCTCTGAGCTGTCAGCACAGAGCCCAACACGGGGCTCGAACTCACAGACCGCGAAATCATGACCTGAGCCAAAGTCGGCTGCTTAACCGACTGAGCCACCCAGGCACCCCAAGATAAAATCTTTAAAAAAAAAACAACGTTAAAACTTAAGGAAGCTTCAAAAACCTTTGCACTGAAATTTTTAACTTAATGTGTAACTCATTTGGTCATGAGAAGGTAAAAGTAACATCAAACTAAAGATCAGTTTCATCACTGTTAATTAGCAAATAAACATTTAGCAGATAAAAACTTGTAGTCTGAGTACCTAGGAAGTATAGACTTACAATACCACTCTTATTCTCGTTCTCTGTGCTCTATACTTTTTTTTTTTTAACTTTGAGGTCAGCCTTTGTCTATTTGGTTGGTTGGTTGGTTGGTTGGTTGACTGTTTGGCAGTAGGAAATATGAATAGAATTTTGATAGAACCACAGAATTTTAGTTTTTGTAGAATTAGTTTTGTTGACTGTTCATCTCTGACCTTCTCCACTACAAGGTAAGCAGGACCCAGTCAAGCAACATATTTATCGTCATGCCACATTTGCTAGCCCCCTAGCACTGTACAGACATGGTGGGAGTGCTGTCTTGAAGAATAATTCTCACAGGGCTGTGTTCCAGACACTTTTGCTGACTTCTTTACAACAACAATTCTCAGCAACAACTGCTTTCTCTGCACACATCTCTCTAGGGAATTAAACCCAAAGCCTTGGGCAGACTGTAAGTACTTCTCACATGGCCAGGGTGAACCCCAAAGCAAGGGGTCTGAGACACAAGGAGAACCAGAGCTGGAAAGGGTGCATATTTTCAAAGGCTTCAGAAAATGCTTTATTTTCTATTAGCTGGGAATTCCTAGGTTTGTGGGCCAGTAAGATATTAACTGATTTTCTTATCAATATGTCATTTAGCATTCCCAGAAATTTCTCATCAGGCACAGGTTTCTTTTGAACACTCAATCTTTATATAATCTTTGTATAAAGATTATATAATCTATTTATATAATTTTTAAATAAATTTCAATATGTAATCCAAATAGAACAAGAGAGGTCAAACAATCCTTCCCTTGGCTCTGCTACAAACTGATTAACCAAATGGTACCTCAAATGGTCCTCTCATCTCTAAATTGGGGCCAATGAATAACATTTATCAAAGTGCTTTCACATGTATGTCACATTTGATCTTCACATTTTATTGCTCTTTGGAGTAATCAGTGTATTACTGGAGTATTGTGCCCGTTTTATAGATGAGGAAACTGAGACTCAGAAGTGTTGCATTGCCAAAGGTCACACCATTAATAAGTAACAGAATACGACTCAGAATGCCCTGCTCTAACTACCAAGTGCTGCCTTCCCCACCCACCAGGGATATGCCAAGGATTCATGAGATAGTCTATACGAACCGATTTTTAATTGCTCTAATAGGTATTATCAGGGTCCCTTAATTTCCTCCTTTGAAAATCATGGAATCAAGGGCTCTAAGACCAGCAAAGCTCTTAGAGCTGATCTAGCACCGCCCCCCCCCACCATCTTCCTTCTGCAGGTGAGGCCCAAGGAGGTTAAGTGATTTGCCAAAGGTCATCTCATGAGTTAGTGGAAAATGACCACTGTGATTTTTAAAAATTAGTTTAAAAAAACTGCCTACCAAGCCCATTTTTATGGCTTATTTTAAGCAAGTTAATAAGTATACCAGACATAGCTTTAAACCCAACTGAGTAAATGCTGACACTAGTTTATAGATTTAGCAGATAAGTAGCAATAAGGAATTATTCATCTCTCATTTATCAACCAGCCTCTCCAAGGTGCAAGCTATAAAGTGAAGCAAATAGCACTTTAAGAGCCCCCACACATATGAGATCAAAACAGTGAAAATAAAGTGGTTTACAAAGCCATACTTTTACAATGTGGCTGTGACTGAGGTTTCCTGAAGTGTGAAAAGAGAAAGAAATTTGCACAAATTATTGCATTTCAAAAATAGGAAATTTCTTATACAGAACTCCAGATTCAGTTTCTAGATTTATTCGTTCAGTCACTAATTCATTCTTTTGAGTGTGTATTGAGCACCTACTATGTGCAGGGCATTGTGGGGGATCTGGAGAATTCCTAAATACTATTCCAGACATCAGGGATTTTTTTTAAGTTTAACAAAGTGACAAAATAACATGTATACACACACACACACACACACACACACACACACACACACACTTGAATTTCAGAGTCAGCTGGTATAAAGGGAATGTTTATGTGGAAATAGGAGGAAAGAGGAGACTGCCTGACTGTTGGGGTAGCCACAACAAGGACCACACTGAGGAGGTGGCCTTGCCACAACCTTCTCCCCAACACCATTTCTTTATCATGAGAATGGTGTTGGGAAACATTATGGGATGGGGGGGGGGAGGATAAAAAGAGACGGTGAATTAATGGCCCCAATTGAGAACCACATAAAACAAATCCTGTCTCTTCCATTTAGCTAGGTATTAAATACAAACAAACTGGTGGAGAAGAGAAAGGAGAACTGATAGGGTGCAACAGCAGTTGTAATATTTGTAATACAGTTCTAATGAGTAATATTAACATGATCTGCTTATTTGGGAGGTGAGTGCTAATTAATTCCCACATATTATTCAGAAGGGCTGGCTTATTTTATTATTTTTAATCAATCCCAGTTTGTCAATGGTGAACCTGAAGCCCAAAGTTCAATGTCAATAACAGAGCAATCACCAATCCATTAGTGACTTTGCTCTCAGCTGCCCAGACAAAAGAAGCCGTGAAGCTTCTCTTGCAGCCCCACATTCATAAAATTGAAGCATTTTCAAAACATTGAAAAGAAAACTTGAAAGATATATGCTCAAAACCCTTTATTTTGTAGATGGGGAACCAAGGCTCAGAGAGTTCGAGTGACAAAGAGTGACCATTTAATTTGTGTGAAACTGATTGTGTGCGCTGCTAATAATTACCCAGGACAGCAGGCATAAACTGGAACACGGGATCACCCTATGAAATGATGAGAATCGGAACAACGATAAAGTCCAGAACTCTGCCCATTATGTGCCCTCCAACTTTGCTGTCTTATTTTCTTTATTTGGAAGGCTGGACTATTTATGAGTCCACAGGATATGCAGAAGATATTCAGTCTAGGAATATAATATATAGCGAGTGCCCCTTTTGGCTTGGTTTGTCCTTGGTTTAAGAGGGGCATGGAGTGACTAGAGTTTTGAATGTCTATGATTCCTTGAGACCCTGTGTCACATCCTCATACCCCCACTGGCCCCCCACTGGGGCTGAGCCAGGGTGACTGTTTCCACCTTCCTACAAAGGGCAGGCTGAGCAGTGCTAACCAGGTTCCCAGACTACCCCAGAGCTCAGTGCTGCCTTATCACTAATCTTCTCACCCTGGTGATTGTATCAGGGTGAGGAAAGCTTGGCCTTGGGGTTCAGATTTATAGAGGGGAGATAGCAGTTCCTATAGCAGCATGTTGAAGTAGAAGAACAGGGTATGACCAGGGCCCCAGATCCCCTGCTGCCAGCTTTGCCATGAAATAGCTGTGTGACTCTGAGTAAGTATGTAGACCTTTCAGGGTCCTTGGACCAGAATCTCTGTGATGCCTTGCAACTCCAGCACACTACATCGATATCAGTCAGAGAGAGGCTGTCCTGTGACCAATAACTGAGCCAAAGTTACCTTTGGAGCCTTACATACATGGAGCTCCATACATGGAGCCTTAATTATGCCACCAACAGGTGCACTAGAGCTAAGACGCTAGTGAGGCATCACATGGCATCTCCTGTATGTGCGTTTTTCTGTTCGCACTCAGTGGAAGGGACCACGGCACATGTGTTTCAGCCACATCCCTGATAGTACATCCTCAGTCATAAAGGACAGGGATTTTACACTGTATAAGGACAAGTTGAAACTCCAATTTTCTTAATTTAATTCAACAAACTTCTTAAAACATCAACTACATGCTAGAAACTATGGAAAATACAAAGGCACCAAATATAGGCTTTCTGCCCTCAAGAAGAGTGAAGTTGGGGAGAGAGGCATGCAGAGACAGGCAGGCACGTGGAGATATTACACTGAAATACAACGTGTTAAAAGGCTGTGAAACCAGAGGGAGAAAAGGGATTGATTCTGGGAATGGGGGGTTAAAATATATTTTTAAAAAATTAAAGGAAGATACATAAGAAGTAAGCCCTTGCTTTCCCCCTTTTATATCCCTCCTGGTACCAATGCCTTGTTCATAGCGGTAGTGTTTGGATTGTGAAAGCAAACTACTTGCCTATAAATCTCGGCTGTCACCTATCAAGCTGGGTGAGTTACTTAATAGCTTTGTGCCTCAGTTTCTTCATCTGTAAAATGGAAACAGAGTGATTGTGTGGCTAAATGAGCTAATCTATCCATGCAACATACTTGGCAGCATGCCTGGCGTATAGTAAGTGCCCAGTGTTAGCTGTTCCTCAATAAATGTTTGTCTAGTAAATGGATTGAAGTTTTCATCTGCAGTCCAAGTCTTTTATCATACACACTCAGTCGGGCCTCATATTTTGGGTTCCTCGCTGAACACACTCATTATCTGCGGCTAAGATTAGGTTCAGACTTAGAGGCCTGGCATTCCCGCCCTTCCACTGTGCAGGACCAGGAATGAACCTCTTGGTATCAGATCTTTGGGGGGCACAGAATGGCACGATTTGGTGCTATCCACTTGGGGACCCCCCCACCAAGTTACAAACGTTGACGTAAGAAGGTGTCCATTCTCTTCATCTGATAGGAAATTAAAGCTTAGACAAGTTAAGTGATTTGCCTGGGGTCCTGCCACTCGCTGGGTGGAAGTGTCCGGGATTAGAACCCAAGACTTCTGACGCCCAGATCAACGAGCGTCCACCATTGGCTGCCCAGATCCTGCCCCTCCTGGCTTAAGTTGCATTCTCCAATAAGTGTCTTGAGCCACGCCAACATCCACTCTCTCTACTGAGCCCCCGAGAAAAGACTGCCTTTTTTTTTTTTTTTTTGGTTCTTAAGTCTCATCGAACGCAGAAGTAGGGCCCTTTACCTGTCAGGGCTAGCCCGTGCTCCAAGTGGGGAAAACAACAGCGTGTACCCCTCAGCGCTAGGAGTTAAGTTGTCTCCGGTATTGCCTTACTCCTTTCATCCTTATGAAGTAAAGCGCTTTGCAGGTTACGTTCACGGTTCTCACGTTAGTGTCACCAACAGAGAAGGTGGCCTTGGGGGCTTTCGCTAGAAAGGCAGAGGAGCTAAGGCACCCTGCCCGTGTTCTGCAGCCCGTCAGGCGCTCCCACATCGGCCGGGCAGGCCTTCTTCTCGTTCCGAAAGGGCAGTGGGAAGAAAAAGAGGCAAAGCAAGGTGGGAGAAGGAGGAACTGGGAGGAATTAGGAGGGCGGCGCGAGAATGAACTCAGCTCCAGTGTATCCCAAAGGAGCAAGTAAAATGCCTTTGCTGTTGGAAACGAATGCTTGCTCAATCAGAAAGTAAGCGTACAAAAATGGGGGAAATGCCACGTGGGGCATCACCAACTTTACCCGTAGGTGTACTTTATCTACTTATCGATAACTGTATACGTTTCTGAAGAACACGAATGGAATAGTCGCCGGTGTCCCGGCTTTTCTCACGCCCCGCGTGGCTGCCGTGAAACTCCTTCTAAACTGTGCTGCACGTGAGATTGGCGGCGGCGGCCGAGTCCCGCCTCGCAGGGCGCGGCCCCTTCGCTCGGGAAAGCCGCTCCTCTCCCCGAGCAGCGCCGGCGGACACCGCGGCCCGGGACGCCCGCGCCGGCCTCGCCGGGGTAGGAGCGGAGGTCCCGGCAGCGGCCGAGCGGGAGAGAGAGGAGGGGCCCCCAGGGGAGGTGTGCGGCCGCGGCCCCGAGGGCAGGGGTGCGGGGGGCGGGAAGCGCGGCGGCCGCGGGGAGGAAGCGGGCCCCGCGCTTCGGGCGCCAGGCCCCGGAGACGCTTCCGCACCCGTCGCCCCCTCTGCGGAGCCGGGCCGGGGCGCGCCGGAGGGGCGGGCGCGGCCGGCCGGGGGCTGACCCCGAGCGCCGCCGAGTCTGCGGCCGCCGGCCGCGCCGCGCTCGCCTCCTGCCGCCTCGGGTTACGCGGCGGCCGTCAGCGCGCACCTCATCAATAAGCCCTGACAGGCCGCCGGCTCCGCAGCCATCCATCACGCGGGCTCGGCGCGGGCTGCGCGGGCGGAGGCGCAAGGGCACCCGCGCGGGGGGCGGGCGCGGGGGGGTGGGGGCCGGGAGCCGGCGGCCCCCCCCGGAAGAGCCAGACCCGGGATGGGCCGGTGTTCACCGAGAGGCCGGGCGATTTCGTGCAAGCCCCAAACAGACCCGCGTGGTCGCGGGAAGCATTTGTCTATCAATCAACAAATATTTGACGTTAGTCCACCCCTTAATCCTAGTTGTCTTTTTAGGATGTGTTCATTTGTTTTTAAAGAGCTGTAAGGGAGCTTAGAAATGATGTAGCACAACCTGTCCATTTCACAGATGAGGAAACTGAGAACCAGGTGGGGGGTGTGGGAGGCTGGACATGCGGGAGGTCACACGACCGGGTGATGGTAGAAACTAGAGCCCACATCGCCTGACCCGGACTCCCAGCCCAGGCGCCTCCGGCCACAGTGGAACTCTGCAGGAGCCATGACCCGTATGCATGTGTGGCTTCCAATGTATGAAATGGGGGAAGTCGTGCATGTTCTGAGTTTCGTCTGCCTGTCAGTGCAGGAACTATGCAGGGTCCTCACAATCCCTGCTCCCAAGCGAGGCCACCGCATCCCTAGGTCCGCAAAGAGAATAGTTAATGAGGCAAAAGTATGGGGAGTGGGAGACACCTACACATACAAATAATATAGTTCCTTGAATCCATTTACTTCCTCCTCCCACCTACCCTTCCCCGCCCCCCCGTCCCCCGCCCGCCGCAAGGAGTTTACATGGTTTCTCTTCATGCATTCGTCTATTTCCAGAACTTTCTCCCCGTTGCCTGTTTGCTGTACTCTTTCTCACTGATCTGAATAGTTTGAGTGTAGAGACTTCGTTGTGTTCCTCCTTATATCTCTCCAAAGTTTGCAGGGTGCCTGGCACATAGTATGTATTCAATAAATGTTTGATCTATGAATTTCAACACTTGTAAGAGAATTTAAATAATTCCAGTTCAGAAGACATCAAGGCTGAAAGAACTATCAGATCATGGTGTTCCTTTCATAAGAGGAAGACTGGTCCACAACCCTGTCCTTGATTTACCTAAGGCTTCCCAGGGGGTAAAGTCGATGATGCTCGGTGGTTCCCAGGGTTTCCTTCCTTTTTTTTCATTGCCTGCCATCATGCTCTCCTAGTTGTGATTCCTGCGCCCTTTTCACTTCTTTCCTTGCCTTCCCACCTTTTGGTTCTTCCACTGATTAATTAGCAAGCTCTCCAAGGATGGGGATTAGAGTAACAGGGAAATCCACAAAACCAACCTGTTTGCTCTGGTTCTAATAGGAAACAAAATATTTTGTGGGGTTTTGTTCTGTTTTTCTATATTATGGTGTTATGATGGTATTGTTGGTTTTTTAATTCAAGTGAAAAGGATAAGATTAAAGCCCATGGCAATGGGTGTCTGTTAACCTTAACATTATTCATTTTCCCTCCTTGACCACAGTGCTTTGACTGTAGTTGGAAACAAGGATATTATCCACAGCTCTGGGAAAGGATAGAAATCAATACACACACTTTTATTGAGCAGGAAATGTAGCAGAGGCGTTCTATGGCCGAGGTAATCAGTGGCATTTGGGTTCCCCTGTGATGTCCACTAGACTATGATTTCTGTAAATACAGGTACAAAGTGTGGTTTTATCTGGCACCGGGCACTCTTTCTTCCCATTACCATCCACCCGATGGTTGCCAATCCATGTGCACATCATAAACTGCAGCTAAGTGTAATGAAAATTGATGTGAGAGTCAGAGTCAAAACAACTTAACCCGCAGAGCTGTTGTGAGGGTTGACCACAATCATGTGCAGGAAAGGCCGCGGTCCAGCAAATGCTTTCCCTTTAGTCCATTCAGAAATACAGCCCTCCTCTCCGGGGTACACTCAATTTTTCAAGGCCAGGCCTTGGCTTCCTCTTGCCTCGTGGGACTAGCTGGA
The DNA here is from genome assembly GCF_016509475.1 of Prionailurus bengalensis. Taxonomy (NCBI): domain Eukaryota; kingdom Metazoa; phylum Chordata; class Mammalia; order Carnivora; family Felidae; genus Prionailurus; species Prionailurus bengalensis. Next base: position 52,881,887 of record NC_057344.1, read on the forward strand.
GGAAACCCAGTCTGCCTGGGGAGACCGGGTTCTGGTCAGCTGGGTCTCTGCATACTCCACTGCCAGCAGGTTGCCTGGGAAGTGACTTTGAAATTTCTGAGCTTCTGATGACTGGCTCCAGGACTCTTGGGATGAGAAAACAGAATAACCCATCCTCATGCGTCACCCTCCTTGCAGCCCACTGTGAAAACTAGGTGCAAGTGTGGGACATGTAGGAACCAGGCACTGGAACTGCCATAGCATTTCCCGTGGATCTGGAGGAAGGATGAGCAATAGGTAGGACCAGCCTTGGAAACTGGATCCTTTTGAAAGAGATGCAAGGCTTTCTTTTGTATATAAATCACTCTTCTGAAGTGTTTCAGGTGGGAGATGAACATGTACCAGGGATGTGGCGTCTCGCTAAGGACTGGGGATAGCTGCACGCACAGGGATGGGGTGGGGGGGAGGGCAGGGAGAGAGATAAAATAAGGGCTGAAGAATCTTATCCTACCCCAGCCATACTGTTTCCCCCCTGCTTTTCGAGAAAACTAATTTATTGAGATGAAGTTTACTTCCAGTAAATTTATCCTTTTTAGTGTACAGTTCTTTGAGTTTTGACAAACACACAAATGGTGTAACTACTCCCACAATCAAAATATAGAACAGTTCCAGCACTCCCCAAAATTCCCTTCTCCCCTTTTGTAGCCACCTCTTCCTCACCCCCCTGCCCCTGGCAACAACCACTGATCTGTTTTCTGTCCCTATGGTTTTGCCGGTGTGACTGTGCCATATGAATGGATTCATTTAGTCTTTTGAGTCTGGCCTCTTTCGTGCAGCCCCAGTGCCCGAGATTCACTCATGTTGCTGCACGTGTTTGCATCTCATTGTCTTTTGTTCCCGAGTAGTATTCTGTTGTGTGGATACATATCCCTGTATCTATTCCCCAGTTCAGGATCATTTGTGTGATTTCAAGTTTGGATCAGTCATGTATACAACTGTAGGGCTTGAAGGTCCCAGCAATCCTCTTTTACAGATTAAAGACTAACTAACTTAAATTTAGCTGTTCTTATCCTGAAGCATACTGGGAACAATACATCTGCTCAGGAGCCACGTTCAACAAGTTTGGGGTGAGGATGTCAGAGTCCCTAACAATAGTGGCATATGGAGGTGTGGGGTGGGGGAGGAAGAGAGCAGAAAATAAAGAAATGAATGAATAAATATGGCGAGGAATGAGTGTGTGCTAACTACTAAAGCAGGGAGGGGTTGGGGGAGGGGAGAGAGAGGGGAGGAAAATTTAGGGCTTTTGAAGTGGACTAAAGACATTTCTCACATGGTGATTGAGAAATTGATCACTTTTGATTGATGAGGCTCTGTCTTATACTATCTGCTCTCAGCCTTCTGCCTTATCCCCACCACACCCCCCAAGCAGAGTGGGACTTCTCCAGAGACTTTGTAAGGGGTTGGGTGGGAGATTCGTTCCCCTCACCAGGGAAAGGCTCCAGCTCCTCACGTGAGGTGGTAGGAGATGGCCGAGGGAGGATGGGAGGTTAGCAGAGACTCCTGGGGTTAGCTCTGCACCTCCAAGAGTGAAAAGCTCCCCTTCTTCTAGGTGCTGATTAGTCCATTTCACTCAGACCTCTGCTTCTTGCTCTGTCTCCCTGTAGTTTCTTGCCCTGTGGCAATTTGCTGTTTATTAGTGCTTCTGCTGAAGAGGCCCTGGGGCTGTGGAAGAAAGCAAACTTTAAATCTAGAGCACCTGTGTCTTCCAACCAAACTCACAGATACCAAATGAATGGGGGGAGGGGGAGTTGAAACTGGTTGAAAAGACAAGGAATGCCAAGGATCTTCCAGTCTTCATACTCTCTCAGGTCAGAGTATAGTACATACCCTTGGAGGGAAATAGATCGGTGTAGTTATTGGAAGCTGCATGCCTCTGCTTTCCTCCTGCTGTTGCAAGAAACGAATTATTTCCAAACAATGAGTACCTCCAAGCCCAGATGGGTGTTACAAGAATGAACAGAGCACTCTCTATGGGCACCTGCTACAACTGTGGGTTGGTGGCACGTAAAGCCACGTTACTGTCCTTTACAGGGAAGCCCAGGCCTGTCTGGAGTGGGTCCTCACAGGCGTGAAGGACCTCAAGGCCTCCAGCCGCCAGTACCCCCAGCCGCCCCCGCCCCGCCCCCCACCCCTGCCGCTGTTTTCGCACTTGGGCTTCGCGCTTCCTTGACACTTTCCTGTCTCTCGCTCTGCCGCGCCAGGTCGCGGCGCCTGCCTGGGCGTCTTCTCCAACTCCGGGTCACCTCGGGCTCCGTGGCCAGGGGAAGGGTGCAGGGGCTGACGGAGGAGGGGGCAGCCTGTGCGGAAACGCACCCGAGCTGGCGATCGGAACATCACGTCTCTGGTGGCCTCACAAGCCCCCCGCTATGTGCGTCGGGGTCTGACAACTGGCAGCGCTCCAGCCGCTGGTGTCCTCGTCACCACCACTGCCCTCCCTGGCAGCTGGGCGGGGGATGGGAGTGGGGGGCGGGGTAAGCCCTCGACTCCGGATTGACCTCGTCCCTATCTGGTCCCTCTCCTCCGATCGAGCCCTGGCGCTTTCCTTCCCATTTCTCTTGCTGGCTTTTTCTCGAGCTGTCTCTATTTCTGTCGCCAGGTCTCTTGATTCCTATTTCATCTTCTTTCTCTAGATTTGTGCTTTTCTCTCCCATCTTCCCCTCCCTCTTTTCTCTGGTCTCCGTCTTTAATTCCTCTCTGCTCTCTCTGCGAGTCTATTCCCTGCTGTTTTTCCCATAACGCTCCACCATTAATACTCAATATATTTGACTTTTTTATTGTCTGTCTTCCTCTTCTAGAATGTAATCTCCTGGAAACAGAGTTTTCTCTATTTTGTTCCATGCCGAATCCGAGTGCCGGGAAAGTTCCTGGCACAGAGTAGGTGCTCAATGAATATGGAAAGGAGGAAGGGAGGAATGCACGAGTGATCCCGTCCCTCCCTCTCTGGCTTGCTAAGGCCCCTCTCACTCTCAGTTGCTGCCCCCTACTTTTTTTCTGTGCTCCTCTCGGCCTGCCTTCCCTTGTCTACCTCCCCCCCTTCTCTCCTTTCTCCTGTTTCTGACTCTCTCCATAGCCCCCTTCATTTTTTCTGGGTCCTAGTGTCTGCCTGGCTCTCTCCACCTTTTCAGGAGTTGTGGGTCTGGGCCCTCCGTGCTCCGGAGACGGTGCACCCAGCACCCTTGTCTGTCTTTGCTCTTTGTTCCGGGGAGTCCCGAGGCCTCCCTTGCCAATCGCCACGGCCTCAGCGCCTAATCGGGTTCTTCAGTTTAACTCAACTTCCAAAATCCTGACTGCGCTCCGTGCCCGGAAATCCCTTCTTCCTGCAGATTCCGGAGTCCAGGGACTCCGGGGTTTCCCTAGGGGCAGCCTAGATTTGGGCAGATTTGTAGTTGGCCAGGGTGGGGCTGAGCATTGCAGATAAATGCTCTCCAGTAACCCAGACTGTGCTACTCTCTTGGTGTCCAGCCTGGACCTCAGTGAGTTACTTTGTGAACTGGTGGTGACCCTGGGCACCTACTATGTGCCCGGGGACACATTCGCCTTTGAGGGGAGTGCTCCATTCTCCAACTGCCAGCAGCCCTGGGAGATGCCATTGCAATCCCTTTTGTAGTTTTAATCATTCAACAAACATTTATTGAGCAACTACTGTGTGCCAGCCACAGTCGCGGCCCTCATGGAGCTTACCTTCTGGGGTGTGTGTGGGGAGGGCTGTAGTATCACCAACCACAGATAAATGAATTTATAACTCCAGGGAACATAAGGCCTGTGGATAAAGCAAATTAATATTTTATGTATTCCAAGAACATTTATGGAGTTCTTGTTATGGACTCGGTGTTGTCAGCACTGTAGTTTCTAAAAGTCTCTGCCAGGGAGGGAAGGGGGAGGACCCACAAGTGAACATATTGAGGCCCATGTCACCAAGAGAGATCCCAGAGGTGACAGTTTTGGTCCCCAAAGGGTAGAGGCCCTCCCCTCAGCGCAGAGTCTGCAGGCAAGGAGTCTCCATGGAGCTTGGACAGTGGGTACAGGAAGCTCCCGTTTGCTGCTGTTTTCATAAGGTTCTTGGGTGAGGAGGGAGAGAAGGAGCCAGGCTGGGAAGGGGGAAAGGGGTCTGTGCGAAGGCGTCAGCGTGGCCGCAGTGAGTTGAATGATCCGGGATCCGCAGCCTGCTGGCCCAAGTGCCCGGACTTTCGGGCGCCGCAGAGACTGGGTTTCAGTTCTGCCCTCTGCGGCCCCGGGACCTAAGGAGCGCCCTCCCCATTTAAAAAGTCGCTGGCATCCTTCCCGAATTTAATGAAAATGTGGGGCCTCGTTTTTGTTTTTCTTTCTCTTCCCACGGGCTCTTAGGTTATGAGACACGACCTGCTTTGTTTTAAATTGATTTTAATTTTTAAGTGTTGGGCGTATTCATTAAAGCAAATTTAGAAATATTTGAAAAACAAAATGCAGGTTTAAAAAAGTTTCATTATAGACATAAACTCAATATTAACTAGAGTGGAAAAAAGAACTAAGACTCAGGAATCTAGATTCAAGACCTGCTGCGGAGCACACAGTCTTTGCCACCTGGGACAGGTGTCTTAACCTCTCCGGTCTCTGAGTTCCTGTTCCTATGAGACGGTAACACCTTCTCTTCCGCCCTCTCGCTCGTCGATGTTGTTTCCTCAAGAGAAAAAAAAATGAAATCTGGGAGCGTTCTATAATCTTGAAATGACTATAAAATATTAGGAGCTGTGCCAAAAACTCCAATCCTCACAGCCCGAAGCACCAACGAGGCGTTCGCCACGGTCTGTGAGTGACATCGTGGCTTCACTTTGCAACACCGAATAGTATTTTTAAAAACAAGACAGAATCGGAAAGCGTTGCTGCCTTTGCTCCGTTACATCTGCCAGCGGGTGATGATCACTTCCTGGGGTGCAGAGCTCGGTTCCCGGTGGGAGGGGGCAAGGGTCTCTAGGTCCCCGACGCCCTTCCCTCCCCGCCCCTCACAAAGAATTCTAGGTGTGGAACACCGGGCTCTAGGAGAGAAAGAAGGTCTCCGTAGCTTTGCAGCTTAATTCGTTCTGCGTGTTTGCATCAGCGGGAACGGCCCTGCTCCGCAATTTGGTTCTCCCAGCTCCAACCGCTTGTGGGGGCGTGGGTTTGCCCTGGGAGCAAGGTGGGCCACACGAACAAGGCCCGGGAGTCGCAGAGGGAGGAGGAAACGTGTGGACCCGGTGGGGGAATTCGAGGGCCCTGTGGGAACCGGAGCCAGCCTACGTTCAGCGCGGGTCACTTTGCATGTCTTGTCATGAGCCCTGGCGCTCTAGTCCATAAGAAGCCTCTACATCTGGGAGGGATTCGTTATAAAGGGCGAGGGGAGACTCCTGTCGCCCCTCTGGTCCTCTCTCCCTATGGGGGTCTCTTGTTCCAATTAGAAGACTTTGGGGGCCCCGTGTTTCTTCAGACGCGGTTGGTTTTCGGGTGCTGTCCGCGGAGGCTGATGGCCGCAGGTTGCCAAACGGCGTTACTAACCCAAATCTGAGATTGTGGCACCTGAGGTTGCGCTCCGTTTAAAATAAGATGGCTCGGCTCCGGCTAGGAAATCCGGTTACCCCGTGAGGGTAGACCCTCGCTGGTGTCACCGTGAATTCCATCGCCCAGTTTATTAACCCTTTTGTTCAGGGAACTAGAGTTCAGCTTCCTCTGTACACTATGTCCAAACACAACTGTGTCTCTACCAGGGTTTGGACCAGCTCGCGTCCGGGAGACCTTAGTGGAGCAAGAAAATGCAATCTATTCTTGTGTCCTGGGGAGATTAAAAAAATTTCTTTTAATTTACATTATTTTTGAGAAACAGAGTGTGAGCAGGGGAGGGGCAAAGAGAAAGGGAGACTCAATCTGAAGCAGGCTCCAGGCTCCTAGCTGTCAGCACAGAGCCTACTCGGGGCTCAAACCCACGAACCCACGAACAGTGAGATCATGACCTGAGCCCAAGTCGGAGGCTTAACCGACTGAGCCATCCAGGGGCCCCGGGGAGACTTTTTTTTTGTTTGTTTTTAAGAGTGCAGTACATCTAAATAATTCTTATTTGTCAAAAATCTCAGGACTTGACTCTTCATTAGACCCAGGCCCTTAGTAAAAAAAAATTTGCAGTGTCAAATTTTCCCTCTCGACTATGGGAAAGAAAAGAAAAGAGAACGTGAGTGGTGTTGGGCCACCATCCCAGGCCAGCCCAGGGACATGTCCTTAAAAATAGCCAAGACTCCGAACCTCAAAGCACCCCCTCCCCTTCCCAGCGGCCTCCTGAGCGAGAGAGAAGCCTGGGAACTTAGCGGCAGCCGATAAACCTCCTCCAGCCGGCGAGCCAGCGAGGCCTTGAAATGCTCCCCGCTCCTGGCAACGCGCAGCGGCCGGCCGCGGGGGCTCCTGCCTTGTCCTAGAGAGGGGAGAAGGAGGGGGCCGGGCGAAAATGGAGGCAGGGAACGAGGCAAAATGAAACACCCCCAAAGGAACAGACCGCTAGCCAACCACCTTCTGGGCCATCCTTGAGCTGAGCCCTTTGGGGAGAAAATTTGGGGCGCCGGGCCCAGAGAAGAAGGCCACCGGAAAGAGACACAAACTTCTCCATCCCAGGCGCATTCTTAGAATCAAGGAATCTTTCAAGATTCCCAGACCTCAGCCTACCTGAAGAGCGCCAGCGGGGTGGGGGTGGGGGCGTGGGTAAAAGAGCTCTGTCATGTCCCTTGTCAGAAGATTCGCCCCCACCCCGCCCCCACAGCCGTGAATCCGGGGTTCCTAGCAAGCGAGCGCTTAACAAAAGCAGGCTCTTCTATCTAGGGTCTCACAACAGCCACAAAGAGCAGGCAGGGCCTGTTGTGCACCCTTCCTGCCACCCCCCCCCCCCCCCAGGAGGAGACTGAAGGTCCGAGAGGTCTGGTGTGGGGGCAGTGATGTGGGAGGCTCGCCCCTGGGCACCCAGCTAATGTGAAACTCAGCACACATCCTGCGCTGCTGGAAGAAGTCTGCCTAGGAGTGGCCTGCGTCCTTGGCTTTGGTGAGGGCGCTTGGATGGCCACTCCACCAGACGCTAAGCCCCAAGCCCAAGGCTTGTTGCTAAGAAAATTCACTGCCCAGGCCGAAGGTTCGGCGCTGAGGACCGCGTGTGGAAGGCAGCTCTGAGACCTAAGGCATCGCTGGAGCCACAAATCCCCACTGAGAAAAGAAAGGCCAGAACAACTTGCCGCTCGACTAGCCCAGACTTTTAACTCTCCAGAAAGCCCTCGTAGGCCAATGGGGATGTTGTTTCAGACTGCGCTGAGATCGAGCACCCTTTTCCACCATTCGGCTGAATATGCGTGCGCCCGCCGAGTGTCCTCCCCCAAACCGCCTCTCCCCAGCTCCAGCCTCCGGGGTCCTCAGAACACCCTCCCTCTTAAGTTCCTTAGACACCTGGAATCTGCTGCGCCAAGTTCTGCAGAGGCGCTGGCGAGGAGTTGAGGGAAGCTGGAGAAGGGTCTCTAAACACACCGCCCTAAGCTTCCGGGGCTCGAAGGGTCCTGGGCCAGCAGCTCCTAGGGGTGGGACGGTGAGGCGTGGGTGCGTCCAGCCGCAGCGCAGACCTTACGTCGCTCCGCCGGGCGCCTCAGTTTTCTCTCCTAGGCTCCGGCCCCTCCGGACCTCCGAACGTTGAGCTCAGGAAAGAGAACTCCCCGCGCAGCCGCGCTCAGTCCTTCCTCCGGGATTTTCCTGAGAATCCCCACGAGTTGGCCACGATCCCTGTGGGGTTTTCCTTCCAATCAGCCCTGCGTCCTACTCTCGTCCTCAGCGCTCAGGTTGCCCTCGCGCAGGCCAGGAATCCACCACTGATTACCAACAGCTGAAGCTGGCGTAGCCCCCTACCCTTCCTTCGCAGCCGCACAAGTTTCGTGTAGGATGGTACCCCGGCCCCCTCCCGACCCCTCTAATCTGGTATGAAAAACCTGCTCTAGGGAAAGAAACTCGGCCTTAGTGGGGCGGGGTGGGGGGAGTTTAACCGAAAGGGTGAGAGCCACCGGCCGGGTGTTATCTGGGGCTGAAGGCTGCGGTAATCGATGGGTTATTTTTACGCGGTAATAGGGCCCTGTGATTGCTCTATTAACCTTTAGACCTGTCTGAGGGACTCTCCGGCTCGCAGCCCCGCTGCGCTGGGGCCTCTAGGCACTGACGCCGACTACAGACTCAGGCCTGCCACCCTCCCCGCCCCCAGTCCTAGGGAGGGGGCTGAGGAGCCTTGGAAGAGCCCTCTCGGCTGGGAAAGCCTGCTCCCGCTGGACTGCCAAGCCTCCCAGGACCCCGCCACGTCCCTAGGATTGGTGCAGCGGCGCCGAAAGCTGCTGGGAAAACGGAAAGATCTGAAGGGAGGAGGCCACAGGAGATGGGAAGCGTCGCCGGGAAGGGGTGCACGTTTTGCATAAATACATAAAACTGAGGGCTGGAGGGCCGCCTTGCGGACTCCCCAGGCTGCTGGGAAGGCGGAAGGGAAACTTCGGTCTCTGCGCTCTGACTTGAGTGGGCCTGTCCCAGGTTTGGTGTCTTTTCCACCGGCACTTCGGGGCTAGCAGGAACCCCACTATCCACTACCTCCTGGAGACTCGCAGCTAGCCGGGCACCCCTGGTAACCCTGTGCTCCACAGCCGGTCAGGGGTCTCGCCCAAAAAGGTCACCTTCCCGTCTATCAGCGCCGCCCCTTGACTCGCGAGTCCCGGGCTGGGGCTGGACCAGGACCACCGGGAGGCGGGTGAGGTGGGGGGTGGGGTGGAGGGGGGAGGTAGGAGAGGGGACTCCTGAATAAAGCTGACCCTGGGCAAAACTGCAAACCGGATTGACCTCTGGCAGGGCGGTGGGTGAAGCCCTGCGCCCCGATCGGTGGCACTTTAGCATTTTCCGAGATCCGAGCGCCTGGACTTTGCCTGCTGGGGGAGTTTTTTGAACAGCCCCGAAGCCCGGCGCCGAGCGGAGGTGCAGCCTCTGCGGCGCACCCCCGCCCCCCGCCCTTGCACGTGACTCCCACAGGCCAGTCAGCGCTCGGGAGCTGGAGCGCAGGGGCGAGGGGACTAGCGCCGGGAGGTGGGGGACTCGGAGGCGGCCGGCACTGTGGCCGCGAGAGGCACCGCTGCTGCCAAAGCTCCCGGGGCGCTCAGGGGAGCGTGCGCCGGCCCTCCAGGAAGCTCAAGTCCCGCCAGGTACTGCGTTTTCTGTCTTCTCCTTGCTCTTTCCCACCGTTTGAGAAACCCAGAGCTCCTCCGCGCTTGTTTGCCTGGGAGTGGAGAGGTAACTAGTGGGTGGAAAGGAGACGTTGATCACTCTCTCCTCCCCAAACTGGCCAAAGCCCGCTTAACTTTTCGCTTTGGCTTAACAGTTTCTTTAAAGCAAAGTTAAGATTTGCGGGGAAAGCGGAGAGGGATATTCGAAGTGCTTTTTGATTTTGTGTGTGTGTGTGTGAACTTGAACGTTTTTAATCCCTGCCCCAGCGTATATATTCTCCAGCCCTTGTTTGCACCTCCCCAGGCCAGGGCCTGGATGGTGATGATGGCCGTGCGGAATCACACTGATCAACTGACCCGGGACAGGTCGCACGGAGGGACTCAGGCGAGGAGTGTCGCCGGTCGGTGACTCCGGGGACTCAGAGTGGCTGTGGGAGGCTGCGTAACTGGGCCTTGGGCCCCGGGGAGGCGCTTCGAAGCCGGGAATGGCTACTGAGCGCCCGGACGTTTTATGCCCTTCTGGCCAGCCTTCTAGCCTTCCTGTCTGGGGTCCAGAGAGTCAGAACGCCACCCACGAAGCTAACAACCCCACCCACCCACACTGCTTCTGGGTAAAAGTAGCTGAGGGCCGGAACCCGGGAGGAAGGCAGTGACGTTCCTCCGCTGGCCACGGTTAGCTGCCCCGATCCACAGTATTATGTCCCTTGGCTTTGGGTTGGGGGGTCCTTCAGGTAGGAGGAGGATGCCCGGATGGTGAACTGCCACCAGGCTGAGGGAACGAGGAGGCCTTTCGGTTGGGAAGCAGGGTGGAGGACCCAAGGCTGGAGGGATTTGGGGCCGCACGGACGGCTTTTCGGGGAAGGTTGGGGAAGCGCCGAAGGCAAGTATTTCCTGTGTTTCTCAGAAATGGAATGGACAGCCAAGAGCAGGTTTCAGGCTTTTAAAGTAGGGTTTCATTTGGGATAACGGAGTGGTGCCTCGTCCCCCCCTAAACTTCTGAGTCTCCACGTTCCACAGCAGCGGACAGCTATATTACTGCTGGCTAGTGTGTGCGTTCGTGTGTGACAGTTTTCTGCGCAGCAGGCCGAGAGTGAAGGCGAGAGGCTGAGCCCAAAGAGCAGGAGTGACCTGTAAATAAACACAGACATTAGGGCAAGTTTTCAGAAATAGATCGGAAAAGGGCCGGGGGCTAAATCACGAAGAAAGCATCTCCTATTTGGTCTGTGAATTGGAGGTGAACTGAAATGAGTGATCTGGAGGAGAGGGAAAAACTGGGAATCAGGCCTGAGTCCCCATGATGAGGCCAGATCTCTTCTGCCATTCTCAGTAGCTCTCTCTGCTTCCTCCACGGTCAGACGCCTGAACCGAAGCTTAATAACAGAAGCAAGCAGAATGATTTCTTGTCTTTTCAGAAAGGTGTAGAGGGGTATTTTCTCCACCTTCTATTGTTCAGTAATCCAATGCCCAGGTAATATACCAGCCATTTAAAAAAGGCCGAGAATTTAGTAAAGATGAGTGTTAGATTTATGGCATTTTTAGCATTTACATTTTAAAGCTGGTAAATTAGCATCTGTGTGTAAGTTGGCTTGCAAAATTATAAATCTTCCTTCTCTACAGTTATGTGAGAAAAAAGTATGATGTTATGCATTAGAACTACGGAAGTTGAGTATTACAGAAAATACAATGAAATAGGTGAACTATTTTATTTAAAAATTAAATACTGAATATTTTATCAAGGTAAGCCTATGTGTTTACTTATTGAAGCGCACAGATTCCTATAAGGTACTAATTTTTTGCCTTCATTTTCAAAGAGTGAAGTTGGTGATTTCAGATTAAAAATTGTTTGTAATATTTTAGTTTTAAGTAATCTCTATACCCAACTGTGGGGCTCGAGCTCACAACCCTGAGATCATGAGTTGCATGCTCTACTGACCGAGCCAGCCATGTGCCCCTCAGATCAAATTTTTTGTATCTACCCTCTAGCCAAACTTCTTCCTGGAAGGAAATGTCCAACAAACCAATAATTTGTTGTATAGTTTTGAAAGCAAATGATAAACCATCTAGAAGTTGACATGTGACTATAGAATACAGTTCTATTAACTCCATTATCATTAGTGATGTTGCAAAGATGGTTAAAAGCATTATATAGGTATATTAGATATAGTGTAGATTAGATTTTCAGAATTTTTTACAATAATTAAGATGACCATTCATTATAGTATGATTATATCTGAGGCATTGTCTTATGGTACCTTAGAAATCTGTAATAATAATAACAATAGCCAACAATTATATAGAACTTTGTACCTGTTATAAGTTTTATAAAACCCTATTATACTTGCTTTACATATATTAGTTTACAATCCTTACAGTCCTCACCATGACTCCACAAGATAGGCACCTTTAACATTTGCATTTTTGCAAATGAGGAAACTGAGGCACAGAAGTTAAGTAATGTGTCTAAAGTCATTTATTCAGTAAGTGACAGAGCCTGGGTTTAGTATAATAAAGGTCAATTGGTGTTTTTGTAATTCTGTGGCAGTGAAAAAGAAACCAGTGTTAAAAAGTGGCTGTCTCCTAAGGAGACAAGCGGGAATGTAGTGGTCAGCCTCAAATCCCTGGAGACCCACGGATTCTGTCCCCCAGCTCCTTTAATTGTACTTTGATCTTTGGCAAGTTTCAAAACTTTACGATGCTTCAGTTCCCTCTTTTGTAAAATCAGGAGACACACTTTTATTTGAGGAGCTGTGGAGAAAAAAAAGACCTGAGACAGAGCAGGTGCTTCAGAACACTGAGCTCTTATTTTATCAGAAAAATTGCCTGAGAAAATAGGAACACAGGATACAAGGGCATAACCAAGCCCTACGAACTGTTCTTCCCCTTCAGTTTGTCATTGGCGTTCTGATTTCCCTCCACGGGTGGACCAGTGATTCTATATGGGAAAAAACCCATTCAGTGAATCTGAATGGTCCAGTGAGTAGTTCCACAAAGCGAACTTGTACATTTCCCTCACTATTCCGGTTTTAATATCCAATCTGCAGAATCACTAAAACATAACTATTTGCCAGAAACAAATGTCTTGTCTGATTTGACTTCCATATGGTATAGTGTGTGGATGGATAAGAGATTTCACAATCCTTTTCACAGAGATTTAGCAGACACTATGCTCATGTGTAAACATTTAGACTCTACCTCTAGTTTTAATAAAAAGATTACAAACAAAACTTTCTTAGGTTGCTTTTTTTTTTTAAAGTTTGTCATTGTGTTTCATGGGCAATCTAAAGTTTTTTCATGGCCAGGGACGTTTAGGGTTGGGTGGGGGAACAAAGATGAGCGATATTTCTTGGGTCCCAGGCATTCCGGCGAAAACTGAAACCCTTAAACTTATCTGTGACAAGAGTCTTTCCTGACAAGCAATACCAAAAAAATTGACTAGGTCACAGTCAATAATTACATGTCTAATAACCGTGAAGCCCCACTTCTCTAAGGCTCCCCTCCCTAGGCTTCCCTGGGGCAGTCAGACCCCACGGGCTGAGAAAAACAAAGACCCCAGCTTCCTTCGGAACTTCGTGGCCTCCAAGGCTGGGCGCCGAAAGTGGCGATTTCTTTGGTTTGCGGTGCGGGAGAAGCAGCCGAGCACAAGGAAAGTGGGCTCCGGTTGAACTTGTGTCCCTTTTTGTCGTTCTTCCTTTAGGACCGCGGCTGCGGCGAGGAGGACAGGAGCCAACCCAACCCTCCGCATCGGAGCCAGCCTACGGCACCCAGAGCCGGAGTCTGCGGGTGTCCTGAAGAGGGTGCGCAGCCACGGCCACCGGCGTGACCCGAAGGCCCGTGCCCCATACCGGCGCCCAGGCACTACCCCGTGTCTTCTGCCACTCGTGTAGGCGCTCAGGACCTCTAGTCCCTGGGGTAGATCCCGCCCCTTCTCCAGCACCTCCAGGAAGAACCAAAAGTTCAATTTGGGATTTTCCTGTAAACAAGAGCCTAGAGTGTTTTTGCTCGATGCTGGATTTAATACGTATATATTTTTGAGGGATTTGCATTTTTACTTTTGATTTTGGACCTTCATTTACGTGACAGCCGTCACCTGTACATTATTATTATTATTATTATTATTATTATTATTATTATTATTATTATATTACTCTCTCCCTGCCTTGCGCCTTGACTCGCGAGTGAGAGAGAGGACTCGGAGGCGGAGAGCTCCCAGAGGCCATGTACCAGAGCTTGGCCATGGCCGCCAACCACGGCCCCCCTCCCGGGGCCTACGAGGCGGGCGGCCCTGGCGCCTTCATGCACAGCGCGGGCGCTGCCTCCTCTCCCGTCTACGTGCCCACGCCGCGGGTGCCCTCCTCGGTGCTGGGCCTGTCCTATCTCCAGGGCGGAGGCGGGAGCGCCGCGTCCGGAGCCACCTCTGGCGGCAGCTCCGGCGGGGCCCCGGCGGGCGCCGGGCCCGGAACCCAGCAGAGCAGCCCGGGCTGGAGCCAGGCGGGGGCCGAGGGAGCGGCCTACACGCCCCCGCCTGTGTCCCCGCGCTTCTCCTTCCCGGGAACCACCGGGTCCCTGGCTGCCGCCGCCGCCGCCGCCGCCGCCCGGGAAGCCGCGGCCTACAGCAGTGGTGGCGGAGCGGCGGGCGCGGGCCTCCCCGGCCGCGAGCAGTACGGGCGTGCGGGCTTCGCAGGCTCCTACTCCAGCCCCTACCCAGCCTACATGGCCGACGTGGGCGCGTCCTGGGCCGCGGCCGCCGCCGCCTCCGCCGGTCCCTTCGACAGCCCGGTGCTGCACAGCCTGCCCGGCAGGGCCAACCCCGCCGCTCGACACCCCAACCTCGGTGAGTACTGAGCGCGAGTACCCGGGCCCGTTGGATCCCGGAACAGGCTGTCCCGAACACTGCTTGGGGGCGTTTAATTTTCCGCAAGTGTGCGTATGGTGGGGAGCGGTGGGGAGGGGGCAGGATGCGTGAGTTTCCAAGGAAAGCAAACTGGAAAACAAGCTGGCGGCCGCGGCACGTTGGTGGTGGTGAAGGTCACAGCCCCAAGAAGCCCATATTCTGTTAGGTGAGGGCAGGCCTGCTTCCTAAATGCTTTTCTGAACGAGAGAGGACTGCAGGGTGCAGGGTCTGAGTGTGTCCCCAAGCAGCCCCCGACGTCGGGTATGTCTGTGCGCCGTAGGTGAGCGCTGGAAGCCGACCGGCTCCACGAAGAGCTGGGAGGAGCAGCACCGGCAGCCCTTGATGGACAGCACTAGCGGTCGCGGCGTTTCTGTTCGCATTTCCTCTGGGCCCTCCCTTAGGGTCCTCAGCAGGGAACTGATTACATTGGCTAGGGCCCAAGATCTTCTGGGCCATTTGGCGGCCCAGTTGGAAGATCCTTCGGAGTGGCAGATGATTTTCCTGTCGGGATTTCACACCTGGAACAAAGGAGGGACTGGAGCAGCGGAGATGGGTTGAACGGAGGCTAGCACCTTGTGGGTGCCTCGGGGCCACGGCGTTCTGTGCACATATTGTGCACTGCGCTGGTATGCCGCCGCACTTGTGAGGGGTGCATTGAAAGCGCATGCCTGGTCAGCGTCCAGGAACTCGGGAAGCGCAGAGGGGCTTCTTTGTAAGACCTGACTTAAATGGACACTTTGCAGCAGCTTCCATAAGTGGAGCGTCCTCTTGTTCGGAGGGCCGGGGTTAGAAATAATCTAACGGGCACGACTGAATATTGCCTGTGAATGTCAGACCCGGCAAGGACGGCAAGCCTGTGCTACCCCGCTCCGATTTACAGTTGAACAAAATGAAGCCTGAGAAAGGGTCCGGGTGCTTTGCGCTGGGAGAGAAAAGGAAGTGGCAACCACTAGTTCAAAATGGAAACAAAACAAAACAAAACAAAAAACACCTCTGGTCTTGTCGAATTTCAGGAAGGGACAGGATCGGGTTGGTTGGAGATGGCTTCTGGGGGGGAGGTGAAGTCCAGACCCGAGAAACAAAGTTAACGTTTACTGACTACCTACTAAGTGCTAAATCTTTTCGCATTTGTTCTCACTTTGAAGAGTAAAGCCTGTCCCTCCCAGGTTTCCAGTCTTAAGCTGGCTCCGAGAAGGGTCCCGGCTTTGAAGAGTTTTTTAAATTATCCTCTGACCCTGGGTGGCCAGGGAAGGTCCCCAGGGGGGTGCAGCCAAATACACATCCCAGGTAAACTGATTAACCGTGGAAGTGGCGCCGGGGCTGGGTCTATAGCTCCTAGTTTCCCCCTCCCCCTCTCAGGGGAGCCAGACGGCACCCCCTGGGGGAGGAGGGGCAACTGGCTCCGGAGCCTTTCGGGAGGCCCGGAGTGAGATAGCTGGCCTGAAGTATCTCCATACAATGGCAGCTCGAGGTGGGCGTGTTGGGGAGGGGGTGGGGCGCTGTGGCCCCGCGTTCTCGGAACTCTTGCGTTCTCTCTGAAACTCTAAGAGCGCATTGTACCCACTGTATGCTAGCCAGTTTGACAATACATTATATTAGAAATAAATAAAACTTTCTTTAGAACTTATGTTTTAAAACAGGGAGAAATGGTCCCTCCCCATAGTTCTGCTTTTTGAACTTGTGGGAGGGAGTGGAGAGGTTGCTTTCTAACCCCTATCACCTGGAGTCAAAAGACAAAAATGGAGGATGCTTTTCTGATCGGGAGAGTTACAACCGCAACAATGTTAAACACACACACACACACACACACACTGTGTGAATGCACACAGTACTTAAATTCTAAAATGTAACCCATACCAGCTAGGAGGGTGCTGAAGTCAGTAATGTTTCCCAAATTAAAGGGTCAACAAATGGTAAGCTGACCTCCACGGAGCACTTCATCATGGAGAAGTGTGGCCTGTCTTCCCAGTACTCTGCTCTGTGCCATTGGTTCAGGAGGTCCCACCTGAAGACAGCCCTTGGGTCTGGCCTAGCAGCTGGATTGGCTTGCCTGGACAGAGCCAAGTGTGTTAAATGGTCAAGTCAGGAAAGCTTCCCTGTTATCTTTGTGAGGGAACATGAGGCATGCAGAGCATGTTGGCATGCACGTCTTTCGCGTGTTCTGCAGGTGGCACTTACATAAAAGCCAGCTAAGTTAAAAGCAGTGCATGTAAATAAATATGCTTTTTATATATGCCCCTCCTATCACATGGACCCTCCTGTAAATGCCTGGTAGCTGTCTCAAGGACCAACACCGGCACATTAGCTGATGCTGAGTGATAGGAGCATGGTGATAAGTGATTACTGATTCCATGAGATTTATCGAGAGCTTGCTGTATGGAGCTGCCATTGGACTCTCAAACGGTAATACAGTGTGGTGGTATGGGACAGGCAAGCCTGGATTCCATTCCAGGTACCCTTGTGATCCTGGGCAAGTTCCTTACCTCTCAGTTTCCTCTCTTGTTCTGTAAAATGTGATAATCATAACTGCTTTCAGTGTTGTCTTAAATTCGAAAAATAAGGCAGTGTTTGTGAAGTAGTTGGTTTTGGCTCCTCATAAGTGATGGCTATTTTATTAAATAGCTACTCACTATCATGTAGAGGGATGTATTTTTCTGATTTTCTTAGGACTGAGGGGTTTCCCAGGACTTGGGATTTTTAGTGCTAAACCTAGGACAGTCCCCAATAAATGGGGATGGTTGGTCACCCTAAAGACATGAAAATGGGTAAATGACCCAGTATCATGCTGCAGGAATGAGCTGAGAGAAAAGGAGAGAAGACAGAAGTGGTTCTTTCTTCTGTCTAGGAATCTGGAAGTCTTCACCCAAGTGGTGTCATCTGCATTTGGTCTGGAAGGGTAAGTAGGAGTTTGCCAGGAAAAGCCAGGCACTTGCTTTTTGAAAAAAAGGAAAAAAGTTATACCCTCATTTGCCATCACATTTTGTGGTACCATGAAATGACCCACCACAGCTTGGTTTTTGTGTAAATAATATATTTACGACCAGAGGTAAAACCACAGAGGCTAACTCACTCTTCACCTCAGAAACTGCTTTCAATTTCAATGAAGAGAACTAAGAGAACAGCTTTATTTTTTTCATGAGGTATTAATTGCCTCAGTTTTAACAAGAGTTAGTATCTTATGTTGGTTACTGGAAAAGACAAAAATCAAAGTGATGAAAGCTACCAAGGGCCTCAATAAAGACCTGCACTTAGGTTGAAAAGAATTATTCTGCCTTGATGGCAATGTATATGAACTTCAATTCATTCCAAGTTCAATATGAACCTGACCCTGAAACAACTGTTGAAATCATTAATGAGGCTGCATTAATGGAATTATGTGACCTTACTGAGGGCAGGTACAGAGTCTTACTCATATTTAAGTGCCAGGCACATGCTGAGCACTTGGCAAATATTTATTTGAGTAGAGATCTAGGAGGTACTCACCACAGTACTCGGCCCAGGTCAACACACACACACACACACACAGACACACACACACACACACACACACACACACACACACACACACAGTGGCTGCTTCAGAGGTCCATTGGAGAGCCTCTGGGTACAGTGAGCAGGGTGGGAGAGGGTTCTGCAACCCTTGTGACCATCTACGTGCTCCCCCCCCCCAGAACTGTTTAGGGAGGAGAAGTCACAGGGTGGTTGAGAGAGAGAGAAGGACCGTGTAAAAATACCTAAAAGGTACTTTAACGTTTAAAGGCCTTTTATTTAACGTTGTGTTCCTCCAGGCGAGCGGACATTAGGTTTGGCAAGAACACTGTTTCACACGTGATTGTAGTTGTTGAAATGGAATCTGGAATCTGGAATATGACTTATCTTAATAACACCCCCTGGACACTGAAAGGGCTTAAGGAGGTATGGTGTTGCCATCTGCCAGTGGAGCTGGGCAGGGAATTTCTTGCATTTCAAGGGCTAGGGTCCATTGTTTGTGTGCACATGAAATGGCTAGAGCAGGTAAGATGACTGTCTCCTTTTAAAGAACCCAATGAGGGTAGTTACGCAGGTGTATCAATTTTTCAAAACTCATGATGGAAACGTACTATTAAAAGGAGCATGAGGGCACCCAGCTGGCTCAGTGGGAAGAGTCTGTGACTCTTGATCTCGGGGTTGTGGGTTTGAGCCCCATGTGCAATGCAGAGGTTGCTTAAAAATAAAATCTTTAAAATAAAAAAGCAGGAGTACTTTTTTGTATGTACATTATACAACAATAAAGTTGACTTTTATAATAATGCTTGCAAGTATCTAAGGCAGAAAGGAGACAATGGGAATTATGTGTAAATATGCGATGAAGTAAATAGCATTGTGGTAGATGTTACTGGAAAGCTGTGAAAATGTTTTATTATGAAATAATTCCTTTGGGTAATAAACAAGCAATTATAATATTATCAAAGGATCTCAAAATTGTTAAATAATTTTAAGGGTTAAAAAAATAACACAGTGAAAACATGTATATCACCCAGTGTTACCCGAATGGTTTCTTTAAAAGCTTTGCCTCATTTGTGGTGTTTCGAGAGTTTGTTTATGATATAGGTTGGTAGGAAATTCTAAAGTGTTTTCTGGATCTTCTGGGGACTGCTTATCAATTAAGCCAGTTTCTTTCAGAGCCAGTTCATTTATGTAGGGAACTTTGTGAGATCAACTCTTAAGTAGCTTGTTTGGCCACAGAATGATTTGTCAGTCTTTGAGAAAACCAAAGTTGTTTAACTTTCCGGTTACCACCCTGAGCAGGTCAGTCCGAGTTGGGGCTGGTCTGTGGTGCTAGATTGAGAACCAATTAAATAGGGAAGGTGTGTGTGGGGTGGCCAGGGGTGTGTCACTGCTTCCAGTGAGATCTGCCACCTGCCCAATTGTGTCCCATCAAAAGGTCAGGCCACATTTGCTAGGCACTTTCTTTCTAAGCACTCAGGTGGAATGATGCACAGGAGACAGTTTTAGATAACACTTTCTTCTGTATCCTTTCCTTTTTTTTTTTTTAAACTCTAATGAGCTAAGAAAACAAACATACTCAGAGGTGTAGGGAAACAGGAACTCTGATACCTGTGGGTGGGAGTGTAAATTGGTACAACCTTTCTGGAGAGCCCTTGATGGTATCCAACAAATTACAAAGTAGATACCCTTGACCCAGAAATTTAATTTCTAGGAATTTATTCTGCAAATGTACCGGCACAGTTATAGCCCTGTCTGTAATAACAGAAATTGGAAATAACCTAAATGTGCATTATCAGGGGAGTGTTTGTATACATACTGTATGTGCAAACGATAGGATATCACGTAGGCTTTAAAAATTAGGAAATTCATTATGTAATGGTAATAGAGTTGTCTCCAAGAGAAGTACAGGATATCTATATTGCATGTTACTTGTGTAAAAAAAAAAAAAAAAAGAGGGCGGGGGAAGAGGTGCCTGAGTGGCTTATTCAGTTAAGTGTCTGACTTTGGCTCAGGTCATGATCTCATGGTTTGTGGGTTTGAGCCCCACACTGGGCTCTGTGCTGACAGCTCAGTGCCTGAGCCTGTTTCATATTCTCTGTCTCCCTCTCACTCTACCCCTCCCCCACCCCTCTCTCTCAAAAATAAATAAACATTAAAAAGAGAAGAAAGGAGTGTATGCATTTGAACATATTTAATTTATCTTTGGAAATATTTGCAAGGAATTTGTAACGTCAATTGCCCATGGAAGGGATAACTGGGTAGGTGAAAGATAAGGGTGGGGAAAACATTTTTACCACATATGCCTTAGACCCTTTTGAATTTTTAACCAACTTAACCACTTTTTAATAGTCACTTCTATGCTTCTTAATTAGCCACTTAAATAATAAGAAAATATATTTAAAATATAGGGAAATTAAAAAAATATATGGAGGTTAAGGTTAAGTTTCATTTTATTTTTTATTATTAAAAAAATGTTTTAATGTTTATTTTTGGAGAGATAGAGAGACAGAACACAAGTGGGGGAGGAGCAGAGAGAGAGGGAGACAGAATCCGAAGCAGGCTCCAGGCTCTGGGCTGCCAGCACACGGCCCTATCTATGTGAGGCTCGAACCCATGAACTGTGAGATCATCACCTGAGCCAAAGTCAGACGCTTAATGGACTGAGCCACCTAGGCACCCCTAGTTTTATTTCATTTTATTCTTTACCGTCTTAGCCATTTTTAAGTATACAGTTCAGCAGCGTTAAGTATATTCACATCATTGTGAAACAGGTTTTCAGTGAAAACACTTTTCATTTTGCAAAACTGAAACTCTAAACCAATTAAACAACAGCTTTCTATTTCCTCTTCCCCAGCCCCTGGTAACTGCCATTTTAGTTTTTGTCTGTATGAATTTGACTACTTTAGGTACCTCATATAAGTGAAATAATATAGTATTCATCTTTTCAGGGTTGATTACACTTGACATAATGTCCTCAAGGTTCATCCATGTTGTAACATGTCATATGGTTTCCTTCCTAACACTGAATGATGTATATATCACATTTTTCAATCCATTCATCCACCATGGACACTTGAGTTGTTTCCCTCACTTGTGAATAATGTTGCTGTGAATATTGATGTGAAAATGAACCTTTTGAATTTTGAGCCATGTGAATATATTACCAATTAAAACATATTAAACCAGCTATTAAAGAGACATACAGCATTCATGAATTAACTTCCTGAGAGTCTCTCTCCCTCTTTTTGTCTAAAACAGGGTTCTATATTTAGAGTTATGGATGTCCAGGAAAAGTACTTTATAATATAAATTGTTGTTTATTGCATTTAGCTTTTGGTTTTTGCTCATCCAACAGGAGATTGTTTTACTGAAGGGACAAAAAAAAAAGCTTATTCCACTCTCAGTAATGTCTCTCGGTAGCAAATCTCAGCAATTGTCAGGTTGCTGGCCTTGGGGGCACATACATAGGTGCTCTTGGCTGGTATGGTAGTTCTCCCTCAGGTTATCTTGGGACTAGAACCAGAAACCACCTTGGCAGTGATAGGGATTATGTTAGAAAAATAAATTACCTTCCCCCCAGGCAAGGTAAGTCTTTTAACCAATTCTTTTCTGCCTGTCCTTTTAAGGCGATTGAGTTGTTCTGAATTTAGAGCTGAAGCCAGTTGCAAATGTATGCTGCTTTTGTTTGCATACGGAAGAGGAAGGTGTGCTGGTTTTTCCATTGCCTTGCTCTTAGCAAAGGGCAATTCTTGCAGGCCTCTGGATACTGCTGCTTTAAGAACTTGAAGGGGCCTTTTTGACACCTGAAAGTATTTGTCTGCTGGTGACTTTTTTGGTCTGCTCATCCTGAATAAGGTGCAGGTGATAAAGACCTCTCGTGGTTTGAGAATAGGTATCACTCTGTTCTATTGACCTTCCATGGACCATGACCTGGGCTCCTGTAACACATTCCATGAAGGATCATTTCAACATTTTATTGGCTATCTATATAGCTATTTCTTTGTCTCCTTCTAAAGAAAGTAGAGAAGATAATATGAGTGGGATTATAATAGGAATGGCCTCTGATCTCTTTTAATTTGTACAAAATAAATTTACAAGTTTGGGTACATTAATGTTTGGAAACTAGTTAACTTTTTAGGGACAGTAGCTTATGTCTTGTGCTACATATATGCCTGTAATCTTGCACTATATAAATGCAATTTATGGATAGTGAGTTGGACCCTTTATCAAGGGTAAATGGGGAAGTTGTGATAGGGACTTTTAAGTCCTTGAGAGGGCAGACATAATCTCCATTTTGCAGAAGAGGTAACTGATCCTCAGAAAAATGAAGTAATCTGCCCAAGTTCCCCGTGGTAGTAAGCAAGAGTTCTGGCTTAGAATTCAGGTAAGTCCCACTTCCAGGACTTCCATGTTTTCCTTTCATTTACCTCTTGCATTTGCCAAGATGAGGGCGCTTATCCCTTCAGGATGAGAAGGTGTGTTGTGTTTGAAGGACTCAGATGTTAGTATTTTCTGTTACTTGGTCTCCCCCTGCTCCCTCTCCCCAGTGTAGTTTTTCCTCAGTGCTTCTCCAGGTACAACATCTTCTCTAGTGGCTTTCCATCTCATTCTGATACAGCCCACCTTGCACTTGGGGAGTGTTAGGAACCCCTGCCTTGCATCAACTTCCTTTTCAGGCTCCTGATTCTCTTGTGCAGAGAATTGAAGAGACATTTCCCAGAATTCAGACCCTCCAAACTAGAGGATTCTCCTATTCTGGGGCAGGAGTGGGGATTGCTGGCTGCAAAAGAAGAGCAAAACCATATGGCTTTCTCAAAAATCCTTCCCCTTTTAGGGGAACCATCTCCAGAACCATCTCCATATTCCCTTTTCTCTGAAGATTCAAATGTATTTGTGGTAGGAGCAGAGAAAGGACAGGAGAAAAGCACTATAGTAATTATGCTTTTAGTGAAGATGAGAATAGGGGATAGGGGGATGGATGAGGACAGTGAATAAAACCTCAGGCTGGAAGAGCCCCATGGAGTTGGGCTGAGCTGAACACAGAAGCCGCCAGTGGAAGCTTTCTCATTTCTGGCAGGGGGCCTATGGTTTTATCTATTACTGCTCTGTAATCAGAATTGAGCCAGGATATTCAAGCCTCTTATCTGAATGAAGGGAATTTGGTTTTCTGGTCTTCAGCATTTTGCAGGAATCCCAAAATTGACCTCATGGCTCAGAGTATCTTTTTTTCTGCCTAAGGAGGAATATAATCCAGACAGGTAAGCCATTCCATTCTTTTAAAGTCATTGAAGAGCTGTTCCAAGTGGATTGTGAGTTTTTCACTCTGTTGAATTGTCCCAGACATACTTTATTTTGGTGGATGAGAAATCAAGGAGATACCACCAGAATTCGGTGGATTCTTAAACCATAAGCGTTGGGATTTCCTAATTGCAGATCTTAAAGCTGAATTTGGTCCTTAAATTATTTTGGAATCTTCCCTTTTTCCTCCCGGTTTAAAGCTCCATTTTTACTTCTAGAAATCCAGTCAAACTTTATCACCTCCATTCAGAATTGATCAATAGCCACTGGTGAGCAGGTTAATTATAATCGCAGAATAAACGCTGAAGTCTCAAAGTTCACCACTTTTGCAATGTTTCCAAACCCCTCGGGGACCGTGCCAAGAGACTCTCATTGACCCATTCAGAGCAGGTGTGGGAGTTTGAACCAGGGGCAGACAATCGGATCTGATTCAAGACAACTCAATTTGGTTTCTTATCTGCAGCTTTTCCTATCTTACGAGGTCTGTCATTGCAGATAAAAAAAAGTTCAGTCAATTGAGCTGGGAAATGGCAAGTTATGTTTTCTTCTGATAAAAGTTTTCTGGTTGTTGTTTTATCAGATCAGGTTGAAATTGTATGTTTCTGTCAAGGTCTGCAATGACCTTTTCAGATATTTTATCAGGTATTAGGTGGAGGAACCTTTTTTTTTTTTCTTTCTTTCTCTCTTCGACCTAGCAAAGAATGACCTGACTTCCAAGATCATAAATCAAACCTGGTAAAGAGAGGCAATAATACAAGTTACCCCTCGAAATTGACTAGGCGGGGAGAAAACAAACAACAAATAAAACCTTTCCCTAGCATATAGAAAGAACTTAACTTGACCCTAAATAAAGAATGTGGTTCTCACGGAATACACACTTAATAGGAAAATACAGCTGATTTGAGAAAAGCAAATTGTTTTCCAGGTCAAAGTTGGCCTCAGAAAAGCAAATAGTTTTTTTTTTTTTTTTCAAATAGTATCAGTAAAAATTATCCTTCTTTTATTAAACTCCATGTAATATGGAAAAATGAAAAACTCATATAAACCAGTGCACAAATAGTTTGTAATCTTAGCACCCAGAGATAACCACTGTTAGGCATTAATCCTTGACTTCTTAGTTACCATACGTATGCAGGCATGTGTATACGTATATACTTAAACAGTCATAAAAGTTAGTGTTTAGTTATTCCAGCATTGAAGAAAGTTTTTAAAGATCAGTGATCCAGACTGACTCCTCAAGTCAGACCCCTGAAGTAGAGCAACAATGGGAAACTGGTAAAAAGAACCGCTAGCCAATCAAATGGGAGAGCTGTGTGTAAAAACTTAGTTTTTCAGTCTTCTGATTTTTGTGTATAATAAATGTGAGCAGTAGCTTTCAACCCATTTTTTAGAAAGGGAAGTCAACGAGCTGAAAGCACATGAGTCTGGCACCAAGGGCCCCTAGGACTCTGTCCTGTGCTCTCTTTTCCTGCTGTACAACTGTGAACAGCTTACTGTGCCTCTCTCCGCTTGAGTACCTGCATTATAAGACTAAGATATCAGGCCAGGGGAAGGAGTGGTGAGAAGGGCTTCCTCTGGCGCCCTTTGGGGTATTTAAAATCCTGGGTATTACAGCAGCCCCCAGGATAATAGCTCATGTTGACTTTGTCTTTGTCATACCAAAGCTATCATAGTAACTCGTAACCTTCCCGAGCTTGCCTGGGCATCAAACTCAAATGCATGCAGTCTCTGTAACATAGGTTTCCGTGGTTACCTGTCTCATTTTAAGCAACAGTATCTATGACATTTGGGGTTTGATGGGCAGTTTTATTTTTTATTATACATAATAAAATACTTAACTACTAAGATGTAAAAACAACTTTTGGAAACCATGGGTTAAGTTACCTCAGAGTTGGTCTTAGTTTATTGTTCCTTTGGTTTTGCTTTTCTGTTATTACTAAACCCATGCCTGTGTCTGAGTTTCTAGGAGCCTGTGGAGATCCACAGAAGGTAGGGCTCCATTTCAAACACCAGTGAACCAGCCAGCCGATATTTTTGCCTGCCTCCTGAGAGCAGGGCACTCGTTAGGCATTGGAGATCAAAAATGAACAAGATGGTCTCTGCATTCCAGCCACTTACAGTGTGGTAGGGAGAGGTAAGAAGTGACTGTGCCCCTTCAGTGTAGGGAGAGCTCTAGTGGAGTAAATCTGGGTTCCCTGGGAGCCCTTAGGGTACCAAAACTGGCCCTGTCACCTCAGACCAGGCTTCCTGGTGGAGGGAACTCCTGTGTTGTGTCCTAAACAGTGATTAGGGGGGTGCTACATAGCAGGGAAGGATAGTACAAGCTGAGGATGTGTCTGGAGTCTGGCTATTCAGCCATGTAGGTGGGAGGCCAGGAGGCCAGGAGGCCAGGAGGCCAGGAAGTAGCTGAGGCGTGTAGAGTTCGAACTTGGCCTGGGTGAGAGCAGACTTGAAAGGAAAGCAGCACAGAGGCAGGACCCGAGTAGCATCTTGGATGTATCGCTTCGGTTATAGTGTAGAAAGGTTGAAAATAGTGGCTCTTAGTTTTGTTTTTGCCTCACTGTGGCAAGGTGATGGCTGCCTTCCCTCTGTGTTTTTGCACGCATTCCCAGTTAGAGAAGGAACTCTGATGGGAAGGAGGTACATGCTAGCAGGATGGTTTGGAGGAGTTACGTGTATGTGCGTTAGCAGCAGGGCACAGCGTGGCTGTGTGGTTTGTGTCTGGGCTGAGGTGGAAAGAAGGGCAAAACGCCAGGCCAGCTCTAGTTCCTAAGCCAGATCCCTCCCTGCCCTGGGAAGAAGAGGGACTAGGCTACTCTGCCCCTGGAGGCGGGATCCCCACCCTCTTTTGTAATCCCTCCTGCCTGCTTCTGGTATTATCCCTAGAGAAGTCGGTGCCAGGAGTGGCCTCCAATAAGAATATGGGTAATTCCACAGAACAACACTGTTTATGCAGGTATGCATCACTAGACCCCATAGGATGGATTAGCCAGAGCACCTACCTCCCAGGAAGTTTAGAGGTGAAGATGATGAAGATTTTAACTTCAATTCTTGCCTTTTAAACAAATTTTGTAAAGTTTCAAGTGTATGCAGAAGTAGAGGGTCACTGTTCAGCCCTCAGCTTCAACAATATCACCTCATGACAAGCTGTATTTCATCTGTATGCCCCCCCTTCCCTCCATACTATGTTATTTTGAAGGAAATTCCAGATAACTTACCACTTCATCTATAAGTACTTCTGTATGTGTCTCTAAAAGATATGATAAAACTTAAAAATATATGTAGCTCCAATGGCAGTATCACTCTGATTTGAATTAACTGTCACTCCTTAATATCATTAACTATCCAGTGTTCAGATTTTCCGCTTGTCTAACTTTCTTAGATTGTTTGCTCAGATCCGGTCCATATGTTGCCTCTGTTGATATGTCTGTCAAATTCTTTCAATCTGTACGTTCTCCTTTCATCCTTTCTTCTTTTTCTTATGGTATATTCGCTAAAGAAACTAGGCTCTTCCCGTAGAGTTTTCCCACTCTCCAGCCTAGATTCTGTTGATTGCATTTCCTTCACGACATTTAACATGTTCCTCTGTCCTGGTTTTTTTGTCTTTTTGTTTTTTTTTTAATGTTGAGAGAGCCCGTGCGTAAGTTGGGGAGGGGCAGAGAGAGAGAGGAAGAATTCCACTGCCAATGTGGAGCCGGAAGCAGGGCTCGAACTCATGAACCTCGAGATCATGACCTGAGCTGAAGTTGGATGCTTAACCGACTGAGCCAGCCAGGCACCCCTCTGCCCTGTTTTTCATGTAAATCTGTAATTGGAAAAATAGGCTTGATCACATTCAGCAGCCATTGATGGACAGTGCCTAAGTCCATGATTCCATTAGTGCTTGCAAATGGTAACATTCTAATGCTCTCATTCCTTCTTCATTTACTAGCTGGAATATATCTGTAACAACTAAAGAATACTTCAGTTTCCCAATTATTTGGTCACCCTGAGATACAGCTTGTGTCGGAAAGGCAGGATGAATGCTTGTTTCTTTCACTTTACTTTTCAGTGTTCAAAATAATGAATTAGTTCCCTGACCAGTGACTTTTTTTTTTTTTAGTATTGTTAAGAATTCAGAGATTTAAATGTATATGATGTGTTGTAATCCGTGTTAGCTAGTGTCCTAATTGATGCTCAGATTTTTCCGTCTTTGCCAGTGGGACCTGTCTAAATTGGGCTCCTGAGTTCTTTTGACAAAATCGTAGTTTAATCCTTTCGTGCTTTCCATAACACAAAATACTCCAAGCTCTTCTTAGCGTTTTCTCCCCCTAGACCTTGCTGTAGCCATTTCTCTAGGAAGCCCTGGCTCCTTTTAATTTGGACACCACTCCTAGAGCCAGCTCTGCTAGTTGTGCTCTTTGTTATTGGGTTAGTCATTCAGTAGAAAGTTTGGAAAAACTTCCCTCATCCCACCCAAAGATAAGATAAAAAAGTCACGTGTCGATACCATACTTCGGATTGAAATTAAGGACTAAAAAAAAAGTTTTCACTTCCTTTTGTGCATCTTTTTTTTAACCTGTGCTAAAATATACACACCATGAAATTGACCCTTTTAACCATTTTCAAGTGTACATACAGTTCAGCGGCATTAAGTGCATCCGCATTGTTGTGCAGCTATCATCACCAACCATCTCCAGAACTTCTTCCCCATCTGAATCTGTGTATCCGTTCCCCATCTCCAGCCCCTGTGAGCCACTATTCTCTCTTCCCTATGAATTTGATACTAGTTACCTCATGTAAGTGGACTCATCCAATATTTGTCCTTTTGCGTCTGGTTTATTTCACTTTGCATAATGTTCTCCAGGTTCATCCTCGCTGTCGCCTGTGTCAGAATTTCCTTCCTTTAATGGCTGAATCATATCCTATTGTATGTATATACCACATTTTGTTTATCCATTCCTCTGTGATGGACGCGTGGGTTGCTTCTGCCTTTTGGCCATTGTGAACCAATGCTGCTGTGAGCATGGCACACAAATATCTGTTCGAGTCCCTGTTTTTAGTTCTTTTGGGCATATACGCAGCAGTGGAATTTCTGGATCATATGGTAATTCCTTATGGTTTGGGGAACCACCATACTGTTTTCCCTGGAAGCTGTAGCTTTTTACATCTTTCATGCATCTTTCTAGCTGTAAATCTTTTCATCCACACCAAAAATTACATTCTCAATAACCCAACATCATTTCACATTTGCTTTATTTATGCCACGACATCCACAGAGTCTCAGAAAAAGAACATCGACACTTTGACTGGCAATCTGTTACCGAAACCAGTTTTGTCTGTTTGGTCATTCCTTGCCTTTTGACTTCAGGGTTACCTCCAGTGTTTCTAGCTTTAGGCTTTGTGCTTCTCTTCAACTACATGAGCTGTGTTACTCCTGGTAGACTCCCCCTTCCTCTTGCCTCTTGATACAGGGCTCCACCCTAGATGGCCATGTTAAACATTTGGATGTTATCACCCATATTTCAAAACTTTTCCCAGCACTCTGGCAGCCTGCTTCCATTTTAGGGATTGATAAGGTTGACACAGTTGGGACCAGATATGCAGGGCCTTGAAATCTAGGCAGAGGAGTTTGGGGCTTTATGAATAGAGGGCAAATATATTGAATCAGTAAATTGAGAATACACACAGAGGGGTGTGTGTATGTGCGTGTGTGTGCGTACACGTGTGTGTGTGTGTGTGTGTGTGTGTGTGTGTGTGTGTGTGTGTTGGCTGGCTAGTATGGAGACAAAAAGCAGGTGACTCGGTGAGAAGCTGTCAGAAGTACTCTCTAGCCTGGAGAATGAGTGAGTAGAGGCAAAAGACATGGAAAGAAAGGCAAGAGGAAATCACCAGGCCGAATTGGCCGAAGAAGGGTATAGGGGAAAACAGTGGTCATTACCTTTCTTTTGAGTCTCTATAGCCATAGTTCAAGGAGAAAGAGGTGTGAGAAGTATGCGTAAACCTACTTCCATGTACCTCGGGGGTGGTCATCTTGAACCCACCTGGAAATTGAATTTGAGTTTGCCTCATTTCTTTGGGATTTTGAGCTGTTCTTCCATGTTGTTGTCATAGAGGGTCACTCCTGCTGTATATCCTTTCTGCTTAGCTGATAATCTCCTGCTGGGGGTGGGGGGTGGGGGTGGGAAGGAGGGGACACATAGTAGCATATGGGACACAAGATCAAGGCAGAAATCCTGGATTTGAGGTCTCACATCACTGACCAGTCATGTGGACCAAGTCTAGTCATTCCTTTATTTCTTTGGGGTCTACTTCCCATCAGAAACACATACCATTTTGTTGCTGTTGTTGTTGCTGTTGTTGTTGTTTGCCCAGTACCTTGATTTGCTGGATTGAAAAAGTCAGTAAACTGTTGAGTACAATTCCTCACCCCATAGTCCCATTTAAGCCTCCTTCGTGGCCCAGGGACTGGGGAATCTGATTCATCACTTTCCCCTTCTGCCTGGCAGCCTCTGACTGCTGGGTCAGCCTGGAAAATAAATGGCACTTCTAGGAAGGGCACTGGGCAGGAACTGGGAGTCTCTTATTTGATTGCTTTCCTATGAAGAGAAGAGCAAATTCTGTCTTTCTGGAAAGTCCCTTGGGTTTTACCGCTTAGGCTCAGTAGGTCTTGGTGTTTGATGGGAAGGCCAGGATAATTGGAACATTTGAATCGAGCTCTTGACTCTGGAGGGGCAGCCTTGCTGTTCTCTGTAATGGTGATGAGGAGCATAGACACCGGAGCCCTGGCACACTGGGAGTGTCACGATGGCTAGTGATTCTTACTCAGCACCTTGGCAACCATGTAGTTATCTGGTGGGCTAATTTTTTTCTTCCTACCCTAATAATTCCATAATGGCTTTTTATGCAGACAACTTTTTTTCTCCTGTTCTCACTCACTTGCCTGTGGAAGAACTGGAAACAAACAAGAATGTAGGTTCGTACTGCCTGTTGGAAGCAAAGAGGGAGCAGAAGGTCGATCTTGTGAATGTGTGAAATCTGGAGTGGGATCTCTCTTTGGAATCTCTGCAGTGGGCTTATCTCTGCAGGCAGCCTTTGATATGTCTCTGGGCAGAACTGTCAGTGTTCAAACAGGGCCAGTGTTCTCCCTGTATCTTATGGTACTATCTTTTTATTTGGATTATAGTTCAGTAGCCTGGAAGTGTTTTCAGGATATACGTCATTCATTTTGGGGCCCAAGTTACAATGACATGGTAGATAATAAATGTTCATTATCTGAAAAGACAAAGCCTGGAATTCATCAAAAATTAGATGTGTGGGCCCTCAGGCTCACATACTCATACCTGCAGGCTGGCCCTATGGAGACTTAGAGTAGGAGGAGAGGAGGCATCCCTGTAAAAGGAATCTGAGAGACAGAAGTCTAGGAATGAGCATGTCCAATTTTATAGGGAGAGGGACCCGGGATGGGTTGGAGGGGAACTGAGGAGATTGAGGGGTTGTAAGAATCTTGCAAAGGCAGCCAAAACCTAGAAGGCCAGGAGAGAGAAGAGCACAGAAGACCCCAATGGTTTTCTCGGAGCTAACAACAAGGAAACAGAGCACATAGAGGTGCGACTATCATTTTGGATATGGTGGGTCTGAAGCCTGAGTGAGGGACATACAGGTGAGATTTCCAGGAGGCAGGTTGTATGAGCTCAAATCTATGGGGTCATCACTCTTACTGAAGCCTTGGGAACAGGAGAGAGCCCTTGGGGTATTAGGGAGAGTGATAGAGGCAGAGAAGCTCTACTGAAGGCAGGAGGGGAGTGAGGGGCAGTACAGCGTAACAGATGCCAAGAAAGGAAGCTAAAAACATGGTTAGGTGCCCTCCATGTTTTACTTTGTAAAAGCCACCTGGGCTTGTTTCCTTGATCCTGTGGTGCTCTGCTGGGCCCTGATGGTGCCCCCTTGGGCTTCCTAAGGACCCCCCAAAGTCTTCACACCCTATCAGTGTTCTGGCCTCAGAGCCAGACCGATTATAATCTTTCCCTGCCAGTTTACAGACACTTGTAGAATTTTGGTCATCGAGTTTGTCCTGAATCCACTGTTTTCCCTCCTCCCCACTTTACATAGATTCCTAAGATCCTTCTTAAAGAGCCTCTTGAGGCACCAGGGAGAGTTTTGTGTATATGAGTAACTGCCTCTCAACCTCACCCTAACACACAAGCTCAGGAACTCAAAGAGTCTCTGTAGAAACAAACTCTCCCGTCAGACTCTGTTTAAAGGGTGTAAGTGCCTTTTGATTTGGGCAGGAGGTTGGTCTCTCCCTGCCTGAAGTGCTTCACAGAAGTGACAAGACACTTTCCTTCGGGGAATGTTGATATTAAGTTTCCTGCCCTGTGTAAACACATCTCCAGGAATGGCATTAATAAAGGGGACCCTTTCCCCAGGACAAAACAGAAGGGGCAGTGAGGGGGGAAAAGGACAAAGAAGACAGATCTGCAGGGGAGGGGAGAGATGACCATCTAACCAGCTGTTCGTGGTGAAGGCAGAGCCCATTAGCCAGGCTTACTTCCATCATTTTCAGAACTATTGCTTATAATACTAATACTTTTTTTTTTCATTTTTATTTATTTCTGAGAGACAGGGCATGAGCGGAGGAGGGGCAGAGAGAGAGGGAGACACAGAATCCGAAGCAGGCTCCAGGGTCTGAGCTGTCGGCACAGAGCCTGATGCGGGGCTCGAACTCCCAAACCGTGAGATCTTGAACTGAGCCAAAGTTGGACGCCCAACCGACTGAGCCACCCAGGCACCCCAGAACTATTGCTTATGTTCCTTGTTGGGACCTCCAACTTTTTACCGTTTGGCAGCTGATAGTAGGAGGGGCAGAAGAATCTTGTATTTAAGATCGAGAGTCAGCACCTGATTTAAAATTCTAGCCATTCTTCTTGCTGTGTTCCCCAGTTTTCATGTCCATATGATTGAATAGAAGATACTTCATAGTGTTACTGTGAGAAATAGGAAATAATGTTCATAAACCGTCGTATTTGACATTCAGGGAGTATCTTTTAAATGTTAGCCATTAGTCATTCATTAGTAAACGCTTGGTGTTATCATTAAAGGGATCATTCAAATAGGATCTTGTTGGTTCCACTAATAGAGGGTTAGGTGGCTGCCAAGTTGAATTAAATGAGGGTTTTTGTATTAGAATTTGCTCTCATTCTCAGTATTCATCTACATTCAGGAACATAGACTCTACATCCAACTTAGTGTCTATAATTCCTTCTATATAGGGGGGCCCTTTACATAAGCAGAGGCTAATTAGGGTTGTAGCTACCTCAAGAGTGACTTTTGTTATAGCTTTAGAACATTTTAAAACTCGTTCTAAGGGAGTTGGAACCAGCTGTCTGCATCCAGTGAGACCTAAACAAAAGGAAAAATAACCACTGGGTTGTGCTCAGAAAGAAATGGTTGTGGTATGGCTGCTGTTGGGGAGGGCGTGCATGTTCTGAGAAAGCCCTGACAGTCAAGGTCTGTGCCTGGGAATCTCTGAGAATGAGGGACACCCCCCTTTCACCATGAATTGCTTCCTAGGGTCTTTCCTAGGGTCCGACTGTTAACCAAATGGTTAACATTCTCATGGTGCTATATCGTGTTTGCTGAGAACCAGGGGGCAAGTCGATTGCATTGTGGGTTTCTGCCAGAAAAGGTATCTAATCCTTGGTGGCTGCCACAGTGTGAGAGGGTTTGGCGAAAGCTATGAAGAAAAGGAGGAGTTGCTTATTAGTTTGTTTTGTTGTTGTTGTAATAACCCAACATATTCCTGGGCGTTCCTCTCTGGCGTGTGTTATGCTCTGGAGACAGATCTAGGTTTCTTTATGCCTCTGTCTCTCCTGGAGGAGTGGCGTGGACTTGGTGCCCGTCTTAGCAGAAGTGATCAGGCTGTCTTTTCAGGAGTACTGGTGGAAGCTGCACTGTCCATATGGGCTTTTTGGGCTTCCAGTTCTTTCGTGAAAATGAATGAATTGGGAATAGGACACCTCTTATATCTATGGGCCCTTCCAGCTCTGCCCATCTGTGAGAGTCAGGGAGGGTGAAGACTCGTGAGGTTGTTTTAATGACTCTACCAAAAATAGGAATAGAATGTGAAAAACAGAAACAAGGGAATTACTTGTGCTATTATTATCAGGAGCAGGGACCTTTGTTTGGTCCTCAATTAGGGGCTGAGGATGGCAGCTGGTTAGAAATATAGGCAGAAAATGAAGCCTAGGTCTCCATTCACAGCTTTGTCCAGGCTGCCCAGCTATTGGGCAGTTTGGAGAGATTTGTGGTAGCATCATGGCCCAGCAAACACTCTCTGCTGTCTTCTGGCATTGTTTTGTTATTTATTCCCAGAACTGTCCTGCAGGAAGGGGTTGCAATGTCCATTAGCAGGTGGAGAAACTGAGGCTGTGGGATGTGCAAGGCCACAAAGGGGCTGAGGCTGGTGGGACTCAGGTCAGCCTGACTGCCTGGGCCGGTGCCCTTCCCATTCCCCGTATCACCGATGGTACGATGGTACGAGTCCTCCCATTTCAAGGAATTGTATGCACGGAGGCCACCAGACATGCTCCTGAACAGCTCTGTCAGGTCTGGGCTGCTTGGGTAGTCTTCTTTCCCTCAGGACCTTGCTGCCGCAGGATTTTCCTTTCAGCCTGGCTTTTCTGCAGCTACTGCTACCTCTGAGCTTCTTCCTAGAAGACTGAGTCTTACAAAGACTATGCCATGAGGAATCTCCCCAGCTGGGTCAATAAATAGCAGCCATAGGGATCAAGATCTGATTGTTTTGTTTTGCTATTTAATGCACAGCTCTGCGTTTGTTCTTGATTTTTTATTTTTTTTGTAAAGATGAATACATTATTGATTAAAAAGAGAGAGACAGAGACAGTAGCTAAAAGGTGGAAGCAACTCAGGCGTCCATAGACAGACCCATGGATGAATAAAATGAGGTATATATGTATATAGAATGGAGTATTTGTTCAGAAAGGAAGGAAATGCTGACGTATTCTATTCTACAACATGGATGAACCTTGAGAACATTATGCTAAGTGACATAAGCCTGTCACAAAGATAAATTCTGTATGATTCCACTTGTGTGAGATACCTAGAGTGGTCAGAGCCACAGAGACAGGAAGTAGAATGGGGGTAACGAGGGGCTACAGGGAGAAGGGAGTTGTTTAATGTGAACAGGGCTTCAGTTTAGGAAGATTAAAGAGGTCTGGAGATGGTTACACAGCAGTATGAATATACTTAACACTATTGGACTGTACATTTACAAAAGATTAAATGGTAATTTTATGTCACATATATTTTACTGCAGCTGAAAATAAAAATAAAGAAAGAGACCATGCAGAAGCTTTGCCAGGGGCACGTGGGTGGCTCAGTCAGTTGAGCTTCTGACTCTTGATTTTGACTCAGGTCATGATCTCACGGTTCGTGAGTTCGAGCCCCATATCGGGCTCACGCTGACAGCACAGAGCCTGCTTGGGATTCTCTCTGTCTCTCTCTCTCTCCCCCCTTTTCTCTACTTCTCCCCCAGTCAAGCTCACATGCTCGCTTGCTTGCTCTCTCTCAAAATAAATAAATAAGCTTTAAAAAAAAACTTGAAAAAGAAGAAACAACATGCTATGTAATTTTCTCCAAGTTTTATTTTTGACTATTGATATGTTTCTGAGTTTTAATTATGTTGATAAATATGGAGGTACTTTGAGTTACTTTTATAACTTTCCAATTACCCTAATATATCATATTCAATTTTTAATTTCCTTATTGATATATATTCAGGTTGTTTTCAATTTTTGCTATAATCAATGTTGCAATAGGCATCCTTGTACATATCTGTTTATATACATAAGAAAAGTTTTTCTAGGATATATTAGACATGTTATCGATACGTTCAAAGATATATTTATAAAACACTGATGTTTGCTTTTGGTTCTGTTTAACAATGTTACAGTCAGCTTTTGCTCCATATCACCAAATCTCAGTGGCTTACTATCTTAGAGATGTATTTTTTGCCCTTGCACATTACGTGTCAGCTGCAAGTCTGTCATATGTGTGTGCTTCGCTCTGGGATCCAGGCTAAATGTGTAACCTCTACCTGGGTCATGCCAGCCTCATGGCAGGGGCAAAAAGCTAGGTCAGAACCACATGGTGGCCTTTGAAGCCTATGCTTGGAAGCTGTGTAAGTAGCTTATACACTTCTAGTCACATGTCATTAATCAAAGCAAGTATCACAGGCAAGCTTATGTTTAAGTTTATGATAGGATCCTCCCCCAGGAAGGGCCTCCCAGGAAGAACATTGCCATTTGCCTGCACACAAATGGGATCATACCATAAGAACTCTTCTGCAGCTTAGTTTCTCCGTGGAAGCACATCTGTTTGGATATTCTCCCATATCAGTACAGATCTACCTCACTCTCTTAAGAAGATTTATTAGTTCTACATTTTAAAGGTACATGACACTTATGGGGCACCTGGTTGGCTCAATTGGTAGAGCATGTGACTTTTGATCTTAGAGTTGTGAGTTAGAGTCCCATGTTGGGCGTAGAGTTTGTTTAAAAAAAAAAAAGCATGTGATACTTACATTCTATTTCATAATTCCTACAGTTGTTTAGCTGTACTTTGATATTTGAAAGGATTTAATGCTTAATGCCAGTCTTTTTATACTACAGCTTCCCCGTTTCTTATGCCTTGGCTGTATTTCTGCAGGTAGTTTTTCACTACTGCGCATGAGAAGGCTGTAATGAACATCATTACATTAATTTCTGTGCCATTACCTGCTTACTTTCATTTGTTCTGATTTCTGACAGGGCAACATCTCCTCTGTCTTTTTCTATAAAAATTAACTTGGATATTCTTATACAATAACTCTTCCTTATAAATTTGCCACTCAGCCTGACCAGTTGCATTTAAGAAATCCTGTTGGGAAGTTTGCTGGGACTGTATTAAAATGAGAGATTTGCTCGGGATGTTTGGAAGAAAGAATACTACTCTATTTTCCAATCCAAGAATAGAGTATCTTTTCCCATTTAGTCATGTCATCTTATACATACTTTAGCAAAGTTTTGATAACTTTTCCATAGTGGTCTTACAAATTTGTTTACCAAAACAAATTTATATTCTTTCATCTGCAAATAATGAAAACGTTGCCTGTTTCTTTCCAATCCCATTTATTTTCTTACCTGGGAAATTTACAACCTGCTGGAGGTCTGAGAGGTATGGCTCTTCAATGTGATCTGAATTTCCATCGCATTGGACAGTATCTCTGTAGATGAGGGTAAGAATTGTTTCCTTGTTTCACTGGAGATGAAACTTTTATTTTTGGGAGTTTGGTTTTTATTTTTGTTTCTTTCTTCTTAATTTGATTGACTGGTGTTCAGGGAGGTCCAGGAGAAAGCATCCCTTTCCTCTGCTTTCACAGGAAGTGTCCACCCCCTTCTTCACCATACACCCTTCTCAAATCCTGTCACCACCTGTCCCTCTTCCTCTCACTAGCCTTTCTAGCCTAACCCAGTGTTTCCATGGGTATACTTGGAAATTAATCACAGCAGTACCAAATTTTATCTACTTTATCCTTGTCATGGAATATCATTTAGATCATTCAGTGTTTTTTTATTCTTTCCTACCAAACTCCATTTTGCTCCTAAGCCAAACTATAAGCACATAGAGATAAGGGTACATTTCACACCTTGTTTATTCAGTTAGTTTTATTTTCTCTGTCCTTTTTCACTCTAGTCTAGGAGTGGAGATTTCCCTGCATCGAAGACTGTACAGAGCCTGGCTCTCAGCCTGTCTTCCTCCCATCCACGCACAATACCACGGTTGAGTCCCCGCACTTCTCGAGCATATTTGATAACAAAGGTCTCGTAGTTCAATGCATCTGTTTACAGCTTTCACTTACTTGGCAGACATCTTAGGAAAAGTGTAAAGCTGCTGCAGGAAAACAATCTTAAACAATAAACTCAGGAGGGACAGTACTAGCAGATATTACATTAATACTGCTTACACCTTCAGAGAAGGCTACAGAATGTGGTCTTGAGGAGAGAGAATTTTTATAGTTTACTCTCTATTCATGAATTTTTTTTTTAAAAAGAAATGTTCATTTATTTATTTTGTGCAGGGGAAGGGGCAGAGAGAGAATTCCACAGAGGAATCAACTGTATTTGCAATGTCTTTTTCTTTAAAAAATATCTGAAGCAAATATGGTAAGATATTAAGATTTGACAAAGCTAGGTGGTGAGTCTAAGAGTGTTGTTATATTCTTTTTTTCTCAGTTACTGAAATACTTCGTATTTGTAATAAAGTAAATTTGTTCATGTGATTTACAGTGTGAAGGCATTCAAGTAAACTAAAAAAACACAAAACCAGACTTAATAAAGTTCAGAGGTGCATATACATGTGTGTAAAAATACAAGAATGAATTGGAAGGGTATCTTCTAAATTCAAAATAGTGATTGGGTAAGAGATCGTGACAAGGAATACAAGGGATTATTATATTATTCTTGGTATTTTATGTAATTTCTAAATTTCTAAAAATCATAATTAACAAGATACAAAATGTCTAAAAATGTAGAAAATTTGCTAGCCATCATTGCCTCTAGAGAGCATGGTATCGGTAATGGTGGAGACTTTATTCTTCATGTGACATCCTCCGGTAGTGTTTGAATTTTTATAGCAGTTATGAATTATACAACTTAAACTAGGGGGGAAATTTCTTAACATACATAAATGGGAAGAATTACAATGTAGTGCCAAATTGGATGATTTTGAAAGGAGGGAGCTCGAAATCATCTTGTTCAAATACTCCATTTTTGAATTGTGGAGACCAGAGCAAGAGAGGTAGCATTACTTTGGTAAACATTTCCATTCCTGATAGCTTGTGAAATTGTTTCTTATTGCTCCCAGCCTTTAAGTTTGGTAAATGTAGGTTTGTGATATTGAAGCAATGGATGGACCCTTAACACTCCTACAGCTATGCTCCAGCTCCCTCTAGTGGCTGGAGGACCTTCCTCGAGACCACAGGGTATGGATGTCAGCCCATAGAGGGGGATTTGGGAAGAGTCTGGGATATCTTTTCACCTAATTAGCTGCACTCTTCTGCCTTTCTATGTCTGGCTTCCTCAAATAAATTTTCTTTGAAGACTGCTCAAAACAGCAAATGACAGAAAAATCACCAGTGCAGAGTAATTCATACATTTGATCTGAAATTAATCTGGATAATTTTCAAAGTAGGAAGGACCTAGATTATCTGGTCTAACACCCTCATTTACAAAGAAGATCCTAGGCACGGGCAGGTAAAATGTGTATAGCCCAGGGTCCGTTGTAGGGAGGGATAGTCTCCTAGCCCTGCTCTATGTGGTCTTTACCCTGGTTTTCCGTGTTGTTTTGTCTTAACTGGATTCAAAGCAGAGCCCTTCTGATTCTCCTTAGACTTCACACTTCATGCAAAAAGCTTGCAGGAAAACTAGGTGGATTAGCAGAAGATGTAAAGTGGTGGTGATTGAATTTAACCGTGGATTGATTAAGTAATCCTCAAGAAACCCCCAGAGGGGAAAATAGTCCCCGTGTATATGTTTCTATACCTTTGCTCCCCTCCCCTTCTAAAAGGCGTAAATCTCCCCTGAAATGCCTCCCTAGCATTCAGAGCAATAAAGAGGTCACATTATAACTCCATAAATCTCCCTGGCTGACTGGCTGGCTGGCTGCTGCCATTCCAGGAGGCGAAAGGGAAGTTGTTTCCTCTTGACAGCCACTGGGCTGGAAGGAAAAAGCCTTTTCCCTCCAGACCCATTGTCTTGGTCCCTGAGGGAGCTGGTCTGGCAATTTGTTCAGTGTTTCCTTTCTATCCCGCCAGCTTATAACAAGCTGGAGAGGGGTTTCAGAGTCCAACAGGCCCAGACTGACCTGGGTTAAGTCTTCTCAAATGGCCCCGATAGAGGGTCTGGCCAAAGCTCCCGCTCAGTCTTCCTAATTACAATAAAAAGAATGAAGTTTAAACAGGCTGTGTGTGTGTGTGTGTGTGTGTGTGTGTGTGTGTGTAACTGTGTATTAGAAACCAAGCCAGATGCAGTGGAGGCTGGAGCCTGAGCCTGCCTGTGAAAGCCTGTCTGGGGACCCCTTGAGACAGGAGCTAAGGCACTGTGAGAGAAGACCGTGGGTCAGTGAGGCTGAGAACCCACTTGGAAAATGGGAGGCCATAAGATGCCTTTGTGGGAAATCAGAAAATGGAACCTTCTCTAAATTAAATATAGTACTACAGGGCCACTTGCATAGCTGGTGTAGTTGAGCACCCGACCCTTGATTTTGGCCCAGGTCATGAACCTGGGGTCATGGGATTGAGCCCTGAGTGTGGAGCCTGCTTAAGATTCTCTCTCTCCCTCAGCTCATCTTCCCTGCTGCCCCCCCCCAATAAAAAATAAAATAACAGCAACAAAAAAATAATAGTGTATATGAAACAGTGGTGATGTTAGGGCATATTTGTTTATTTATTTTACATACAAAATAATTATTTATTGCAAATAGGAAATAAATTAACATAGTTCAGTCTTAAAAAGATTCATATGAACATGTGGTCAAAAGCATCCCTGAGCCACCAGGATGTTTCCCTGGCAGCAATCAATATTATCTGTTTTTTGTCTGTCCTTCTAGAGATATTTATTGTATATACAAATAAATGTGTGTACAGACTCTTCTCCCCTTCTTTTTGTAAGAGAATATCATATGTACCGTTCTGTACCTTGCTTCTAATATTTCACAGCATATTTGGGAAAAATTCCATATTAGTATATGAAAGATCTTTATTCTTCATGGCTACATAGTGTACTTTAATTGAGTTAACCAGTTCCATACCGATGAACGTACAAGTTGTTTTCAATCTTCTGCTATTGTAAAAAAAAAAAACAAAAAAAACAAAAAAACCCACAATGAATATTCTTATATGTGAGCCATTTTACACAAGTGCCAGTGAATCTGTAGGATAAATTCCTGGGAGTGGAATTTCTAGATCGAATGGCCCACGCTTTCGCTAAGATATGGTCAGATTGCCCCCCCAGCCCCAGCCCCGGGCTGAACCATGTCACCCTCACCCACAATGTGGGGACTGACATTTAAATGACAGAGGCAGGTTGGCAGGAGGCCTAGAGAGGGACATTGACTCACCCCTCCCCTCCGTGACTCCTGACTCAGAGGGAGGATGCAGGACCAGCGTTGGACTTTGCCCACAGTGTGACTGGCAGACAGCTTTTGATTAGCTCATCGTGTACATCCTCACACTTTCTGGTCCTCCACCCTGGAAAGAGCCTTCTCTTTCCTTCTGTGGGGTAGAAAGAATAGTCGGTGCCAGGCTGGATACCTGAGCTTAGAGGAGGCTCCCCTGTGGAAGGGGAGGCAGTTGGGCCCAAGATAGAGAAGGCACTTTGTTTTTTGGAATGAGAGGATCCCAGGAAGTGGAAGAAATTAAGTAGACCTCTCCATTCCTCTGACTCTTAGGCAGAGATGGCTTTTCAAAATTTAACTTAATTTTTTACTATTTTGTAACACCTTTATTAATATATACTTCACATTCTGTAAAGTTCACTGATTTAAAGTGAACTTCTTCAGGGGTGCCTGACTGGCTGAGTCGGGAGAGCATGTGACTCTTGATCTGGGGGTCGTGGGTTAAAGCACCACATTTGGGCGTGGAGCCTACTTAGAAAATAAAAAGTGTACTATGCAGTGGATTTTAGTGTACTCAGTTGTGCGTGCATCTCCTGAACCCTTGAGAGCATTTTCATCATTCCAAAGAGAACCTCTGCCTAGGAACAGTCTCCCAATTCCCTTTCCTCCTGCCCTTGGCAACCACCGTCTGTGTCCTTCCTGTCTATGGATTTGCCCATTCTGGATATTTCATATAAATGGAACCACATGCTCAGTGGTTTCTTGGACTGCCGCCTTTCGGGGTGCATGGTATTATTTTTATAACTTTTTTTGTTATTTGTTTTTTTAGCAAGGGAGAGAGAGAGGGCGCACACTCCTGAGTGAGTGTGGGAAGGGCAGAGAGAGAAGAGAGAAAGAGAATCTTAAGCAGGCTCCACACTCAGCTTGGAGCCTGACACAGGGCTCCATCCCACAACCCTGGAGTCAAGAGCTGAGCTGAAATCAAGAGTTGGATCCTCAACTGACTGAGCTACCCAGGCGGGCTTTTTTTGTTTTGTTTTGTTTTAGTTGTTTTGTTTTGTTTTGTTAACTCCGACGTTATTTTTAACCATTCGTTTCCCCCCAAGTTTAGTGCCTTTGCACTGCTGTTCCCAGTGTCTCCTACATATTCCCCAGATACAGAGATGCTTGTTTAATTAAATGCTTAATTAATGAACTTAAGCTGTGTTAAAGGAGGGGGAGATCTTAACATAGTTCATATAATTGTCATTATTTAAAATCAACTCAAATTTTCCTATATTTTTTTTACTGCAGCTCAGTTTTCTTAGTCATTTCCCTATCTATGGACATTTGGCTTGTTACCAGTATTTTGCCATGAACATCTTAACAATGAATATTTTCTTTCTTTCTTTCTTTCTTTCTTTCTTTCTTTCTTTCTTTCTTTCTTTCTGGGGGGGATGGGGGTGTCCTTTTGATGTGTTCCAGGGTATTATTAGAGCAGTTTTGTCACTGAATCATGGAGTAGTTTTCCATATCTCATCCATCTGTTATATATAATTATACACACACACACGGTACACATATGAGAAGCCTCTGGCCCTGCATAGTTAACTCTCAGGTGAATTATATGTGTCCAGGAACATGGCATCTCGGTGGCCAGGCTGTCAGGCAGAGCGCTCAGATTAATACCATTCCATGGGCACTATTGCTGCCTTGTTAGACACTTTAGGGCTCTGCATTTTGTTGAAATCTGATCATGAATGTGCATTGAGTTTCCGTTGTATGCCCAGCACGATAGAGTGATTCAGCCTAAGAGCAGCGTGGTGCTGGGGAGGGCAAGGATCAAGTCACAGAATGTTCTGGAATCTTACATGAGTCACTCACCTTCTCTGGACCTTGGTTTCTTCTCCTGAATGTTCATGGAATCACCCAAACATCGCTTCCAGTCTTTAAG
This sequence comes from Prionailurus bengalensis, assembly GCF_016509475.1. Classification (NCBI taxonomy): domain Eukaryota; kingdom Metazoa; phylum Chordata; class Mammalia; order Carnivora; family Felidae; genus Prionailurus; species Prionailurus bengalensis. Next base: position 52,923,909 of record NC_057344.1, read on the forward strand.
ATGACTGTGTGCCACCTACCCTCCAGGAGACTTAGAGTCTTAACTGAGACAAGTCAGCACACAGGGGACCAATGATTAGGGGATGTCCAGAGCTAAGCAGTGGCTATAGTCACTATATAAGGCAGGGTCCAGAGAAGGGAGGGTACAGTTTGGACTCAGTACCCAGAGTCCAGAAAGTGGCAAACATTTTCAATTGCTGGTGCCTGGTCAGGGCTCCCGTGGCTGTCACTGAGCCAAAGGCGGAAGCCAGGGAGCTGTGAGATAGCAGTGGCCAACTAGAAAACCCAGCCTTTAGAGTGATTTTACACACTCCTCTCCTTGCATCCTGCATGCACCCTGTCTGGGAGGTGGTAAATCAGCCCAGTTCAAGTCACTTGATGACACTGGAGAAAAATGGCTGTAGGGGACCGCAGAGGGCATAAGGATCAGTGATGCAGGTCTCACAGCCAGAGTTCTGCCTAGAGTGGCCACACATCCTGATTTTAAATCTGTTGTTCCGGAGTAATTAGCAATATGCCCCTTTCCCTCAGAAGCGCCCCATCCTGGAGGATGAATTATGTGGCATCCTGGTCAGACCTGGCAGAAGAGAGGAGCACCAGTGGTTCCAGGTTTAAGAGGGTCGGTATGGGGGGTGTGCTTCAGGACGGGGAGTCCACTGGACACAGCAGCCTGTAGAGACTCAGGCTTCTGCATGCTAAGTAGCGTGAGCTCACGCTCCGTGGGCTTCTTTCTGAGGACCCAAAGGGAAGAACCTAGACTTCTCCTTCACTGAGGGGTAATGGACAGGAGGCAGGGAGAGGGAAGCCCAGAGAGGGAACCCAGATAACGCGAGGAGACAACTGGGCAAAACAGCGTTTGCAAAAGCATTTACTGTTAGAAGGACAAAATATCAACATTTGGTTAAGTTTTATAAATAGAAATGATAACACAACCCTGCCTTTGAGCATTCCCTTCTTTGCTTTGTCCATTTGCCTGCTTTCTTTTTTTTTTTTTTTTAATGTTTACCATTTTTGAGAGAAAGAGAAAGCACCAGCGGGGAGGGGCAGGAAGAGAAAGGGAGAGAGAGAATCCCAAGCAGGCTCTGCGATGTCAGAGCGCAAACCGTGAGATCTATGACCAGAACTGAAATCAAGAGCTGGACACTTAACTGACTGAGACACCCGGGCGCCCCCTATTTGCCTACTTTAAAGATGCTATTCCAGCCTGTAGATCACCTGTAGGTGGGAAGGGGCTGTGGGGACCCTCTCCTGGGAGTCTACGTGTGTATGTTTAATTTCCAGATGTGGCAAAGGAAGTCATATTCTCAGCACCTAACACCATAGAACTTTTCCTAGCATTGTGGCAATCTACATCATTAATGGACCTAACTGTGTACAATGCTGAAGGCCCAGGACCTAGTCATCGCTGAGGATTAACTTTGAATTGTAAAGCACCAAGAAATTTCTCCTGGAGCTAGTGAGTGACCCTGCATTTCATGGGGAAATCTTTAATACTGTAATTACAGTCTCCCATGTGGGGATTCTTGAAGGTCTCAACATCTAATCTTCCCAAAGATGAAGGCTAGGGAGCATTTCTCAATTGGTATGCCAAAGAGCATTGAATCAGATGCGCCTTCAGATGCTTCTGTGATCATATGAGTCAGGAAGACAGAGCATATGTGGGTCCTGGACTTCTTAGAGCCCTTGCTGCTGACGTGTTATATTGTGACCCTAAACGATCTTTCATGTACCGATTTTTGAACTGTTTAGGTTGACACCGTCTGGTTCTGGGGAAAGGATTGGGTCCCCAGCAGGATGGTGAAGTCCGGAGCTGGAGCTCATGGGATTCTAGGCCCACGGTTAAGAGCCAGCTGGTCAGTCAGCGTGGGTTTGTAATGCCAGTTCTGCTATTGATTCAGTAAGATCTTTTCCGAACCACATGAACCACGTTAACATTCTTCTATTGCCTGCCCTCCTGGGCCAACCTTCCACTCTGCCCCTACTAGGAACACACACCAGGTAGACCTGGAGGTGGATATTTGGGGGCTTTTAGATGTCAGGGGAGGGCCAGTTGGTCACAGAAAGGAGGACAAATGTTTGACTCTTTCCATATAATCCCTTCAGTGATGGGGCACCAATCACCGAGTAGAGCCTTCTTCTCGTCCTTCTGTTTGTAATTTGCAATTTCTCTTAGCGTATGAGGGAGGTATTAACTCTTGGCAACATGCTCTAAATATTTTTCTTCAGTCTCGTTTGTTCTTTAGCCCCTTCCTTTTGCTTTCTCTTTCCTTCTCTCTTCCTCCCTTCTTGTTTTTGATGCTTTTTCCTTCCTCTCAGAATGTTCTTTCTCCTTTTTTTTTTTTTTTAACCTGAGTCACGTTCTTTAACTTTCCTTCTAAACCTGAAGCCAGGCTCCTAGAAGAACAACAGTGTTTTTTTGTTTGTGTGTATGTGTGTGTGTAAAGGTGAAAGTTTATTTCCAGTGCAATTACAATATTCGCCTGGAGAAAAGTTTAAAGGTCTCTCTCTCCTATTATTCAGCCACTATTAAGAAATGTAGCATGCTAAATGTTTCATATAGATTATTTTCCATTTCCTTGTTTGTAAGATTCTAACGATGTTACGCATCTCATGAAACCGCAGTCAGAATGTAGTTGATTATCTCTGTGAATCTCTGGCGTCTTTGTCCTTCAGCGCTCAGAAGCAGAGGCCGCAGACGCTAATGGCCCACTCTTGCCAGGCCTGGCGGGAACCGTTTCTGTTCAGCTTTCAGAATAGGTGACCTAATCCCTGCCAGCCTGGATGCTGCTGGAGCTGTGTCCGCCTTCCCCTTGGCAGCCTCCTGTCACAGGCCAAGCCTGACGAAGCCCAGAAGACCAAAGGCTCAGGCTGCCAGAAAAACCTCAGGATCTGTTTGCTCCTTGTGCCCCAGACCCAGGCGCCAGTCCCGGGGACAGATCCAGGCCTGTCAGGAAATCCATACACAATCTCTGGTGAACTTTGGATGGGACAGCAGGGCTGCGGTTCAGCAAGGGACATATGGGTGGGGCTAGGGACTTTGTTCTTGAAGCCCCTTTGGCTCTTGGAGAAGTCTCTGGACAGGTACCTCCTCTGGCATCACCCAGGCCTTGGATCCCCTCTGGATGTAGTTTTATAGCATTGAATGGCTGCCCAGAGCATGGGCAATTTCCATTGTGTTTATGTGTCTTCTCTCCTCAGATTGTGGAGTGATCTAGGACAGCTAAAGATGTGCCCAGAGAGGTGGGGTGAGTGAAAAAGCCTAGGTGCCATTGCAGTTTGTCACATTTAATAGAATTCCTTGTTTTGAATTGTGTATCCCCAGCCAGACGAAAACAACTTTGGGCAGGGGTCTTGCCCCAGTTGTGTCTGCTAGATCTCCATGTCCAGCACTTGCTACAGGGGTCAGCAGAGTAGACAGATGGCAAATGTTTGGGGCTTCAGTGCCCCCCACGGAAACAGTGGAGGGCCTGAGGTCAGATAGTCTCCGCATCTGAGGGTGAAGGAAGGGGCTCAACATGGGCTCTGGCTCAAGACCCAGCTTTCTTTAGCAAGAGAAATCCCTCAAAAGATGGAAGCCTGAGGGGCACCTCTACAGCAGAGCAGAACCAGGCTCTGTGGCACCAACCCAGTGGGCTGGCACTCATGTGGCAGTGCCCACCGGCCTGAGCTTGACCTCCGGCAGTTGGGGGACAAAGCCAGCTTTCGGGCAGTGCTTACCTAGTGCTGCCAACCATGACCCCGACCTCTGATTCCTTTTCCTTGTTCCTCGTACTTTGCCCCTCCCCCTCTTCCTTTTTTCTTTCTCCCAGTGTATCTAGGGCACGGGGGTGCAAGTTCACCTGAGTCTGGGGGCCCCAAACAGACCAGGTTTGGCCACTCCCCACTGACAAAATCCAGAGGCAGAGAGACCAATGGTGGCAAAACCAGAAAGGAATTTCTTTCGGTGAGGCCAACCCGGGAAGACAGTGGACTAGCATCTGAAAGGCGGTCTCCAAAGTGCTGAAAACACTTCCAGGTTTATATAAGGAAAACGTGGGGCAAAGGTCTGTGGGTCTGTGCAGGTGGGCAGTGAAAGTCAGACCGATCGCTGTCTTGGAGTCAGTCCTGGGCAGGGTCTTGCTGGCTGAGGGTAGTCCCTGATGAGGGGGTCCTTTGAGTTCCCAGCAGGGAGGCGTTACCCTCAGGGTCTTCTGCCTGCGTCTAGAGACAAGCTGGAAAGAAGAATCCAACTAAAAAGTTTGAGGTCAAAATGGAGGCCGCCGAAACCCTCTCTCACCAGCCCTGGCTTGCTTAGCCCTGCCTGTGGGTGGGTTCCCCAAGATGGATGGAGCAGGTCAGGGGAGAGGTCGAAGCCTTTGCCTTTGATTGTGTCAGTTCTCTGTGGGGAAGTCAGGGGTGGGATCCTTCAACCTCCTGGCCCACATTTTTCTTTCAGGCACTTGGGGAGAAGTGATTCCTAGGAACACCCGTAATAAATTGGATGTCTACGAAATCAGGCTGAGTTTGTTGCCCTCTTTAAAAACCATGTTTTCTGAAGTGGGTCATGGATGGAGGTGAGGAGTTAGATCCCCTTTCTCGGGGTTAGGACCCAATTCATTTTGTGTTTCTGATTGCTAAGAGTCATTAATTACTATTGCCTATGAACAGCAGCCTTGTGACCTCATAAGTGTCCCCTGTGAACCACGTTGCCAGTTTGTTCCCTGCCCACCAGCCTCCAACTTGGTCAAGTCTGGGAGTGATACACAGTTTACAATTCTGAGCATGGCCCCAGTGGTTTGAGAAAAGGTCAGATTCCCAAATCTCCTAGCTCTTTTATCTATCCCCTCCCTCCTGCAAAAATCCCTTCTGAAGATTTGTCCCTGGCCTTCCCACTCCTTCTCCACCCCTCCAAACCTAACAATCATCCATCATTGTTATCTCATTTGGTGTTTACAAATCACTTTACAGCCATTGTTGTGAGTTTTGCCTCTCATTTGCAAAGTACTTTACAACTATTATTACAAGTCTTTTCTCTAAGTGGGGTAATGCTGACCCACTTCCGAGAGAGTTGAATTCCCACTGCCCTCTAAGTGATTGGACCCATTCCCATGATGCTCAGCACTGGGTAGGTGGGGCTTTCATAAGTGAAGGTCATAGCTATGCCCCTGGAAATCTGGCTTATAAACTGGCTTCAGACCACCGCCTGCTGGCCCTTTGGGAAGTTTCACCCAGTGCATTTCTTAATTTTTTTCCCAAGATTTTTAAAGTAATCTCTCCGCTCAACTCACAACCCTGAGATCAAGAGTTGCAGGCTTTGCTGGCTGAGTCAGCCAGGCACCCCACCCCCCAGTGCACTTCTAATGAAGGAATAAGAGATGGTTGTTACCAGGGTCCATGCTGCCAGATGTTCAGGCTGGTGTGGGGCTCCCTCACTGCCTATTACCTCCTATTTATGGCAGCCTGGCTGCTAAGCAGCAAGGTTTGAACTCCATTCTCTCCTTCCTTCTGTCCCAGGTAGGGTGTGTGTGTGTGTGTGTGTGTGTGTGTGTGTGTGTGTGTCAGATGCAAGAGAGAATAGTCCCCACCTCCACCCCACCCCCATAGTGGACTGGGAGCTGCTTAACGTGATCAAAAATTTTTCTGGTTTTGTTTTATGTTTTCTGTTTTTAATGTTTATTTTATTTTTTGAGAAAGAGAGAGAGTAAGTGGGGGAGAGAAAGAGGGAGACACAGCATCTGAAGCAGGCTCCAGGCTCTGAACTGTCAGCACACAGCCCTACTTGGGGCTTGAACTCATGAACTGTGAGGTCATGACCTGAGCCTAAGTCGGAGGTTTAACCAACTGAGCCACCCAGGCACCCCTGTTTTTGTTTATTTTAAATCAGGTTTTTATTTTTTATTATTTTATTTTATTTTATTTTATTAAAAAAAAATTTTTTTTTTCAACGTTTATTTTTGGGACAGAGAGAGACAGAGCATGAACGGGGGAGGGGCAGAGAGAGAGGGAGACACAGAATCGGAAACAGGCTCCAGGCTCTGAGCCATCAGCCCAGAGCCTGACGTGGGGCTCGAACTCACGGACCGCAAGATCGTGACCTGGCTGAAGTCGGACGCTTAACCGACTGCGCCACCCAGGCGCCCCTAAATCAGGTTTTTAAAAATAGGCAATATGACATTACAGAATGGTGGGTTTTTTTAATTTTTAAGTTTATTCATTTGGAGAGAGACAGAGATAGTGTGAGTGTGGAGGGGTGGAGAGAGAGAAAGAGAGAGAGAGAGAGAGAGAGAGAGAGAGAGAGAATCCCAAGCAGGCTCTGTGCTACCAGCACAGAGCCTGATGCAGGGCTTGAACTCATGAAACCATGAGATCATGACCTGAACTGAATCCAAGAGTTGGGCACTTAACCAACTGAGCCACCCAGAATGGCATTTTTAAGAAAGAGAAGCCCAGAGAGAGGTTAGAGTGGGAGAGAGCCAAAGCATAAGAGACTCTTAAAAACTGAGAACAAACTGAGGGCTGATGGAGCAGGGGAGGGAGGGGAGGGTGGGTGATGGGTATTGAAGAGGGCATCTTTTGGGATGAGCACTGGGTGTTGTATGGAAACCAATTTGACAATAAATTTCATATATTTAAAAAAAAATTTTTTTTTAATTTTTTTTTTTCAACGTTTATTTATTTTTGGGACAGAGAGAGACAGAGCATGAATGGGGGAGGGGCAGAGAGAGAGGAGACACAGAATCGGAAACAGGCTCCAGGCTCTGAGCCATCAGCCCAGAGCCTGACGCGGGGCTCGAACTCCCGGACCGCGAGATCGTGACCTGGCTGAAGTCGGACGCTTAACCGACTGCGCCACCCAGGCGCCCCTAAAAAATTTTTTAAAAATAAAATAAAATAAAAAAAAGAAAGAAAGAAAAGCCCATATCATAATAACTGGCCCAAGAAAAACTTCCTTCCTGGTGGGCTTAGCTGCCATCACAATGGATATGGCATTTTGTGTATTGCATTTTTCATTTAACATGCAGGGTAAGCCTTTTCCTTTATTGTTACATTGTCTTTGCAATAATCATCTAAAATTGTATAACATCTTATTGAGTAGGTTGGATGGTACAAGACTTTCTGGTAGAAAATATGGAAATCTCTGTAGATTTGGAGGTGTAGTGGATTGTAGAGAGACATGGGATGTCTGAGAGCATATCTTTAGGAAGCATGGCCTTGACCTCCTATCCATTCTCTTCCTTTGGCTACCGTTGTTAACACCTGACCCTTCAATCTGGGTCTGACTTCTGCATTTCCTACCCTAGGCAAGAAGTATTTGCCATCCAAATCCCCAATTAGGTTAAGGTATGTTCTGAATATGAGTTGAATAATACTGTTACCCATTATTGATATTTTGGCTCAATTTGCCAACTAGGTTATTAGCATTCTGAGAATAAGCTTCCCTCTTAGCATCTGTGACATCTATCAGAAGGCTTAAAAAGCCGATGCTCAGTAAACATTTGTTGGTGGTAAATACGTTATTTTCCAACCTCCAGTGCCTTTCCCTGGCTAGTAAAATAGTTGCTCAAGTGTGTAACCAATTCTGTGAGGCAAATGTGAAGGAATTTCTAAGGCAAACTTTTGTGTTGGGGTCTCAATGCAGCATAAGGCCAGTAACCACCACCCAAGAGACCTATAATTTCAAGGATGGTTCCTTCAATGAGATTCTGTCCCTGCATGTAATACCTTAAGTGTGATGAGAAGAGGACATCTCCCCTCCAAAAGAGAGAACAGATTATGAGATTTTTGTCTGTAGAGGCTTCTTTAGATAAACTAAAACATAGGAAAGAAGCTGGTTTGCCTATCTTTAAAAGGAGGAGAGTGCATCTTTATCTGTGAGAGCTGCATACTGGAATATTTATGAGCGAAATGGTAGAATGTCTGGGATTTTCTTTAGTTATACAAGACAGAGGAAAGTCAGTAGAGAGATACATGAGACCAGACTGGCCACAGCTTGTTGGAAGCTGGCTGATAATTAAATAAGAGTTCGTTCTGTCCACTTTTGAGTATGTTTAGCTCTTTCTGTGATAAAAAAAAAAAAAAAATAGAGTAAGAGGGTTGCATTAGGTTTGGACTGGAAAAATGATCTAGAAAAGTCCTCCACTCCCAAGGCATGGTTTAGGCTAGACGACTGTCTTGGTTCAATTGTGAGGCTGTAGCGCCATCTAGTGTTTACAGCAGATCCCCACCAAAAGGATGACATTGCCAAAGCCCCTACTTGTTCGAAGGTCCTTCTGTGAACTCCCTTGGCCTTCCCAGTTCCCTTGTGGGAAGGCCTGGGCCAAGGGAACAGGGTTTACTGGCTCAGGGCAAGGTCAGCACATGCCAGTTTGCAGGTGGTGGTGGCTGTGATGGCGGTGATGGTAGTGAGGGTGGTGTGCGGGCTCATTGCTTGCCTCCCCCAGGCATGGGGAAGCAAACTGTGGACAACAGTTGCCGTTTTGTGTGTGGCTCTGAAAGCAGGTGACCTTCCTGGAGGGTTCTCAGTGTGACCCAGGTACAAAAATAGCCTCTCGTGACTGTGTGTGCTCAGCTCCCTGGCTTGAGCAAATAGCCCCTCACACCTGCACATTGTTGACTCGTTGTGGACACACAGCTACTTGTTTGCAGGTGCAAATGACTGTTTGTATACCCAGACTTGAGGAGAGGGCCCCCCACCATGCTCTTCTTCAGCCCGCATTCCCTTAGAGCAAGTAGCTGGGCCACAGAGCTAGAGAATGTGGGATCTTAAACCTCAGTGCTAGGTCCTCGTGGAGGGAGAGCTCTTAAAAACCCTCCCTTCCAAATATCCCCCTGTTACTAGAGAAGATCCCACTCCCACTCTGGAGGTAGAACAAGAACTACCCTAATACCAGGGTAGCTGTACTTAGGGATGAAAAATCGGGATAGGATGTAAAATATTTTTCAAAATAGGAAGCAGGTGCATGGAGTCAGAGAGACTTCTGGAAGTTCTGAGCCAGGCTTTATACAGATCATAGGGAATAAGAAGCCCACCCCAGCCTATCTCACCAGGGCAACTGAAATGGGCAGAGTGAAATTTGTCGATTGTCAAATTCTGTAGACCTGGACGGTAAAGATGGTGATGTAGCGGGTTTGTCAACGACTGCGGGAGACTGACCATGATGGCAACGTGCCCGTGGGACTGTGAGCAACACTAAGTCACAGTTGCTTGCAGTGCGGGCCTTCATTTTATGCAGTAGGCAGGAAAACATGTCAGACCAGGATACAGCATATCAAACAGATACTGAAATGATGAAATGATGAAAATGATTTCAAAATTTCAAAAAATGTAGTCCCTTTGGTTCAGTAATTCTACTTCTAGGGGAGCACCCTAAAAGAATAAGCAGAAATGCTAAGATTTGTGCACCAAATGAGCTGTGTTTACAAAACAAAAATCGGAAGCTGGATAGTGATTGAGTAAAAGTTTAATAATAATAATAATAATAAAGGATGGCACATTTGTATGATGGATAATATACTGTGCTAAATGAGTTTACAAAGAATTTTTAAAAATTTTCATGTGTTTTATTTTATTTGAGAGAGAGAGAGCAAGAGCAGGGGAGAGGGGCAGAGGGAGAGAGAGAAAGAAGAGAGGAGAGAGAGAGAGAGAGAGAGAGAGAGAGAGAGAGAGAGAGAGAGAATCCCAAGCAGGCTCACACCCAGCACAGAGCCCAACGAGGGGCTCAGTTCCATGACCCTGGATCATGACCTGAGCTGAAACCAATAGTTGGATGCTTAACTTACTGAGCCACCCAGGCACCCCAAGTTTATGAAGAATGTCTAATGTGGGAAATGCCTTGGTATTAAGTGAAAACAGTTGGCTCAAAATTATATAGCTTGACCTTGACTGGGCACAAATATACGTCAATGTATAAAGTACTGCAAAGGATATAATAGAACAAAATGTTAATAACACTGGTGATCTTGCAGTCATAGGATTACATATGATTTGTATTTTCTTTACACATTTTATTTTCTAACTTCCCAGAATAAATTTTTTTTTTAATTGAAATGGAAAGGGATCTCCATTTTGAAGGGAAAAGGGAGGAAAAAGGTCTGGGCAGAATTCAGTGTTGGGTGAGACCTTCAGGGATACAGGCTCTGAAAGAGAGATAGGGATGAAAATCCAGGCTGCTGGTGGTCGCGGCCCGACTTTTCTTTTTCTCGTGACTGGGGAGAGCCTTGTGATGTCTGGGATGCCCGGGAGTAAAACTGTCCACTCCAGGGGTTGAGGCCAGAGTCAGGAAATGGGAGGCAGCCTGAAGTGATCCATCTCTTTACTTCTTGCAAGGAAAAGACATTATTTCTAGATTTCCCAATGTAAGATTTCTGGGCCCCAACAAAGAATGAATCCTCTGTGTTACTCTCCACCCAGTAGACATGTTTGATGACTTCTCAGAAGGCAGAGAGTGTGTCAACTGTGGGGCCATGTCCACCCCGCTCTGGAGGCGCGACGGGACGGGGCATTACCTGTGCAACGCCTGCGGCCTCTACCACAAGATGAACGGCATCAACCGGCCCCTTATCAAGCCCCAGCGCCGGCTGGTAAGCAAATGCCCGGCTCCTCGAGTCTGCCCTTCCCTCCTCCTCTTGGCCCCCAGCTTTCGGGCTCACACTTAGGTGGGAAATGCCTAGGTTTTGAATTCTGGACTTCGAGTCGTGTTTGTTTGTTTAAGTTTATTTATTTATTTTTGAGGGTGACAGAGACAGCAGGAGTGGGGGAGGGGCAGAGAGAGAGAGAGAGAGTGAGTGAGAGGGAGTGAGAGGGAGGGAAGGAAGGAGGGAGAGAGAGAATCCTAAGCAGGCTTTGCTCTGTCCGCAACAGAGCTGATGCAGGGCTGGAACTCACGTAAGGGTGAGGTCATGACCTGAGCTGAAACCAGGAGTCAGGCGCCCAACTGACTGAGCCACCCAGGAGCCCCTTTCAAGTCCTCTTGAAAAGGAAGCGGGTTGAGGAGTTGGGTGGGTGGTTGGCAACATAGTAATGTCTCATCCCTTTAGAGTGCGCTTGAGCTACGAGGATGTTCCAGACCATCTACTTTAACACCTTAATTATGCAGAAGTGAAAAGTGAGGCTCAGAAAAGCTAACAGCCTTGCCCACGGTCACATGGCTACTGAGTCTCCTATCTGGAACCAGGGCCCAGGTTTCCTTGTTCCCAGTCCAGCCTTGCCTCCTACATCTCCTGTTTTCTCATCTATCCCATGAACAAGGTGGACTCTTCCTTACCCTGTTTCAACTGATCAGTTGATAAAACCCAAAGCCCAGGGAGATTAAGCAGGGTGTATCAGGCCCTCTGGCTGGAAAAGTGTTTGTAATGGGGTTTTTGGCTCGTGCCTCCATGGTCTTTTCTAGTAGAATTTTCTTTTGACCAACACAAACTAGCTTTCATGTATATTAGGAAGGGAGAAATAGAGGGGTTAAGTCCTGATGCTTCCCTTTCTCTCTGGTCACAAGGCCCATTCAGTCTTTGATGTATTCAAATACAGTAATTGTTCACCCACCACCCATGGCTGGTACTGGAAGCCCACATTTATTCTACTTTTGAGAAAAGCTTTTCTGCCTCCAGTGCCCAGTGCTTGCTGGGGTCTTTGATGAATGACTGATAATGCCACTAATGCTACAGTTAGGAAAAGAATTCACTCTACTTCTCCTACAGCTGAAGTCCTTGTTCTCATTCACCACCCCACCCTTAGGCTCTTTTTTTTCTTTTTTTTTTCCTTTTTTTTTAATGTTTTTTTATTTTTGGGAGAGAGGAACAGAAGAGAGAGTAGGAGACACAGAATCTGAAGCAGGCTCCAGGCTCTGAGCTGTCAGCACAGAGCCTGATGCGGGGCTCGAACTCACAAACCGTGAGGTCATGACCTGAGCCAAAGTTGACTGAGTCACCCAGGCGCCTCGTGCTCTGGGATTCTCTCTTTTTTTTTTTTTTTTTTAAATGTTGGTTTATTTTTAGAGGAGAAACAGAACTTGAGGGTCAGAGAGAGAGAGGGAGACACAGAATCTGAAGCAGGCTTCAGGCTATGAGCTGTCTGCATAGAGCCTGATGTGGGGCCCGAACCCACGAACCGTGAGATCATGACCTGAGCTGAAGGTGGACACAACCAACTGAGCCATCCAGGACCCCCCCCCCCCCCCCCGCCGTGCTCTGGGATTCTTATACAGGGCTACGATGGCTGACCCTGCCACCCACTTAGGGCCAGCCCCTCGGTGCTCCCTGAGAAGTAGAAGCAGCAGCACTTGCCTTTTACTTGGACTTGAAGGGTTTGCCTTCTCTGTTGCAGTCTGCCTCCCGCCGAGTGGGCCTCTCCTGTGCCAACTGCCAGACCACCACCACCACCCTGTGGCGCCGCAACGCCGAGGGCGAGCCCGTGTGCAATGCCTGCGGCCTCTACATGAAGCTCCATGGCGTAAGTAACCCCACCGCCAGGCGGGGTGAGCAGCCTACCAGCGGCCACACGTTTGTTTCCGTTATTCACTTCTTACTTGTCTTCCAACTTTCAGATCATAATCCATTTTTCCCTTCTTAGCAAAGAAACCTAGATTTAGAAGGGACCTTCCAGGCTGCGTTAGTCCATTGGGGCTGCTGTAACAAAACACCACAGACTGGATGGCTTATAAACAACGGAAATTTATTTCCACATTCCTAGAGGCTGGAAGTCCAAGATCAGGTGCCAGCATAGTCAAATGCTGGTATGGATTTGGGGAAATACTCTCCTATGTCATTGGTTTGCATGTGAATTACTGCAAGTATTCATTAGGAAATTAACCTAGTAGTTTTTATTAAGGACAAGAAACACACGTATCTTTTGATTTTGGCAGCTCTGCTTTGGGGAAAGTAGTCTATAAAACAATAAAAGAATCAGTACCTAATGATGTGTGAACTGTTTATTGCTGCGGTATTTGTAGTGGCAAAAACAAGAAACAGTCATAAAGCCTCCTAAAGGAATGGTTGACTAAACTATGGCACAAACTATAGTGTGAAATATTGTGCAGAAGTTTAAAAAATAATTAAGTCAAAGCCCTGTATCTTGACCTGGAGTAACAAAACACATTTGCAAAGTAATGTACATAGTATGACCCCATACTATGACCCCTTACTGTGGGAGTAAGGGTGAGTGAAACACACACACGGATACAGATGGGTGGGTGAATGAATACACACATACATACATGTATAGATATGTACATGTGCACACCTGTTTGAGAATGTTTTAAAATGTAAGAAACATAACAGGCTGGTATTTCAATCGCCCCATGGGGACAGGATTGATGGTAGTGGAGTGGGAGGGGTTGTTACTAACTTCGTCTCATGAATCTAAGAAAAGATTCTTCATGAACATGAATTTTTTCATGTTTCCTTTCTTTTTTTTTTTTTAAATTAGGTGTTTAGTTTGAATTCCAGTGTAGTTAACATACAATGTTATATTCAGTTTAGGTGTACAATATAGCGATTCAACAGTTCTATACATTATTCACTGCTCATTGCAAGAAGTGTACCATGTTTTCTTATTATAGTGAGAAAAAAATAGCCAAAAGTATACTTAAGAACATTCATAAGAAAATACACTTCCTTCTGCAAAGAAGTGTATCAAGGATGTTTGTTGAATCACTGTAATAGTGCAAATTGAGGGGAAAAACAACCTTCAGGAGGAAAACGGATAAAGAAATTCTTGTTCTTCAGTAGGGGAATGGTAAAAGAAACTGATAAAGGAATATTATGCAGGTGTTAAACAGATTGTGTCCTCAAAAAAATTAAAAACAGAATTACCATATGACCCAGCAATCCCACTTCTGGGTGTATATCCAAAAAAGAATTGAAAGCAGAGTCTTGAACAGATGCTTGTACCCTCATGTCCACAGCAGCAGTATTCATAAGAGCCAAGTGTGAATGTAACCCAAGGGTCCATGGATGGATAAGTAAAATGTGGTCTGTCCACACAAGGGAATATTATCCAGCCTTTAAAAGGAAGTAAATTCTGACACATAGTACCAGATGGATGAACCTTGAAGTCATTATGATAAGTGAAAGAAGCCAGTCACAAAAGGACAAATCTTGTACGATTCTACTCATATGAGGTACCCAGAGCTGTCAAACTCATAGAGACAGAAAGTAGAATGGAGGCTGCCGTGGACCAAGGGGAGGGGGAAATGGGAAGTTAGTGTTTAACGGGTACAGAGTGTTAGTTTTGCAAGATGAGAAGTGTTCTGGACGTGGATGGTGGTGATGACCGCACAACAATGTGAATATACTTAACGCAACTGGAAATGGTTAAGATGGTAAATTTTATGCTATGTGTATTTTACCATGATTGTTTTAAAACAAGTACTGAGGTTGATGGGGATAAACATGAGGGCTGTATTTTTCTGAAGTCAGGATGGCTTCAAGTGGGCCAAAGTGTGGGGCTGGGTGCTGGAGGGAGGAGAGGCTACTTCCCTCCAAAGGTGGGAACACTGACCTCTCAGTTGACTAGAAGGCAGGTTCAAGTTCACGTAATCTGATACCCTTCTCTCTTAACCATTCCATGTTTAATCTCTCAAGTGGCAATTGCTTTCCTTCAGTATTTCAGGGATGGCCTTTATTAGTCCCATACAGGAGAAAAGCACGGACCAGGAACTAAAAGATTTGGGTTGGCCTGGCCTAAGAGAAACCAGCTGTGAGGAGGGCACATGTTTAAAAATACTAGATAGATGACCCAGCAAGCCTGCTCCCCAGACACTTATTTAGGCATCTGTGAACGGTTCAGGAGCATGATGCTTGACAGTCACTGCTTGTTTATGAGAAGTCAGTGCCGTAAAAGTGTTCCCGATGGATAGTTTATCTCAGGACCTGGCCTCAGGGCCATCTCCCCAACATAATCTCTGGTTGCTCCCCACCACCCATGGAAACACTACGATTTGCTCCAACCAGACTCAGTGCAGTGCAGAGCTGCTCTATTTAGAGTGACTTCACATCTCAATTCACTGAGCTGCACCAGTTTCTGCCTATTTTCTTGGCATAATTATTAATAGCACCCCGTTTTCACTTTCACAGTGTCCTGATACTGCTGATAAACTAAAGGCTTTTGCACATACTGCTCCTGCTGCCTGAAATGCCTGCCTCTTGTCTACTCGACAGCCTCCCACAACTTAGGCATCACCTCCTCAGCGAAGCCTTCCTTGATGTGGTCATGTGCCTCTTCCCCTCCTCCCGGGCCGAGGACAGAGCTTAGTGTTTCTTTTCTGTTCACCCACATCATCTATGAGTCTGGTTGTTTCCTACTTGTCTGTCTTTCCCAGTAAACTGTGAAGCTCTGGAAGAAAGGAATGGTGTCTTTAAGCTTCCATTTCTCCAGAGCTAGTATAGTACACAGCATATAGTACAGTATGCTAGTATATTTGAACAGCATTGGTTTCTTTCTCAGCAAGAGCTCCAGGGGCTGATTCACTTAGTCCCAGCCCTAAGGTTTGTAGAGGAATTGCTTAGATGTTGCCTTCTCATAGTGTGAGTGCGTGTTTAAATAAGGTAGCAGATCACGTGCAAGTAGAAAACCATATATATTGATTTGTAACTCTCTAGGTCCCCAGGCCTCTTGCAATGCGGAAAGAGGGGATTCAAACCAGAAAACGGAAGCCCAAGAACCTTAATAAATCTAAGACACCAGCAGGTGAGTAAAAGCATTGTGTG
The DNA here is from genome assembly GCF_016509475.1 of Prionailurus bengalensis. Taxonomy (NCBI): domain Eukaryota; kingdom Metazoa; phylum Chordata; class Mammalia; order Carnivora; family Felidae; genus Prionailurus; species Prionailurus bengalensis. The sequence goes on from NC_057344.1 coordinate 52,939,589, forward strand.
TAATTATATTAAGAACTCAGTGGCCCTTGGAATATGTAAAAATCATGTATTCTTAGTGCGTCAGCTCAGGCTACCAAGGCATAATGATAGCATTGTCCATCCCAGCTATTCAGTTTAGTCCCTGCGGCTGTTTCCAATTTTCCACTTTCTCTCCAGCTGCTTTTGGGGAGGGGTGCTTTTCCCGTATGCTCCTCCCCTCCCCAGTCTCCGTCCTCTCTCCGCCTGCAAAAGGGGTTCCCTACCTTTCAGGGCTTCTTGCTCCCCAAGTTCAGCTCTTCGTGTCGCGTACCTGCTGAATCCTGTGGTTCAGGTTGTGCAGATTGTTGTGTTAATCTCCCAATCAGTTTTCTGGGTGTGTAGGATGGTTTAGTGTTGGTCTGGCTGTATTTCATGGACGCGAGACACACAAAAAGCGTCATCCCAGCTATTCAGGAGAGAATGATAACCCAATGAAAAGTAACATCACCACGCAAAATTTTGGGAGCTTTTGAAGCAGGCTCAAATCAAGTTGCACAATTCTTTCCAGTTGCAAAGGCTGCACTGGGCCAGCTGGACCAGTTGTGGGCCAGAGAGAAAAAGAACATTACTGGTCCCTCCATCTTTGGTACTGCGGCCACTCAAGAACTCAGCTCCATTATGTTCTCTTTGAGATAACAGGGATCTAGGAGGACAGGATTCCATTAATTTCAATCCACAAATTGATTTGTAAGCCAAAGTATAGTTAACATCACGTAGTACTTAGCATTCTAGAAAGCTGCTCTACAGTTAGTATCTCCCTGGTCCTTAAAGACCCCCTTGAGACCAATTACCTGCATTTTACTAATGAGCAAACCGGGGCTCAGAGAAGGCAGTGACTTAACCGGAGTCATACAGCTGTGAGTGGATAGACTTGGACTTAAAACCCAGGTTTTTCCACTTCAAGCTCCATATCCTGTCTAGTATGCCACTTTGCCTTTTCAGTTTCTAGATTAAGAATGAGGACTACTTATGCTCCTATTAAGAGCATTCCCTCTTCAGTACTGCTACCAAATCAAAGATTTCACTGGGAAATGCTGCAGTTGCAGAAAAAATAAATCGGCTGATCCAGTGCAAAGTTTATCTTCTAATCTAAGGCATGAAAAACAGATAAATTTTCCTTGTCCACTACTGAGAACATGACCCAAGTCCTCCTTTCCCAGATTCAACCATGGCTTACCCCTTCTGGCAGTATATCTGATTAGGTATTTTATTTTAGATCTTATTTATTATTACATCTTATTTTCTGTGTCTCATGCCAGTGGTCTTCAGCCTTTCTCCCTGTGTCCACACTGTTTTAGAAGCACAGCACATTCCCCTAGGTAACTTCACCTCTTTACATGTTGCAGTGATAGAGCAAGCATTTGGTTCAGGTGAGCAGGGCCCCCCTATCCAAAATTCCCAGTGTAGGGAGCTAGATTGGGCAGCAAAACCTAATCTGAACAGACTCAGGCTATTTATAGTCTTTATTTATCCCATGTGTGAATATTCACATGTTTTGCTGTAGAACAATTAATGTGCTTAGTTACGGAGTATTGTCTCAAACTCCGCTGGGAGTATTCTATAATATACAGTATTAAAATCCAAAAACTTCTGAGTCCTGAAACATGTAGTCTCAAGGGTTTGAATAAGGGGTGGTGAGCCCGTCGCTTAAATTCTGATATTTTCAGTTGTCCCGTTTTGAGAATTGTCGCCCTGCCCTGATGAAGGGCCCTGCTTCATTCCCCAGCAAATAGAAATAAAGCTGTTAGCACAGACCTACCCTAGCTGTCTCAAAGGACCACCATCCATTCGCCCCTGTCCCTGGTCTAGGTGTCCTGACTCTGCCTTATTTTAGGTCCCTCGGGTAGTGAGAGCCTTCCTCCCGTCACCAGTGCTTCCAGCAACTCCAGCAACGCAGCCACCAGCAGCAGCGAAGAGATGCGCCCCATCAAGACAGAGCCCGGGCTATCAGCCTACCATGGACACAGCAGCTCCATGGCCCAGGTATGTCCCTGGGCGGGGAGATAGGGCTGCCTGTGCGATAGTACACCTCAGACCACCAGGTGGCTGGGTCAGCGCTGGAACACGCGCTTCAGCAGGGCCCCAGCAGGTGGCAGCAGGAGCCGCCTGGTGCCTTTGGGGTCCCACCTGAGGGCCTATAGGGGCTATCTGCACAAGGGTCTATTTCAGCACATCTGATCACATTACAGTGATTTGGACGTACAACTACAACAGACAGATGATTAGCAGCTTCTCTGTGCCAGGACCTTCAGAGACCAGGAGTGGGGAGGGACACATTATGGCACAGCCACAACGTGAATCAGACTGCATGCTTTGGGGGAGGGAGGTACAACTGTAGAAGGTTCTAGGAGGTGGCGCATGGGCTTTCTGAGCAAGTCTGTCTCCTAAGTGAGAGGTGGTGTGACCTTCTCTTTGAAGTTTGGGAAGGGATGGAAGAGGACCCTCCTGGCGTGGGCAGAGGTGTGGAAACTGTGGGGAGGGCAGGGTGGGTGGGCAGGGGGTTGGTGAGGAGGTCACAGGCAGGCTGCCATTTAATGAGGGTCGGCTACAGGTCCAGCTTCACGTGTGTCCAGAAGATGAGTCTGGTCCTGTCCTTTCCCTCTTTCAAATATGATGGCATTCCTACTCCCCAACCCCTTCCCTCTTTGGTTCCCCTATTTGGGATTAGGGAAGTTCTGAGCTTGGTTACAGTTTCTAAGCAGTAACCAAGCTTGGTTACCGTTAACTCTGATCTGTCGTCTGCATGCACTTGAGGGAGTCTGTGTCCTAAAGAGCTTTTTACTGTCAGGGTAAAGAACCCGGGTCCCATAGGACCAGGAGAGCCAGGAACCTCTTCTGGGCATGGATAAGATTGGCGTGGATCTGGATCACCTCTTCTGACGGTGATAAGATTGTGGAAGATGTCTCATGTAACTATGCGAGCCATCTGAGAAACCAGAATATCTACAAACCTCTACTGGGTCACAGTGCTCAGAAGCTGGTGAATCACACAGACCCTTTGGGTCCCACAGCACAGGGGTTAGGAAAAACAGAGAGAAATGTTGCTTGGTGTCTTGTCCTGCCCTTGTCCTAGGGCCCTCTCCCCTCATCCCTTTCCTGGGGTGGGAGCCAGCTGGGGGACATCTGTGTACCAGGGCTCCCCTCTCCAGCCCGGACCTCCCCTCCTGAGCCCTCAGGAGTGATTCTGTTGAGCTCATCTTGCGCTTTTTGTTTTCAGACGTTCTCAGTCAGTGCGATGTCTGGCCACGGGCCCTCCATCCACCCAGTCCTCTCGGCCCTGAAGCTCTCCCCACAAGGCTACGCATCTTCTGTCAGCCAGTCACCGCAGGCCAGCTCCAAGCAGGACCCTTGGAACAGCCTGGCCTTGGCTGACAGTCATGGGGACATAATCACTGCATAATGTCACCTCCTTCCCTCCTCAGATTTCGGCACAGACTTGGGACTTGGAGGACAGCAGAGATGAGGCTCTGGGCTCCCAGGGGCCAGCCTGCTCTGTTGGGGAATAACTCCAGAAGAACAACCGGGAAGAAACTTGAAGTTGACAATTTGGCTTAGGGGAAGTGGGTATTGGATTTTATCGGATGTCTTTTCAAGGGTAGGCAACTGGAAAGAACCCAGACTCTGATCTGGAAGAACCCACCCTTCACTACAAGCACATTTAAGTCCCTTGTGTGGAGTAAGAGACTTCTTTCTTATTTTCCACCCTACCCCTCCCCTACAAGAGACGAGATATCTTTCTCCTCTGCCTTTCCACCACCATGACCTAAGATGGTGGCTTTTCCATGGTGTTCCTAGCACCGGGGCTCTGAGGGTGGGTGAAGGCTCTGGGACCCCTGGTCCAGCCTGAATTTGGATGCGACAAGCCCCTCCGGGCAGCTGCTGCCCTTGTCCAGCACTCCCCCTTCAGGTTTGGCATACTCCTGCTTTCCTCAATACCGAATCTTGGCTCCTGAAACGTTGCGTATAGCGCCCATGCTACTGAGGGCTTCGTGGGGGAGATTGAGGAGAGGGCCACTTCACCCACTGCCACGTGTGGCTTGGGCAAAATTGCAACTTGGAACTTCGCCTCCCCCAAGTTCCTTTCCCTGACCCAAGGCTCAAGCCTCCGCTCCTTCTCCTCACCCCCAAAGCCTCTGAAAATAAAAATCCCTTCCACTGCTGAGTGATTCAGCTCTGCCTTCAGCTTGAACATGTCTCTCCCTCCACAAAACAAGAGCTTGGCAGCTTAGCCACACAGCAGCCTCCCCCACGCCTGTCCCCCCAAATCCTTCATCCACCCCTTCACACACAGGTGGGTCCCAAGTAAGTACAAAAAAAGTTCTGCTGCTAAAGCGAGTTTGACAAACACTCACCTAAGACTTGAGATCCTTCAGAAGAGCGTGTCTGGTGGACACCAGCCCCGGGGGTGGGCAGGGGGTTTCCGTGAATTCTTGTGCTTGGATCTCGTGGACGACCCTCTAGTTCTGCGGAGCTGTGTCTCTTGTTCAGACAGCAGGCCAAGTTCATCCAAGGGATGCGGAGCCCCTGCACCTACCTACATCCTTTCCCCAGAAGACATCTTCTGTCCAGGAGGCAAAAAGCTAGAGATCTTGCAACATACGTTCAAAGCAAACAAACACAACATGACAAAAACTTAATGGAAAGACAACAACCGATAAGAGAAGACACTGAGGGTGGGCCTTGAGGGAGTGTCCGGCCCTTGTATTGTCCTGGAATTGGCCTTCTTCTCCTCTTCATATTGCCGTTTCTGCCCGAGATGCTGGAGCTCCTCGCAAAGACTTCTCCTTCCTCGTCCTCATCGTCAACAGACCTGTAGCTGACTGTGGCCTTACCACATCTTCCCCCCAGATCCCCAGCTCCCAACCCCCAAATCCTACTGGCTGTAGCAGAGAATATTTTTAAACCAAGATTCTGTTTTAATCATCATTACGTTGCTTTCTTCCATGAAGGCCACCCTCATATACCTTCCCTGACCCACAAACCTGTTAACATTGTCTTAAGGTGAAATGGCTGTAAAATCAGTATTTAACTAATAAATTTATCTGTACTCCTCTTTTCCTTCTCCTCCCTCAGAAGTCATTACTGGGAGGTTCGATGCTGCCCTTTGCCAGGCAATCTTGAGCCACGGAGGCCCCTTCGCCGATCTGCTCACAGGCCGCATAAAATCGTTTTCTCCCTTCAGTCATTTATGGCAGTTGGCCAAGACTTCCTCTGTATGTGATGGTGGCTAGTGAAAAGAACACTCATCCCAGCCCTGCTACTGACTAGTTTGCGACTTTGACAGGTAACCTCTAGGCTTTGGTTTCCCAAGAGAGGGTTGGGCCAACCAGCCCTCAATAATTAAAGTTCCTATGGCCCAACAGTTGTTGCCCAATGAAGGGAGCCATTTCTAGGGCTTTCCTCGGGGCCAGCAGGGGCTGGGGCATGGAGCAGAGTGCAGGGCAGTGGTCTGTCCAGCCCACCTGGTTTAAGACATATCCTGGGGGGTCAACCTGAGTTGTTCTTGCCATCTTCCACTTCTCCTTTATGGTTTGATCCAAGCAAGCTTCTAGAGAGGAGAGGAAATCTTCTCCTTTTTCCATTTGTCTTCACCATCTTCAGCTACAGAATTGCTTCATTGCTTCATCTTAAAAGCGGGGTGGGAGTGGGGGCAGTGGTCCTGAGGCCACCCTCTGACGCAGCACCTGTGGAATGGGACCCAGACAAGCAAACCTGCCCGCATTCAGAACTGTTCATGGTGCCTTCTGCCTTCTCTCAACTGGCTTATGCCAAGCCCACTGGGCAACTGGTGGCCTTTGACCTTTCACAGCACCCCTGTTATTTTTGAGCAGGTAAGAAAAAAATGGAAACAACCATTATTTTACATAAAATCAGAAAAAGCTCTGAAATTTGCTAAGGAATAGCCAAACCTATTAAATGTAGCTACCATTCAGAAAGACAAGGAGCAGATAACTAACAATTAAGAGTAACAAAAGAGATTCAAAACCATAAATAAAACCTACCAGGATTTATGCTGGGAAGCACATGTTTTCTGACGATGAAGTCTCTGTTGAAGACATTTGCCACTTCTCTTTAGGAATGGCTTTCAGAACAGAATTATATACAACACCAGATCAACCTCATTCCTTGTATAGTCATAACTTGGGCTTCATCCTAGTTGGTATAATCAAGCTAGATTCAGCCTCCTTGCTCACTGGACTTGGTTGCTTCCCCAACCAAGGAGGTCAGGTTATTACCAATCAGGATATTCTAAAGGATGCAATTCCCAGAGGGTCGGAAAGTGGCTGGTGTGGAAGGATTGGGGTGGGTGGGGGGCGGGGGGTTGGTCACTAGCAATGATGGTGTCATTAGAATAAGTGTCTGGCCTGGTGTGGTGAGTGAAGCAACAATGCATGTGTCCAGGTTACAAAATCCTTCACATTCCCCTAGAGTCTCACCTCTTGCTATGGCAAAACAGTCTTGTAATTTTTAATTATTTTTTATGTTATTATTTTTTAAGTGTATTTATTTTGAGAGAGAGTGTGTATGCACGTGAATGGAGGATGGGCAGAGAGAGAGGAAGCAAGAGAGAGAATCCCAAGCAGGCTCCACACTGCCAGCTAAGAGCCCTACATGGGGCTCAATCCCATGACTCTGGGATCACAACCTGAGCCGAAATCAAGGGTTAAATGTTTGACCCACTGAGCCACCCAGGGGGCCTTATGATAAAACCTTTTGAAGCACAGTTTAAATTAATGGTGGGAGAGCATTAATCCTTAATATTTGACTTAAAAAAATTTTTTTTTGAGAGACAGTGTGAGCAAGGGTAGAGGGAGAGAGAGAATCTCAAGCAAGCTCCATGCTCAGCACAGAGCCTGATGTGGGGCTCAGTCTCACGCCCCTGAGATCATGACCTGAGCCAACATCAAGAGTTGAACGTTTAACCGCCTGAGCCACCCAGGCGCTCCCTTAATATTTGACTTTTGAATTCCTTTAGGGGAATGATTGGTAGCACATTTATCTGTGATTATACTTGACTTCAGTTGACAATAGTGAGAATACATTTATAGTCCCTGAACATGCACCTAATGGAGCTGGGGTAGAGGTTATTTGGATGAGCCTCCTACCCCTCGAGCCCCCAGAACTTGACATACATGAATACCGACTGCATGAGAAATAGCCATTTGGAAAGCTGTTTTTGGAGTGGAGGTGACTGTTTTTTGGCTTTTTAATCATTTTCTGACATTGGAGGCTAATCTTCAGATTGTATCCTTGGCTTGCTTGAAGCTAGACCACCAAAATGCCATGTCATAACACAGGTTTAAGTCATCCCATCACCAAGGATCAGCCTCAGAGCTTCAGGGTTTAGCCTGAGAAGTGGAATCAGTCTTGTCCAGCTCTCCCCGCCTCCTGGGCACTTGCTTTCATTTCACTCTTGGCCTCCTGGAGAGTGCTGGCCCGAGTGTGATTCTTATCTCCCCTCCAGTGGCTGTGGCATGGCATTTGCAAACAGACTAGTCTGTAACAAGGAGAACTAAATAATCCAAGCAAAGGTGACATTAAAACAGACCTGGTTTTTCAAAGTCAGTTTTCTTTTGGTCTGTGTGTTGCTTGTTCACTCTTCTGGCTGAAGCCTGGGAGATTTACAGAGGTGATCGATAGCTGTGTTATGGGTTACCAGGAACAGAGGAATCCGAAAAAGCCTGCAAGGCACCCACAGCTCCTGGGCCCAGGCTGTAGAAGTGATTGCAGGCTCCAACTGGGGAGGTCTTCAGATGGATGCGAACAGGGAGCTTTTCCTCCTGAGTGAAGGGTGATAAATGAGATGTCCCCCCACCCCTGCACTCTGCACATGACTCCCATCACGCACGCTCCAACCCCTCCCTGCTCTCTGGTGATTGTCTTCTCTTGTACAGCTGTGGTCGCCCTGGTTCACCTGAGAAACAAAGATGTGACTTCCTCCACCCTGGGTTTAGAAGAGGTTTTTTTAAACAGATGCACCTGCTCTTCTCATCACTGAGCAGTGGAGGTTTCTAAGCAGTGAATTTCTGATTGCAAGCAGTTCAGAAGCAGCTCAGTAGTAGTAAACAGTACTAGTGGATAACTCTAGTAGACCCCTCTTACAATGACTTGTCTCTTGTGCTGCCTCTTTAAGATGGATTTGCTCAAATGAAATGGATTGTAATTAGAGATGTGAAAACACTTAGATTCGCCATTCCTCCCTTGTTCTTTTCCTTAGAACGCAAATAAAAAATCGAAAATATCTGTTATTCCTAGGGTTCTTGATAACCTGAGACGTTTGAGTTGGGGCATAGATGTAGTAAGAAAAGACTGACATAAGAGAATTCTAAACAGGCGTACAAGCAGGATTCTCTGCCAAAGTGATAGGCAATGCCGTTTCGTATGCTTTTCATCCTAAAGGCTTTTCATTGCTGTATTATTCCAAGCACCCCCCCAGCACTGCTGTAGTGATGGGGGTTAGAAACACTTTTAGGAATCCACCTGTTTTCTCCCTGTCTCTCTGACATCCTTGACAGTAGCTTCATGGTGTAGCTCACCTTGCAGATTTCCTCAATGTGGCTTCTAGCCTTACCACAGCCGAGTCCCCTTTACCCCGCCCCACCCCTGCGTTAATTCGCATGTTTTGAAATTGTTCTATTTACATAATAATCTAGGCCTTTCCTCGTTTTTCATAGATCAAAAACACAACCATGTGTAAATTACACCTCTATTTTAAAAAGAACAAAAACATAACTGCCAATCTCTGCTACCAAGTACCAGATAGTTGATACACTGAAGTGACTGAGTTCCCACTCAAGGCAGATTTTTAGTCTGCTTTACAGTCTTGGTAAAGCAATTAGGAGGATGGTTACCTTGGGACTTTCTGACTATTTAAAAATTACTTGTGGGTTCCTATTGGGTGAATTTCAGGGTCTCTAGAAGGGGGCCGCTGGCATATACACACTCCTGGAATGGATTCTGTGTCCATCTCCATTCATGCTTCTGCTTCCTCAAAAAAGGGAGAGGGCCAGAAAGAGTTAAAAATGGAAGTTTTTTTTTTTAAGTTTATTTATTCTGAGAGCACACACACGTGAGTGGAGGGAAGGACAGAGAGAGAGGGAGAGAGAGACAATCCCAAGCAGGCTCCTCACTGTCCGTGCAGGAGCTCAATCCCACAACCTTGGAGAGAGAGTCCACTGGAAAGAGTAAAAAATGGAATTTGGGGCACCTGGGTGGCTCAGTCGGTGGAGCATCTGACTTCGGCTTACGTCATGATCTCATGGTTTGTGGGTTCGAGCCCCTCATCGGGCTCTGTGCTGACAGCTCGGAGCCTGGAGCCTACTTCGGATTCTGTGTCTCCCTCTCTCTCTCTGCCTCTTTCCTGCTCGCTCTCTCTCTCTCAAAAATAAACATAAAAAACTAAAAAAAAAAAAAGGAATTTGAGGGTTCAGAAATTATAGTCCAGGTCTGGCCATCGTCTGGCTGCACGAGTTGGGGCAATTCACCAAACTGCTCTCCACCTCAGCATCTTTATCTGTAAAATGTTTTGGATCCAGCAGATCTTTAAGGCTCCTCTGAGTTCTAAGTAGTTGTGACAGCTGCCATAATCTGAAATTATCCGTGCCACGTCTGGTATCATACAAGGAGTGCACGCTACCTTTCCTGTTTGGTACTCCGTTGTGTTGTGAGGATGATCAGAAAAGGACAGAAAAATTATTCCCCAGAGACCCACTGAATTAGATCTACCGTCCAGGACTTCGGACCAACAGCTCTGAAACTACAAGAAAGTGGCTCACCTCTTTCTCAGTCTTACATACTCTTGTCAGTACAGATGAAACCTCAGGGCCTGGAGTCTAGAGACTCCAGACTGATGTTCTTCGAATGGAAACCCATACCTTTTTTGTGTTCTAAGTAATGCACTTGAAAAAAAAAGTTTCAGAAGCCATACATCCAGCAAGTATTGTCTCACAAAGTACCCACCTTGGAAACTACTTATTTTAATGCTGCAGCCATTGCAGAAATATATGTTGGAATTCCCTTTAGACACTCTCCAGAATCTGCTCATGTCAACCTAAGAGAACCAGGCTTATTGCTCATTGCTTCCTAGCCACATTCAGTGTGGGGCCCCAAATAGAATTATATCACCTGACCAAATTTTGTCACCAGTCCTTTCTAACTACCTCTTTAAAGGATAGGAATTTATCATCAAATGAAGAGCTATTGAGGAATGTTCTATAGACTCGGAAAGCTACTCCCAGCAAAGAAAGCAGGTGAAATGGGGGACATTTTCGGGTCTTCTATGGATGCCACACTGCAGAGGAAAGCATGCTACGCGCTAATTCTGGTCTGAGGTTTCCAGAAGAACATTACTTACTTAGAATGTTACTTATTTAGAACATTCTAAGTAAGTATTCTGAAAATATAATAAAAGCCAGGTCTACTTGCCCAGAAAGGTACCCACGCCCTGAGATTTTACCCGCTATTCATCATTTTAGGGGTTTCACGGACTCTGGAAACTTCTCCATATAACCCAGGTTAAGAACTCCTGCTCTCAGGCTCTGGTTTGGTCCAGTGCTGCAAGGCCAGGTCAGCTCCATCTAGGGTGTCCTGGCACTTGGTAGGACACTTTGGCTCAGAGTAAACCTTCCTATTTAGCTATGAAGTCAAGCAATCTATCAATCCCAGGGGCCCTGGTGCTGCTCTAGACTCCCAGGAGGCCCTGCAGCCTAAAATCCAGCTGTTTGCACAAGGACAGGGCCGAGGAATTCCGGGTAGTTCAACCTTACAGGATGGTATGGGTCTGGAGTTGTGGGAATACGATGGGGTTACAGGACACAAGCTGCTAAGGATTTGGGGAAGTTAACGTTGCTAAGGTTTCCGATAGCAGGCCTCAACATTAAGATCCGCTCAACATTTAATCATTCAAAGAATATTTATTATTGAGTGCCTACCAACTGCCAACCACTGTTCGACCAGGAGAGTCGAACAGAAAGAAAACTGAACCCCGCTAGGAACAAAGGATAGATACCTGGATTGAGAGACCATGCCTGATTCATTTACAGATCGTGAGGGGTCTCAGAGATCATCTGGTCCAAACCCTCTGGTCTCCCGCCGTTGTTGAGGGAACCTGCCCAAAGCCATGGAGCTGACCTGGAGCCACACTTAGCACCTAACCTCAAGGAAGGCTCGGAAATTGGCATAAAAGTACCATCCTTGCAGTTAATGCACTCACCATATGGGGGCACCAGCATCCTCCTACTCTCTTGTGGCCACCGGAATATAAAAAAGCCTGATTTTCAAGCAATCTGAGGTCAGCCCAAAACTTCTACTGAAAAAAGTGCCTACTGCTTATTGAGCATTTCTGCACGTAGGACGCCGCTAGTAGCTTTATATCTCTACATAAAACATGTCTATATCCTCACAATCATGTTTTGAACACCAGGAAGATACTGCCCATGGATTTTAAGTAACTTACTGTAGGTCACAGAATGAATATGCCTCCAGGCATATTCTGAACCTTCTCAGGGTGGTTCAGAATCCCATACTCTTTCACTGGCAGTTTGATTCCTCACCAGATCCTTCTGCTTTTCTCCTTCATGTCCTTTCTTGCTATCTTTGAGGTGGCTGTATTCTAACTGATTTTCTAACTGATTCTAACTATATTCTAACTATTCTATTCTATATTCTAACTGATTGTATTCTAACTGATTTTCATGTGCACTGTAACTTTAATGCTGTTGGAGAAATCAGGGCCACAAAGGAAGAGGGAGGAATTGGCTCGATGGCCCTTAGAAAGCTAGGTGCTGAGGCCCAGGCTCCTGTGAGCTTTGGGGTTGCCCCCAATACAGGAGACAAATAATAATAACTAAACATATGGAGCCGGGCCCAGTGCTCAGAGATGTAGGGAAATCGTCTCAATAAATCCCACAGTATCCCAGGGAGGTAGGCATTTCATTTCATTCCATAGATGAAGAAACTGAGGCACAGAAAGGTAAATTACTCGCCCAAGCTCTGCCCACTGAGTGGTGAGACCTGGACCCAGGTAGTCAGTTACAGAAATAGTGTTCTTTGCTGCTATTCTACAGAGCTGCACTTCTAGGAGTTTGTCCTTCCCCAGCCTTACTCTCTTGGAATGATGGTTACATACCCTTGCACAGCGCTTTACAGTTCATGAGTGTTTTGCATCTAATATCTCATTTAATCATTCAAAGAATATTTATTATTGAGTGCCTACCAACTGCCAACCACTATGTTCTAAGTCCTTGGTACCCCAAGTGTGGTCCCTGGACCAGCAGGAGGGAGCTGCTGGAAAGGCAGTCTTGGGCCCTGCTAGAAACCAGAGTCAGAATCTTCTTGTAAACAAGATTCTCAGGTGATTCATAGGCATATTAAAGTTTGAGAAACCCTGTCCATAATAAAGCCATATATATCTCACTTAAATTATAAAGATTCAAAGATCTATTGTGACTTGCTTATCTTCCCGTAGCTAATAACAAGGCAATATAATGTAAAGAGCTTACAACAGTATCTCACATATAGTATCCGCTCAACAAATAGCTATTATAAATGATAGTCAAGCTGTGAAACATTTGGTTTCTTTTTTTTTTTTAATGTTTATTTACTTTCGAGAGAGTGCAAGTGGGGGATGGACAGAGGATCCAAAGCAGGCTCTGCACTGAGAGCAGTAAGCCCGATGTGGGGCTTGAACTCATGAACCGTGAAATCATGACCTGATACAAAGCTCAACTGACTGAGTCAGCCAGGTGCTCCTGGTTTCTTAACTCTATAGCCCTTTGGCCTCAGCAGAGCCTTCTTAGGCACCATTCATTCCAAGAGCTGAGGCAATGATTGCGTTCTGTCTTCCTTCCTAACTCAGCCAGAGTCTAGAGAATGGGGATTTAGGGGCTCCAGAAGCTACTGTTTGTCCAGATCCTACAGCAGGGGGCATCCTGATGGTGAGGCTGTTCTCCAGAAGAGGCCAGATATACAAAGAAGGAGACTAGAAGGTTCTCAGGGGATCCCAGTTTCCAACCTGGAAATTCAGCACCTGTAAACCTCATCCCGTCTCCAGGGTCCCTCCATGCTGAGGAACTTCAGTATCCCAAGCCTCCCTAGCTCTCCTCTCCTCACTTCCTGCCCCATCCCCTTTAGTAGAAGGCCACCTGTTCCGTTCCCTCTCAGTCAGAAAGACACCATCTGGTAAGGGACTGGCCCTGTCTCCTGTGCTGGCCAAGTCCTCAGGATCCTCTCGGCCAGGGTCTATGGTGCCTGCTATCCTGGATAGTTTCCAGAACACCTGCTCTGGCTCTTCCCCAAACTTCCCTGCTGTCTTCTTGGAAAGTGCTGGCTCCCCATCCTCTTTGGAGAACTAACAAAGGCACATTCATTTTTAAATAATCTACCGTTTTATCTTTATTACTCTCTGAAATAAAAATTTAAATATTAATTTTAAAGCAAAATTTGCTTAGGGCAAAAATTAAATAATAATCAAATAATATAAAGTGAAAGATCCCACCCTTTAAAAATTTCATGAGACTTTTTTGAAACTTGTTTCCTTTCCAAAATGACCTAAGCTTGGACGCCGTGCGAAATCAACTCAAAAAAGGTTTTGCCCGAACCACCCAAAGTTCTCCTATTCAGGAATTTAACTTTTCACTATAGTTGCCTGTCTCCATTAGACAATAAACGTTCCCAAACGCGGTTTGCCGGTCTCCACCAGGTGCTCGATCTCTGCCTTTCTGTGCCCCTCTCTCCCTTTCTCCCGCCCTTTACGCCCAACACGCGGCCACCCCCTCAGGGGAGGAGCCTCGCGCCCTCCCCAGCCAGAGCAGGGCCCCGCCCCCTGCGCTCTCCAACCCCCCCTCGGGGGCGGAGTCCCGCTCCACCGCACGCCCCGGCCGAACACCGGAGCCCTGCCCCCCTGGGGGAGGAGCCTGGCGCTACCCCGCCCCTCCCCGCCTCGGGATCTGGACCTGCTTCTCCCGGGGCCGTTCCGCGGGTAGAGCCGGGCGCACGCCAGCCTTCGCGTCCTCTCCGTCCTGTGCTCGGAAGCGGCGCCGCGGTCCTGGGGCGGGCTGAGGGGTGCGGGCCGCAGCCGGTGAGTTCCGCCGCCCGCCCTCGCCGTGGCCCGCGCCTGCGGGGAGGGAGGAGCAGGCCGGGACGGCGCAGGCCCCCTGCGCAGCGGTGCGCGGAGCCCCTGCGGCCGGGAGTGCCCGGTTTTCCCGCGGCCTGCGCGGGGTCGTCACCAGCTACCTGCGCGACGACGCAGTGACCGACAGTTTTAGAAGCATCCTTTCCGGAATCCGCACCCGCGGCCCAATTTTTTGGTTGGTTTGTTTACCGCTGTGCGTCCCTGCATTTACCCCTGGGAGGCTCCCCTCCGTGCCCTTCAGCCCTGTCTCTGCGCCTGCCCATCTCCCTGCCTCACCCTGAGAGACTTGGGGAAAAGTAGCCATTTTAGAGCCACCCTCGGGGAGTGAGTGGTTTACCTCAAGAAGGGAGGACGCCCTGAAGCCCCTCTCCGCTGCCTCTTTCGGCTACGAAGCCATTAACCAGCCTCACGGCAGTTAGCCTCTCTAAGGAGGGGCCTTGAGAGTAGGCAAGATGTCCCCATCAAATCTTTGTCCTTTCCCCTTCTGGTCCCTTCAGGCTATGGCAGAGGTAACTTGCTGCCCAGTTTTACATCTCCATAAGTATACCTAAAAGAAATACGCCCCTGTGTCAAGAAATTTCAAAGGGTAAGTGCATTTCAGATGGACGCTTTTCCAGAAACTTCCTCCGTTGGAGATGGCCTGGGTACAGAGAGCTGGTTGAGGTTTAGGTTCGCTCCAGTCTGGCAGGGCTCCTTGCAATCCAGAGCTTTTTGTCAGTAAAGCCTCTCCAGTATCTTGAAGGCCTGATTAAGGGAAATAGCACTACTTTTTAGCGAATCTAAAGCACCATCAAATTTAAAATACACATTATTGAACGTGCTGCTAATTAAACTATGAGAAAGCATGCATATAGTAAGAGGCATCCCCATTTTGGAAAACTTTAAATGTTTTTTAGAACTGCTGAAATACGATAGCTCCCACCATGCCAGGTACCTACTTAGTTCTTTGGGGTTTTGTCATACTTACAGAGTCTTGTGCAGGTGAGGAAATGGATGGTTAAGTAGTGTGCCCTGGTTAAGGGGAGGGGTGGGGTGGGGAGGGACTCCTAGCTGCAGGAAACCTGGGTACAGGCCACTCAGACTCAAACATCTGAATGTTTATACGTAAACTCTGAGTGAACTTGGGTGATTGGGGGCAGAGAGAGATGGGGGTCACAGATAACCAGGGTTAAAACAACCCCAGCTATTTGCAGTTACCAGGAATAATTATCTGTAGTTAAGCTGGATGTGGCCTCTCCCTGCTCGGAAGGAACATGACCCCCTGTTTGCACTTGTCATGGTTCTGAGCTCTGTATTTGTCATCACACACACAGAACCCCTACTAGTGGGGTGGTCCTGGGAAGACCACATCCACATCTGTGTCTCTGTGTCCCTTACAGCCTTCTCTTCCATCACCATTTCTCCCCTAAAAGTGGGGAGAGAAATCAGCAGCAGTGGGTTGGAATAATTTTGCTGAAGGGGGAGGACAGGGAAAGTGTGGAGAGGAGTCTGGGGCCCACAGTGCAGGCAAACTACCTAGGGCCAGCTCCCGTCCAAGCCGCCACAGGAGCAAAGTGGAGGCTCCCATGACGTGATGCCTAGCATGCTGTTGGTGTGTAACAAGTTTGCTGCATGAAGAAAGGAGAAGGAAACTGGGCCATTACTGGGGAACTGGCCCACACCCTGGCACAGTTCGTCCTTCTCTTTGATCTGACCCCTCTTCTCAGCCGCACTCTCTTTTTGGCCATCTATACTCTTCAAGCTGATGGCAAAACACAGCTGCTTGGAACTTGGCACCCATAAAAAATGCTAGAGAAAAGCTAGCTTCTTTTCCCCACTTCTGCCTGCAGGGATGCCAGAAGGACCATCTGTGAGGAAGTTCCACCACTTGGTCTCCCCCTTTGTGGGGCAGCAGGTGGTCAAGACAGGGGGCAGCAGTAAGAAGCTAAACCCTGCCAGCTTTCAGTCCCTGTGGCTCCTAGACAACCAGGTGAGTTGATTTGGGCTTGATACCTCACATAAATGGGCTGGCTCCATCAGTATGTCCTGTGACCCCCGTAGAATTTATCTCTAGGGGCGCCTGGGTGGCTCAGTTGGTTGCGTGTCTGACTTCGGCTCACGTCATGATCTCGAGGTCTGTGAGTTCGAGCCCCGCGTCAGGCTCTGCTCTGACAGCTAGGAGCCTGGAGCCCGCTTCCCATTCTCTCTCTCCGCCTCTCTCTCTGCCCCTCCCTTGCTCATGCTCTGTCTCTCTCTGTCGAAATAAATAAACATTAAAAAAAAAAAAAAAAAGAATTTATCTCCAGACTTGCCATGCTGTCGCTTCCTTGAGCCCAAGACAGCCACGCTAAGACCCCATGCAGCCTCTCCTCTGAAAGAGCATAGCCTTCTGATCTAGATTCCGGTTGACTCATCCTTGCCCTGAGCATAAGTCAGAATTGCCTCAAGGAGGGTCCCAGGGCTCCTGTGGTCTGACTTGTGGCTCTTCCTCTAGGCCTGCTTCTTACCCTGCCCTAAATCTCACTTCCAATCATATTGAACTATCTGGAGCTCCTCTACCAATCCTTCTTGCTCAGGGTTTTGACATGCTGTTCCCCTGCTTGGGCAAGTCTTCCTTTTTTCCCCAAATCTGCCCCATTCCTATCCCTTCATGTGACCATGGTAATTCCTCATTTTCAGGATTCAGCCTTGCCATCACATCCTCTGAGAAGCCTGGCCTGCCTGCTCTAAAGCTGGGGAGAGACTTCTCTGTGCTTCCAGGCCCCCCTACCCTGAAAGGCGGGGGGGGGGGGGGGGAGTGGGGGGGTCCTCCAATTGAATTTGTTTTACTTGTTGAATGGAGGAGACAGATAAATAGGTCAGGGCCTGTGCCCTCATCAGTATTGTATGCCTAGCACTAAGCTGAGTGCCTGCTCTTAGGAGGCATATATATGGTAATTACCTATAGAAAAAATAAATTAGCTCTGGTGTTTAGCTGTGTGCTCCTAAGCAAATTGCTTAATCTCTTAGCTCTAGTTTCTGCAATCGTAAAATGGGGATAAATCACTTACCAGTTAAAATTGTATTAAACCGACTTTATGCCTGGCACAGATAGGTGTTCCATAAATGCTAATTCTCTTTTTTCCACCTTACCCTTCACACACCCCCCTCAGGTTATAAAACCATTCTTGGTTAGAACTGAAAGAGGTCTTCTAGAACTTCACGTATATTTTCAACGTTTGGAGATGGGGGCTCAGAGAGGTAGAACTCTCAACCCAAGTTGACATAGCTACCTGGAAGCCAGGTCCCCTGACTTCCAGGTCGGTGCTCCTCCCACGGGAGCCTTTGGACTCTTTGACCAGATGCTACACTGCAAAGTTTGCAGGGGCAGGATTATATCCTTTCACCTCTGGATCATTAGCACTTAGCCCGTGCCCGCCACAGAACTAGCTCTCCGAGAATATATATGGAATGGCTGAGTGGACTGAAGAATGTGTGGAAAAAGAAATCTCGAGACGGAACTGGGAGCCAGTTTCCTAGAAAACCAAGGTAGAAATTGGGTGTTGTGGAAGCCTGAGAACCCTGCGGGACATGGCCTTGGGGAACAGCCTGGCATGTGGGTGGTAAGTTCTCATCACTGCACTTCCTTCTCGGCACGTCTCCCTCCTAAGGGTCCAAGAGTCGAATTTGGAAAGTAAGACCTGGATGGACAACAGAGGAAACTGTTAGGTAACAGTGAACGGAAAGGAGAAGAGCATATGATTAAGCCCCATTTGAGGGCCTCAACAGAGAAGAGGTCCTTGGGGCCTAGAGTAAAAGACTTCATGAAGGAGGTGGGATTTGAGTTGGACCTTGAAGGATGTAGGAATTTCGATGGACCAAAAGGAAAAGAAGGGCATTTCAGGTTTCTGAAGCAGTTACAGACAGGAATGAGAACAGTGGGCTGATGAAGCAGGAAAAGATTGGCCCCACTCTGTGCCACCTGTTTTTCTGGCATGTCACTTTCCCTGTCTTTCCTTGTTGGTTCTCCAGTTTCTATATCTGGAATTGTGTTTGATTACTCATGACAGATTCAGAAGAACAGCTTATTCATGTCTGGAGGTTCCTCCCTGCCACCCCCCGCCCCCCTGCTCCCCCCTTCACTTCCTTGACATAATGGGAAGTCTAGAGGAGGCAGTCCAGAGTGGTATGGGAACAACACAAGATCATTAGGCATCAGGTTCTCTGCTTTCCCCTCCCTGGGGTGTGACCCTCATCCTCATGATGATAACATGGCTGCTGGGATTCCAGCCATTACATTCTAGGCAGGAAGAAAGGGGGATAGGGCAGAAGGGACCTGAAAGCTGCTTGTTCACCTGTTTTATTTTACTGTTTTTTTAAGTTTATTTATTTTGAGAGAGAGAGAGTGGGGGAGGGGCAGAGAGAGGAGAGAGAGAATCCCAAGCAGGCCCCCTCACTAACAGTGCGGTGCCTGATGCAGGGCTCCATCCCACAAACTGTGAGATCATGACCTGAGCTGAAACCAAGAGTCAGACATTTAACTGACTGAGACACCCGGGCTCTCCATGGTTCACCTGATTTAAAGAGCTTTTCTGGAAACCACATTTGACCACTCCTGCATATGTATCACTGGCTGCCCCATCTCTAAGGGAGTCTGGGAGACAGAGATTTTTAGCTGAGAATATTGAGGTTCCCATAATTCAGCAGGTTTGTCAGTAGGGAAGAGGAGAGAGGGAGCTTGGGAGGCAGTCAACAGTCTCCCTACACCAGGTTCCATATCTTTGTTTTTCCCTCTCATTTTGCAAAGCACACACTCCAGGAGCTGCCTGAGAAAGAGTGCATGGGGGATAAGTATTGAGTCCTTACATGGCTGTTAATGTTTCTATTCCATCCTTTTTGGGTGGAGTGGGATATCTAATCCAACCCCCCTACATACTTAGACTTTTAACCAATCCTCTAATTAAAAAAAATCTGTAGCAGCCTTACTGAGATATAATTGACATAACATACAATTCAGCCATTTAAAATGTGCGATTTGGTAGTGTTTAGTATCTTCAC